>NC_086449.1:665066351-665666351 GCF_028390025.1 Pseudophryne corroboree | reverse complement strand
CTTACGCAACTTGCGGGTATGTGTACGCACAGGGGACCAGGTGCACGAGCAGCGTGCATGTGCATGAGGGGTTAGTACAAGGGGTATGCATCATGATATTTTTCGACTTTGACAAAACCGTTTTGAATGCACAAGAGGGTAATGAGATGGCTCTTCCCTACTCAGAAGGAGCCAGTGTGGGTGAGAAAGTTGCAAAGTAAATTGTCAAAACAGACAGTCTGTGGAGGAGGCATTGCTGATCATTCCACGTCATCCACTCGGAACCCCTCCAGTTCACAGAACAGGTCTCTGTTCATACAAGGGGACACTGACACAAATTCCGACATGATGGTCGACACTGGGGAATTGAGAGGGGTAGACCCAAATTAGCCAAAAGCATTCAATGTATGATAGTCGCTATGAAAGAGGTGTTGGAGTTTATATACCACACCGTTACCTGCAGGAAAATATTATTTTAAATTAAATAAACAGCAGGTGGGGACTTTTCCTTTTTCAAAGGACTTGAATGTATGCTTTGAAAAATCCTTGGCCAACCCACAAAGAAATTTGCTATTCATAGAAGGATACATGTATTGTACCCTTTCCCTGATGGCGATAGGCACAAATGGGAATCACCCCCTATGGTAGACACCTTAGTTACTAGGCTGTCTAAGAAAATCATGTTGCCTGCCCCAGCGTCAGCTTCATTAAAGGATCCTGCTGACCGTACTTTAGAGAAAATTTAAAAATCCATTTATATGGCTAACGGCAGGTTGCTCAGGCCCACCATTGTTTGTGCGTGGGTGGGTAACGCTGTAGAAAAATGGTTAGTCAACTTGCTAGTAAATATAGACACAGGTGATAAGGATGACCTAGTCCTAACTCTCGGTCGTATTATAAAATACTGCAGGTTACTTAATTGAGGCTATGAGGGATGTTACTGTGAGTGGTTCAAGATTCTCCGCTATGGCGATTTCAGCCGCAGGGCTCTATGTATCCGCCAATGGAATGCTGATGCGGTATCAAAGAGAAATATTGAGACACTCCCTTATAATGGTGAGGCCCTCTTGGGAGACAAACTGGATGATTTCAGAGACTACATCGGGCAAGTCAGAATTTCTACCTTCTGCAGCTGCTCCGGCTAGGAAAGGATATCATACTCATACTCATATGATTCACTCCTTTCAGCCCAACAAAGAAAGCAAAAGGTACCCCCTTCGCAGGACGGGGGCGGGGAAAAGGTAGGAAACCTACAACACCATCAGGTTCCCAAGAGCAGAAGCCCACAGCTGCTTCTGCTAAAACCACAGCATGACGCTGGGGCTCCCCTGCGGGAGTACGATCGGGTGAGGGACCATCCGCTATTCTTCAGCCAGATCTGGGTTTACTCAGATCTAGATCCTTGTATATTACATGTCACAACTGAGGGCTGGTGCTGACCAGAGGAAGCCTCAATTGTAGGGGCTGTGGTGTATGTGAACCTGGGAGGCAGTATGGGATTCTTGGACATGCAGGGAACCTTGTAGTACCGATGCCCGAAGGCGTGACCAAGACAACAGTGTAAAAGTCAATGTGGTTTTTATTAAGCACAGTTCAGATTATACATCGGCAGTTGGTAGGAATAGCAGTGCTCAGCAATATGAACTAATAGCATAGAAGTAGTACACAGTTCCTAGAATGCAGCAGTGGTTAGGATGCTGTTAGGTGTGGTATCCAACACAATACAGTCTTGGAAGACCTGGAGATGGTAAGTCCAAAACCAACACCCATTCGCTGAATAAATGGAATAAAATAGGAACTGACCAGCAGATGACACACTGGAAGCTGGAGGTACTGATGATACGCTGAATGAGATAAGCACCTATGAACTGCCGGGGATGCGCGGTGGAACCAGCCCAGGTGAGGGTGCTACGGAATTCACAGATGATGAGAAAGTTCGATGATGGGAGCACCGATGGTGAACTGTGGCAAGGTACTGGAACACTGATGTAGCAGAAGGCAAATGGTGAAACACCGATGGTGCTAGAGATCGATGGCGGAACAACGGTGGTGACTGGAGATCAATGGCGGAACACCGATGGTGACTGGAGATCGATGGCGGAACACCGATGGTGACTGGCAGGGCATAGCACCACTGGACGCTGGAAGCCGGTGTCGGGTAACTGCCGGTCACAGGATGCAATGCTGGGACACTGCAGAGTCAGGCTGCACCGCAAGATGGTAGCAGGTGCGGGTCTCTAGTGGAGCTGAACTCAGGAGCTGGAATACCTGAAACAATAGCAGAACAACCACAAGCAGGAGAGACTTGTATCACTGGGTTTGACAACCAAAGCACTGACACCTAAGCAGCCTTAAATGCAGGATATTTATACCAGCTGGGAAGCAGGTATTGGCTGGGCAATTAAGCAGAGTCCAGAGTGCAGCTGCTGGATAATTAGGCAGAGACCAGAGTGCAGCTGATAGGCTGAAAAGTAACATGTGATGTAAACAAACATGGCTGCGCCCATGTTTGAATTTGGAAGAAAAGACTGTTTGAAACTTGCATGTGAGTTTTAACCATGATGCTGCCAGAATCACAATGAAGAAACTTGAGGCAATGGGATGCAGCGTGCTGCACGCAGACAGCGCAGATGGAATCCAGGCTTGGAACGCTGGGACACTCTCAGAAGGCATTTGGAAGGTAAATACAGATGAGAAATTACCCGGATCGTGACATTACAGGCTCAAGGTTACAAGTTGAAATTTCAAATTCTTTTCCCCGGGACGATTTTTAAAATCAGCCTTACCAGCTTTCTGTTCAGGACAAGAACAACAGTCCTGGACGCACTACAGAAACTATGTCGAGACAAGGGATTTTCCTTAGTCCTTGTGCTTCAACAGGAAACAGGGTTTTATTCAAGCCTGTTTGTAGTGCCGAAGCCGGACGGCTCGGTCAGACCGATTTTAAACCTAAAATCGTTGCATCTTTACCTGAAAAGGTTCAAATTCACAATGGAATCCCTGAGAGCAGTAATCTCCAGTTTGGAGGTGAAGGAAATTACGGTGTAGGTGGACATCAAGGATGCTTATTTGCATGTTCCCGTTTACCTTCCACAAACATATCTGAGGTTTGCGGTTCTGAACTGCCACTACCAGTTCCAGACATTGCATTTTGGGCTCTCCAAGGCTCCGAGGATATTCGCCAAGGTGATGGCGGAGATGATTGTTCTCCTTTGCAAGAAAGGAGTCAATCCTTACCTGGACGATCTCCTGATAAAATTGAGTTCCAGGTAGACGTTAGTGCAGAACAGTGCACTGTCCCTGACGGTGCTTCAACGGCACGGTTGGATCATAAACCTTCCAAAATCACAATTGTAACCGACGATGAGGTTATCATTTCTGGGAATGATACTGGACACCGGAGTACAGAAAGTATTTCTAACGGTGGAAAAGGCTCTGGAAATCCAGAAAATATTGCAGATTCCATGTCAGGGTGTTCCAGTGGGACCTACTGGACAAGTGGTCCGGATCGCATCTAAACATGCATCAGAGGAAAATCCTGTCGATGAAAGCCAGAATTTCACTCCTGTGGTGGCTTCAAAGTTCTCACCTCCTGGAGGGACGCAGGTTCGGGAACCAGACTTGGATCCTGGTGACCACAGATGCAAGCCTCCGAGGTTGGGGAGCAGTCACGCAAGGGGAAAGCTTCCAAGGGAGAGGGTCAAGTCAAGGAGTACTCCTTCACATAAACATTCTGGAATTGAGAGCTGTGTACAACAGCCTTCATCAAGCGGCACACCTTCTTCAAGGTCGTCCCATACAGATCTTGTCAGACAATGTAACGGCATTAGCTTACATAAACCGTCAAGGCGGAACAAAAAGCAGGGCGGCAATGGCAGAGGTGACAAAAATTATCCTGTGGGCAGAGAGACATTCACAAGCTCTGTCGGCAATTTTCATTCCGGGAGTGGACAACTGGGAAGCAGACTACCTCAGCAGACATGATCTCCATCCAGGAGAATGGGGCCTCCACCCAGAGGTCTTTGCGGAGGTAGCAAGTCGTTGGGGCGTTCCTCAAGTAGATATGATGGCATCACGTCTCAACAAGAAGCTTCAGAAATATTGTTCCAGGTCGAGAGACCCAAAAGCAATAGCAGTAGATGCACTGGTGACCCAGTGGGTGTTCCAGTCGGTGTGTCTGTTCCCTCCACTTCCATTAATGGCAAAGGTTCTCAAGATCATCAGAAGAACAAGGGTAGGAGCAATGCTCATTGCTCCTGACTGGCCAAGGAGAGCTTGTATCCAGATCTTCAGGAGTTATTACTGGAAGATCCTCTTTCTCTTCGCGAGGACCTGCTTCAGCAGGGGCCATTAGTTTATCAAGACTTACTGCAGCTGAGTTTGTTGACATGGCTGTTGAGCGCCAGATCCTAGCCCGTAAGGGTATTCCCAATGAAATCATTCCCACACTTATTCTGGCCAGGAAAGGGGTAGCGTCCAAACATTACCATCATATTTGGGGAGAATATGTATCTTGGTGTGAATCCAAGAAGTCTCCTGCGGTGGAGTTTCAATTAGGACGTCTTCTCCTATTTCTACAGGTGGGTGTGGATGCTGGCTTGAGATTAGGGTCTATCAAGGTCCAAATTTCAGCCTTGTCCATTTTCTTTCGGAAACAGTTGGCTTCCCTTCCTGAGGTTCAGACGTTCGTGAAGGATTTTATGCGCATCCAACCTCCCTTGTGCCTCCTGCGGTGCCATGGGATCTTCATGTGGTGCTGCAGTTCCTTAAATCGGACTAGTTTGAGCCTCTGCAAGAGGTGGAGTTGAAGTTTCTCACTTGAAAAGTGGTCATGCTGTTGGCCTTGGCATCAGGCATAGGAGTGTCTGAGTTAGGGGCTCTGTCTCACAAGAGTCCTTATTTGATTTTTCATGAAGATTGGGCTGAACGGTGGACACGTCAACATTTTCTTCCAAAGGTTGTGTCTTCTTTCCATTTCAACCAACCGGTGGTGGTGCCAGTGGCTTCTGACACCTCAGCCGTTTCATAGTCCTTGGATGTCGTCAGAACATTGAGGACTTATGTTGCAAGAACGGCTCAGATTAGGAAAACAGATGCTTTGTTTGTCCTTTATAACCCCAACAAGATTGGGTGTCCTGCTTCTAAGCAGACTATTGCGCCCTGGATCAGAGGTGCCATTCAGCACGCTCATTCCATGGCACTCTACCAGGAAAGTGGTTTCGTCCTGGGCAGCTGGCCGGGGTGTTTCGGCATTGTAAGATTTGCCGAGCAGCTACTTGGTCAGGGGCAAACACGTTTGCTAAGTTTTACAAGTTTGACACGTTGGTTGCTGACGACCTTAAATTTGGTCAGTCAGTTCTGCAGGAACATTAGCACTTTCCCGCCCGTACTGGGAGCTCTGGTATATCCCCTTGGTACTAAAATAGACCCCAGCATCCTCTAGGACGTAAGAGAAAATAGGATTTTAATAACCTACCGGTAAATCCTTTTCTCGTAGTCCGTAGAGGATGCTGGGCGCCCGCCCAGTGCTCCTTTTTCCTGCAAATTACGTTTTGTCTTTTTACACAGATTCTCATGTGTTAAGATGTTTTTACAGCAGTTGCTGTTACGTTATGCATGCATGTTAGCATGGGTTATGTTAAAGGCCATGTTAGGCGGCATGTTTTTTGTATGGTGTGAGCTGGTGTGAATCTCACCACTAGTTTAATGTAATTTCTCTGACGTCCTAGTGGATGCTGGGAACTCCGTAAGGACCATGGCTAATAGACGGCTCCGCAGGAGACTGGGCACATCTAAAGAAAGATTTTAGGACTATCTGGTGTGCACTGGCTCCTCCCCCTATGACCCTCCTCCAAGCCTCAGTTAGATTTCTGTGCCCGGCTGAGCTGGATGCACACTAGGGGCTCTCCTGAGCTCCTAGGAAGAAAGTATATGTTAGGTTTTTTATTTTCAGTGAGACCTGCTGGCAACAGGCTCACTGCACCGAGGGACTAAGGGGAGAAGAAGCGAACCTACCTAAGTGGTGGTAGCTTGGGCTTCTTAGGCTACTGGACACCATTAGCTCCAGAGGGATCGAACACAGGACCCGACCTCGTCGTCCGTTCCCGGAGCCGCGCTGCCATCCCCCTTACAGAGCCAGAAGCAAGAAGGTGGTCCGGAAAATCGGCGGCTGAAGACTTCTGTCTTCTCCAAGGTAGCGCACAGCACTGCAGCTGTGCGCCATTGCTCCTCATGCACACCACACACTGCGGTCACTGATGGGTGCAGGGCGCGGGGGGGGGGGGGCGCCCTGAGCAGCAATATTAACACCTTGGCTGGCGAACTGACACCATATATAGCCCCAGGGGCTATATAGTAGAGATGAGCGGATTCGGTTTTACTCGGTTCTCAAAACCGAATCTTATTGGCTCACGGATGTCACGTGTTTTGGATAGCCAATAAGATTCGGTTTTGAGAACCGAGTAAAACCGAGTAAAACCGAATCCGCTCATCACTACTATATAGGTGTTTATTAACCACTGCCAGAACTTTTACAATAGCGGGAGAAAGCCCGCCGAAAAAGGGGCGGAGCCATCTCCCTCAGCACACTGGCGCCATTTTCCCTCACAGCCCCACTGGAGGGATCGCTCCCTGTCTCTCCCCTGCAGTCCTGCACTACAGAAAAGGGTTAAAAAGAGAGGGGGGGCACAAATTAGGCGCAGTATAAATATATTATGCAGCTATAAGGGAAAAACACTCTGTATAGTGATATCCCTGTGGTATATAGCGCTCTGGTGTGTGCTGGCATACTCTCCCTCTGTCTCCCCAAAGGGCTTTGTGGGGTCCTGTCCTCTGTCAGAGCATTCCCTGTGTGTGTGCTGTGTGTCGGTACTGCTGTGTCGACATGTATGATGAGGATAATGATGTGGAGGCGGAGTAAATGCCTGTGAATGGGATGTCACCCCCTTGCGGGGTCGACACCGGTGTGGATGGACTTATGGAAGGAATTACGTGACAGTGTCAACTCCTTACATAAAAGGTTTGACGACATATGACAGCCGGCTGCTCAGCTTGTGCCTGTCCAAGCGTCTCAAATGTCATCAGGGGCTCTAAAACGGCCGCTACCTCAGATGGCAGACACAGATGTTGACACGGATACCGACTCCAGTGTCGACGACGATGAGACTAGTGTACCTTCCAATAGGGCCACCCGTTACATGATTGAGGCAATGAAAAATGTATTACACATTTCTGATAATACCCCAGGTACCACAAAAAAAAAAAGGGTATTATGTTTGTTGACAGAAAACTACCAGTAGTTTTCCTGCATCTGAGGAATTGATATGAGGTGTGTGAGGAAGCGTGGACTTCCCCCGATAAGAAATTGATAATTTCTAAGCAGCGTACCCTTTTCCGCCAGAGGATAGGTCACGTTGGGAAATAACCCCTAGGGTAGATAAAGCGGTTACACGCTTATTACAAAAGGTGGCACTACCGTCTCCGGATACGGCCGCCCTGAAGTACCTGCTGATAGAAAGCAGAAAACTACCCTTAAAGCTATATACACACACACGGGCATTATATTGAGACCTGCTATTGCCTCGGCATGGATGTGCAGTGCGGCAGCTGCGTGGTCAGATTCCCTGTCGGATAATATTTATACTATAGATAGGGACAATATTTTGCTGAAAATAGAGCATATAAAAGACGCTGTCTTATACATGCGTGATGCACAGAGGGATATTTGCCGACTGGCATCACTAATAAGCGATATGTAAAACCATTGCCGCCAGACGGGGGTTATGGACTCTGCAATGGTCGGGCGATACCGATTCAAAACGGCACATGGCAGTTTGCCCTATAAGGGGGTGGAACTGTTTGGGGATGGTCTTTCAGACCTCGTTTCCACAGCTACGGCTGGGAAATCAAAACTTTTGCCACAAGCTACCCCACAGCAAAAGTAAGCACTGTAGTATCAGGTACAGTCCCTTCGGCCCCAGAAAAGTAGAGGACTAGAGGCTCATCTTTTCTGCCAAGAGGAAAAGGTAGAGGGAAAAAGCTGCAGCACACAGCTAGTTCCCAAGAGCAGAAGTCCTCCCCTGCGTCCGGTAAGTCCACAGCATACGCTGGGGCTGCTCAGGCGGACCCGGGTACGGTGGGGGCCCCTCTCAGAGATTCAGCGCACAGTGGGCTCTCTCACAGGTGGATCCCTGGGTTCTTCAAACAGTGTCTCAGGGGTACAGGCTGAAATTCGAGACGTCTCCCCCCCGCCGTTTCCTAAAATCTGCCTTACCGGCAACTCCCTCTGCCAGGGAGACAGTGTTGGTGGCTATCCAAAAACGGTATTCACAGCAAGTAATTATGAAGGTACCCCTCCTTCAACAGGAAAAGGGTTACTTTTCCACAATGTTTGTGGTACCGAAACCGGACGGTTCGGTGAGACCCATCTTAAATTTAAAATCCTTGAACACATATAAAAAAGATTCGAGTTCAAGATGGAATCGCTCAGGGCGATTATTGCGAACCTGGACGAGGGGGATTACAGGGTCTCTCTGGACATCAAGGATACTTACCTGCATGTCCCCATTTGCCCTCCTCACCAGGAGTACCTCAAGGTTGTGGTACAGGACTGTCACTATCAGTTCCAGACGCTGCCGTTTGGATTATCCACGGCACCGAGGGTCTTTACCAGGGTAATGACCGAAATGATGATACTCCTTCGCAAGAAGGGAGTTTAATTATCCCGTACTTGGACGATCTCCTGATAAAGGTGAGCTCCAAGGAACAGTTGGTAAGGGGGTAGCACTTTCTCGGGAAGTGCTGCAACAGCAGGGCTGGATTCTCAATTCCAAAGTCACAGCTGGTCCCGACGACACGTCTTCTGTTCCTGGGAATGATTCTGGAAACAGACCAGAAAAAAGTGTTTCTTCCAATGGAAAAAGCCGAGGAGTTGTCATCTCTAGTCAGAAACCTCCTAAGACCGGGACAGTTGTCGGTACATCAATGCACACGAGTCCTGGGAAAAATGGTAGCTTCGTACGAAGCAATTCCATTAGGAAAGTTCCACGCAAGGAATTTCCAGTGGGACCTGTTGGACAAATGGTCCGGGTCCCATCTCCAGATACAGCAGCGGATAACCCGGTCGGCAAGAACCAGGGTGTCGCTGCGGTGGTGGCTGCAGAGGGCTCATCTACTAGAGAGCCGCAGATTCGGAATACAGGACTGGGTCCTGGTGACCACGGATGCCAGCCTTCGGGGCTGGGGTGCAGTCACACAGGGAGTGAAATTCCAAGGACTGTGGTCAAAACAGGAGATTTCACTTCACCTAAATTTTCTGGAGCTAAGAGCCATTTACAAGGCCCTAACCCAAACAGCCGTACTGATCCAATCAGACAACATCACGGTGCTCGCCCATGTAAACAGGCAGGGCGGCACAAGAAGCAGGAGGGCAATGGCAGAAGCCACAAGGATTCCCCGTTGGGCGGAAAATCATGGGGTAGCACTGGCAGCAGTGTTCATTCCGGGAGTGGACAACTGGGAAGCAGACTTCCTCAGCAGACACGACCTACACCCGGGAGAGTGGGGACTTCATCCAGAAGTCTTCCAAATGCTGGTAAACCGTTGGGAAAGACCACAGGTGGACATGATGGCGTCCCGCCTCAATAAAAAAGATATTGCTCCAGGTCAAGAGAACCTCAGGCGATCGCTGTGGACGCTCTAGTGACACCACAGGTGTACCAGTCGGTTTATGTGTTCCCTCCTCTCCCTCTCATACCCAAGGTACTGAGGATAATAAGAAAAAGAGGAGTAAGAACTATACTCATTGTTCCGGATTGGCCAAGAAGGGCTTGGTACCAGGAACTTCAAGAGATGATCTCAGAGGACCCATGGCCTCTGCCACTCAGACAGGATCTGCTGCAGCAGGGGCCCTGTCTGTTAAAAGACTTACCGCGGCTGCGTTGACGGCATGGCGGTTGAACGCCGGATCCTGAGTGAAAAAGGCATTCCGGAGGAAGTCATTCTTATCCTGATCAAAGCCAGGAAGGATGTCAGCCTGAAGTTCAGACGTTGTAAGGGAGTGCTGCATATTCAGCCCCTTTTTGTGCCCCAGTGGCACCTTGGGATCTCAATGTGGTTTTGGAGTTCCTGGAATCACATTGGTTTGAGCCACTTAAAACCGTGGATTTGAAATATCTCACATGAAAAGTGGTCATGTGTTGGCTCTGGCTTCGGCCAGGCATGTGTCAGAGTTGGCGGCTTTGTCATGAAAAAGCCCTTACCTGACTTTCCATATGGATAGGGCAGAGTTGAGGACTCGTCCTCACTTTCTCCCGAAGGTGGTATCAGTCTTTCACTTGAACCAACCTATTGTGGTGCCTGCGGCTACTAGGGACTTGGAGGATTCCAAGTTACTGGACGTAGTCAGGGCCCTGAAAATTTATATTTCCAGGACGGCTGGAGTCAGGAAAACTGACTCGCTGTTTATCCTGGATGCACCCAACAAGCTGGGTGCTCCTGCTTCTAAGCAGACTATAGCGCGCTGGATTTGTAGCACTATTCAGCTTGCGCATTCTGCGGTGGACTACCGCAGCCTAAATCTGTAAAAGCCCATTCCACAAGGAAGGGGGCGCATCTTGGGCGGCTGCCCGAGGGGTCTCGGCTTTACAACTTGGCCGAGCTGCTACTTGGTCAGGGGCAAACACGTTTGCAAAATTCTACAAAATTGATACCCTGGCTGTGGAGGACCTTGAGTTCTCTCATTCGGTGCTGCAGAGTCATCCGCACTCTCCCGCCCGTTTGGGAGCTTTGGTATAATCCCCATGGTCCTTACGGAGTTTCCAGCATCCACTAGGACGTCAGAGAAAATAAGATTTTACTCACCGGTAAATCTATTTCTCGTAGTCCGTAGTGGATGCTGGGCGCCCGTCCCAAGTGCGGATTGTCTGCAATACTTGTACATAGTTACTGTTAACTAAAGGGTTATTGTTGAGCCATCTGTTGAGAGACTCAGTTGTTTTCATACTGTTAAACTGGGTATTGTATCACGAGTTATACAGTGTGATTGGTGTGGCTGGTAAGAGTCTTACCCGGGATTCAAAATCCTTCCTTATTATGTCAACTCGTCCGGGCACAGTGTCCTAACTGAGGCTTGGAGGAGGGTCATAGTGGGAGGAGCCAGTGCACACCAGGTGACCTAAAGCTTTCTTTAATTGTGCCCAGTCTCCTGCGGAGCCGCTATTCCCCATGGTCCTTACGGAGTTCCCAGCATCCACTACGGACTACGAGAAATAGATTTACCGGTGAGTAAAATCTTATTATTATTATTATTATTATTACATTTTATTTATAAGGCGCCACAAGTGTTTCGCAGCGCTGTACAAAGGACAGTACAGGGAGACAAAACTTAGCATTACAGTAAATAAATAACAAAAATAGAGTACAGGTAATAAAGAGCACCACAATTCTCAAAACATAATACAGCTAAGATGTAAGTAGCGAGGGAGTAACCATTGAAATACTTGGGCTGGTGGCCATAGATGTAGATGAGCCTTAACCAGCAGGAGAAAAAGCGGGTAAAGATGGTCGCTGAATAGGAGAGAGCTGCGAGTGAAATGTGTCGAGAAGAGGGCTTTGACAACAAGAGGAACGAGGGCCCTGCTCTGAAGAGCTAACAATCTAGTGGATACACTGCCCCTATATACACTGCACCCCCAGACTCTTCTACATACTGCCCCTATATACACACTGCACCCCCATACCCTTCCATATAGTGCTCCCTATGTACAGGGGACTCCCTCCTCCATATAGTGCTCCCGTTATATACAGCATACTCTGCACCCCCTTCTTGATGTACTATGCTGCAACCCCAGGTTACTTGCCATCCCGGGACTAAGCAACAAGTAGCAGCAGTAACCGGGAAACGGATGCAGGAACCATTAGACAATCTTGCAGCACTCAGAGCGGAGGCGGGACACGTTTGGCCACTTTACTGGCAGGGGGAGAAGGTGAATCAGTCCAGCAGGAAGGAGTGACACCCTGTGTAGGGTGAGCAGTACGGTGACTGGGAGAGGAGAGGTCGATGCTGGGGCTGTAGATGAAGCGGGTAAAGAGGAGGCTGATAACTGTCTCAGCTGCTTAATATATACTGTGTGCTGGCGGAGGGGTGGGGTCCTGTGCTTGCCCCTCCCAAACCCCTCACAGACCGTGCTCAGACCCTCCGGCCAGCTGCTAGTGGCTTCTGGTGTCCTTTACTCCCCAGGCTGGGAGCTGTCCGGGGACTGGTGAGCTTACACGTGCCAGCACTGGTGTATATAGGGGGGTCATTCCGAGTTGATCGCTTGCTAGCTGTTTTTAGCAGCCGTGCAAACGCTATGCCGCTCCCACTGGGAGTGTATTTTAGCTTAGCAGAAGTGTGAACGAAAGGATCACAGAGCGGCTACGAAAAAAAAGTGTGTCGTTTGAGTAGCTCCAGACCTACTCAGCGCTTGCGATCACTTCAGACTGTTCAGTTCCTGTTTTGACGTCACAAACACGCCCTGCGTTCGGCCAGCCATGCATGTGTTTTTCCTGTCACGCCTGCGTTTTTTCGAACACTCCCTGAAAACGGTCAGTTGACACACAGAAACGCCCACTTCCTGTCAATCACTCTGCGGCCAGCAGTGCGACTGAAAAGCTTCGCTAGACCTTGTGTGAAACTACATCGGCCGTTGTGAAAGTACGTCGCGCGTGGGCATTGCGCCGCATGCATAGAAGTGCCTTTTTTTGCATCATCGCTGCACAGCGAACGTTTTCAACTAGCGATCAACTCGGAATGACCCCCATAGTGCAGCATGATTATAGCCTACCCACTACAACACACCAGGGGTCCCAGGGACCCCTCACTTTTCATAATTTGTGTCCTTCCTGTCCTTTTCTGTGTCCCATCAGAATAAACCTAACCACTTAGAAAGAAGTAATGAACACTAAACAGTTTTGTAAAGTATTTTCTCTGACGTCCTAGTGGATGCTGGGAACTCCGTAAGGACCATGGGGAATAGCGGCTCCGCAGGAGACTGGGCACATCTAAAGAAAGCTTTAGGACTATCTGGTGTGCACTGGCTCCTCCCCCTATGACCCTCCTCCAAGCCTCAGTTAGATTTTTGTGCCCGACCGAGCAGGGTGCAATCTAGGAGCTCTCCTGAGCTTCTTAGAAAAAGTTAGTTTTAGGTTTTTTATTTTCAGTGAGACCTGCTGGCAACAGGCTCACTGCATCGAGGGACTAAGGGGAGAAGAAGCGAACCTGCCTGCTTGCAGCCAGCTTGGGCTTCTTAGGCTACTGGACACCATTAGCTCCAGAGGGACCGAACACAGGCCCAGCCTCGGAGTCCGGTCCCAGAGCCGCGCCGCCGGCCCCCTTACAGAGCCAGAAGCAAGAAGAGGTCCGGAAAATCGGCGGCAGAAGACATCAGTCTTCACCAAGGTAGCGCACAGCACTGCAGCTGTGCGCCATTGCTCCTCATGCACACCACACACTCCGGTCACTGGGGGGGGGGGGGCGCCCTGAGCAGCAATATAAACACCTTGGCTGGCAAAAATACATCACATATAACCCCCAGGGCTATATGGATGTATATTAACCCCTGCCAGATTCCATAAAAATGCGGGAGAAAAGTCCGCGAAAAAGGGGCGGAGCCTATCTCCTCAGCACACTGGCGCCATTTTTCCCTCACAGCTCCGTTGGAGGGAAGCTCCCTGGCTCTCCCCTGCAGTTAATACACTACAGAAAGGGTTAAAAAGAGAGGGGGGGGCACAATTTAGGCGCAGTATACAACATATAGGCAGCTATAAGGGAAAACACTTTTTTATAGGTGCTATCCCTGTGATATATAGCGCCCTGGTGTGTGCTGGCATACTCTCCCTCTGTCTCCCCAAAGGGCTTTGTGGGGTCGGGTTCACTACGGCTGGCCGGCGGTCGGGCTCCCGGCGACCAGCATACCGGCGCCGGGAGCCCGACCGCCGGCTGACCGACAGTGTGGCGAGCGCAAATGAGCCCCTTGCGGGCTCGCTGCGCTCGCCACGCTACGGGCACGGTGGCGCGCTACGCGCGCCACACTATTTTATTCTCCCTCTATGGGGGTCGTGGACCCCCACGAGGGAAAATAAGTGTCGGTATGCCGGCGGTCGGGCTCCCGGCGCCGGTATACTGAGCGCCGGGAGCCCGACCGCCGGCATACAGAATGCCACCCGTGGGGTCCTGTCCTCTATCAGAGCATTCCCTGTGTGTGTGCTGTGTGTCGGTACGGCTGTGTCGACAGGTATGTGGAGGATAATGAGGTGGAGGCGGAGCGAATGCCTGTAAATATGTTGTCACCCCCTGCGGGGTCGACACCGGTGTGGTTGAACTTATGGAAGGATTACGTGAAAGTGTCAACTCCTTACATAAAAGGCCGACGACACGTAACAGCCAGCTAATCAGCTTGTGCCTGTTCCAGCGTCTCAAATGTCATGGGGGGCTCTAAAATCGCCCGCTACCTCAGATAACAGACACAGATGTCGACACGGATACTGACTCCAGTGTCGACATCGATGAGACTGGTGTACCCTCCAAATAGGTCCACCCGTTACAGGATTGAGACAATGAAAAATGTATTACACATTTATGATTATACCCCAGGTACCACATAAAAGGGTATTGTGTTTGGTGAGAGAAAACTATTAGTAGTTTTTCCTGCATCTGAGAAATTAAATGAGGTGTGTGAGGAAGAGTGGTCTTCCCCCGGTAAGAAATTGATAATTTCTACAACGGTTATTGGCAGCGTACCCTTTCCCGCCAGAGGATAGGTCACACGGGGAAACACCCCATAGGGTAGATACAGCGCTTACACGCTTATCAGAAAAGGTGGCACTACCGTCTTCGGGTACGGCCGCCCTGAAGGAACCTGCTGATAGAAAGCAGGAGGTTACCCTATAAGATATGGTCACACACGAGGGCATTATATTGCGACCAGCCGTTGCTTCGGCATGGATGGGCAGTGCTCCCGCTGCGTGGTCAGATTCCCTGTCGGAAAATAACTATGGATAGGGACAATATTTTGCTGAAAATAGAGCATATAAAAGACGTGGTCTTATACATGCGTGATGCACAGAGGGATATTTGCCGGCTGGCATCAAAAATAAGCGCTAGGTCCATTGCCGCCAGACGGGGGTTATGGACTTGGCAATGGTCAGGCGATGCCGACTCGAATCGGCACATGGAAGTTGCCCTATAAGGGGGTAAAACTGGGGATAGTTTTTCAGACCTCGTTTCCACAGCTACTGCTGGGAAATTAATTTTTTTGCCACAGGCTACCCCACAACAAAAGAAAGCACCGTATCATCAAGTACAGTCCTTTCGGCCCCAGAAAAACAAGTGGGCTAGAGGCTCATCCTTTCTGCCGAGAGGCAAAGGTAGAGGAAAAAAGCTGCAACACACAGCTAGTTCCCAAGAGCAGAAGTCCTCCCTGCGTCCGGTAGGTCCACAGCATGGTGCTGGGGCTGCTCAGGCGGACCCGGGTACGGTGGGGGCCCGTCTCAGATATTTCAGCGGACAGTGGGCTCTCTCACATGGATCCCTGGGTCCTTCAAGTAGTATCTCAGGGGTACAGGCTGGAGTTCGAGACGTTCTTCCCCCCGCCGTTTCCTAAAATCTGCCTTACCGCACCTCCCTCTGCCAGGGAGACGGTGTTGGTGGATATTCAACACTATAATCACAACAAGTGATTGTCAAGGTGCCCCTCCTTCAGCAAGGAAGGGGTTACTATTCCACAGTGGTTGTGGTACCGCAACGGTTCGGTGAGACCCATCTTGAAATTAAAATACTTGAACTTTTATATCAGAAGATTCAAGTTCAAGATGGAATCGCTCAGGGCGCTTATTACGAGCCTGGACGAGGGGGATTACATGGTCTCCCTGGACATCAAGGATGCGTACCTGCATGTCCCCATTCACCCCCCCCCTCACCAGGAGTACCTCAGATATGTGGTACAGGACTGTCACTATCAGTTCCAGACGCGGCCGTTGGAGTTGTCCACGGCACCGAAGGTCTTTACCTAGGTAATGGCCGAAGTGATGATACTCCTTCACAAGAAGGAAGTTTTTATTATCCCGTACTTGGACGATCTCCTGATAAAGGCGAGGTCCAAAGAACAGTTGGTAGTGGGGGTAGCACTCTCTCGGGAAGTGCTACAACAGCACGACTGGATTCTCAATATTCCAAAGTCACAGCTGGTCCCGACGACACGTCTTCTGTTCCTGGAAATGTTTCTGAACGCAGACCAGAAAAGAGTGTTTCTTCCAGTGGAAAAAGCCGAGGAGTTGTCATCTCTAGTCAGAGACATCCTAAAACCAGGACAGGTGTCGGTACATCAATGCACACGAGTCCTGGGGAAAATGGTAGCTTCGTACGAAGCATAATTCCATTCGGAAGACTCCACGCAAGGACGTTCCAGTGGGACCTGTGGGACTAATGGTCCGGGTCCCATGTACAGATACAACAGCGGATAACCCTGTCAGCAAGAAACAGGGTGTCGCTGCTGTGGTGGCTGCAGAGGGCTCATCTACTAGTGGGCCGCAGATTCGGAATACAGGACTGGGTCCTGGTGACCACGGATGCCAGCCTTCGGGGCTGGGGTGCAGTCACACAGGGAAGAAACTTCCAAGGAGATTTCGCTTCACATAAATATTCTGCAGCTAAGGGCCATTTACAATGCCCTAAGACAAGCAAGGCCCCTGCTTCAGAACCAGCCGGTACTGATCCAATCAGACGACATCACGGCGGTCGCCCATGTACACAGACAGGGCGGCACAAGAAGCAGGATGGTGATGGCAGAAGCCACAAGGATTCTCCGATGGGCGACCTACACCCAGGAGAATGGGGACTTCATCCAGAAGTTTACCAAATGCGGGTAAACCGTGGGGAATGACCACGGGTGGACATGATGGCGTCCCGCCTCAACAAGAAGTTGAAAAGATATTGCGCCAGGTCAAGGGACCCCGTGAGTGTACCAGTCGGTTTATGTGTCTCCTCCTCTACCTCTCATACCCAAGGTACTGAGAATAATAAGAAGGCGAGGAGTGAAAACCATACTCGGGGTTCCGGATTGGCCATGAAGAGCTTGGTACCCGGAACTTCAAGAGATGCTGGCAGAGGACCCTTGGCCTCTGCCGCTCAGACAAGACCTGCTGCAGCAGGGACCCTGTCTGTTCCAAGACTTACCGCGGCTGCGTTTGACGGCATGGCGGTAGAACACCGGATCCTAAAGGAAAAGGGTATTCCGAAGGAAGTCATCCCTACCCTGATCATAGCCAGGAAGGATGTCACCGCAAGACATTATCGCCGCGTTTGACGAAAATTTGTTGCTTGGTGGGAGGCCATGAAGGCCCCGACGGAGGAATTTCAACTATGTCGATTCCTGCACTTCCTGCAAGCAGGGGTGACGTTTGGGCCTCAAATTGGGGTCCATCAAGGTCCAGATTTCGGCTCTGTCGATTTTCTTCCAGAAAAAACTGGCTTAACTGCCTGAAGTTCAGACTTTGGTTAAAGGAGTACTACATATTCAGCCTCCTTTTGTGCCTCCTGTGGCACTTTTTGGATCTCAACGTGGTGTTGGATTTCCTAATGTCGCATTGGTTGAGCCACTTAAAACCATGGAGCTAAAGTATCTCGCGTGGAAAGTGGTCATGCTGTTGGCCTTGGCCTTGGCCAGGCGTGTGTCAGATTTGGCGGCTTTGTCATGTAAAAGGCCTTATCTGATTTTCTGTATGGATAGGGCAGAGTTGAGGACTCGTCCTCAGTTTCTCCCGAAGGTGGTCTCAGGTTTTCACTTGAACCAACCTATTGTGGTGCCTGCGGCTACTGGGGACTTGGAGGATTCCAAGTTGCTGGACGTAGTCAGAGCCCTGTAAATTTTATTTTTCCAGGACGGCTGGAGTCAGGAAAACTGACTCGCTGTTTATCCTGATGGCACCCAACAAGCTGGGTGCTCCTGCTTCTAGGCAGTCTATTGCGCGCTGGTTTTGTAGCACTATTCAGCTGGCGCATTCTGCGGTAGGATTACCGCAGCCTAAATCAATAAAAGCCCATTCCACAAGGACGGTGGGCTCATCTTGGGCGGCTGCCCGAGGGGTCTCGGCTTTACAACTTTGCCGAGCAGCTACTTGGTCAGGGGCAAACACGTTTGCAAAATTCTACGAATTGATACCCTGGCTGAGGAGGACCTGGAGTTCTCTCATTTGGTGCTGCAGAGTCATCCGCACTCTCCCGCCCGTTTGGGAGCTTTGGTATAATCCCCATGGTCCTTACTGAGTTCCCAGCATCCACTAGGACGTCAGAGAAAATAAGAATTTACTTACCGATAATTCTATTTCTCGTAGTCCGTAGTGGATGCTGGGCGCCCATCCCAAGTGCGGATTGTCTGCAATACTTGTACATAGTTATTGTTAACTAATCGGGTTCTTGTTGTGAGCCATCTATTCAGAGGCTCCTCTGTTATCATGCTGTTAACTGGGTTTCATATCACAAGTTGTACGGTGTGATTGGTGTGGTTGGTATGAGTCTTACCCGGGATTCAAAATCCTTCCTTATTGTGTACGCTCGTCCGGGCACAGTATCCTAACTGAGGCTTGGAGGAGGGTCATGGGGGAGGAGCCAGTGCACACCAGATAGTCCTAAAGCTTTCTTTAGATGTGCCCAGTCTCCTGCGGAGCCGCTATTCCCCATGGTCCTTACGGAGTTACCAGCATCCACTACGGACTACGAGAAATAGAATTATCGGTAAGTAAATTCTTATTATTTACCTGTATTACAATATATTATTGGAAATCCAATTTTATATATGTAATGGATTTATGGTGCTGCTGTGATAGGAATCACAGACTTGATTTTGGTTATACAGAGGGGGTGACAATGCTGCTGGGCTGTGTAGCATACAGAACATTCAGCACAGCTTGTTGCCTGTAATTTGTGATCAGTGATCAACTTTAGCAAGATTCACTGTGCAACAACTGACAAATCCCATTCTTTGACGAGTCCATGTTCTCTGAAAATCTTCTGGACAATGACCCTTGTACACCCCAGGCTAAAACTTGTAGAACTCTCCAACAGGTCTTCTAGCCTATAATATCCGCTTTTCCATTAAGGCACCATGTGCCTACCGGGACTGAGCTGGCACCAGAACTTACGCCACTGGAGGTAGTACAAGCTTAACCTGGAGTGACCCGAATCAATGCCGGTAGGTAAGAACACAAAGTAACACTAAAAAAATAAGAATTTACTTACCGATAATTCTATTTCTCGTAGTCCGTAGTGGATGCTGGGGACTCCGTCAGGACCATGGGGAATAGCGGCTCCGCAGGAGACAGGGCACAAAAGTAAAAGCTTTAGGATCAGGTGGTGTGCACTGGCTCCTCCCCCTATGACCCTCCTCCAAGCCTCAGTTAGGATACTGTGCCCGGACGAGCGTACACAATAAGGAAGGATTTTGAATCCCGGGTAAGACTCATACCAGCCACACCAATCACACTGTACAACCTGTGATCTGAACCCAGTTAACAGCATGATAACAGCGGAGCCTCTGAAAAGATGGCTCACAACAATAATAACCCGATTTTTGTAACAATAACTATGTACAAGTATTGCAGACAATCCGCACTTGGGATGGGCACCCAGCATCCACTACGGACTACGAGAAATAGAATTATCGGTAAGTAATTTCTTATTTTCTCTGACGTCCTAAGTGGATGCTGGGGACTCCGTCAGGACCATGGGGATTATACCAAAGCTCCCAAACGGGCGGGAGAGTGCGGATGACTCTGCAGCACCGAATGAGAGAACTCCAGGTCCTCCTCAGCCAGGGTATCAAATTTGTAGAATTTTTCAACGTGTTTGCCCCTGACCAAGTAGCAGCTCGGCAAAGTTGTAAAGCCGAGACCCCTCGGGCAGCCGCCCAAGATGAGCCCACCTTCCTTGTGGAATGGGCATTTACATATTTTGGCTGTGGCAGGCCTGCCACAGAATGTGCAAGCTGAATTGTACTACACATCCAACTAGCAATCGTCTGCTTAGAAACAAGAGCACCCAGTTTGTTGGGTGCATACAGGATAACAGCAAGTCAGTTTTCCTGACTCCAGCCGTCCTGGAAACCTATATTTTCAGGGCCCTGACAACATCTAGCAACTTGGAGTCCTCCAAGTCCCTAGTAGCCGCAGGTACCACAATAAGCTGGTTTAGGTGAAACGCTGACACCACCTTAGGGAGAAACTGGGGACGAGTCCGCAGCTCTGCCCTGTCCGAATGGACAATCAGATATGGGCTTTTGTGAGACAAAGCCGCCAATTCTGACACTCGCCTGGCCAAGGCCAGGGCCAACAGCATGGTCACTTTCCATGTGAGATATTTCAAATCCACAGATTTGAGCGGTTTAAACCAATGTGATTTGAGGAATCCCAGAACTACGTTGAGATCCCACAGTGCCACTGGAGGCACCAGACATGGTACTTGCTGAAGCAAGTCCCTTCTTAGCGGCAGAGGCCATGAGTCCTCTGTGAGCATTTCTTGAAGTTCCGGGTACCAAGTCCTTCTTGGCCAATCCGGAGCCGCGAGTATAGTTCTTACTCCTCTACGTCTTATAATTCTCAGTACCTTGGGTATGAGAAGCAGAGGAGGGAACACATACACCGACTGGTACACCCACGGTGTTACCAGAACGTCCACAGCTATTGCCTGAGGGTCTCTTGACCTGGCGCAATACCTGTCCAGTTTTTTGTTCAGGCGGGACGCCATCATGTCCACCTTTGGTCTTTCCCAACGGTTCACAATCATGCTGAAGACTTCCCGATGAAGTCCCCACTTTCCCGGGTGGAGGTCGTGCCTGCTGAGGAAGTTTGCTTCCCAGTTTTCCACTCCCGGAATGAACACTGCTGACAGTGCTATCACATGATTTTCCGCCCAGCGAAGAATCCTTGCAGTTTCTGCCATTGCCCTCCTGCTTCTAGTGCCACCCTGTCTGTTTACGTGGGCGACTGCCGTGATGTTGTCCCACTGGATCAATACCGGCTGACCTTGAAGCAGAGGTCTTGCTAAGCTTAGAGCATTGTAAATTGTCCTTAGCTCCAGTATATTTATGTGGAGAGAAGTCTCCAGACTTGATCACACTCCCTGGAAATTTTTTCCCTGTGTGACTGCTCCCCAGCCTCTCAGGCTGGCATCCGTGGTTACCAGGACCCAGTCCTGAATGCCGAATCTGCGGCCCTTTAGTAGATGAGCACTCTGCAGCCACCGCAGAAGAAACACCCTTGTCCTTGGAGACAGGGTTATCCGCTGATGCATCTGAAGATGCGATCCGGACCATTTTTCCAGCAGATCCCACTGAAAAGTTCTTGCGTGAAATCTGCCGAATGGAATCGCTTCGTAAGAAGCCACCATTTTTCCCAGGACCCTTGTGCAATGATGCACTTGCACTTTTCCTGGTTTTAGGAGGTTCCTGACTAGCTCGGATAACTCCCTGGCTTTCTTCTCCGGGAAAAACACCTTTGAAGAAGAATCATCATTTCGGCCATTACCTTGGTAAAGACCCGGGGTGCCGTGGACAATCCAAACGGCAGCGTCTGAAACTGATAGTGACAGTTCTGTACCACGAACCTGAGGTACCCTTGGTGAGAAGGGCAAATTTGGACATGGAGGTAAGCATCCCTGATGTCCAGGGACACCATATAGTCCCCTTCTTCCTGGTTCGCTATCACTGCTCTGAGTGACTCCATCTTGATTTGAACCTTTGTATGTAAGTGTTCAAATATTTCAGATTTAGAATAGGTCTCACCGAGCCATCTGGCTTCAGTACCACAATATAGTGTGGAATAATACCCCTTTCCTTGTTGTAGGAGGGGTACTTTGATTATCACCTGCTGGGAATACAGCTTGTGAATTGTTTCCAATACTGCCTCCCTGTCGGAGGGAGACGTTGGTAAAGCAAACTTCAGGAACCTGCGAGGGGGAGACGTCTCGAATTTCCAATCTGTACCCCTGGGATACTACTTGTAGGATCCAGGGGTCCACCTGCGAGTGAGCCCACTGCGTGCTGAAACTCTTGAGACGACCCCCCACCGCACCTGTTTGTACGGCCCCAGCGTCATGCTGAGGACTTGGCAGAAGCGGTGGAGGGCTTCTGTTCCTGGGAATGGGCTGCCTGCTGCAGTCTTCTTCCCTTTCCTCTATCCCTGGGCAGATATGACTGGCCTTTTGCCCGCTTGCCCTTATGGGGACGAAAGGACTGAGGCTGAAAAGACGATGTCTTTTTCTGCTGAGATGTGACTTGGGGTAAAAAAGGTGGATTTTCCAGCTGTTGCCGTGGCCACCAGGTCCGATGGACCGACCCCAAATAACTCCTCCCCTTTATACGGCAATACTTCCATGTGCCGTTTGGAATCTGCATCACCTGACCACTGTCGTGTCCATAAACATCTTCTGGCAGATATGGACATCGCACTTACTCTTGATGCCAGAGTGCAAATATCCCTCTGTGCATCTCGCATATATAGAAATGCATCCTTTAAATGCTCTATAGTCAATAAAATACTGTCCCTGTCAAGGGTATCAATATTTTCAGTCAGGGAATCCGACCAAGCCACCCCAGCGCTGCCCATCCAGGCTGAGGTGATCGCTGGTCGCAGTACAACACCAGTATGTGTGTATATACTGTTTAGGATATTTTCCAGCCTCCTATCAGTTGGCTCTTTGAGGGCGGCCGTATCTGGAGACGGTAACGCCACTTGTTTTGATAAGCGTGTGAGCGCCTTATCCACCCTAAGGGATGTTTCCCAACGCGCCATAACTTCTGGCGGGAAAGGGTATACCGCCAATAATTTTCTATCGGGGGAAACCCACGCATCATCACACACTTCATTTAATTTATCTGATTCAGGAAAAACTACAGGTAGTTTTTTCACACCCCACATAATACCCTTTTTTGTGGTACTTGTAGTATCAGAAATATGTAACACCTCCTTCATTGCCCTTAACATGTAACGTGTGGCCCTAAAGGAAAATACGTTTGTTTCTTCACCGTCGACACTGGAGTCAGTGTCCCTGTCTGTGTCTGTGTCGACCGACTGAGGTAAATGGGCGTTTTAAAGCCCCTGACGGTGTTTGAGACGCCTGGACAGGTACTAATTTGTTTGCCGGCCGTCTCATGTCGTCAACCGACCTTGCAGCGTGTTGACATTATCACGTAATTCCCTAAATACGCCATCCATTCCGGTGTCGACTCCCTAGAGAGTGACATCACCATTACAGGCAATTGCTCCGCCTCCTCATCAACATCGTCCTCATACATGTCGACACACACGTACCGACACCCAGCACACACACAGGGAATGCTCTGATAGAGGACAGGACCCCACTAGCCCTTTGGGGAGACAGAGGGAGAGTTTGCCAGCACACACCAAAACGCTATAATTATACAGGGACAACCTTTATATAAGTGTTTTCCCCTTATAGCATCTTAATATATAATCATATCGCCAAATAAGTGCCCCCCCTCTCTGTTTTAACCCTGTTTCTGTAGTGCAGTGCAGGGGAGAGCCTGGGAGCCTTCCCACCAGCAGTTCTGTGAGGGAAAATGGCGCTGTGTGCTGAGGAGAATAGGCCCCGCCCCCTTTTCGGCGGGCTTCTTCTCCCGTTTTTCTGACAACCTGGCAGGGGTTAAATACATCCATATAGCCCCAGAGGCTATATGTGATGTATTTTTAGCCAGTATAGGTATTTTCATTGCTGCCCAGGGCGCCCCCCCCAGCGCCCTGCACCCTCAGTGACCGTTGGTGTGAAGTGTGCTGAGAGCAATGGCGCACAGCTGCAGTGCTGTGCGCTACCTCATGAAGACTGAGAAGTCTTCAGCCGCCGATTTCTGGACCTCTTCTTTCTTCAGCATCTGCAAGGGGGTCGGCGGCGCGGCTCCGGTGACCCATCCAGGCTGTACCTGTGATCGTCCCTCTGGAGCTAGTGTCCAGTAGCCTAAGAAGCCAATCCATCCTGCACGCAGGTGAGTTCACTTCTTCTCCCCTAAGTCCCTCGTTGCAGTGAGCCTGTTGCCAGCAGGACTCACTGAAAATAAAAAACCTAATAAAACTTTTACTCTAAGCAGCTCTTTAGGAGAGCCACCTAGATTGCACCCTTCTCGGCCGGGCACAAAAACCTAACTGAGGCTTGGAGGAGGGTCATAGGGGGAGGAGCCAGTGCACACCACCTGATCCTAAAGCTTTTACTTTTGTGCCCTGTCTCCTGCGGAGCCGCTATTCCCCATGGTCCTGACGGAGTCCCCAGCATCCACTTAGGACGTCAGAGAAAGTAGATTAGAGATGAACCAGGTTAAGGGAAGGCAAGCAAATGGAGACCAGAAGGAAACTGAGGCGTGAGGAAAGGAATAACAAAACAAGTCTCAGAGAATAAAGGAATAATGGAGACAAGAACACAGTACCCTGAAACAGGGAAATAACCCCCGGATAGGGAGGGGGCAATAAACTGCTACTGAACACTGGTACACAGGTGTAAAATAGATATGAATAAGGAAGAGGATTTTACTGAAAAGGAGAAAAAACAATAGACACTTTAACACTGAACTCTCCCAAACTCTGGGCAGTTTTCGGGCGAGGGGCGTACATAAAGTACGCAAACAGATAATACAATAGAGAAAGATGTTGGACAAAACAACGACATAGAGGCCCTCATTCCGAGTTGTTCGCTCGCAAGCTGCTTTTAGCAGCTTTGCACACGCTAAGCCACCGCCTACTGGGAGTGAATCTTAGCATAGTAAAATTGCGAACGAAAGATTCGCAATATTGCGAAAAGACTTCTCTGTGCAGTTTCTGAGTAGCTCCAGACTTACTTAGCATCTGCGATCAGTTCAGTGCTTGTCGTTCCTGGTTTGACGTCACAAGCACACCCAGCGTTCGCCCAGACACTCCTCCGTTTCTCCAGCCACTCCCGCGTTTTTCCCAGAAACTGTAGCGTTTTTTCACACACTCCCATAAAACGGCCAGTTTCCGCCCAGAAACACCCACTTCCTGTCAATCACATTACGATCACCAGAACGAAGAAAAAACCTTGTAATGCCGTGAGTAAAATTCCTAACTGCATAGCAAATTTACTTGGCGCAGTCGCACTGCGGACATTGCGCATTAGCGACTAATCGCTCCGTTGCGACAAAAAAATAACGAGCGATCAACTCGGAATGACCCCCAGAGCCATTGACAGTGGGAGTACAGAAGGTATGCAGGAGAGATATATAACAGAGGAAACACAAGACTGTATAGCAAGAAGACGAGGAGTAATATAAGATGAAATAAAAGCAACTAGACAGATAATGCAACTAACAGAGTGGAATGCTGGAACTTATGTAACTAATACCGAGCTGGACACAGAAATACTGCAGAGTTGGATGCTGATAATTATGCAACAGACAGAGTTGAACAAAAGAATACTGTAGAGGATGGTAGAAGAATAATCAGGCAAAAGTATCCATGACTTCCACTGCAAGCAGGAACTATGGGGGTAATTCCGAGTTGATCGCAGCATCACATTTTGTTAGCAGTTGGGTAAAACCATGGCCCTCATTCCGAGTTGATCGCTCGCAAGGCGAATTTAGCAGAGTTGCTCACGCTAAGCCTACGCCTACTGGGAGTGTATCTTAGCTTCTTAAAATTGCGACCGATGTATTCGCAATATTGCGATTACAAACTACTTAGCAGTTTCAGAGTAGCTTCAGACTTACTCGGCATCTGCGTTCAGTTCAGTGCTTGTCGTTCCTGGTTTGACGTCATAAACACACCCAGTGTTCGCCCAGACACTCCCCTGTTTCTCCGGCCACTCCTGCGTTTTTTCCGGAAACGGTAGCGTTTTTATCCACACGCCCCGAAAACGCTGTGTTTCCGCCCAGTAACACCCATTTCCTGTCAATCACACTACGTTCGCCAGAGCGAAGAAAAAGCCGTGAGTAAAAATACTATCTTCATTGTAAAATTACTTGGCGCAGTCGCAGTGCGAATATTGCGCATGCGTACTAAGCGGAATTTCACTGCGATGCGAAGAAAATTACCGAGCGATCAACTCGGAATGAGGGCCCATGTGCACTGCAGGGGGGGCATATATAACATTTGCAGAGAGAGTTAGATTTGGGTGGGTTATTTTGTTTCTGTGCAGGGTAAATACTGGCTGCTTTATTTTTACACTGCAATTTAGATTTCAGTTTGAACACACCACACCCAAATCTAACTCTCTCTGCAAATGTTATATCTGCCACACCTGCAGTGCACATGGTTTTGCCCAACTGCTAACAAATTTGATGCTGAGATCAATTCGGAATTACCCCCTATGACCGGCAGGGAGTGAGAGACAGACAACACATATATAGTAGACGAGCCAATGAGAGTCATAGCACAGCCAGCCTCCCCTAATTATCAACTTTGCAGCTGTGCTGCTGTAAATCCACCAGCCTCATGACTTTCACAAGAGACAACAGGCTGCAGTCAGGTAAAAAAGCATTCCCAAACAGGTGTGCTGCTACACATAGTAGCCAGCTTTCAGGTTGGTATGAGACAGCCAGAAACACAAACAGAAATCAGCCGCATTAGCGACTCATAACAGCTGGCTGCCTTTGCAAAAGTGTGACAGCCACTTAGATCTGTGTCATGTCTCACTGAAGTTGATCACTCAGCACATAAATTACAGGCAACATGACACGGATCCCAGTGGCTGTGTTGAGTGTGTCCTGCTTATCCTGTATGCTACACAGAGCAACAGAAGATTTTTCCCACCATGGGGTAAATTTATTAAGATTGGAGTTCAATTTAACATGGGATGTTGCCCATAGCAACCAATCAGATTCTACTTCTCATTTATCTAGCACCTTCTAGAAGATAATACCTGCAATCTGATTGGTTGCTGTGGGCAACATCTCATCTTAAATAGAACTCCCGTCTTAGTAAATTTACCCACATGTGTTTGTCAGCTCCATTCGGCTGCCACTTTATGCTTGTAGCAGCCCCCATCTCCATCTTCCCACCATTGGGCTGTCACCAACTTGGAGCTATGAGTATCTATGTACCCCTTTCTGATCACCCTTCAGCCACATGAGCAGCCACTACAGCAAGTGCAGCCACCCACTAGTTACCCACTCACCCCCCCACCACCACACACACACACATGCCACCCGCTGTCATGGAAGTGTGTGACTAACACACGAGTCCCCTTGAGTGCAGCCACGGCAGAGACATACCGTCATCTGCAGCCAACCCAGGAGTCCTACACACTCAGTGTAGCTACGCCATCCCGGAGCAGGGCTCTCTTCCTGCTCTGCCAGGGAGCTGCACCATCATAGCTGGACGCCATGAAGCCGCTGCACATAACCAGGACAAGGCACTAAGAGGACTGGTAAGGCTCCACTTCCTCTTTTTCTAGCCAGGTTGAATCAATAAATTACTCCATTGGTAGCTAGGGATTAGCTGCAGCGGAGCGCATCCCCATGAACCCACCTATTTTAAAACTGGGTAAAATTTGCACTATAGCACATTTTTGCGATCACTGCACACGTGTTCAATATGACTCCCAGCAGCAGGACTTCCAGAAACCCGGCAGCTCCTGTGTGAGTAGCAAACGCTCCCCCTATAATTCTGCCCTGGATCCATTATTTTTACAGACTTTTAACTTTGCGTGCATGTGTACATATGTGTGTGTACATTTATATACATATATATATACATACATACACAATATGTATTCACCAAGTCTCTGCTCTGTCCTGCCTCCCCTTCTGGCACATGCAGCTGCTGTCTCCCCTCAGCTCCATCCAACCCCCTAGTCTATCACACCTCTCCCTGGTCTGTGCTGCCTCCTTCCTGCTACGTATTGTTGCCTCTGTTCTGCTCTGCTCTGTACCGCCTCGTCTTCCTCCATACTTCCACTCCCCCCCCCCCCCCTCTTGCTTCGTACTGCCTTCCCCTTGCTATGTGTACCTGCTGCCTCTCCTTGTTCCATCCTGCCTTCTTTCTACTCAATGCAGCTGCTACTGTACCTATCCTTTGGCTCTTCCAAAGTGCAGTGTATAGATGGGGCAGTGATGAAGTGCAGTATGTAGAGGGGCTAATTGCAATTATTAAAGGAAATATAGATATGGAAGGGGGTGTCAGTAACTCATTAAAAAAATGGGGGAGGAGATTAGGAGCGCAATAAAGACAGGATGGAGCAAAGTACAGAGCATATAGGTGGGGATATATAGGCATAGAGGGATACACATGGACATGTAGAAATACAGATGGATGATCACATATGGAAGTACGAGACAAAGAAAAGTGTAAAATGGAAAGAATAATCTAAACAAAATATATTGTGATTGCAATAATAACATTTGCATAAAGGCTATATAAATATATAAACCCCAGAACACCTTATGAACAGTTTAAATGGGGGTCTCTAGTCAGAATAGATAATTGTCAATATTATATGTCAAATGTCTTTCCTAGCTACAGACATCAATTACATTTCTCTAACGTCCTAGTGGATGCTGGGAACTCCGTAAGGACCATGGGGAATAGCGGGCTCTGAAGGAGGCTGGGCACTCTAGAAAGATTTATGACTACCTGGTGTGCACTGGCTCCTCCCACTATGACCCTCCTCCAAGCCTCAGTTAGATCTTGTGCCCGGCCGAGGTTGGATGCACACTAGGGGCTCTCCTGAGCCCTTAGAAAGAAAGTATAGATTTAGGTTTTTTATTTTCAGTGAGACCTGCTGGCAACAGGCTCACTGCAGCGATGGACTAAGGGGAGAAGAAGCGAACTCGCCTGCTTGCAGCCGGATTGGGCTTCTTAGGCTACTGGACATTAGCTCCAGAGGGATCGACCGCAGGCCCAGTCCTTGGTGTTCGGTCCCGGAGCCGCGCCGCCGTCCCCCTTACAGAGCCAGAAGCAAGAAGAGGTCCGGAAAAACGGCGGCAGAAGACATCAGTCTTCACCAAGGTAGCGCACAGCACTGCAGCTGTGCGCCATTGCTCCTCATGCACACCACACACTCCGGTCACTGATGGGTGCAGGGCGCTGGGGGGGGGGCGCCCTGAGCAGCAATATAAACACCTTGGCTGGCAAACATACATCACATATAACCCCCAGGGCCATATGGATGTATATTAACCCCATATCTCAGAATAAGATTATTATTTTTCTTGACCTTATTTTTCAAAATTGTAAGAGACTATATTTTCACCCATGGGCGACCCGCATTTTGGGGCCTGATTAATTAGGATAAAGAAACTCTCAGTTTTTTTAGTATATTTACTGCATTCTGAACCTAATTACTTTTTATACATATTTAAAAAATTATATTTGGAAAAAAATTATGTTTGGGAAAGGTTGAATACTATATTCATTTAAATTGATTAAATAAAAGTTATATTTTAAATCATAATAATTAAATAAGAGTGCCCCCACAAAGAGGTTTACTTCTAGGTTCCCTGATCTCTTTCAAGGAACAACCTTCTCTTGTGATTGATTTATCTTTGACCTCGGGGAGCACCACCAGCAGGATAATTTACTCTCGGAGCATTCTCCACAAATATCTTCCATATTGCTGGTTTGTTACATCTTTTTCATTACCATTCAAAACAGGTTGTGCAGGACACTTTCCCCTCACCCCACACTGTATATTAACCCCTGCCAGATTCCATAAAAATGCGGGAGAAAAGTCAGCGAAAAAGGGGCGGAGCCTATCTCCTCAGCACACTGGCGCCATTTTTCCCTCACAGCTCCGTTGGAGGGAAGCTCCCTGGCTCTCCCCTGCAGTCTACAGAACAGGGTTAAAACAGAGAGGGGGGGCACTAAATTTAGGCGCAGTATAAATTATATAAAAGCAGCTATAGGGGACATAACTCAGTTAGTCCCTGCATTATATGGCGCTCTGGTGTGTGCTGGCATACTCTCACTCTGTCCCCCCAAAGGGCTTTTGTGGGTCCTGTCCTCATTGGAGCATTCCTTGTGTGTGTGCGGTGTGTCGGTACGGCTGTGTCGACATGTTTGATGAGGAGACTTATGTGGAGACGGAGCAGTTGCCGATAAATGAGATGTCGCCCCTGTGGGCCGACACCAGAGTGGATGGATAGGTGGAAGGTATTAACCGACAGTGTCAACTCCTTACATAAAAGGCTGGATGACGTAACAGCTATGGGACAGCCGGCTTCTCAGCCCGCGCCTGCCCAGACGTCTCAAAGGCCATCAACGCTCCCTCAGATGGCAGACACAGATGTCGACACGGAGTCTGACTCCAGTGTCGACGAGGTTGAGACATATACACAATCCACTAGGAACATCCGTTACATGATCCCGGCAATATAAAATGTGTTACACATTTCTGACATTAACCCAAGTACCACTAAAAACAAAGGGTTTTATGTGTGGGGAGAAAAAGCAGGCAGTGTTTTGTTCCCCCATCAAATGAGTGAATGAAGTGTGAAAAAGCGTGGGGTTCCCCGATAAGAAACTGGTAATTTCTAACAAGTTACTGATGGCGTACCTTTTCCCGCCAGAGGATAAGTTACGCTGGGAGATATCCCCTAGGGTGGATAAGGCGCTCACACGTTTGTCAAGGTGGCACTGCCGTCTTAGGATACGGCCACTTTGAAGGTACCTGCTGATAAATAGCAGGAGGCTATCCTGAAGTCTGTAATTACACACTCAGGTACTAGACTGAGACCTGCAGACTGCTGCAGCGTGGTCTGTACCCCTTTCAAACAGGGATACTATTTTGCGAACATAAGACGTCGTCTTATATATGAGGGATGCACAGAGGAATATTTTGCCGGCTGGCATCCTGAATTATTGCAATGTCCATTCTGTCAGGAGGGTATTGGAGACCCGACACTGGACAGGTGATGCTGACTTTAAAAGGCACATAGAGCCTTATAAGGGTGAGGAATTGGTTGGGGATGGTCTCTGGGACCTCGTATCCACAGCAACAGCTGGGATGAAAATATTTTACCTCAGGTTTCCTCACAGCCTAAGAAACGCACTGTATTATCAGGTACAGTCCTTTCGGCTTCAAAAAAGCAGGCGGGTCAAACGAGGTAAGAGGAAAAATGCTGCACCAGCAGCCAGTCCCCAGAATCAAAATTCTTCCCCTGCTTCCTCTGAGTCCACCGCATGACGCGGGGGCTCCACAGGCGTAGCCAGGTACGGTGGAGGGCCGCCTCAAAAATTTCAGCGATCAGTGGGCTCGCTCACAGGTGGATCCCTGGATCCTTCAAGTAGTATCTCAGGGGTACAAGCTGGAAGTCGAGGCGTCTCCCCCCCGCCGTTTACTCAAATCTGCCTTGCCGACAACTCCCTCAGGCAGGGAGGCTGTGCTAGAAGCAATTCACAAGCTGTATTCCCAGCAGGTGATAGTCAAGGTGCCCCTACTTCAACAAGGACAGGGTTACTATTCCACACTGTTTGTGGTACCGAAACCAGCCGGTTCGGTGAGACCCATTTTAAAATGGAAATCCTTGAACACTTACATAACAAAGTTCAAGATGGAATCGCTCAGGGCGGTTATTGCAAGCCTGGACCCCTGGTATCATGGTAACCCCTGGTTACATGGTATCCCTGGACATCAAGGATGTTTACCTGCATGTCCCTATTTACCTTCCTCACCAGGAGTACCTCAGATTGTGGTACAGGATTGCCATTACCAATTCCAGACACTACCGTTTGGACTGTCCACGGCACCGAGGGTGCTTACCAAGGTAATGGCAGAAATGATGATACTCCTTCAAAAAAAAAAAAGGGAGTTTTTATTTATCCCATACTTGGATGATCTCCTTATAAAGGCAAGGTCCAGGAAGCAGTTACTGGTCGGAGTAGCACTATCTCAGGAGGTGCTACAACAGCATGGCTGGATTCTGAACATTCCAAAGTCACAGCTGGTTCCTTCCACTCGCTTACTGTTCCTGGGGATGATTTTGGACACAGAACAGAAAAAAGTGTTTCTCCCGCAGGAGAAAGCCAAGGAGCTGTCATCTCTAGTCAGAGACCTCCTAAAACCAAAAAGGGTATCGGTGCATCGTTGCACACGAGTCCTGGGAAAAATGGTGGCTTCATACGAAGCAATTCCATTCGGCAGGTTCCATGCGAGGACCTTCCCGTGAGACCTCTTAGATAAGTGGTCGGGATCGCATCTTCAAATGCATCAAATGATAACCCTGTCTCCAAGGACCAGGGTGTCTCTACTGTGGTGGATGCAGGGTGCTCATCTTCTAGAGGGCCGCAGTTTCGGCATACAGGACTGGGTCCTGGTGACCACGGATGCCAGCCTTCAAGGCTGGGGAGCAGTCACACAGGGAAGAAACTTCCAGGGCCTATGGTCAAGTCAGGAGACTTCCCTACATATAAATTCTGGAACTGAGGGCCATTTACAATGCCCTAAGTCAGGCAAGACCCCTGCTTCAAAACCAGCCGGTACTGATACAGTCAGACAACATCACGGCAGTCGCCCATGTGACCCGACAGGGCGGCACAAGAAGCAGGATGGCAATGGCAGAAGCCACAAGGATTCTCCGATGGGCGGAAAATCACGTACTAGCACTGTCAGCAGTGTTCATTCCGGGAGTGGACAACTGGGAAGCAGACTTCCTCAGCAGACACGACCTACACCCGGGAGAGTGGGGACTTCATCCAGAAGTCTTCCTGCTGTTGGTAAACTGTTGGGAAAGGCCACAGGTGGACATGATGGCGTCCCGCCTCAACAAAAAGCTAAAGAGATATTGCGCCAGGTCAAGGAACCCTCAGGCGATAGCTGTGGACGCTCTAGTGACACCGTGGGTGTACCAGTCGGTTTATGTGTTCCCTACTCTGCCTCTCATACCAAAGGTACTGAGAATAATAAGATGGCGAGGAGTAAGAACGATACTCGTGGTTCCGGATTGGCCAAGAAGGGCTTGGTACCCGGAACTTCAGGAAATGATATCAGAGGACCCATGGCCTCTGCCGCTCAGACAGGACCTGCTTCAGCAGGGGCCCTGTCTGTTCCAAGACTTACCGCGGCTGCGTTTGACGGCATGGCGATTGAGCGCCGGATCCTGAAGGAAAAGGGTATTCCGGAAGAAGTAATTCCTGCGCTTATTAAAGCCAGGAAAGATGTTACGGCAAAGCATTATCACCGCATGTGGCGGGAATATGTTGCATGGTGCGAGGCCAAAAAGGCCCCAACAGAGGAATTTCCACTAGGTCGATTTCTACATTTCCTGCAAGCAGGAGTGAATATGGGCCTAAGTCTAGGCTCCATTAAAGTACAGATCTCGGCTCTGTCGATTTTCTTTCAAAAAGAATTAGCTTCAGTACCTGAAGTTCAGGCATTGTGAAAGGAGTGCTGCATATTCAGCCCCCGTTTGTGCCCCCTGTGGCACCTTGGGATCTCAACGTGGTGTTGAGTTTTCTTAAAATCACATTGGTTTGAGCCACTAAAAACCGTGGATCTAAAATATCTCACGTGGAAAGTGGTCATGTTATTGGCCTTGGCTTCAGCCAGGCGAGTGTCAGAATTGGCGGCTTTATCATGTAAAAGCCCTTATCTGATTTTCCATATGGATAGGGCAGAATTGAGGACTCGTCCCCAATTTCTTCCTAAGGTGGTGTCAGCGTTTCACCTGAACCAGCCTATTGTGGTGCCGGCGGCTACTAGTGAATTGGAGGACTCCAAGTTGCTAGACGTTGTCAGGGCCCTGAAAATATATGTTTCCAGGACGGCTGGAGTCAGAAACTCTGACTCGCTGTTTATCCTGTATGCACCCAACAAGCTGGGTGCTCCTGCTTCTAAGCAGTCTATTGCTCGCTGGATTTGTAGTACAATTCAGCTTGCACATTCTGTGGCAGGCATACCACAGCCAAAATCTGTAAATGCCCATTCCACAAGGAAGGTGGGCTCATCTTGGGCGGCTGCCCGAGGGGTCTCGGCTTTACAACTTTGCCGAGCAGCTACTTGGTCAGGGGCAAACACGTTTGCAAAATTCTACAAATTTGATACCCTGGCTGAGGAGGACCTGGAGTTCTCTCATTCGGTGCTACAGAGTCATCCGCACTCTCCCGCCCGTTTGGGAGCTTTGGTAGAATCCCCATGGTCCTTACGGAGTTCCCAGCATCCACTAGGACGTTAGAGAAAATAAGAATTTACTCACCGGTAATTCTATTTCTCGTAGTCCGTAGTGGATGCTGGGCGCCCATCCCAAGTGCGGATTGTCTGCAATACTTGTAAATAGTTATTGTTAACTAAAGGGTTATTGTTGAGCCATCTGTTGAGAGGCTCAGTTGTTTTCATACTGTCAAACTGGATATAGTATCACGAGTTGTACGGTGTGATTGGTGTGGCTGGTAAGAGTCTTACCCGGGATTCTAAATCCTTCCTTATTATGTCTGCTCGTCCGGGCACAGTGTCCTAACTGAGGCTTGGAGGAGGGTCATAGTGGGAGGAGCCAGTGCACACCAGGTAGTCATAAATCTTTCTAGAGTGCCCAGCCTCCTTCGGAGCCCGCTATTCCCCATGGTCCTTACGGAGTTCCCAGCATCCACTACGGACTACGAGAAAGAGAATTACCGGTGAGTAAATTCTTATTTTTCTACAGTATATGATTATTTTTTTTTTATGAAACTCTTTGTTAAAGGGAAACAGATGGACAAAAACCAACAATAAACGAAGTTAAACAACAAAAAGTTACCTTTTGTCTTTTTTTGTAAAAAAACTGGGAGGAAATGGAATAAAAAAAGAATGGGGCCAGGCAGCAGGTACATACCATGTGTAAGTCAGTAACCATAAAAAAAATAAAAAAAAAGGAATACAATCCGTATCAGATATGGCATGGTAAATCTCAAATCAGAATACATGGAGTCTGGCGTGGAGACAGAGGTGTACCTAGGTGCTATGGTTCCCGGTGCAAGGGTATGTTTTGCCACAGCACGTTACATTTGAAGGAAAAAAACAATTTAAATCCTAAATTGGTGACAGGGCCAGTTCTAGACCTTGTAGAACTCCATGTGAAAGTTTCTTTTGGGTGTCCCATGTTTAAAATATAGACAATGCGCGCCAAAGGCGCACAACCAAAATATAGGTATGTGGCTTCATGGGAAGAGGTGTGGCCACATAATAGTACCAAAGTAGTGTCCGTTATTCACATTAAACAGTAGTACTCCTTATACATGTTAGACCACACAGTAGAGCTGCTTATACATGTTATGCCACACAGTAGAACTGCTTATACATGTTACACCACAATAGAGCTGCTTCTACACGTTATGCCACACAGTAGAGCTGCTTATACATGTTATTCAAAGTAGAACTGCTTATATACGTTATGCCACAGTAGAGCCTCTTATACACATTATGCCACAGTAAAGCTCCTTATACATGTTATACCATGGTAGAGCCCCTTACACATGTTACACCACAGTAGAGCCGCTATGGAAGTAGCTGTATTTAACTATTTACTTGTATCATGCAAATAAATTAAAAACTATGTATGCCCCAACTAACCTGACCTCACAACATCCTTTCCCTTAATGAAAATAATGCCCCAAATGTGACTTCCCACAGACCTGAATCCCCCCAATCTCTCAATGAAAATAATGGCCCAAAACTGACCCTCTCCCCAGATCTGATAATCTCCCATTGCCTCAATTAAAATAATACCCTAGAACTGTAATCCCAGACCTGATAATCTCACTATGCTTAAATGAAACTAATATCCCAGATTTGCCTGAGGGGCAGAAATAGCTGCTCCACAGCATGTTAAGGGGCAGAGAGCGGTGCTGCAGCTGGGTGTGGTATGGAAGGTAGACAGTAACTAGGTCGACCACTGTTGGTCGACAGGGTCTCTAGGTCGTCAGGGTCTCTAGGTCGACAGGGTCTCTAGGTTGACAGGTCAACATGAGTTTTTAATGTATTTTCTCTGACGTCCTAGTGGATGCTGGGAACTCCGAAAGGACCATGGGGAATAGCGGCTCCGCAGGAGACTGGGCACAACTAAAGAAAGCTTTTAGGTCACCTGGTGTGCACTGGCTCCTCCCACTATGACCCTCCTCCAAGCCTCAGTTAGATTTTGTGCCCGGCCGAGGTTGGATGCACACTTGGGGCTCTCCTGAGCTTCTAAAAAGAAAGTATATAATTAGGTTTTTTATTTTACAGTGAGACCTGCTGGCAACAGGCTCACTGCAGCGAGAGACTAAGGGGAGAAGAAGCGAACCTACATGCTTGCAGCTAGCTTGGGCTTCTTAGGCTACTGGACACCATTAGCTCCAGAGGGATCGACCGCATGGAACTGGCCTTGGTGTTCGGTCCCGGAGCCGCGCCGCCGTCCCCTTTACAGAGCCAGAAGCAAGAAGAGGTCCGGAAAATCGGCGGCAGAAGACATCAGTCTTCACCAAGGTAGCGCACAGCACTGCAGCTGTGCGCCATTGCTCCTCATACACACTTCACACTCCGGTCACTGAGGGTGCAGGGCGCTAGGGGGGGGCGCCCTGAGCAGCAATAAAAACACCTTGGCTGGCAAAAATACCACAATATATAGCCCCAGAGGCTATATATGTGATAATTACCCCTGCCAGAATCCATAAAAAAGCGGGAGAATAGTCCGCGAAAAAGGGGCGGAGCTATCTCCTTCAGCACACTGGCGCCATTTCTCCCTCACAGCTCCGCTGGAAGGAAGCTCCCTGGCTCTCCCCTGCAGTCTACACTACAGAAAAGGGTAAAAAAGAGAGGGGGGGCACTAAATTTAGGCGCAGTATATATAACAGCAGCTATAGGGGACATAATTCAGTTAGTCCCTGCATTATATAGCGCTCTGGTGTGTGCTGGCATACTCTCACTCTGTCTCCCCAAAGGGCTTTTGTGGGTCCTGTCCTCTGTTAGAGCATTCCCTGTGTGTGTGCGGTGTGTCGGTACGGCTGTGTCGACATGATTGATGAGGATAATGATGTGGAGGCGGAGCAGATGCCTATAGAAGGGATGTCACCCCCTGCGGAGCAGACACCTGAGTGGATGGACTTATGGAAGGAATTGCGTGCACGTGTCGACTCCTTACACAAAAAAATTTGACGACATGCCAAATGCGGGACAGCCGGCTTCTCAGCTCGTGCCTGTCCAGGCGTCTCAAAGGCCATCGGGGGCTCTAAAACGCCCGCTACCTCAGATGGCAGACGCGGATGTCGACACGGATACTGACACCAGTGTCGACGACGATGAGTCTAGTCTAATGTCCACTAAGGCCATTCGTTGCATGATTGAAGCAATGAAAGAGGTGTTACAAATTTCTGATATAAACCCAGGTACCACTAAAAAGGGTATTATGTTTAGGGAGAAAAAACTACCCGTAGTTTTTCCCCCATCAGAAGAATTAAATGAAGTGTGTGAAGAAGCGTGGGCTTTCCCTGATAAAAGATTGGTAATCTCTAAGAAGTTACTAATGGCGTTCCCTTTCCCGCCAGAGGATAGGTCACGTTGGGAGACAACCCCTAGGGTGGATAAAGCGCTCACACGTTTGTCTAAAAAGGTGGCACTACCGTCTCCGGATACGGCCGCCCTCAAGGAACCTGCTGATAGAAAGCAGGAGGCGATCCTGAAGTCTGTATATACACACTCAGGCATTATACTTAGACCAGCTATTGCGTCAGCATGGATGTGCAGTGCTGCCGCTGCGTGGTCAGATTCCCTGTCAGAAAATATTGACACCCTAGACAGGGACACTATTCTGCTAACCATAGAGCATATAAAAGACTCAGTCTTATACATGAGAGATGCACAGAGGGAGATCTGCCGGCTGGCATCTAAAATAAGTGCATTGTCCATTTCTGCTAGGAGAGGCTTATGGACTCGCCAGTGGACAGGTGATGCAGATTCAAAAAGGCACATGGAAGTTTTGCCTTATAAGGGTGAGGAGTTATTTGGGGATGGTCTCTCGGACCTAGTTTCAACAGCAACTGCTGGGAAGTCAGCATTTTTACGCCATGTTCCCTCACAGCCTAAAAAGGCGCCGTGTTATCAGGTACAGTCCTTTCGGACTCAGAAAAACAGGCGTGGAAAAGGCGGGTCCTTTCTGTCCAGAGGCAGAGGTAGGGGAAAAAGGCTGCAACAAACAGCAGGTTCCCAGGAGCAAAAGTCCTCCCCCGCTTCTTCCAAGTCCGCCGCATGACGGTGGGGCTCCACAGGCGGAGCCAGGTACGGTGGGGGGCCGCCTCAAAAATTTCAGCGATCAGTGGGCTCGCTCACAGGTGGATCCCTGGATCCTGCAAATAGTATCTCAAGGGTACAAACTGGAATTCGAGGCGTCTCCACCCCACCGGTTCCTAAAATCTGCCTTGCCGATTACTCCTTCAGACAGGGAGGCTGTGCTAGCGGCAATTCACAAGCTGTATTCCCAGCAGGTGATAATCAAGGTGCCCCTACTTCAACAAGGACGAGGTTACTATTCCACACTGTTTGTGGTACCGAAACCGGACGATTCGGTGAGACCCATTTTAAATTTGAAATCCTTGAACACACATAAAAAAATTCAAGTTCAAGATGGAATCGCTCAGGGCGGTTATTGCAAGCCTGGACGAGGGGGATTACATGGTATCCCTGGACATCAAGGATGCTTACCTGCATGTCCCCATTTACTATCCTCACCAGGAGTACCTCAGATTTGTGGTACAGGATTGCCATTACCAATTCCAGATGCTGCCGTTTGGACTCTCCACGGCACCGAGGGTGTTTACCAAGGTAATGGCGGAAATGATGATACTCCTTCGAAGAAAGGGAGTTTTAATTATCCCGTACCTGGACGATCTCCTAATAAAGGCGAGGTCCAAGGAGCAGTTGTTGGTGGGAGTAGCACTCAGGAGGTGCTACACCAGCACGGTTGGATTCTGAATATTCCAAAATCACAGCTGGTTCCGACGACACGTCTACTGTTCCTGGGTATGATTCTGGATACAGTCCAGAAAAAAGTGTTTCTCCCGGAGGAGAAAGCCAAGGAGCTGTCATCTCTAGTCAGAGACCTCCTGAAACCAAAACAGGTATCGGTGCATCACTGCACGCGGGTCCTGGGAAAGATGGTGGCTTCTTTCGAAGCAATTCCTTTCGGCAGGTTCCATGCCAGAATCTTTCAGTGGGACCTGTTGGACCAATGGTCCGGATCGCATCTTCAGATGCATCGCCTAATAACCCTGTCTCCAAGAACCAGGGTGTCTCTGCTGTGGTGGCTGCAGAGTGCTCATCTATTAGAGGGCCGCAGATTCGGCATACAGGACAGGGTCCTGGTGACCACGGATGCCAGCCTTCGAGGCGGGGGGGCAGTCACACAGGGAAGAAACTTCCAAGGACTATGGTCGAGTCAGGAGACTTCCCTACATTTACAATGCCCTAAGTCAGGCAAAATCCCTGCTTCTACACCAGCCGGTACTGATCCAGTCAGACAACATCACGGCAGTCGCCCATGTAAATCGACAGGGCGGCACAAGAAGCAGGATGGCAATGGCAGAAGCCACAAGGATTCTCCGATGGGCGGAAAATCACGTACTAGCACTGTCAGCAGTGTTCATTCCGGGAGTGGACAACTGGGAAGCAGACTTTCTCAGCAGGCACGACCTCCACCCGGGAGAGTGGGGACTTCATCCAGAAGTCTTCACGCTGATTGTAAATCGATGGGAACGGCCACAGGTGGACATGATGGCGTCCCGCCTAAACAAAAAACTAGAGAGATATTGCGCCAGGTCAAGGGACCCTCAGGCGATAGCTGTGGACGCTCTAGTGACACCGTGGGTGTACCAGTCAGTTTATGTGTTCCCTCCTCTGCCTCTCATACCAAGGGTACTGAGAATAATAAGAAAACGAGGAGTAAGAACAATACTCGTGGTTCCGGATTGGCCAAGACGAGCGTGGTACCCGGAACTTCAAGAGATGATCTCAGAGGACCCATGGCCTCTGCCGCTCAGACAGGACCTGCTGCAGCAGGGGCCCTGTCTGTTCCAAGACTTACCGCGGCTGCGTTTGACGGCATGGCGGTTGAACGCCGGATCCTGAAGGAAAAGGGCATTCTGGAGGAAGTCATTCCTACGCTGATTAAAGCCAGGAAAGATGTAACTGCAAAGCATTATCACCGCATATGGCGGAAATATGTTGCTTGGTGTGAGGCCAAAAAGGCCCCAACAGAGGAATTTCAACTAGGTCGATTTCTGCATTTCCTACAAGCAGGAGTGACTATGGGCCTGAAATTAGGCTCCATTAAGGTACAGATCTCGGCTCTGTCGATTTTCTTCCAGAAAGAACTAGCTTCACTACCTGCAGTTCAGACGTTTGTGAAAGGAGTGCTGCATATTCAGCCCCCGTTTGTGCCTCCAGTGGCACCTTGGGATCTCAACGTGGTGTTGAGTTTCTTAAAATCACATTGGTTTGAGCCACTTAAAACCGTGGATCTAAAATATCTCACGTGGAAAGTGGTCATGTTATTGGCCTTGGCTTCAGCCAGGCGTGTGTCAGAATTGGCAGCTTTGTCATGTAAAAGCCCTTATCTGATTTTCCATATGGATAGGGCGGAATTGAGGACTCGTCCTCAGTTTCTCCCTAAGGTGGTATCAGCTTTTCACTTGAACCAACCTATTGTGGTGCCTGCGGCTACTAGGGACTTGGAGGATTCCAAGTTACTGGACGTAGTCAGGGCCTTGAAAATTTATGTTTCCAGGACGGCTAGAGTCAGGAAAACTGACTCGCTATTTATCCTGTATGCACCCAACAAACTGGGTGCTCCTGCTTCTAAGCAGACTATTGCTCGCTGGATTTGTAGCACAATTCAGCTGGCGCATTCTGCGGCTGGACTGCCGCATCCTAAATCAGTAAAAGCCCATTCCACAAGGAAGGTGGGCTCATCTTGGGCGGCTGCCCGAGGGGTCTCGGCTTTACAACTTTGCCGAGCTGCTACTTGGTCAGGGGCAAACACGTTTGCAAAATTCTACAAATTTGATACCCTGGCTGAGGAGGACCTTGAGTTCTCTCATTCGGTGCTGCAGAGTCATCCGCACTCTCCCGCCCGTTTGGGAGCTTTGGTATAATCCCCATGGTCCTTTCGGAGTTCCCAGCATCCACTAGGACGTCAGAGAAAATAAGATTTTACTCACCGGTAAATCTATTTCTCGTAGTCCGTAGTGGATGCTGGGCGCCCATCCCAAGTGCGGATTGTCTGCAATACTTGTACATAGTTATTGTTAACTAAAGGGTTATTGTTGAGCCATCTTTTGAGAGGCTCAGTTGTTTTCATACTGTTAAACTGGGTATAGTATCACGAGTTATACGGTGTGATTGGTGTGGCTGGTAGGAGTCTTACCCGGGATTCAAAATCCTTCCTTATTATGTCAGCTCGTCCGGGCACAGTGTCCTAACTGAGGCTTGGAGGAGGGTCATAGTGGGAGGAGCCAGTGCACACCAGGTGACCTAAAAGCTTTCTTTAGTTGTGCCCAGTCTCCTGCGGAGCCGCTATTCCCCATGGTCCTTTCGGAGTTCCCAGCATCCACTACGGACTACGAGAAATAGATTTACCGGTGAGTAAAATCTTATTTTTGGTGTCGTTTTCTTCGTAGAGTGATCGGGAACCCCAATTAGTGCACCGTATCCCCTCGCATGGCTCGCTTCGCTTGCCATGCTTCGGGCAAGGTGCCTCGCTCCGCTACCACTTCGCTTAGCACAGATTACTGTTCCAATCGTAGTCCACGTGGATCGTTAAGTATGAAAAGGTTCAAAAAAAGAAAAAATTGTGAAAAACTGTTGTCCTTTTGACCTGTCGACCTAGAACATGTCGACCTAGTTACTGTCGACATAGAGACCGGATCCCCTGCAGCTGCCTGAGAGGCAGAGTGAGGTGCTACAGCCCAAGCCTGGGGCAGAAGAGTTGCTGCAGCATCAATGTAGGGAGACGTGCTGCAGCAGCGGAGGCAGAGAGTGGTGCACAGCTACAAGCACAAAGTGAGCCATATAAAGGACGAGCAGAGCTCCAGCATGTGCCGACTTTCAGTATCTCCTGCTGTCACTTCTGGCCTGCCCTGTTTCCTACCTGATCTCAGGGTCTGAGTCAGTGTGCTTCTCCTGTTCTGTGGTGCGCCCTCTAACTTTTCCGGCATCTGAAGCCCGTACTCCACCAGAGCCACCCTCACTACACGCCTGCATGGAGAACCTGAAGGCAGCTTTAAACACGCTCATTAAAAGGCATTTGTAATCACATTGTAGAAGTTGGTCTGGAGGAGAATAAACACTCGTGCCTCTCTGTGATACCAGGCGGCCCAGATGAGGTGATATTTATTTCTCTTACATCCTAGAGGATGCTGGGGTCCACATTAGTACCATAGGGTATAGACGGGTCCACTAGGAGCCACTGGCACTTTAAGAGTTTAATAGTGTGGGCTGGCTCCTCCATCTATGCCCCTCCTACTAGACTCAGTTTAGAAAATGTGCCCGGAGGAGCCGGTCACAGCTAGGGGAGCTTCATAAGAGTTTTTCTAGATTTATTGTTTTATTAGAGTTAGGCACAGGGAGGCTGCTGGCAACAGCCTCCCTGCTTCGTGGGACTTGGGGGGGGGGGGGAGTAGTGTCCAACACTGAGAGGTTAATGGCCACTATCTCCACTGACAGGACACTGAGCTCCTGAGGGTAATGATCGTTAGCCGCCCCAGGTGACCACTCACTCCCGCAGCATGCCGCCACTCCCTAACAGCCAGAACATTCTGGTGGCAAGTGAGTCACCGGCTCGGAGCTGGTATGAAAATGGCGGCAACAGGGTGGGAGCGCAGTACTAACGGCGCTCCGGAGGCTCAGCAGTACACAGTACGGCGCTATGAGGAGCGCCCTGAGCCAGCGCCTATACCCTACACTGGTCACTCAGGCTGTTAGGAGCCTTGGTAATGCTGCCAGCACCATACCTCAGGCCAGTATGAAGATGTAAAATGCGGGAATCAGTGCCATGTTTCAGGGGGTGGAGTTTTTCCTCAGAGCGGACCCAGCAGCGTTCAGCGCCATTTTCCTCCCTGCAGATCCAGCTACAGAGACGCTGACAGGGAGAGCTGTCCCTCCACACAACTCCAGCTATCCTATGCGGTACCAGGGGCTTGTAGAAGGGAGGGGCTGTACAATTGCAGTGTAGTCTATTAAGGTACACAGCACCCGGTATTTGTATTATTTATACCTAGGGAAGCGCTGTGTGTGTGCTGGCTCCAAGCTCTGTGTTTCTCTGAAGTGTAAAAGTCAAATTGCTTTCTAACAAAGCCAGCTCTATTATATACTGTGGATGCCTGTGCATCTTATTACCATGTGCTATGAATGTGCGCTATACATCGCAAAAACACTACATCCCATAAGAGAAAATAATACACCCACACATTATCTGAGTTCCAAAGCTCATTGATGAATATATTGTGAATACCAAATTGCTTTCTAACAAATATTTAAAATGCCCGCTCTAATATATATTGTAAACGCCTGCACCTCTTATTACCATGTGCCATGAATGTGCGCTATACATAGCAAAAACACTGCATCCCATAAGAGAAAACAATACACCCACACATTATCTGAGTTCCAAAGCTCATTGATGTATATATTTGTTATTAAAAGGATATGTATTCAATATATCACAATGTACATTATACACATAATTACATGATTACAATTTATACAGTAAGCAGTTAATACATACAGTTACAGGCCAGCATACAATACCATTATCTTTCTCATATAAATTCGTCTCTCCATATCACTCTCTCTCTCTCTCTCTCTCTCTCTGTAAAATCATGCAGGCACTCCATCATCGTCTGGGACAAAAACAGCAACTGCCTCCTGTGTGATCAGCAATGTGTTATCTAGTTTGGGGGAGGGAACTTTCTCATTCATGATGAGTCACTAGTCTGTTGGTAAACAGGTTCAGCCTTGGAGACATCAAAAGGGGCTGGCCTGAGCTTCCTGTCCACTACCTGTTTCTGTAAATGTCTATTGTTCTAATAAAAGTGATTTTAGCTTTCATACATTTAATCATAACTCCTTGTTGCAATGTCCTACAACTTAATAACAAGTATCAAATGAATCTACACATTAATCTGGTTGCTTTAATAGTAAATATGACAGGTCTATCTTGCTTCGTTCAAATAATACACATACATGACATTACTTCATTATATAATTTTAAATCATCATGATGTCTGGCGCTTGATATTATTATAATTATGTACTGTATGAAATAAGTGTCGAATCCATCTCTGGCATGTCCATGTAAATGCGTGTGTTACCATATATTGCTGTGCTCGCTGCGCGTATTTGCAAGTATAGCGACTTATATGTGTGTAGAGTTTGTATGTTCTTTCTATGTAATATTTTTTACTTCGACAGTCCACCCTTTGACAGTAAACAATAACTGCCATCAATTATTAACATAAGAAAAAAAAATATTTCATACAATAATCGGTGACCTAGACACAAGTATGTATTCATTTCGCAAATCAGATGTTTGACTATATTTGGGGAAGACAGGGAGGAGGACGAGACATCCTCTATATGCACTCGGCGGTCACGGGACCACTTGTTGGGTGTGGGACAACATTCAACCTATAGAGTATGCTGGGACAGTGCTTTGGCCTATAATGTCTGATTTGCGACAAACATTTCACACATACATGTACCTACGTCTTTGTACACTGATGTTTGGATTCGATTGAGGTTCTGCTGGGTAGATGAAGAAGACACAAACAAATCGTGAAAGTGACATAAAATTTTTATGATCTACATATTCCTATCATTTTCTGAACATTGTTTCCATTTATGGAACATATGCTAGGTCTGTTTAATAATTGAACAAGGGTTATAAGTAGTGTCCTTCCTAAATAACATAAACCTTCGGAGTTCGGGGAGAGCCACTCATAAACCTTTCTTCCACATATATTAGTGAGCTCTTTATCTGCAATGTGTGAATAGCCATTGGGGGTAATTCCAAGTTGATCGCAGCAGGAAATTTTTTAGCAGTTGGGCAAAACCATGTGCACTGCAGGGGGGGGCAGATATAACATTTGCAGAGAGAGATAGATTTGGGTGTGGTGAGTTCAATCTGCAATCTAAATTGCAGTGTAAAAATAAAGCAGCCAGTATTTACCCTGCACAGAAACAAAATAACCCACCCAAATCTAACTCTCTCTGCAAATGTTATATCTGCCCCCCCCTTGCAGTGCACATGGTTTTGCCCAACTGCTAAAAAAAATTCCTGCTGCAATCAACTTGGAATTACCCCCATTGTCTGATTGTTCCTGATTACCTCCGAACTCCATAACTACCGGACCTTTGATTTTTCTGATTTTAACAAACTGATCGGCTAATCCTGGGATCCTATAAGGAAATCACTCCTTTCTCCAGAACCAGTTCCAGTCCCACACTCAACTCCTTATAAAAAAAAAAAAACCTTGCACAAATAGAATATCCTGAAAAAATATGTTTGTCAGCGGGAAAGAGAGAAAAGAGAAATAGAACAAAACAACTCTTGTTCATAACAAATCAATTACAATGTCTGGTCTTTCTGCAATCCTTTAGTACGCTCAGGTAGTGTTCAACAGTGCCGCCTCTCAGTCTTCACGGAACAGAGTCTCTGGTGATACTTTTGTGATCTCACTCCATTTACGAGTTCCTTCCGGACTACCGACTTTCCTGCAATGGGAATCGTGGACCCAAGTCTCTCTCTCGGCTACTTTCACTGAGATAGCGCTGTCAACAAAACTTGGTATGGTCCTTCCCACCTGTCTATTAGGCAACCTGAGCGTGAGAACAATCACAGTTTCTTGGTTCACAATCAAGACAGTTAGTATTTGGCATACCAGCAATCAACAGTTTCAAGTTCATTTGTCAAGTTCTCAAATGCTGGCTCATCTCAATAAGGTACTGTACTGTCACCTCATTGGTGTATCTCTGATCATTGTGCGGATCAATCATGACATGAGGTTGTCTTCCAAAAACAACCCAAAAAGACATAAATACCAAAACAAAAACAAATTTCGAAGAGGGTGATTCATTGAGTGAAGATCTGGGAGTGGTTCCGATGCTACATAATACTAGTGGCAGTATCTATGATCACAATAGTACAATTTCAAGCTTTGCTCCTACTTCTAGGGGTACCATTATCTACACACAAATTTATGCGCAATTTTTCTTTGCGGTAAACACAGCAGCATCCGTGGCGGCAGGAAATGCCTCTACCCAGTTTGAGAAAACATCAGTGCACACCAATACATAACAATAATTCCTAAAGGGTGTTAACTGTACGAAGTCGATTTGTATTTCCTGAAAAGATCCGTCTGCAGGAGGGATATGGGATGGCTCTGTTGGTATTGCCTTACCAATATTCATCCTCAAGCAAGTAAGACAGGTCATTGCTCTCTTACCTGCATGAAAATAGAATCCTGGCGCACACCAGTATGCTCTCATCAGCCTGCACATACCCTCTTTGCCTAGATGAGTCAGACCGTGTGCCACCTCAGCTAGACTTGGAAGGTATGCTCTGGGGGCTACTGGCTTACCGTGTCCACCTGTCCACAGTCCTGAGGACTCCTGGCCATACCCCTTTGTCCTCCAGACTGCCTTTTCCTGTAGGGAACACAAATTTTTCATTTTAATTTACTATCGTGTGTTTGCAATGTAGAGTACCATGAGCATAACTCAAAAAGAAAAAAGAAACATCTCTAGAGGAGAGAAAGAAGAAGAAAATGAAAAAGAAAATGTCAGGTTTGCCATTCACCAACAGGCATATCAGTGTCTATACAAAATTTCTCTGACGTCCTAGTGGATGCTGGGAACTCCGTAAGGACCATGGGGAATAGATGGCTCCGCAGGAGACTGGGCACATCTAAAGAAAGATTTAGGACTATCTGGTGTGCACTGGCTCCTCCCCCTATGACCCTCCTCCAAGCCTCAGTTAGATTTCTGTGCCCGGCCGAGCTGGATGCACACTAGGGGCTCTCCTGAGCTCCTAGAAAGAAAGTATAGTTTAGGTTTTTTAATTTTACAGTGAGACCTGCTGGCAACAGGCTCACTGCACCGAGGGACTAAGGGGAGAAGAAGCGAACCTACCTAAGTGGTGGTAGCTTGGGCTTCTTAGGCTACTGGACACCATTAGCTCCAGAGGGATCGAACACAGGACCCGACCTCGCCGTCCGTTCCCGAAGCCGCGCCGCCGTCCCCCTTACAGAGCCAGAAGCAAGAAGGTCCGGAAAATCGGCGGCTGAAGACTTCTGTCTTCTCCAAGGTAGCGCACAGCACTGCAGCTGTGCGCCATTGCTCTTCATGCACACCACACACTGCGGTCACTGATGGGTGCAGGGCGCTGGGGGGGGAGGGCGCCCTGAGCAGCAATAAATAGCACCTTGGCTGGCAAACTGACACCATATATAGCCTTAGGGGCTATATAGGTGTATATTAACCCCTGCCAGAATTATTAAAATAGCGGGAGAAAGCCCGCCGATAAAGGGGCAGAGCCATCTCCCTCAGCACACTGGCGCCATTTTCCCTCACAGCTCAGCTGGAAGGATCGCTCCCTGGCTCTCCCCTGCTGTCCTGCACTACAGAAAGGGTTAAAAAGAGAGGGGGGCACAAAAATGAGGCGCAGTATGTTATAATAATGCAGCTATAAGGGAAAACACTCTCTATAGGTGATATCCCTGTGATATATAGCGCTCTGGTGTGTGCTGGCATACTCTCCCTCTGTCTCCCCAAAGGGCTTTGTGGGGTCCTGTCCTCTGTCAGAGCATTCCCTCTGTGTGTGCGGTGTGTCGGTACTGCTGTGTCGACATGTATGATGAGGAAAATGATGTGGAGGCGGAGCAAATGCCTGTGAATGTGATGTCACCCCCTGCGGGGTCGACACCTGTGTGGATGGACTTATGGAAGGTGTCAACTCCTTACACAAAAGGTTTGACGACATAGGACAGCCGGCTACTCAGCTTGTGCCTGTTCCAGCGTCTCAAATGGCATCAGGGGCTTTAAAACGCCCGCTACAGATGTCGACACGGATACCGACTACAGTGTCGACGACGATGAGACTAGTGTACCCTCCAATAGGTCCACCCGTTACATGATTGAGGCAATGAAAAATGTATTACACATTTCTGATAATACCCCAGGTACCACAAAAAAGGGTATTATGTTGGTGAGAAAAAACTACCTGTAGTTTTTCCTGCATCTGAGAAATTAATAAAGGTGGCACTACCGTCTCCGGATACGGCCGCCCTAAGGAACCTGCTGATAGAAAGCAGGAAACTACCCTTAAAGCTATATACACACACACGGGCATTATATTGAGACCAGCTATTGCCTCGGCATGGAGGTGCAGTGCGGCTGCTGCGTGGTCAGATTCCCTGTCGGAACTATGGATAGGGACAATATTTTGCTGACAATAGAGCATATAAAAGACGCTGTCTTATACATGCGTGATGCACAGAGGGATATTTGCCGGCTGGCATCACAAATAAGCGCTATGTAAAAGCGATGCCGATTCAAAACGGCACATGGAAGTTTTGCCCTATAAGGGGGTGGAACTGTTTGGGGATGGTCTTTCAGACCTCGTTTCCACAGCTACTGCTGGGAAATCAAACTGGTTGCCACAAGCTACCCCACAGCAAAAGAAAGCACTGTATTATCAGGTACAGTCCTTTCGGCCCCAGAAAAGCAAGAGGGCTGGAGGCTCATCTTTTCTGCCAAGAGGAAAAGGTAGAGGGAAAAAGCTGCAGCACACAGCTAGTTCCCAAGAGCAGAAGTCCTCCCCTGCGTCCGGTAAGTCCACAGCATGACGCTGGGACTGCTCAGGCGGACCCGGGTACGGTGGGGGCCCGTCTCAAAAATTTCAGCGCACAGTGGGCTCTCTCACAGGCGGATCCCGGGGTTCTTCAAACAGTATCTCAGGGGTACAGGCTGGAATTCGAGACGTCTCCCCCCTGCCGTTTCCTAAAATCTGCCTTACCGGCAACTCCCTCTGCAAGGGAGGCAGTGTGGTGGTTATCTAAAAACTGTATTCACTGCAAGTGATTGTCAAGGTACCCCTCCTTCAACAAGGAAAGGGTTACTATTCCACAATGTTTGTGGTACCGAAACCGGAAGGTTCGGTGAGACCCATATTAAATTTAAAATCCTTGAACACATATATCAAAAGATTCAAGTTCAAGATGGAATCGCTCAGGGCGGTTATTGCGAACCTGGACGAGGGGGATTACAGGGTCTCTCTGGACATCAAGGATGCTTACCTGCATGTCCCCATTTACCCTCCTCACCAGGAGTACCTCAGGTTTGTGGTACAGGATTGTCACTATCAGTTCCAGACGCTGCCGTTTGGGTTATCCACGGCACCGAGGGTCTTTACCAAGGTAATGGCCGACATGATGATACTCCTTCGCAAGAAGGGAATTTTTAATTATCCCGTACTTGGACGATCTCCTGATAAAGGCGAGGTCCAACGAACAGTTGGTAGTGGGGGTAGCACTTTCTCGGGAAGTGCTGCAACAGCACGGCTGGATTCTCAATATTCCAAAGTCACAGCCGGTCCCGACGACACGTCTTCTGTTCCTGGGAATGATTCTAGACACAGACCAGAAAAAGTGGAAAAAGCCGAGGAGTTGTCATCTCTAGTCAGAGACCTCCTAAAACCTGGACAGGTGTCGGTACATCAATGCACACGAGTCCTGGGAAAAATGGTAGCTTCGTACGAAGCAATTCCATTCGGAAGGTTCCACGCAAGGACTTTCCAGTGGGACCTGTTGGACACATGGTCCGGGTCCCATCTCCAGATGCAACAGCGGATAACCCTGTCGGCAGGGACCAGGGTGTCGCTGCTGTGGTGGCTGCAGAGGGCTCATCTACTAGAGGGCCGCAGATTCGGAATACAGGACTGGGTCCTGGTGACCACGGATGCCAGCCTTCGGGACTGGGGTGCAGTCACACAGGGAAGAAATTTCCAAGGACTGTGGTCAAATCAGGAGATTTCGCTTCACATAAATATTCTGGAGCTAAGGGCCATTTACAATGCCCTAAGCCAAGCAAGGCCCCTGCTTCAGAATCAGCCGGTACTGATCCAATCAGACAACATCACGGCGGTCGCCCATGTTAACAGACAGGGCGGCACAAGAAGCAGGAGGGCATTGGCAGAAGCCACAAGGATTCTCCGATGGGCGGAAAATCATGTGTTAGCACTGACAGCAGTGTTCATTCCGGGAGTGGACAACTGGGAAGCAGACTTCCTCAGCAGGCACGACCTCCACCCGGGAGAATGGGGACTTCATCCAGAAGTCTTCCAAATGCTGGTAAACCGTTGGGAAAGACCACAGGTGGACATGATGGCGTCCCGCCTCAACAAAAAGCTAAAAAGATATTGCGCCAGGTCAAGGGACCCTCAGGCGATCGCTGTGGACGCTCTAGTAACACCGTGGGTGTACCAGTCGGTTTATGTGTTTCCTCCTCTGCCTCTCATTCCCAAGGTACTGAGAATATTACGAAGGCGAGGAGTGAAAACTATACTCGTGGTTCCGGATTGGCCAAGAAGAGCTTGGTACCCGGAACTTCAAGAGATGCTTTCAGAGGACCCTTGGCCTCTGCCGCTCAGACAAGACATGCTGCAGCAGGGGCCCTGTCTGTTCCAAGACTTACCGCGGCTACGTTTGACGGCATGGCGGTTGAACACCGGATCCTGAAGGAAAAGGGAATTCCGGAGGAAGTCATCCCTACCCTGATCAAAGCCAGGAAGGATGTCACCGCAAAACATTATCACCGCATTTGGCGGAAACATGTTGCTTGGTGTGAGGCCAGGAAGGCCCCAACGGAGGAATTTCAACTGGGTCGATTCCTGCATTTCCTGCAAGCAGGGGTGACGTTGGGCCTCAAATTGGGGTCCATTAAGGTCCAGATTTCGGCCCTGTCGATTTTCTTCCAGAAAGAACTGGCTTCACTGCCTGAAGTTCAGACTTTTGTCAAAGGAGTTCTGCATATTCAGCCTCCTTTTGTGCCCCCAGTGGCACCTTAGGATCTCAATGTGGTTTTGGAGTTCCTGAAATCACATTGGTTTGAACCACTTAAGACTGTGGATTTGAAATATCTCACGTGGAAAGTGGTCATGCTGTTGGCCCTGGCTTCGGCCAGGCGTGTGTCAGAATTGGCGGCTTTGTCCTATAAAAGCCCTTATCTGATTTTCCATATGGATAGGGCAGAGTTGAGGACTCGTCCTCAGTTTCTCCCGAAGGTGGTATCAGCGTTTCACTTGAACCAGCCTATTGTGGTGCCTGCGGCTACTAGGGACTTGGAGGATTCCAAGTTACTGGACGTAGTCAGGGCCCTGAAAATGTATGTTTCCAGGATGGCTGGAGTCAGGAAAACTGACTCGCTGTTTATCCTGTATGCACCCAACAAACTGGGTGCTCCTGCTTCTATGCAGACTATCGCGCGCTGGATTTGTAGCACTATTCAGCTGGCGCATTCTGCGGTGGGACTACCGCAGCCTAAATCTGTAAAAGCCCATTCCACAAGGAAGGCGGGCTCATCTTGGGCGGCTGCCCGAGGGGTCTCGGCTTTACAACTTTGCCGAGCTGCTACTTGGTCAGGGGCAAACACGTTTGCAAAATTCTATAAATTTGATACCCTGGCTGAGGAGGACCTGGAGTTCTCTCATTCGGTGCTGCAGAGTCATCCGCACTCTCCCGCCCGTTTGGGAGCTTTGGTGTAATCCCCATGGTCCTTACGGAGTTCCCAGCATCCACTAGGACGTCAGAGAAAATAAGAATTTACTCACCGGTAATTCTATTTCTCGTAGTCCGTAGTGGATGCTGGGCGCCCATCCCAAGTGCGGATTGTCTGCAATACTTGTAAATAGTTATTGTTACACAAATCGGGTTGTTATTGCGAGCCATCTGTTCAGAGGCTCCTTTTGTTATCATACTGTTAACCGGGGTTCCTATCACGAGTTATACGGTGTGATTGGTGTGGCTGGTATGAGTCTTACCCGGGATTCAAAATCCTTCCTTATTGTGTCAGCTCTTCCGGGCACAGTGTCCTAACTGAGGCTTGTAGGAGGGTCATAGGGGGAGGAGCCAGTGCACACCAGATAGTCCTAAATCTTTCTTTAGATGTGCCCAGTCTCCTGCGGAGCCGTCTATTCCCCATGGTCCTTACGGAGTTCCCAGCATCCACTACGGACTACGAGAAATAGAATTACCGGTGAGTAAATTCTTATTTTCCCTTCACCAGTATTCCCATTCTCCACCCTTTGTGCATGACAAGGCACACTGCAGTAATACTGGTGTTATCGTGCTGTTGAGATATACTGGGTTTGGGCAGAACTCTGAAGGACCTAGGCATGTGGAGTTTGAACTGTACTTGGGTCCATGTATTGTACCACCCTGTGTGAACGCAAAAGATGAAGAGGAAACTGTAGAGAAACAGAATAGAGGTTTGTGACAGATGAGTTTGTAGAGGTGAAGATTTTATAAAAATTTGACAACTGGATTGGGCACTACGGGGAAGTGATTCTCTACTTGGTCTACTCCCCTTAAAAAAATTCTGTGTTTATCGTATCGCTATTGGGACTATCCCAGCCATCAATCCAGTGTCCTGTCCATCCTAAGTTCATAGGGAACCCGGTATCTGTGAGATAAATTTCCTCTACCTGTGATGGACATTAATCTAGAACCATGAAATGTAACATTAGTCTTCGTGGGTGTCTAACATACTTTGTACTTCCTGAGCGGGAGCACAGTATATGTATATCATATCTAACAAAATTAAGTTAATCAGTGGCCATTTCTGCTAGGAAAAAAAAAGCAAAAGTTTAGAGGCCCCATCTTAACCCCAGCAAGTTTTGTCAAAGGGTAATGTTGCATTTATTTTGTTCTTCCCATTAGCCGAATCTGTGTTTTCTATATGGCTTATGATTCCTTACTATATGTCCCTTGGTCCCGTCTATGTGTTTAATAATGTGACTTGTGTTTTCTGTCTAGGGGGTCTATATTGACTAGGTGTTCTACTACTCCTACAATCTCTGGCAAAATGCCCTTCCTTCCTACAAGTGTAACATATTATTGACCATTACGGATCTGGGGTTTGGACTGGTGGGTCTTTCCTGTATGTGCCAGTATACTTACCGTCCTCAACCTCTCCACCTGTTGTTCTCTGCGCCTAGCACTATTCTTGTGATGTTCAATAGCACACTATCTAAGATTAGCTACTGTGACCCCTTTCCAATTTTGCAAAGAAGTCTGCACCCTGACCCTCAAAGCCTTATTGAGCCTGTCCATTAGCACAGAGACTGCCACCTCCCATTTGCCGAATTAGTGTTTACCAGTGATCTTATCCAGATGGAGAGTTTTCTATTACTGCAAAAGACAAAAAAAAAAAAAGTTTAACAAGCTTCTAGGTCATGCGAAGTATTCGTTCAATCCTTCTCATCCCGTATTAAGGGTCTGTACATGGTCCAACAAATATTTCCGAGCTCATCTTGACTAGGTGCATTACTAGGAATGAATACTTCTTATATGGTAACTGAAAGAAATACCCGGGGGTTACCTTGTCTCTGTCCGCTTTCCTACTCGGAAATACTAATGTGCGGACAGGTTTTTCTCCATTTCTGACGTTACTTTCTTGTTTTTTTATTTTTGGGTTTTACTATATATGTACACGAATGATACCATACTTACCTGTTCCACTGGTCTCAGCCACTTCCCCCACAGGCTACTGCTCTTCTTTTACCGGTTGGATACTCCTCTGGGTACATGAGAAATGGCTGAAAACAATCAGGTCACCTTCTCCTCCTAAATAAAACTTCAACATTCATTAGTACATATATAGGTTACAGTCATATTTTTCATATTTTTATTATTTTCTATAGTTTGTATGCTGGCCGTAACTGCTTCCACATCTACATAAGGCGGTGTACTTGCATTCTCTTTTTTTTCTTCCTACTTGTTTATTGTTGCTACAAGTTCAAACAGTTCTTATATTTCCATTCTTGTCTTTTATGACTTTGGTTAGACATACCACCTGCAATACCTTAGGATCAAACTCACCAACCCCTCTTGCTGCCACAGGTTTAAACAATTTGTATGTCTGACCCTTTGTTTTGGGGATTTTATCAGACATATCCTTATCCTTAAGTTCTGCAGTACCTCTGGTTCAAAGCTGCCCACCCTAGGGAATGGTACCCTATCTTTGTCAGTCATACATAACCATTCATTGCAAAAAGCCTCCGTGTGTGAACCATATTTTTCACACATAATAAACCTCGCTGACCCTCTCGGCCGCGGCACTTCAGCCTGAACCCTGGCTAAACGTCCCTTAGTTGATCAACTGGCTCCCATTATTGTGGGCCTTTTCCCACAAACACCAAAATACTCAATATAAGGCAACGGTGAAAGTTCTCCGAGCGCTTCCACCCACTCTCGCCCACATTGGCCAGTACTACCATACACTGTCGATAGCGAAGGCGATGTACCCAACCTAGGGCCCCTAATTGACCTATATTTACTGGAAGTTTTTAGGAATAACTTACCCTTTCCAGTAAAGTATCTGTCGGAGATTTTGCTGAGAGAGACCTATCCGCCTTACGACCACTGGAATCAAATCCCAAGCTGCGAAACCTCAGCTGGAGCGTATAAAAAAACTATATGGGTCACAAAGTTCACAATTCCCTACCATGCTCCTGTGTAAGTCTCCTCACGACTTACGTATTCCAAATCCTATACTAACGTGAGTCAGCTGCCTCACGCCACCAAGCCTCCACTCACTTGGTGTACCGAACGACGGGATCCCAAATTCCGGGGTTCAAATCCACTCACTCCATTTTCGCTCACTCAAATACACTTTGTTTTTTCTGTACAGAAAATTTTCACTCGTTCAGATTGGCAGCTTTACCCCCAGAGGCAATACAGTTTTTAATCTAAATTTAGAGTAACCTGCTTTTGAAATCGGATAGTTATGTGCTATTGTATTAAATGTCTACTATCCCACCTTAATTGAACAAATATCATGTGCTTTTATTATGCGCACACAACCCTACGCAAGCTTGCGTAATTACGCAACCGTGCGTACCCCTATGCCACGTGTGCGGCCTTGCGCCACGTGCACGTTTTTTTTTTATGCTGTCCTCACGTTCCGTACCATGTGTACCAATGTGCGGACGCAATAAAAGAAATCACACAACTCTATAAATGTGAACAATACTAATTACTATTGCCCACTAGACACAACTTGTTCTGTATAAACTTTTATGCAGACCTGCGTTTGTGTTTTTACACTTACTTCCTTAAAATACTGTTATTTCAAATTTACCTATATAGCAACAAATGTATCCGATTTCACACAGATCTATAATGACTGCAATAATCTATACTTTAAATGATATGATTCAGATTGGATAGCTATCTTGCAGAACATACACTGATATAAATATACACATAATTACAATAATATTATATATATGTACCATTCACTGGTCTCCTATGAGACACCTTACCTCTTATTTGCATATTTTTTAGGGGGAGATTATTAGTGTAAGCCACTAGTGGGCCTAACACTAAAAAGAGGCTTAGTGTGTGGCGCACTCTTTTGAAATGATTATTCAATATTAAAATATTTTAAATTTTTATTTCCATGTTTAAAAAATAGGCACCATAAGCAGGCACAGTATCTAAACGGATAACCTAAAAGTGCAGAAGAAAAATCCTATATAAGATATAGGCATGGGATGAGTGCCATATATATTTTGCCAATGGAGTTGGGTCACCAAAAATGATGCCAATTTTCAGTAAATTTATTGTCTAGGCAAAAGTAAAAGAAAGTTTGTTTAATTGGGGTTAATTAAGCTAAGTGAATTATTGGTAAAATTAATCAGTGCTGGTTTAGCTACTGTTCAGCTCATTCGAGAGACTATGCTGAAACAATTATCCCTATAACATCGATCACTTGTATACTCTTAGGTATATATATCTCTCCCCACCTCCCTGTCCAAGGATAATTTCACAGGGAAAGCAATGGAGAGGCAGACACAAAGAGCACTACAAGTTTAATAAAGGTTCTGTAACATATATGCACGTTTTACAGCAGTCTACTGTTCAAGACTGTAGTAACAGTGTGAATGTATTTTAATACAAATTTTGCATCCACCATTCCGCAACAGTGTGTAGCCGACAAGACAACCAGTACTGGGGAACAGATAATAGTTACACTGTCTCAAGTATTCGTGTCAGGAGGGAAACCCTTTTACTGACTGATAAGTACAGCCAAAAAGGCTCCTCTTTCTGTTGTTCAAGTGCCTATAATTTTATAGCATAAGTGAAAGATAGACGTTCACACTGTGACCTGATAACGAAAGGGTTAAAGTGATAAAAATAACCCGTTAGTCTGTTATAATGATAACATGCTACAAAGGGAGGGTTAGTTCTGCTGTTGGATCAGATTCCCACTGAAACTGTGGACAGATATCTCCCTTAATTCGACTGTGATTTAAGTTCATATAGAAACCATAGGTAGATGTTACCCTGATATAGGGGATCTTATATAGCTGATGTAGGAAGTAACTCCCTGGTGCGTGATTGGGGATAATTTCTCAGCACATTAAATAATTTATTAGATGTTCTAAGCGGTGATATAATCCATTTTGTGTAGACACTATCAATTAGAGAAAGGGGGGCTGATGTTGACTGTGCTTTCTAGGAACAATTATATTTGCTAAATAGCCTGTAAAGTGATGTCATTTGCTTAGTGTTTCACAAACTGACCTGTATACACTAATTAAGATAAATGCATTTGTAACATTTTAAGACATTTTATAACCAAGGTACAGGTAAAGATTGAAAAGAGTCCCAGGTGTGGGGAAACAGATTCCCTTTCTGCTTTTGTCCCATGTGCCCTATTGGGCAGTGAATGGGAACAATGAGAGCAGGGAAGAGCCGTCCACCTGGGGCTGAATGGATAGAGTAGTGCGGGCTGCTTCTACTGTCCACGTTTGGTATCCTCCTCCCCTGTTACCTAGGAGCATTGCAGGGGGGCCCACAGATACCAAACAGTGGATGAGAGGGCAGCCCTGAGTACCTGGTCAGAGCCCCGTGATGCACCAGTTAAAGGGCGAGGATCTGTCAGTGAATCCGCCGGAGAGAAGGAGAATTTCCGGGTAGGATTCCCGCACCTCCGTCTGTTATCTTTGCCCTTGTACAATACGGGGTGGATTGTAGTGTCCCAGTACCGCTCTCCGTGCCCCTGTGCCGTTTGCTGGAGCCGGACGTCAGATCGAGTGCTGCAGGAGAAGTCTCTCTATTTCTGGAGCCGCTGCGGGAGGTGGGCGCCGGGTCGGGTGATTCCCGTATCTCCGTACTGAGTGCGCGTCCACGTCCCGCTATAAGATGGATGACGTACGTTTCACAATATGCTTGTTCACATCCGTTATTTGCATATCAAAGCTATTTGCTTTTCACTGCTAAAAAAAAGCAGTTACACAGGTTAATTTGCATTTCAATGGCTATCCTCCCTAGTAAGCAGATTCTACAAGTCTTGGAAGGAAACAAGAAAAAAAAAACCCTTTCTTTCCTTTTTCTATCTGTGTGCAATTTCTTACACCAAGCCAAGCATTTATCTCACCATTTACTCTCACTATGCCCAATTGAAACCATTTGTAATTGACTATGCATGGGTTAAATAAATGCATTGGTAACTCATAAATGGTGCTTGATGTGACAAAGGAAACTGATTGTTCTGAGCAGACTGAAAATCAGCTATTTAGAAAATGACCTTCCTAAAATGGCCACTGCTCCTCCCCCTTCCACATCCATGAGGTTTACACAAAATGGTGGACAGGCCATGTGGTTAGTCCAAAATGGAGGACAGACCATGCGGCTTCCTTTGTCACAAAGAAATCACACATTATACAAGCACCAGAAGTTATTTTAGGCCTGAGTTTTAAAAAAAATCTATATCAAGGCTATGCAGCAACTTTTAACAGATCCAGTCGGACAATCTAACAGCAGTCGCGTACATAAACAGGCAGAGCGGAACGAAAAGCAGAGCGGCAATGGCAGAGATGACGAAGATCCTCCTCTGGGCAGAAAGACATGTAAAGGCTCTGTCGCCAATTTTAATTCTGGGAGTAGACAACTGGGAAGCAGACTTCCTCAGCAGACACGATCTCCATCCAGGAGAGTGGGGCCTCCACCAAGAAGTCTTCGCAGAGGTGACAAGTCTTTGGGGAGTTCCTCAAGTAGACATGATGGCATCTCATCTCAACAAGAAGCTTCAGAAATATTGTTCCAGGTCGAGAGACCCTGGATGCGCTAGTGGCCCAGTGGGTGTTCCGGTCGGTGTATGTCTTCTCTCCACTTCCGCTGATCCCAAAGGTGCTCAGGATCGTAAGGAGAACAAGAGTTCGAGCAATCTTCATTGTCCCAGACTGGCCAAGGAGGGCTTGGTACCCAGATCTTCAGGATTTGCTCATAGAAGATCCTTGGCTTCTTCCTCTTCGCGAGGACCTGCTGCAGCAAGGGCCCTGCGTGTATCAAGACTTACCACGGCTATGTTTGACGGCATGGCTGTTGAGCGCCGGATCCTAGCCCATAAGGGTATTCCCAAGGAAGTCATCCCCACCCTTATTCAGGCCAGGAAAGGAGTAACGTCAAAACATTACCACCGTATTTGGAGAAAATACGTGTCTTGGTGTGAATCCAAGAAGGCTCCTACGGAAGAGTTTCAGTTGGGACGTTTTCTCCATTTTCTGCAGGCTGGTGTGGAGGCGGGCCTCTGACTGGGGTCAATCAAGGTCCAGATTTCGGCCTTGTCGGTGTTCTTCCAAAAACAATTGGCCTCTCTTCCAGAGGTTCAGACCTTCGTAAAAGGGGTTCTACACATCCAGCCTCCATTTGTGCCTCCAGTGGCACCATGGATGGGACCTTAATGTGGTGTTGCAGTTTCTTCAATCGGATTGGTTTGAGCCTCTACAAGAGATAGAGTTGAAGTTTCTCACTTGGAAAATGGTGATGTATTTGGCATTGGCATCCGCACGGCGGATGTCTGAATTGGGGGCCTTGTCTCACAAGAGCCCTTACCTGATCTTCCATGAAGATAGGGCAGAGTTGAGAACTCGTCAACATTTTCTTCCAAAGGTGGTTTCATCTTTCCACATAAACCAACCTATTGTGGTGCCAGTAGTTACTGACACGTTTACTGAGTCAAAGTCTCTAGATGTGGTTAGAGCTTTGAAGATTTATGTCGCTAGAACAGCTCGAATACGGAAAACAGAGTCTTTGTTTGTCCTGTATGCTCCCAACAAGATTGGGTGTCCTGCTTCCAAGCAGACTATTGTGCGTTGGATCAGAAGTACGATTCAGCATGCTCATACTACGGCTAGATTGCTGTTACCGACGTTGGTGAAGGCCCATTCCACTAGGAAGGTGGGCTCATCCTGGGCGGCTGCCCGGGGGGTCTCAGCATTGCAACTTTGCCGAGCAGCTACTTGGTCGGGATCAAACATATTTGCAAAATTCTACAAGTTTGACACCTTGGCCGATGAAGACCTCAAGTTCGGTCAATCGGTGCTGCAGGATCATCCGCACTCTCCCGCCCGTACTGGAGCTTTGGTATAAACCCCATGGTCATGAAGTGGACCCCAGCATCCTCTAGGATGTATGAGAAAACAGGATTTTGATACCTACCGGTAAATCCTTTTCTCCTAGTCCGTAGAGGATGCTGGGCGCCCGTCCCAGTGCGTACTTTACCTGCAGTTTTGTTTATTAGAGTTACACATGTTGTGTTTTACTAGTTTCAGCATGCTTGCTGTAATTGGTTCATGCCTGTTGGCGTGTGTTATGTTGAATGCCACATTGTGCGGCATGGTTGAGGAGTGAGCTGGTATGTATCTCACCATTAGTATTAAAGTAAATCCTTTCCTCGAAATGTCTGTCTCCCTGGGCACAGTTCCTATAACTGAGGTCTGGAGGAGGGGCATAGAGGGAGGAGCCAGTTCACACCCATTGAAAAGTCTTAAGAGTGCCCATGGCTCCTGTGGAACCGTCTATACCCCATGGTCATGAAGTGGACCCCAGCATCCTCTATGGACTAGGAGAAAAGGATTTACCGGTAGGTATCAAAATCCTGTTTTCTGGACTCTACATTGGAGACAAGGATATAAATAAACTAGCGATGTTTGCAAAAATCTTGTGCTTTAAATATCTAGATCTCTCCTTCCACAGTAAACAAACTTAAAAGCTCCTTCCCTTTCATATGGAAATTTTCCCATATTACATATCTAGGTGTTCAACTACTTAGCGACTTAACTCGTTTAATTTCCCTAAACTATTCCTTACTTCTTCAGACAATGAGGGCTGACTAATGGTATTTTAAGCAACTCTCTTGGCTAGGTAGGATAAATGTGGCCCAGATGAATAGTCTTCCTAAACTGCTATATATACACTTCAGACTTTACTGATCAGAGTTCCAGATTCCTGGTTCCGGTCCACACAATTACAGAAATTCATATGTGTCACACCTGAGGGTTGAGGCTTGACTGGGGAACCTCAGGCATAGAGGCAGACGTGTAGGTAAACCTTGGAGAGTGTATGAGCTTCCTGGACATGCAAGGTACTTAGCACAGATGCCCAAAGGTGTGACCAGAATGACAGAGGAGAAATACAGTAAAAAACAGGTGTGTTGAACAAATGCGCTGCCTAAACCAATGCAGCCTGCTTGAAAAGCACAGGAATCCTCATAAAATTCCCAAAGAAGCAAAATAATAAATAAAGATTAACAAGTGGGCGCAAAGGACCTACATAGAAAATGTCCTCAGAGTGAAAGATGTCCCAGAAGTATCACAATCTGTGTTCTTAAATTCCCAATCCACCATATAGTCAGTCAGGTGGTAATTTTCTTTATACAGAACATGAAAGATATTCCAGAAGTGTCACAATCTGTGTTCTTAAATTCCCAATCCACCGTGTAGTCAGTCAGGTGGTGATTTTCTTTATCTCAATGGAAAAAAGAATAGATCATGGTGCAGATCAGATTTAAAGGGACAATACGTTTTAATAGACACAGGACACTCACAATTTACATAAAAAGAAAAGCATGTAACCAATCAAATGGTATAAGTTGGAGTGTAGGCTTCTAACATCATCACGTTACCCTCCCAGAATGGTATTGGGACGTCACTGGCGGTTCCGGATAGCACACCAGTTTGGAGTAGGCTTTGAAGTCAGAAGTCAAACAACATCCACAGCTAACAGATGACGCCACCAGCTTAACGCGTTTCGGACAATGCTTGTCCTTCCTCAGAAGCTTGTCCTTCCAAGCTTCTGAGGAAGGACTAGCATTGTCCGAAACGCGTTAAGCTGGTGGCGTCTTCTGTTTGCTGTGGATGTTGTTTGACTTCTGACTTCAAAGCCTACTCCAAACTGGTGTGCTATCCGGAACCGCCAGTGATGTCCCAATACCATTCTGGGAGGGTAACGTGATGCTTGTCCTTCCAAGCTTCTGAGGAAGGACTAGCATTGTCCGAAACGCGTTAAGCTGGTGGCGTCTTCTGTTTGCTGTAGATGTTGTTTGACTTCTGACTTCAAAGCCTACTCCAAACTGGTGTGCTATCCGGAACCGCCAGTGATGTCCCAATACCATTCTGGGAGGGTAACGTGATGATGTTAGAAGCCTACACTCCAACTTATACCATTTGATTGGTTACATGCTTTTCTTTTTATGTAAATTGTGAGTGTCCTGTGTCTATTAAAACGTATTGTCCCTTTAAATCTGATCTGCACCATGATCTATTCCTTTTTCCATTGAGATAAAGAAAATCACCACCTGACTGACTACACGGTGGATTGGGAATTTAAGAACACAGATTGTGACACTTCTGGAATATCTTTCATTTTCTATATAAAGAAAATTACCACCTGACTGACTATATGGTGGATTGGGAATTTAAGAACACAGATTGTGATACTTCTGGGACATCTTTCACTCTGAGGACATTTTCTATGTAGGTCCTTTGCGCCCACTTGTTAATCTTTATTTATTAGAATGACAGAGGAGTAAAAGTGTAAGCTCTTTTATTGTACACACAGTTCAGGTAGTCACAACGGCAGATGGTATAGGTCACAGTTCTCAGCAGGCAGTAATCACAGTGAACTCAATGCAGTAAAGAATCTTAGATATGGTGGTAATAAAGAATGCTGTTAGGCATAGTATACCATCAATATGGTACAGTCTTGGAAGACACAATGATGGTAAAGTCCATAGAAGAAAACAGCTAACCACTTTACTGAAGAGATGAACCGATACTGACCGGGAGATGAAACACTGGAAGTGGGAGTCAATGGCAGAGCACCGAGGTAGGCTGAGAGCTGGACGGACTGCCAAGGATGCTGAGTGGAACTGGCACAGATGGTGAGAGCTCGATAGAAGCACACCGATGTTAACAGAGGTCAATGTTGGAACTAGTGATGAGCGGGAACTTCACGCTTTTTACACGGGTCCGAGGCAGACTCGGATCTTCCCGCCTTGCTCGGTTAACCCGAGCGCGCCCGAACGTCATCATCCCGCTGTCGGATTCTTGCGAGGCTCGGATTCTATCGCGAGACTCGGATTCTATATAAGGAGCCGCGCGTCGCCGCCATTTTCACACGTGCATTGAGATTGATAGGGAGAGGACGTGGCTGGCATCCTCTCCGTTTAGAGTAGACTAGAGAGTAGTAGAGACACTTGATTTACTAATTTTGGGGAGCATATTAGGAGTACTACTTGCTGATAGTGTGACCAGTGATCACCAGTTTAATTAATCCGTTCTCTGCCTGAAAAAAAACGATACACAGTGTGACACAGTCACATACCATATCTGTGCTCAGCCTCAGTGTGCTGCATCATCTATGTAATACTGTATATCTGACTGTGCTGAGTGCTCACTGCTCACACAGCTTAATTGTGGGAGAGACTGGGGAGCAGTTATAGCAGGAGTACATATTTTAACAGTGCACACTTTTGCTGCCAGAGTGCCACTGCCAGTGTGACTGACCAGTGACCACTGACCACCAGTATATTGTGATTGTCTGCCTGAAAAAGTTAAACACTCGTCGTGTGGTGTTTTTATTCTATAAACGCATTCTGCTGACAGTGTCCAGCAGGTCCGTCATTATATAATATATACCTGTCCGGCTGCAGTAGTGATATATATATATTTTTAATATCATTATCATCCAGTCTATATTAGCACTGCAGCAGACGCAGTACGGTAGTCCACGGCTGTAGCTACCTCTGTGTCGGCAGTCGCTCGTCCATCCATAATTGTATACCACCTACCCGTGGTGTTTTTTTTTTTTCTATCTTCTTGATACTAGTAGCTTACTTTAGGAGTCTGCAGTGCTGAGCTGACAGTGTCCAGCAGGTCCGTCATTATATAATATATACCTGTCCGGCTGCAGTAGTGATATATATATATATTTTATATCTCATTATCATCCAGTCTATATTAGCAGCAGACGCAGTACGGTAGTCCACGGCTGTAGCTACCTCTGTGTCGGCAGTCGCTCGTCCATCCATAATTGTATACCACCTACCCGTGGTGTTTTTTTTCTTTCTATCTTCTTGATACTAGTAGCTTACTTTAGGAGTCTGCAGTGCTGAGCTGACAGTGTCCAGCAGGTCCGTCATTATATAATATATACCTGTCCGGCTGCAGTAGTGATATATATATATATTTTTTATATCATTATCATCCAGTCTATATTAGCAGCAGACGCAGTACGGTAGTCCACGGCTGTAGCTACCTCTGTGTCGGCAGTCGCTCGTCCATCCATAATTGTATACCACCTACCCGTGGTGTTTTTTTTTTTTCTATCTTCTTGATACTAGTAGCTTACTTTAGGAGTCTGCAGTGCTGAGCTGACAGTGTCCAGCAGGTCCGTCATTATATAATATATACCTGTCCGGCTGCAGTAGTGATATATATATATTTTTTATATCATTATCATCCAGTCTATATTAGCAGCAGACGCAGTACGGTAGTCCACGGCTGTAGCTACCTCTGTGTCGGCAGTCGCTCGTCCATCCATAATTGTATACCACCTACCCGTGGTGTTTTTTTTTTCTTCTATCTTCTTGATACTAGTAGCTTACTTTAGGAGTCTGCAGTGCTGAGCTGACAGTGTCCAGCAGGTCCGTCATTATATAATATATACCTGTCCGGCTGCAGTAGTGATATATATATATTTTATATCTCATTATCATCCAGTCTATATTAGCAGCAGATGCAGTACGGTAGTCCACGGCTGTAGCTACCTCTGTGTCGGCAGTCGCTCGTCCATCCATAATTGTATACCACCTACCCGTGGTGTTTTTTTTTTTTTCTATCTTCTTGATACTAGTAGCTTACTTTAGGAGTCTGCAGTGCTGAGCTGACAGTGTCCAGCAGGTCCGTCATTATATAATATATACCTGTCCGGCTGCAGTAGTGATATATATATATTTTTTATATCATTATCATCCAGTCTATATTAGCAGCAGACGCAGTACGGTAGTCCACGGCTGTAGCTACCTCTGTGTCGGCAGTCGCTCGTCCATCCATAAGTATACTAGTATCCATCCATCTCCATTGTTTACCTGAGGTGCCTTTTAGTTGTGCCTATTAAAATATGGAGAACAAAAATGTTGAGGTTCCAAAAATAGGGAAAGATCAAGATCGACTTCCACCTCGTGCTGAAGCTGCTGCCACTAGTCATGGCCGAGACGATGAAATGCCAGCAACGTCGTCTGCCAAGGCCGATGCCCAATGTCATAGTACAGAGCATGTAAAATCCAAAACACCAAATATCAGTAAAAAAAGGACTCAAAAATCTAAAATAAAATTGTCAGAGGAGAAGCGTAAACTTGCCAATATGCCATTTACCACACGGAGTGGCAAGGAACGGCTGAGGCCCTGGCCTATGTTCATGGCTAGTGGTTCAGCTTCACATGAGGATGGAAGCACTCAGCCTCTCGCTAGAAAAATGAAAAGACTCAAGCTGGCAAAAGCACAGCAAAGAACTGTGCGTTCTTCGAAATCACAAATCCACAAGGAGAGTCCAATTGTGTCGTTTGCGATGCCTGACCTTCCCAACACTGGACGTGAAGAGCATGCGCCTTCCACCATTTGCACGCCCCCTGCAAGTGCTGGAAGGAGCACCCGCAGTCCAGTTCCTGATAGTCAGATTGAAGATGTCAGTGTTGAAGTACACCAGGATGAGGAGGATATGGGTGTTGCTGGCGCTGGGGAGGAAATTGACCAGGAGGATTCTGATGGTGAGGTGGTTTGTTTAAGTCAGGCACCCGGGGAGACACCTGTTGTCCGTGGGAGGAATAGGGCCATTGACATGCCTGGTGAAAACACCAAAAAAATCAGCTCTTCGGTGTGGAAGTATTTCAACAGAAATGCGGACAACATTTGTCAAGCCGTGTGTTGCCTTTGTCAAGCTGTAATAAGTAGGGGTAAGGACGTTAACCACCTCGGAACATCCTCCCTTATACGTCACCTGCAGCGCATTCATCATAAGTCAGTGACAAGTTCAAAAACTTTGGGCGACAGCGGAAGCAGTCCACTGACCAGTAAATCCCTTCCTCTTGTAACCAAGCTCACACAAACCACCCCACCAACTCCCTCAGTGACAATTTCCTCCTTCCCCAGGAATGCCAATAGTCCTGCAGGCCATGTCACTGGCAATTCTGACGAGTCCTCTCCTGCCTGGGATTCCTCCGATGCATCCTTGCGTGTAACGCCTACTGCTGCTGTTGTTGCTGCTGGGAGTCGATGGTCATCCCAGAGGGGAAGTCGTACTCATAAGACCACTTTTACTACTTCCACCAAGCAATTGACTGTCCAACAGTCCTTTGCGAGGAAGATGAAATATCACAGCAGTCATCCTGCTGCAAAGCGGATAACTGAGGCCTTGGCATCCTGGGCGGTGAGAAACGTGGTTCCGGTATCCATCATTACTGCAGAGGCAACTAGAGACTTGTTGGAGGTACTGTGTCCCCGGTACCAAATACCATCTAGGTTCCATTTCTCTAGGCAGGCGATACCGAAAATGTACACAGACCTCAGAAAAAGACACACCAGTGTCCTAAAAAATGCAGTTGTACCCAATGTCCACTTAACCACGGACATGTGGACAAGTGGAGCAGGGAAGGCTCAGGACTATATGACTGTGACAGCCCACTGGGTAGATGTATGGACTCCCGCCGCAAGAACAGCAGCGGCGGCACCAGTAGCAGCATCTCGCAAACGCCAACTCTTTCCTAGGCAGGCTACGCTTTGTATCACCGCTTTCCAGAATACGCACACAGCTAAAAACCTCTTACGGCAACTGAGGAAGATCATCGCAGAATGGCTTACCCCAATTGGACTCTCCTGTGGATTTGTGGCATCGGACAACGCCAGCAATATTGTGTGTGCATTAAATATGGGCAAATTCCAGCACGTCCCATGTTTTGCACATACCTTGAATTTGGTGGTGCAGAATTATTTAAAAAACGAGAGGGGCGTGCAAGAGATGCTGTCGGTGGCCAGAAGAATTGCGGGACACTTTCGGCGTACAGGCACCACGTACAGAAGACTGGAGCACCACCAAAAACGCCTGAACCTGCCCTGCCATCATCTGAAGCAAGAAGTGGTAACGAGGTGGAATTCAACCCTCTATATGCTTCAGAGGTTGGAGGAGCAGCAAAAGGCTGTCACAACTGAGGGCCTGAGCTGACGGAAGGCAGCCTCAGTTGTAGGGGCTGAGATGTACCGGAACCTGGGAGGTTGTATCAGACCCCTGGACATGTAAGTAACATGAAGAGAAACCGCCCGAAGGCGTGACCACGACAACTTGAGTAAAAGTCAATGATATTTATTTATGACAAACTCCATGCATCACAGTAGCAGTAAAAAGTAACATAAAAATCAGCAGAGAAATAATAATACAGTTCCTGGGTACTACAGGGTGGCAGGGGCCACAGAGCTCTGGTGGTATGAGACAGTTCTTATTATCTGCAAGTTGGAAAGTCCTTACCAGGCTCAACTGTAGCAATGAGGAAAGCCCAGGGTCGTACCAGCTGGTGTTCCATGGAAAGCTGGACTGCTGTAGATAAAATGCTGCTGTGGGTACTGGTTAGAACCAGACAGGTGTTGGCACGGAGTGGATACTGGCTGGAACCAGTTAAATAATAAATAAAGCTGGAGAGCGATGCAATATAGATGAAATGTAGAATTTGAGAGCGGAGAAATAATAATACCGGTGGAGAGTGGTAAACTGCAGAAAGGACACCGGCCCTTTAAGAGAAGCTGTACACTGCTGGAAGCTGAGCTGGAAGCAGGTGATGTTGTAGCTGGAAACAGGTGAGTCCAGAATGGATCGGAGAGTCAGGCTACACCGCAGATGGAATGCTGGTGCGGGTCTCTATAGCAGAAGTCTGGAGACAGGAGCTGGAACCTGGAAGACATTCACAGAAGAGAGACAAACTGGAACTAGGTTTGACAACCAAAGCACTGACGCCTTCCTTGCTCAGGCACAACCTATTTATACCTGCAGCAAGGAAGGCATTGGCTAGGCAATTATGCAAATTAATAATACTTACAACGGATTGGTAGGAATGATCAGCTGACAGAATCCAAGATGGCTGCGCCCATGCAGACACTTGGAGGGAAGTTTGGATTGTAATCCATGTGGTCTGGAAAACAGTAATGGCGGCGCCGGCCACCGGAGACAGGAGACGCCAGGCTGACAGATGCACATCCGACCACGCGGACACAGCGGAGGCCGCGGCTGACGTAATCGCCACTCTGAATGCAGAAGCTCAGGGACGGCGGCGGAGGCCGCGGGAGACGCCATGCCAGATGTATAAGGCGTTACTGTGACTGCGTCCAGAGAGACAGGAGAGGATGCGGGAATGTGCACATCAGGATAACAGATGGGATCCGGTCCTGGAGCGCTGAGCCAGCCTTAGGAGGCATCTGATAGGTAAGAAATGGCGTCCAGATACCCGGATCGTGACAAAGGCCATTCAAGCCTATACAACTGAGCACGATATAGGAGGTGGAATGCACCTGTCTCAAGCGCAGTGAAGAATGATTTCAACGTTGTGCAAGGTTCTGCAACCTTTTGAACTTGCCACACGTGAAGTCAGTTCAGACACTGCCAGCCTGAGTCAGGTCATTCCCCTCATCAGGCTTTTGCAGAAGAAGCTGGAGACATTGAAGGAGGAGCTAACACAGAGCGATTCCGCTAGGCATGTGGGACTTGTGGATGGAGCCCTTAATTCGCTTAACAAGGATTCACGGGTGGTCAATCTGTTGAAATCAGAGCACTACATTTTGGCCACCGTGCTCGATCCTAGATTTAAAACCTACCTTGGATCTCTCTTTCCGGCAGACACAAGTCTGCTGGGGTTCAAAGAACTGCTGGTGACAAAATTGTCAAGTCAAGCGGAACGCGACCTGTCAACATCTCCTCCTTCACATTCTCCCGCAACTGGGGGTGCGAGGAAAAGGCTCAGAATTCCGAGCCCACCCGCTGGCGGTGATGCAGGGCAGTCTGGCGCGACTAATGATGCTGACATCTGGTCCGGACTGAAGGACCTGACAACGATTACGGACATGTCGTCTACTGTCACTGCATATGATTCTCTCCCCATTGAAAGAATGGTGGAGGATTATATGAGTGACCGCATCCAAGTAGGCACGTCAGACAGTCCGTACTTATACTGGCAGGAAAAAGAGGCAATTTGGAGGCCCTTGCACAAACTGGCTTTATTCTACCTAAGTTGCCCTCCCACAAGTGTGTACTCCGAAAGAGTGTTTAGTGCCGCCGCTCACCTTGTCAGCAATCGGCGTACGAGGTTACATCCAGAAAATGTGGAGAAGATGATGTTCATTAAAATGAATTATAATCAATTCCTCCGTGGAGACATTGACCAGCAGCAATTGCCTCCACAAAGTAGTACACAGGGAGCTGAGATGGTGGATTCCAGTGGGGACGAATTGATAATCTGTGAGGAGGAGGATGTACACGGTGATATATCGGAGGATGATGATGAGGTGGACATCTTGCCTCTGTAGAGCCAGTTTGTGCAAGGAGAGATTAATTGCTTCTTTTTTGGTGGGGTCCAAACCAACCCGTCATTTCAGTCACAGTCGTGTGGCAGACCCTGTCACTGAAATGATGGGTTGGTTAAAGTGTGCATGTCCTGTTTATACAACATAAGGGTGGGTGGGAGGGCCCAAGGACAATTCCATCTTGCACCTCTTTTTTCTTTCATTTTTCTTTGCGTCATGTGCTGTTTGGGGGGTGTTTTTTGGAAGGGCCATCCTGCGTGCCACTCCTAGATGGGCCAGGTGTTTGTGTCGGCCACTTGGGTCGCTTAGCTTACTCACACAGCTACCTCATTGCGCCTCTTTTTTTCTTTGCGTCATGTGCTGTTTGGGGAGTGTTTTTTGGAAGGGCCATCCTGCGTGACACTGCAGTGCCACTCCTAGATGGGCCAGGTGTTTGTGTCGGCCACTAGGGTCGCTTAGCTTAATCACACAGCTACCTCATTGCGCCTCTTTTTTTCTTTGCGTCATGTGCTGTTTGGGGAGTGTTTTTTGGAAGGGCCATCCTGCGTGACACTGCAGTGCCACTCCTAGATGGGCCAGGTGTTTGTGTCGGCCACTAGGGTCGCTTAGCTTACTCACACAGCTACCTCATTGCGCCTCTTTTTTTCTTTGCGTCATGTGCTGTTTGGGGAGTGTTTTTTGGAAGGGCCATCCTGCGTGACACTGCAGTGCCACTCCTAGATGGGCCAGGTGTTTGTGTTGGCCACTAGGGTCGCTTAGCTTACTCACACAGCTACCTAATTGCGCCTCTTTTTTTCTTTGCGTCATGTGCTGTTTGGGGAGTGTTTTTTGGAAGGGCCATCCTGCGTGACACTGCAGTGCCACTCCTAGATGGGCCAGGTGTTTGTGTCGGCCACTAGGGTCGCTTAGCTTACTCACACAGCTACCTCATTGCGCCTCTTTTTTTCTTTGCGTCATGTGCTGTTTGGGGAGTGTTTTTTGGAAGGGCCATCCTGCGTGACACTGCAGTGCCACTCCTAGATGGGCCAGGTGTTTGTGTCGGCCACTTGGGTCGCTTAGCTTAGCCATCCAGCGACCTCGGTGCAAATTTTAGGACTAAAAATAATATTGTGAGGTGTGAGGTGTTCAGAATAGACTGAAAATGAGTGGAAATTATGGTTATTGAGGTTAATAATACTTTGGGATCAAAATGACCCCCAAATTCTATGATTTAAGCTGTTTTTTAGGGTTTTTTGAAAAAAACACCCGAATCCAAAACACACCCGAATCCGACAAAAAAAATTCGGTGAGGTTTTGCCAAAACGCGTTCGAACCCAAAACACGGCCGCGGAACCGAACCCAAAACCCGAAAAATTTCCGGTGCTCATCACTAGTTGGAACACCGATGGTAACAGAGATAGATGTTGGAACACTGATGGTAACTGGAGTCGATATTGGGACACTGATGGTAATAGAGGTTGATGTTGGGACACTGATGGTAACTGGAGTTGATGTTGGGACACCGATTGTAACAGAGGTTGATGTTGGGAGACCAGTGATAACTGGAGTCGATGATGGAACACAGAGGACACCAGGAGCCGATGTTGGAACACCGCTGGAGTCAGGCAGCACATCAGGATGGAAACTGGTGCAGGTCTCTTTAAGTGGAGCAAGATCACAGGAGCTGGAATACCTGGAGACAGCAAGCAGAAATAACCACAGAATGCAGAGACATCCAACACTGGGTTAGGTAACCATAGCACTGACGATTTCTGAAAGCCAGAGGCTGGCAGATAAACCCCTGGGTTAACTGGGATAGGCTGAGTGGAATCAGGTGGTGCAGGGAAGCTCAGACAGTCACATGATTGGCTGTGCTGCAGTCAGGTGATCAGGACTTGTCACAGCAGTACTCCAGGCTTAGGCTCTGATGAGGAGTGAGGCCTAGTAGGCCCAAACACTAGGAAGCAGACAATATTAATAGACACACTTAGAATTTATACACATTATGCTGAGAGAGTTATTGTCACAAACCGATCACTCACCACTGTGGGCTCTGGGGTCCGTCTGTTACCGGCGCGGTTGCTTGCGGTGCTGTGCAGCTGTGTGGGGACACGGTGTGGTCAGCAGCAGAGGTGATGCAGGTTCTGGGAGCTGGGAGTGCGGGGACCGAATGGTCGAAGGCGCCGTTGTGTGTCTGCAGTATAGGAGGCGTCCATGTTGGAGACCAAATGAGCACCTGAGTGCACCTGTGGGTAAGTGTTAGCCAATCCCGTGCTTGTGCTGTCTTTAAGTAGGCTGGGATTATGTTACTTTGAGCCAGTGCTTTGTTGTATCTACTCTATGCCCTAGCTATGTGCTCTCTCCATGATATCCTGTGTGGTTCCAGTGGTTCTGATATCGCCTCCGCTCCCAGGGGTCTGTCTGCAGCCTTCACCGCAAGACATCCACCAGCTCCCTGCTGTGCTGTCAGTTAATCGCTCTCCAAGTGGCAACAAGTGGATTCCTGGACTCCTGTGAGAGGTTACCCTGTTTGTTCTGTGACTGCCTGCTATAATCACACAGTCTGTGGGGGTTTCCACTTCATCCTGGTTCTCGTTCTCTCATCATCCAGTTTAACTCATTCTTCACCATTGTAGTCTGCTGCAGCTTCACAGTGCTTCAAGTATTATCTTCATAACTTGCATGTTTTCCATTCAGTATTGTATCTTCATTGTTGCTTCAATCAAGGACAATTCTTCACAGCCTTCCAGTTTAACCTTTAAGCTTCAGTACAAGTCTCTACAGTTATTCATTTTTGTCTACAATATCCAGTTAACACTTTGGCACCAATCATTGCTTCATTTGTACAATTCTTTCATTAATTCTCAAGCCTGTTTAAACTCAGTTGTATGAACATTTCTTCAATGCATCTTTAATACTGTTCCTGCTTATCATTATGCCATGCTTTGCAGTACGTCAGTTTACATACGGTGACTAATGACTGTCATTTAACTCATGGGGGTATATTTACTAAGCTCCCGATTTTGACCGAGATGCCGTTTTTTCTTCAAAGTGTCATCTCGGTTAATCTCGGTCATTTACTAAACACTAATCACGGCAGTGATGAGGGCATTCGTAATTTTTTGCAAGTTCAGGTAAAAAATTACGAATGAATACACCATCGGTCAAAACGCGGCTGTTTAAGTATGAATCTCGGTCATTTACTAAGAAGTGCAAAGCCAAAAAAGAACAAACACTGCCGTGAAAAATTTCAACTCGTAAAAAAGTGCTAAAAAAAAACAGAACTTTTTTTTTAATTCGTGATTGGATAGGCATGCACGGATCCATGAGATCCGTGCATGTATATCAGTGGGAAGGGGTGGGAAAGTGCTTATTTTTTTAAAAAAAATTGCGTGGGGTCCCCCCTCCTAAGCATAACCAGCCTCGGGCTCTTTGAGCCGATCCTGGTTGCAGAAATATGGTGAAAAAAATGACAGGGGTTCCCCCATATTTAAGCAACCAGCATCGGGCTCTGCGCCTGGTCCTGGTCCCAAAAATACGGGGGACAAAAAGAGTAGGGGTCCCCCGTATTTTTAAAACCAGCACCGGGCTCCACTAGCTGGACAGATAATGCCACAGCCGGGGGTCACTTTTATACAGCGCCCTGCGGCCGTGGCATCAAAAATCCAACTAGTCACCCCTGGCCGGGGTACCCTGGGGGAGTGGGAACCCCTTCAATCAAGGGGTCCCCCCCCCCCCAGCCACCCAAGGGCCAGGGGTGAAGCCCGAGGCTGTCCCCCCCCATCCAATGGGCTGCGGATGGGAGGGCTGATAGCCTTTGTTGTAAAATAAAAGATATTGTTTTTAGTAGCAGTACTACAAGTCCCAGCAAGCCTCCCCCGCATGCTGGTACTTGGAGAACCACAAGTACCAGCATGTGGCGGAAAAACGGGCCCGCTGGTACCTGTAGTACTACCACTAAAAAAATACCCAAAAAAACACAAGACACACACACCGTGAAAGTATAATTTTATTACATACATACACACATACATACATACTTACCTTATGTTCCCACGCAGGTCGGTCCTCTTCTCCAGTAGAATCCAAGGGGTACCTGTTGAATAAATTCTACTCACGAGATCCAGGGGTCCAGGCTCCTCGGCAAATCCAGGGATAATCCACGTACTTGAATAAAACAAAAAAACGGTTGCCCGACCACGAACTGAAAGGTGACCCATGTTTGCACATGGGTCACCTTCCCACGAATGCCAGAAACACACTTTGCCTTCTGGCTAAGTGGGTTTCTTCAGCCAATCAGGGAGCGCCACGTTGTAGCACTCTCCTGATCAGCTGTGTGCTGCTGTCCTCACTGACAGGCGGCACACGGCAGTGTTACAATGTAGCGCCTATGCGCTACATTGTAACCAATGATGGGAACTTTCTGCCCTGCGGTTGACCTAAAGTGACGTCACCGCTGAGCAGAAAGTTCCCATCATTGGTTACAATGTAGCGCATAGGCGCTACATTGTAACACTGCCGTGTGCCGCCTGTCAGTGAGGACAGGACCACACAGCTGATCAGGAGAGTGCTACAACGTGGCACTCCCTGATTGGCTGAAGAAACCCACTTAGCCAGAAGGCAAAGTGTGTTTCTGGCATTCGTGGGAAGGTGACCCATGTGCAAACATGGGTCACCTTTCAGTTCGTGGTCGGGCAACCGTTTTTTTGTTTTATTCAAGTACGTGGATTATCCCTGGATTTGCCGAGGAGCCTGGACCCCTGGATCTCGTGAGTAGAATTTATTCAACAGGTACCCCTTGGATTCTACTGGAGAAGAGGACCGACCTGCGTGGGAACATAAGGTAAGTATGTATGTATGTGTGTATGTATGTAATAAAATTATACTTTCACGGTGTGTGTGTCTTGTGTTTTTTTGGGTATTTTTTTAGTGGTAGTACTACAGGTACCAGCGGGCCCGTTTTTCCGCCGCATGCTGGTACTTGTGGTTCTCCAAGTACCAGCATGCGGGGGAGGCTTGCTGGGACTTGTAGTACTGCTACTAAAAACAATATCTTTTATTTTACAACAAAGGCTATCAGCCCTCCCATCCGCAGCCCATTGGATGGGGGGGGACAGCCTCGGGCTTCACCCCTGGCCCTTGGGTGGCTGGGGGGGGGGGACCCCTTGATTGAAGGGGTTCCCACTCCCCCAGGGTACCCCGGCCAGGGGTGACTAGTTGGATTTTTGATGCCACGGCCGCAGGGCGCTGTATAAAAGTGACCCCCGGCTGTGGCATTATCTGTCCAGCTAGTGGAGCCCGGTGCTGGTTTTAAAAATACGGGGGACCCCTACTCTTTTTGTCCCCCGTATTTTTGGGACCAGGACCAGGCGCAGAGCCCGATGCTGGTTGCTTAAATATGGGGGAACCCCTGTCATTTTTTCCCCCATATTTCTGCAACCAGGATCGGCTCAAAGAGCCCGAGGCTGGTTATGCTTAGGAGGGGGGACCCCACGCATTTTTTTGGGGGATTTTACATTGTTTAATTAAAAATAAAAAAATAAAAGAACCCCAGCACGGATCACACAGATCCGGCCGAGATTGATTGTAAAAAAAAACGGCAGTGTTTTGCTAATCACTGCCGTAAAATTAGGTAAAAAAAAAACGAATGACATCGACATCGGAAGAAAAGAAAAACACGAATACGACAGCTTAGTAAATCCATCGTAATCAATTCAAAAAGTTGCAGTTTTACACTGTCGATGTCATTCGTGATTGAACTTTGACCTTTTTTCGGAAATTACGAATCTTAGTAAATTTACCCCATTATTGGAATCGTTGTCTTTTAATAAATATATGAAACAAAACTTTCTTTGTCCTCCCTGTTTTCACCATACTCCAGCACCTACACCTTCGGTTGGTCCAGGGTTAACGGATTCACAAAAACAGTTGGCCTTGACAGTTATGCAGGAACAGCATGTACCAACTTTACTGCCAGCTGGGTGTGATGAACAGAGAGCCCAGTTGCTGAACACTGGATCTTGGCAATTACTCACACAGAGGAATTTCTACTCAGGTGCTAATCAGTAAGTAATCAAGACTGCAGTTAGTATGTGAAGCAGATGCATGTTTGCAGAATATGCTTAAGTAAGTCACAGAACATATGAAATTCAGTCAGGATTGTGACAGTACCCTCCTCTTCATGAGTGGACTCTGAACACCCATCTTGAAACTTAGGAAATTCTTGAAGAATTTACATACGGAAACTGAAGAAATGAAATCTAGATGAACTCAAACTGGATTCCTAGAAGTCTTCCCAATCTTCTTCTTCAGAAGCCAGACTTTTGTCATCCAAACAAGTGGACCATTGACCATCACTGTAAATAGAATTGTCTTCCTGGGATAAGACATGGCTAGGAAGAATAGTTCCACCCATAATGTAGCTTGAGTCGTCAGTGAGCATGAGAACATTTACATTAACGGACAGAAATTCTATGCCAAAATGCGCTTCAATAAATGTTGAACTACATGAGGAACCAGAAGCAGAATCAAAGGAAACGTAGCCAAGTCTTAAGTCAGCAGATCATTGTTCTTGAACTGATTTTGCAGTATTTCTTTCCTTGACAACTTGGGGGTCTTTGATACCTTGGTTTTGCACAGGTAATGATGCTGCGGATGCATTCGCAATGGATGGATTTGTTGCACAGGGAATGATGCTGCAGATGCGTTCGCAATGGACGGATTTGACAGTCAGTCTTTGGAGCAAATTCTTGTTGAACGGCTTTAATAAAAGCAGAGAGATCAGTTAGCGTCAGATCTTTGGAGTCATTAAGATGAGTAGTCCACTTCAAAGTTTTGCCCCTAAAAGCTTGAAGGAAGTACTTGATTGTATTAGCTGGAGTGATACTATCATTTGATTTTGACTCAATATCAGAAAGGTATCGACGTGCTAAAGCATGAAATTGGATTCAAACTCCCTCAAAGAAAACAGATGGAGGAACTTCAGATGAACACTTAGCAGACTGATCAGTAGACAAAGACTTAGCCTCTTGAATTAGATTGGAAGCTGGAAATTTCCGCATTCCCATCAGAAGTTGAGGCTGCCGAAGCTGCAGACCCTGGACTTGTTGATGAGAGAGTTGACAGAGAGATAGACTGAAGTCTATTCTTGAGACTAGAAGATAGAAGTCCGTTATAGGGACAAGCTGGCATAAGTTCTTTACCTGAACAAACGGAAGGATCCAGATTAAATCCTTATGAACTTGAACTGTCTGGAACCAGAGGGGACTGTAATGGCCAAACGGATGGAACCAGATTGAGTCCAGAGGAGCTTGAACTGGCTTGAACCGGCTGAGTCTTTGGACCTACGGATGGAACCGGATTGGGTCCAGAGATACTTGAATCGTCTGGGACCAAAAGAGTCTTTGGTCCTACGAATAGAACCGGATTGGGCCAGAGTTATTTGAATCGGCTGGAACCAAAGGAGTCTTTAGACCTACGGGTGGAACCAGGTTGGGTCCAGAGATATCTGAATCGGTTGGAACCGAAGGAGTCTTCAGACAGACGGATAGACCTGTATTGAGCCTGGTGACAGTTGAATCAGCTAGAACTGAAGGAGTCTACTGACGGACAGATAGGACCAGACTGGGACCAGAGATATTTGAATTGACTGGAACCAGAGGAGCCTTTGTATAAACACGTAAACCCGGAGAGGTTTGAATCAGCTGGAACAGAAGGAAACAGAATCCGGTTAAAACTGGAAAGAGTGGAATCAAGGTGTTCAGTTAGTCCATCCTGGACCTGGACCATGCTGGCTGTCAACATGGTAACATTATCATAAGGCAACAAACAAGAGTCCATGTCTGTATCTGTGGCCCTAAGAACTCCACCTGGGATCTTGTCCAAGGATACTTCCCTTGAGGCTGACAGTCTGGAGACCCCCCTGGGGTTGACGAATCAGACACTTCTCTTAGGGTTGATAATTCCAGCACCCCTACTGAGGTTAACAGATAAGAAATTCCTCTTTGGGTAGTAGACTCATAGGCCACTTTTAGAGCCTGAACATCGGATACCCTCCTGGGGTCATGGAAACGGATGCCTCATTTGGGGCTGCAGGATTTTACATCTCTTTGGTGATGAAAGTTTTATTTAATCTCATTTGGTTCCCAAAATTGGAAATGGGGCTCTTAGTCACAGGACCCCAATCGTAGACTTGGGTTTTTCTTTGATCGACCTTCTTAATGTTCTTGACTGAATCAGAGGGTGCAGAAGAGTCCACATAGGAAGGTATGTAATTACGAATGCCGTTATGTGGAGATCTAACACACTTCATTTGCTTACGGAGAGAACAGTTTTTAATAAAGTGATTAAAACCCCCGCAGTAGAAACAGAGTTGAAACTGCATGAAATGCCTGCATTCCTCTGCAGAAAGTCTAGGCCGCAGATTACCCCAGAACTTATCTTTACTTGGTGGAAGAGGGAAGTACTTAGTCCTAGGGAGATTGGCAGCTGTCGTGTCTTTTGTCTCAGCAGACTGAGGGAAGGCTTTCATGGAGATGGAAGCAGAGATTTCAGGAGTATCATTAAGACATTCCTAAATAATCGGGAGGATAATAGAGAGAAGGTCCTGTAACTGTTTCAACAGTTGATTGAGAGTTTTTAAATATTCAAATTTATGAACCACAGGGAACCGTGAGGACCGGGAATGATGGACAGAGGAGGTCATCCCCTCAAAAGGAATGTCTTTTAGAAAAATGTCGGAGAGTTCACTTGAATCAGATACCTGAAGACAAGTGTCATGTGTAATTTGTAAATTGTTCTCAACTTCTGGCAAGGCAGCCAAAACATCCTGAATCCAATGAGTAAGAACTTTAGAATTATTCCCAAAAGAAAGACATGGAGCCTCTTTTAGAGTAAACTAATGGTGTTTGGATGAGAGCATGGATCTAAAAACTTTCTTAGGAGAAGTTGAATTCAAAATCTTTGGAGTAAACTTTTTAATCACAGCGTCACTAAGTGAATTAGCCCATTCTAGAGCTTCACCTTTAAAGGACAGGATTCAGTATTTTACAATATTGGCAGGATTAATATCAGATGATAAATTAGACTCCATGATGGCAAGGTATTGATTCACCAATGCGTGGTATTTTTCCAGGTCTCCATCGAAGTAGGCAGGTGATGAAGCATTGGATGAATTCTGTAAACTTGAAGCTTGGAAATCACTCGTGGGACAGAAATGGAGTTAACCAGAGAAATGTTTGACTGGTGAGGAGATGCATTGTCTTGAACTGAAAGGCTAAAGCATTCAATAGGTACTGATGGAGCAGCAGCTGGGGATAATGCTAAAGGAAACTGTGTTGACATACTGGAAACTTCAGAGCCATGGGATGATGAATGAATAATATTCAGCTGACTGGACAGTTCTTGCAGAGACTGGGTAACCCAAACCTGTTCAACCTCATGATGTTCAAGGCGTACTGTCAGGTATTGGACCGGTCCTGCAGGAGAAGCATGATCCTTGACTGGATACATTAGGTCAGTGCTAAATGTCACACCTGAGGGTTGAGGCTGACCTGGGGAAGCCTCAGGCATAGGGGCAGATGTATAGGTAAACTTTGGAGAGTGTATGAGCTTCCTGGACATTCAAGGTACTTAGCACAGATGCCCAAAGTTGTGACCAGAATGACAGAGGAGTAACAGTGTAATCTCTTTTATTGTACACACAGTTCAGGTAGTCACAACGGCAGATGATATATATCACAGTACTCAGCAGGCAGTAATCACAGTGAACTCAATGAAGTAAAGTTCCTTAGATATGGTGGTAATGAAGAATGCTGTTAGGCGTAGCATGGCATCAATATGGTACAGTCTTCAAAGACACAATGATGGTAAAGTCCATAGAAGAAAACAGCTAACCACTTTACTGAAGAGATGAACCAATACTGACCATATGTTAGGGTCTCCTGCCCTGTGCTGCCACGTCGTCAAGGCAACCGGGAGACAAGTGCTAGCAGAGTAACCTGAGCTCAGCTGATACTCCGGTTCGGGTCTTTTGCTGTGCAGTGGTTACAGGCTCTGTGCACGGCAGGGGATCCGGTGCTGGTTTTTGTGCTCACAGTCTGTGAGGTCTGAGTGGGGCGTGGACAGCACCTGCTATATAAGGCCTCTTCTCAGGTTAAGCAGATGCTGCTGAATCTTTGTTGGTTAGTCAGTTCCTGAAAGTTAGCCAGTACTGTGTAGCTTTGTATTTGTTGTTGCTTACTGCAAATAGGCCTGGGGATTTGGTACTACACTCTGCCAATCCAGACCTAGCAGTAAGACTGGAGTCAGTCGTTTAACTTGCTGGGGTTCTTTTGCTACTCTGTGAACTTAGCAAGTTTGCGGCTGTATTCTCAGATTTGCCTGCCTAAATCCTGTCTCACTGTGCAAGGTGTTCAGATGTCAGTTTAGTGGCAGTAAACTGAACCTGTGCACTGCAAGTGAGGATTAGGATTGTGGAGACTCTCCTTGTGTCTATCATTCCATCTCTGACCAAGGAGTTTACTGCCACACCCGTTGGTAACCCTTTAGGGTTTTGCTGTTGCCCTTAGCAACAGCATTTCGGGTTCTCTACGTATTAAAACACAACATCTTGCTTTTTCCATCTGAGCATTACTAATACTAGGGAGACACCCAGTTTCTTAGCCTCTGGGCTTCTCTGTTCACTTTGTGTTTTTGTTACCCTATCACCTTCTGTGTACGTAATGTCATATTCCCCAGTCTGTCTGTGAGTTCATTTGTTTTGCATCCCTATCCGTTCAGACACCAGTACATTCCTGCAGGCACTGGTGTGCATAACAGTTCAAACACCAGTACATTCCTGCAGGCACTGGTGTGCATAACAGTTCAGACACCAGTACATTCCTGCAGGCACTGGTGTGCATAACATATTCAGCAGCCTAATACTCCTGTTGAAATTTTGTGGGAATATGGAGCATACCCCTCAAAATACGTTGCAACAGGTGGTCGATCAGGTGCAGGTCCTGACTCGACAATTTAATGATTTGTCCATTAAAATGCACACCTCCCAGGCCGCTGGCGGAGCTCCCGCAGCAGCAGCACCTTCAGGGTTTAAGGAGCCGAAAGTAAATCTCCCGGATCGTTTTTCTGGAGATCGCTCGCAGTTCTTTTGTTTCAAGGAGAGCTGCAAGCTATACTTCCGGCTTAGGCCTCAGTCTTCTGGGTCGGAGATTCAGCGGGTGGGCATAGTGATTTCCTTGCTACAAGGAGACCCACAGGTCTGGGCATATGGGTTGCAGCCTGACTGTCCGTCGCTTAAAAGTGTTGATGCTTTTTTTACGGCCCTGGGCATGTTGTATGATGACCCTGACAAGACGGCCTCAGCCGAGGCTCAGATTTCGATCCTTAAGCAAGGTCGAAGGCCAGTTGAGGTTTACTGTACGGAGTTTCGGAGGTTGGCCCATGATACCCAGTGGAATGACCCAGCCCTGAGACACCAGTACCGAAGAGGTCTTTCTAACCAGATAAAAGACCAACTGGTACAATATCCCTTGCCTGATAGCTTGGATCAGCTCATGCAGTTATCCATCCGGGTGGATAGACGGCTGAGAGAGCGTAGGCTTGAAAGGGAGACCGAGGTTTCCTTCTTTCCCAAGGGAACCTCAGACTCTAAGGAATTTTCCGAGGAGCCTATGCAGATTGGGGCTACCCGCCTCTCCTCGCGTGAGAAGACGCGGAGGAGACAGCAGGGGTTGTGTTTGTACTGTGGGAATAAAGGTCATGTGGTAGTATCATGCCCAGAAAAGCCGGAAAACTTCAGGGCCTGAGGGTGATGGGAAATATCCTGTCAGGCCAGAAGTCAGAATTTCCCAAGAAGACTTTTATCATTCCGGTGACCTTGAAGATCCTCGGTCAAACTGTCAAGACTGAGGCCTTTGTGGACAGTGGGGCCGACGGGGTTTTTATGGACCGCCAATTCGCCCTGAAACACTCTGTTCCCTTAGTACCCTTGGCATCGGAAATTGAGATTTGTGGGTTAAACGGGGAACCATTATCCCAAGGTAAAATTACCTCTTGCACTAGCCAGATTTCTTTGTTTATTGGAGCCACACACTCTGAAAAATTGTCCTTTTATGTGACTGTCTGTACTTTTGCCCCATTGGTGTTGGGGTTACCCTGGTTAAGGGCCCACAATCCTCAATTTGACTGGGTCTCTGGGGAGATTCTTAGTTGGGGTACTGATTGTTTCAGGAGTTGCTTGAGCCTTCCAGTCAGGCTCTCGCAGCTAAGTTTGCCAGGGTGTTATGCAGATTTTGCGGACGTGTTTTTTCAAAAAAGTTGCAGAGGTACTACCTCCCCATCGCCCCTATGACTGTGCCATTGATTTGTTGCCAAATGCTAAGCTTCCCAAGAGCAGGTTGTACTCCCTGTCACGTCCTGAGACTCAGGCTATGGCAGAGTACATTCAGGAGAACTTGGCTAAGGGATTTATCAGACCTTCACAGTCTCCAGTTGGGTCGGGGTTCTTCTTCGTGGGTAAAAAGGACGGTTCGTTGCGACCCTGCATCGACTTCAGGGAATTGAACCGTATCACGATTAAAAACTCATACCCACTGCCTCTCATTTCGGTCTTGTTTGACCAGCTTCGTACTGCCACCATTTTTTCTAAGATTGACCTACGCGGTGCGTACAATCTAATCCGAATAAGAGAGGGGGATGAATGGAAGACTGCCTTTAATACCCACTCTGGGCATTATGAATATTTGGTGATGCCTTTTGGGCTCTGTAATGCCCCGGCAGTCTTCCAGGATTTCATGAATGATGTACTCAGGGAATATTTGGATAGATTCTTAGTTGTATACTTAGATGACATCCTAATCTTCTCCCATTCCCTGGAGGAACATCGGAAGCATGTACGCTTAGTCCTCCAGAAACTCAGAGACCACCGGCTTGGGGCAAAGCTGGAGAAGTGCGAATTTGAAGTTCAGCAAATCGCATTTCTAGGATATATTATCTCCCCAGAAGGTTTCCAAATGGAGGGTTCCAAGGTACAGGCAGTCCTGGATTGGGTGCAGCCCACTAGTTTGAAGGCGCTTCAGCGTTTCCTGGGCTTTGCGAATTTTTATAGACGATTTATCGCTGGATTTTCGTCTATAGTGGCGCCCTTGGTGGCACTCACTAAGAAAGGGGCGGATGTTGCTCACTGGTCTTGTGAGGCTAAAGCGACTTTTGCCCATCTCAAAAGGGCATTTGTATCGGCCAAGGTGCTGCGACACCCAGATCCAGAGCGTCCTTTTGTGGTGGAGGTGGATGCCTCTGAGATGGGTATTGGGGCAGTGCTCTCTCAGATGGGAGTGTCTGATAATCGCCTTCATCCCTGTGCTTACTTTTCCCGTAAATTTTCGCCTGCCGAGATGAATTATGACGTGGGTAACCGGGAATTGTTGGCTATTAAGGATGCACTCGAGGAGTGGAGACACTGGCTTGAGGGGGCTAAGTTTGTGGTCTCAATTCTCACCGACCATAAGAATTTGGCATATTTAGAGTCAGCGAAGCGTCTCAATGCCAGGCAGGCACGATGGGCTTTGTTTTTTGCTCGCTTTAATTTTTTGATAACATATCGCCCTGGGTCAAAAAACATCAAGGCTGATGCGCTCTCGCGGAGTTTTGCTCCAATCCAGGAGACCACCGAGGAGCCGTTGCCCATTGTGTCCCCATCATGTATTAAAGTGGGCATTACCCAGGACCTCTTATCATTAGTCCTTAGAGCACAGGAGCAGGCTCCTCCAGACCTTCCGGTAGGTCTTTTGTTTGTGCCTCCTAGGTTAAGACAGCGAGTGTTCCTGGAATTCCATGCCAAGAAGTCGGCAGGTCACCCGGGTATTGCCAGAACTCGGGAGTTGCTATCTAGGGCGGTGTGGTGGCCCTCGGTGGCTAAGGATGTGGATCAGTGGGTTCGGGCATGTGACATCTGTGCCCGAAATAAGACTCCTAGAGGGGTTCCTGTTGGCCCATTACATCCACTCTCTATCCCATCTAAGCCATGGACCCACATTTCAATGGATTTTGTGGTGGACTTGCCCAAATCCTCGGGGATGACAGCCATCTGGGTTGTCGTTGACAGGTTTTCGAAGATGGCGCACTTCGTTCCACTGGTTGGGCTGCCATTGGCCAGACGCCTGTCTGAATTATTCATGCTGCATGTTGTGCGTCTCCACGGGTTGCCACTTGATGTGGTCTCTGACCGCGGATCCCAGTTTGTGGCCAAATTCTGGAGGGCATTTTGTTCCGATCTCCAGATTTCTGTCAGCTTGTCGTCAGGCTACCATCCGCAGTCTAATGGGCAGACTGAAAGGGTGAACCAGTCCTTGGAGCAGTTCCTCAGGTGTTATGTCTCCAAGTGTCAGACTGACTGGGTTGCTCATCTGTCCATGGCGGAGTTTGCCTATAACAACGCGGCTCACTCTGCTACAGGGATCTCTCCCTTCCTTTGTGTGTATGGGCATCATCCTAAGGCCAATTCTTTTGACCCCCTGGACTCCACGCCTGGTGGTTCCTCTGTGGTTTCGGTCCTTAGAGGTGTTTGGAGAAAAGTGAAGAAAGCCCTTGTGTCTGTGTCATTAGTGACCAAAAGGGTTTTTGATAAGCGGAAAAGACCCTGCAGCTTCAAATTAGGAGACTTCGTCTGGTTGTCTACCAAGAATTTGAAGTTGAGACAGCCATCTCATAAGTTAGGCCCCCGGTTCATCGGCCCTTATAAGATCACCAGGGTTATCAATCCGGTGGCATTTCAGTTAGATCTGCCCCGTTCTTTGGGTATCAATAAAACATTTCATATTTCCCTTTTAAAACGGGCGATTAGTAATCCTTCTTCCAGTGGAAGACCTTCCCCTCTTCTGATACGTGGCCAGAGTGAGTTTGTTGTTGAAAGGATTCTTGACTCCAAGATGGTTCGGGGTCGGCTGTCATTTTTGGTGCACTGGAAGGGGTATGGCCCGGAGGAGCGGTCGTGGGTGCGCAGTTGTGATCTTCATGCCCCCAGACTGATACGCTCTTTCTTCTCGCAGTTCCCCGATAAACCCGGTGGTAGGGGTTCTTTGACCCCTCGTCAGAGGGGGGGTACTGTTAGGGTCTCCTGCCCTGTGCTGCCACGTCGTCAAGGCAACCGGGAGACAAGTGCTAGCAGAGTAACCTGAGCGCAGCTGATACTCCGGTTCGGGTCTTTTGCTGTGCAGTGGTTACAGGCTCTGTGCACGGCAGGGGATCCGGTGCTGGTTTTTGTGCTCACAGTCTGTGAGGTCTGAGTGGGGCGTGGACAGCACCTGCTATATAAGGCCTCTTCTCAGGTTAAGCAGATGCTGCTGAATCTTTGTTGGTTAGTCAGTTCCTGAAAGTTAGCCAGTACTGTGTAGCTTTGTATTTGTTGTTGCTTACTGCAAATAGGCCTGGGGATTTGGTACTACACTCTGCCAATCCAGACCTAGCAGTAAGACTGGAGTCAGTCGTTTAACTTGCTGGGGTTCTTTTGCTACTCTGTGAACTTAGCAAGTTTGCGGCTGTATTCTCAGATTTGCCTGCCTAAATCCTGTCTCACTGTGCAAGGTGTTCAGATGTCAGTTTAGTGGCAGTAAGCTGAACCTGTGCACTGCAAGTGAGGATTAGGATTGTGGAGACTCTCCTTGTGTCTATCATTCCATCTCTGACCAAGGAGTTTACTGCCACACCCGTTGGTAACCCTTTAGGGTTTTGCTGTTGCCCTTAGCAACAGCATTTCGGGTTCTCTACGTATTAAAACACAACATCTTGCTTTTTCCATCTGAGCATTACTAATACTAGGGAGACACCCAGTTTCTTAGCCTCTGGGCTTCTCTGTTCACTTTGTGTTTTTGTTACCCTATCACCTTCTGTGTACGTAATGTCATATTCCCCAGTCTGTCTGTGAGTTCATTTGTTTTGCATCCCTATCCGTTCAGACACCAGTACATTCCTGCAGGCACTGATGTGCATAACAGTTCAAACCCCAGTACATTCCTGCAGGCACTGGTGTGCATAACAGTTCAGACACCAGTACATTCCTGCAGGCACTGGTGTGCATAACACCAGGAGATGAAACACTGGAAGTGGAAGTTGACGGCAGAGCACCGAGGTAGGCTGAGAGCTGGACGGACTGCAGAGGATGCTGAGTGGAACTGGCACAGATGGTAGAGCTCGATGGAAGCACACCGATCGTAGCAGAGGTCGATGTTGGAACACCAATGGTAACAGAGGCCGATGTTTGGGAACCGATGGTAACAGAGGTTGATGTTGGAACACTGATGGTAACTGGAGTCGATGTTGGGACACCGATGGCAACAGAGGTCAATGTTGGGACACCAATGATAACTGGAGTTGATACTGGAACACAGAGGACAACAGGAGTTGATGTTGGAACATCGCTGGAGTCAGGTGGCACCACAGGATGGACACTGGTGCATGTCTCTTTAAGTGGAGCAAGATCACAGGAGCTGGAATACCTGGAGACAGCAAGCAGAAATAACCACAGAATGCAAAGACATCCAACACTGGGTTAGACAACCATAGCACTGACGATTTCTGAGAGCCTGAGGCTAGAAGATAAATCCCTGGGTTAACTGGGATAGGCTGAATGGAATCAGGTGGTGCAGGGAAGCTCAGACAGTCACATGATTGGCTGTGCTCCAGTCAGGTGATCAGGACTTGTCACTGCAGTACTCCACGCTTAGGCTCTGAAGTGGAGTGAGGCCTAGTAGACCCAAACTCTAGGAAGCAGACAATATTAATAGACACATTTATACACATTATGCTGAGAGACCTTTGCAGGAACATCATGTACAGACTTTACTGCCAGCTGGGTGTGATGAGCAGAGAGCCCAGTTGCTGAACACTGGATCTTGGCAATTACACAGAGGAATTTCTACTCAGGTGCTAATCAGTAAGTAATCAAGGCTGCAGTTAGTAGGTGAAGCAGATTCATGTTTGCAGAATATGCTGAGGTAAGTCACAGAACATAAGAAATGCAGTCAGGATTGTGACAATATGGTTTCGTAAAAGACCCTGGATAAACCGTATCGTTATTACGAGACCTGTTCGGTGTGGTGGTTTTCAATTGCCAGATATAAAAACGTTCTACCATGCAAATATTGCTCAATAGAACTTTTGACCGGACTAGGAGTTGGGAATCTAAACAGTGGGTAGAGTTGGAAGCCCTGTATATGCAACAATATTCAGAAATTTGTCCTTGGCTCCCCTCGCTCCCTAAGCCTTCTTTTGTCCACCCAACTATTTCTCCTACTCTCTCATTCTGGAAGGCGACACATCGATGGGCACATATTTCTTCCGCATTTGGCCCTTTGACCTCTTTCCAAGCTAGTACGAAATTTACGCCTGGATTCACTCTCTCCCACTTTAATAAATGGGCAGTAGAGGGGCTTTTCAGGGTCGGCCAGCTGGTGACATCATCAGGAGTTAAACAATTCTCAGATATTAGAATGAAATGAGAAATCCCACATTCTGATTTTTGAAAATACCTACAGATTAGACACTTTTAGAACTCGGGTGAAAGGGCCCTTCGAGCGTCTAGAGAACTGACACCGTTCAAAAGGCTTTGTGTTGCTACATGTAGCCCAACCCATATGATTTCCACCTTATATAAGTTATTGCAGTCTCTCACCTCCCAGAAACCTCGCTCCTATACCTCAGCTTGGGAAAAGATTTGGATATCTCACTTTCAGACAAAGAATAGGAAGCTATATTCCTTGAATACAAGTGAGGGAAACTCAATACAAAATTTTAATGCAATGGTATAGGCATCCCTTTTCTTTTACATGCTATGTATCCCACTGTGTCTGATAAATGTTGGAGATGTTAAAATGCTATTGGCTCTCTGTTGTATATTTGGTGGGACTGCTCTTTACTCAGATCCTTTTGGAACTCCGTAATAGTTATCTCCCAAGATATAATTAAGACTACTATTCCTACCACTCTGGACTTTTGGCTGTTGAACCACTCACCAATGTCATTGTCGAATTATAAATTGTCTTTACTTCGCCACCTGAGCAATGCCACTCATGCGATTATTCCCACCCTTTGGAGGTCCACTGCCCATCCTACTCAAAGAACATGGTTTTCTAGAATTAATTTCTATATGAATATGGATGATATCCTTCTGGCCTCAAGAGATAAACTGAATTTATTGCTATATGGTTTCCCTGGCTAGACTATAAATCTTCATCAATTTATAAAGATTATGTTTTTTCAACAAAAGACAAGAGTTTGGTGAATGTATCTTAAGAAACTCATGATAGCCTCCCATAGTGAGCTTTCCCTGGTCTAGGTCACTATTCTCTTTCTTCTTTCCTTTGATCTTTCTTTTCACATCCTTTTCAGCAGACCTTTCTCTATTCCACCCTTATTCTTCTAATTGAAGTACATTTGATTTCAAATGACAATGTGACTGCCTTTGGTTATGCTAACTATACACTAGGTTTGTACATTTCAACGTATCTTACTATTTGGACTGTACTGTATATATTTTTTTTTTTATTACTCGCTATGTCGAGTATTGCTATTTCTTTTTCCTTGTCATGATGACTGTCTGTTTACTCATGTCCTGTATATACTTCTTAATTCTTTCAATAAAAACAGATTATATAAAAAAATCAAACTTTTGTCTCTCATGGATGGCCACCAATAAAGAACGCTGAAGAAGATTCAAAGTCTTGAGAATATCGGAATGTCAGGCAAATAAAGAAGTATGCTACCAAGTCAATCATTGTTTCCTCAAATCAGGAGCAATGAAAACTTTGCCAGGCGGTGGATCTGGAGTAATTTGAGTATGAGCAAAAACTAGTGGATTTAGAATTGGATCTCCTTTAAGTGATTCTTTCTCTTCATCCTGAGGCAGGAACGACCGTGACAGAGCGTCAGCCTTCCAGCTGAGTACACCTGGAAGGAAGAGAATCTGGAGAAGAAGAGGGCCCAACTGGCTTGTTTGGGGTTAAGATGAGGTGCTGTTTTCAGATACATCAAATTTTATGATCTGTAATCACCATCACTGGAAACTTTGTACCCTTTCCACATTGATGATTCCATCCATCCTCAGCAACCTTGCCCCTACTCCCACTGAGGAAGCGTCCACTTCTACAGAAAATGGTTTATCCAGATCTCGTTGACACAGAATGGGCACTGAGGAAAAGGCTTGTTTTAGAGATCTGAAAGCAGTTGTAGCGGAAGAAGACCAGCGAGCTGGATTGGCACCCTTCTTTGTAAGCGCTGTGATAAGTGCCACAACTGTGGAAAAATTATGAATAAATCTCCTACAGTATTTGGCAAAACCAAGAAACCTTTGTACTGTCTTTAAGGTATGTGGTTGGGGCCAATCTTGGATAGCACTTAGTTTCTCTGGATCTATTTGCAGCTAGTCTCCCGAAATTATATGGCAGAGGAAAGGTACAGAAGATTTTTCAAAAAGACACTTGGAAATTTCCCCATATAACTGATGACCACGAAGATTAGAAAGCACCTCCTTAACATGAAGACGATGGGATTGGAGATCCTTGGAAAAGATTAGGATATCATCTATATAGACCACAACATATTGATATAGGATGTCTCTGAAAATCTCATTCACGTATTCCTGAAATATTGCTGGAGCATTACATAAGCCAAACAGCATGACCAGATATTCATAATGGCCATCACGCATATTAAACTCGGTTTTTCACTCGTCTCCAACTCGAATCTGAATTAAATTATATGCCCCTCGAAGATCTAGCTTGGAAAATATAGTTGCACCATGGGCTTTATCAAAAATCTCAGAGATCAATGGCAGCGGGTAACGATTCTTGATGGTAATCTCGTTTAACCCTCGCTAGTCAGCAGGAAACATAGAGGGGTGGATAAACCCTTTAGCTAGATTTTCTTTGATGTAATTAGACATTGCTGTGGTTGCAGGGATGGAGAGAGGGTAGATTCGTCCATGAGGAGGAGACTTTCCAGGATCCAAATCAATTGCAGAATCCCACCGGCGATGAGGAGGAAACTTGTCAGCGGCTTGTTCACAAAATACATCTTGGAACTCCTTGTAAGGTTCTGGTAATGGACTGCTTGAACTAGAAGGAAGAATCTCAGGAATCACTTGATGTGTTTGAAGAGGAACAACTCATGTAAGACATTTCTGATGACACTGAGATCCCCATTCTAAAATATGCATAGTGTTATATAGGCAAACGCAGGGGGGTTTCCGGTTGCCTGGAAACCCCCCCTACTCTTGGCAAGCAGCTCAAATGATGGCAATTGCAATGGCATATAATATGGGGGGTCATTCCGAGTTGTTCGCTCGCTAGCAGATTTTAGCAGCATTGCACACGCTAGTCCACCACCCTCTGGGAGTGTATCTTAGTTTAGCAGAATTGCGAACGAAAGATTAGCAGAATTGCGAATAGAAAATTCTTAGCAGTTTCTGAGTAGCTCGAGACTTACTCCTACACTGCGATCAGTTCAGCCCGTTTCGTTCCTGGTTTGACGTCACAAACACGCCCTGCGTTCGGCCAGCCACTCCCCCGTTTCTCCAGACACTCCCGCATTTTATCCTGGCACGCCTGCGTTTTTCCGCACACTCCCAGAAAACTGTCAGTTTCCACCCAGAAACACCCACTTCCTGTCAATCACACTCCGATCACTTCAACGATGAAAATTCTTCGTTCGGACGTGATTAAATCTACTAAGTTTTGTGCTAAAATACTTGGCGCATGCGCACTGCGTACCATGCGCATGCGCATTTTTTCTTTAATTGCTCCGTTGCGAAAATCGGCAATGAGCGATCAACTCGGAATGACCCCCATGATTACTAGAGCTTCAACTACATCATTCAGTTTAAGGGATAGAGCAGAGCTGCTAAACATGCCTAGTGGTAGCGGCTTCTTCTACCAAGTATGCTGTGTGTGTGGTTCTGAGTCTTCAATCAGTGCACTGGACGAGAGAGCAGCTGCCAGAAAGAAGAGACAGGAGCCTTACCATGAGGTAGGAAAATGTGTGCTTAGAAAGTGCAGTGCTGGTTCTATTATGTTTGCGTATTTATTTATTATAGTATGTTTAACCTTTTTCTGACCACTTATTTATTTTATTTTAATATGTTTGATACAGCCGATACAATAGATAGACCATCTACAGTGTTAAATATTAATACTGTATTCCATGTTCCGCAGAGTGGGAGATTGTGGATTGAATTTGGAAACCACCCTCTAGAAATCCTGCATTTTTCACCGTAGTGGACCAATCCACAGTGGGTTTATACGCTTGAAGCCACGGTAATCCCAGAACCAGACTATGGCCAGTATTTACTAAAAGTCCGAGTTTGGTCGATTTGTGTTTTTTTTTCTAAGTCCCAATCCGGGAATTCACTAAGCACCAATCTCGGCAGTGTCTGGTCTATTCGTAATGGTTTGAATGACAACGTCCCGAAATACGAATGAATAGACCATCGGTCAAACGCGGCTGTTATTTCATAGAATACGGGAATTCACTATTCATTCGTATTTGGGTGTTAGTCTCTGAGGGCTCAAATGCGGTCGTATTTTTTTGCGATTCGTTAAAAAAGCGGCAAAAAAATAGACCTGCTTTTTTCAGTCGTGTTTACATGTGTTGCAAATAAAAAAAAAACTCACACCTGAATTAGGATGCCTATAAAAGGATGTTAGGCCCATTTCAATACACCTACACTCAGAAATGGCAGCAGGACTGTGGGCCAGTGATCTTTTGTGTGCTGTGGGATTCCTCAGACTCAGACATCAGCCTGTAAGTACCCAGGGCCAAGAAACTCAACATGGTCAGCAGGTTGTACAGGTTCCGCGGAGGCTGCGCAGGCCTCGTTTTTTTAGGGGGCGTTTAAACTTGAACGCATTGTCCGATGATAAGGTCATACAGATGTTCCGTCTAAATCGTAACAACATTTTCCGTCTGTATGACCTTGTCAAACTGGGCCTAGACCCTGAGACAGCACGCTCTCGCCCTGTCTCAGGCCTGCACAAACTCCTGGCTGTGTTGCACTTTATGGCTACTGGCAGCTTTCAGGCTGTGTCTGGGGATGTCATAGGAATCTCACAGCAAACATTTTCCAGAATCTTAACACAGGTGATGTATACCTAACAACCTCTTCTGTTTTGTGTTTGTTTTAATTTCTCGGTGGCCAGTTCTGTCCTAAAATCTCAAGTTTATTGTTCTTTAAAATGTTCACACAGGTTTTGGCTGTTTTGCAGCCACACATCGAGGCATCCCTCCGCAACAACACCAACACAGCATAAATCATGCTATTGTGTATACATCCACTCATTATGCTTATAAAGATTTATACCTTTAGAAATGCTTGGTTTTTATTTTAAAAAAACATAAGGAGCAGAAATACCAAAACAAATAATTAAAAATTTAAAAATATGCACTATGGCAACATCAAGACAGGCAAACATGTACAGGACACTGACATAGGCCACAAGTTAAAGGAATGGGGTTTTTTGGGGGGAAAAAACACAAATTAATTTTGAATTATTTTTAAAAATAATACAGATGCAATATCTAATTGGCTCTGTGATGTGGCACTCCAAATACACATTACCACTATATGACCACACAAAAAAAACAGCAAATGTTAAGATTTTAAAAAATGCAGTATGGTGTCACGGCACAAATAGAAGCAAAATTATTTTTATTTTAAAACTTATATTAAAAAAAACCCCTTCTGTAAAGATGACATTACACATGTAAGTGGTTTACAAACCACTTTCCAGTACTCCAGCCTCTAACATGACAAAGACTTATTTTAATAAAAAAAAACATGGATCACTTATATATAAAACATAGTCATATTTTTTTAAGAAAAAAACGCCCAAAAGGAAAACATTATTGCAGGACAAATCAGAGACACAACAAGTCCAAACTACACATGCTAAATATCTGTGTGAAAAACACATGACATACAATAAAGTAAGATGTTACATTGGCTTTTAGCTAACACATGACCCAAAACAATGTATTTGCAAACACACACTTGAAGATGGAAGTAATATGCAACGTCACATGACACAGATTACAAAATACAATTTATACAAAAAAAAAAATAAACATGCTCACCATTCTTCCTTGGCCTATCTGAATCCCGGACATGGGTTGCAGAGACAACTTCAGGAGGTATGACACTCCGCATGGGCTCCTCATACTCCAGATATCTTGCAATATAGGGCTGCCCACAACCGGTTTGCCGAGCCGACTTGGCCTCCTTGGCCATTTTGGACTTGACACGTCGCTTTATGTCATAGTACCGTTTGCGGCATGTGTCCTCCGTCCGCTTGACCACCCCCTCACTATTGACAGCAGCAACTACTTTCGCCCACAACACCGTCTTCCTCCGTGTTGGCACCTTGGCGGACTTAGGGCCAAATAGCTGCCTCTGATACTTCATCAGCTCACGCACCAATGCCACATTTTCAGCAAAACTAAACTTAACATTCCACCCAGTCTTAGTAGTGGTGCGTGGCTGCGGAGCACTCTGACTGTCACTGTCACTTGAGGCTGCTGCAGCAACCTCACCCACCTCCTCCACCTCACTAACCTCACTAACACTCACCTCCTCCACCTGACCGACCTCCTCCCCCTCACTCACACCCTCCACCTCTGAGTCACACATAATTGTGTGTGTAAACAGTTAACACAGGGAAAACAAAAGACAAAAACACACTCCTCCACTACCACTACACAACACACACACACACACACACACACACACACACACACACACACAAACACTGACAAGGGACTATAAAAGAAACATAACTTGGACTAAAAATGAGACAAAACCACAAAATACAAGACAACAAGAATGACAAGACAACTTTCAAACACAATACCACACTCAGAAATCGCTACCAACACTCCTCTTCAAACCACAAAATCACCTACCTCCACAGCACAACCTCCCTCCTCCTCACCACTAACTAAACCCACGAGGTGCGGACGGTTTGGGGCGTATTTATATGGTTGCGCACAGACACTCCTACCATCTGAAACACAACCAATCACGAACAGGGATGAAAATCGAAACTTAAAGTGAAAATGCGGCCGCTGGGAAAAAAACCCTGCCGCGTTTAACTTAGTGAAAAAACCAGCAAATCCAACAAAAACACGTACGCAAATGACAATGACGGCCGTAAATGTGGGGGAAAAAAACGACTGGCATCGACATCGGAAAACACGAAAACAATAAACTCGAATGCTTAGTAACTTTGCGTATATGGATTCAAAAAGTTGCATGAAAATGCACCCGATACAAAACGAGTTTAAACACTACACAAACCGACTCAAACACGAATATTAGTAAATATTGCCCTATGTGTAGAATTAGGTAATACAAAAAATTCAATCTCTTCATGATGCAGAGCTCCAATAAGAAGTCTAACTGGAGATGTGGCTGAAGTAATGGTACCTCCCTGAATATGACTTCCACTGGAATCCTTAATTCTTGAACCAAAGTCTCAGAAATAAAACTTCCTGCTGCGGGCAGGTATTAATGAAGTGACCAGAGGTAGCACAGCAGACGCAGTTTATCACAAATGCAACGAGACTGTTCTGCTGGAGTCAAACGAGTGCTATTTATCTGTATCAGCTCGTCTTTGGTAGGAGAGGTTAATCTAACAGAAGGAGATACAGGACGATTCTTGCTCTAATCCTCTTGCCACCTGGCAGACTGTCTTTCTCTATGATGAATGTCAATCTTAACATACAGAGAGATTCATTCTGATAATGTTTCTGGAAGATCATGAACAGCAAGCTCATCCTTCAACAAGCTCTTACGGCACCATCATCCCACTCCAACTCAGAAGCAATAGTTTGAAGCGGAACAACATATTGTCCATCTGTGCGAAACCCCTGGCGTACACATAAAATCTCAGAAGAGGCCGACACGAGCCAACCAGGCTCATCAAAAAATTTCTTGAAGGATTTAATAAAGTCTGTATAATTAGAGACTATCCCTGTCACCGGCGTAGACTGAGGGTGTTGTGAACTCGGGGATTCTTCCGATGGTTGGGAAGAGGAACCACAACTGAGCCGGAAAAGGGGAGGCCTAATATAGGATTTCCTCATACAGGACGCTGACAGTGGAGTTTGATGAAATATTGAAGAATTTTATTGCAGGGAAAACAACTTAAAGTCAAATGACAAAAGGAATAAATGAGGGAAATGTCCAGACCCACTGAAGGGTTTTATGAGCAGGATTAGAGATGCTGGTAACTGAGGAAACTGTGGATGATGTTTAAAAGTCACTGATAACTTATAAATAATGATAAAGGCACAGATGGATAAAGAACTTGTGAGCAGTGACTGAGACGATGATGATGTGAGAAACTAAAGTGCAGGGGTCTTAGACGCTGTTATTTTGTAGAACTTGAGAACGGTGACTGAGACGCTGATGATGTGAGGAACTGAAGTGCGGGAGTTTTAGACGCTGTTAATTTGTAGAACTTGAGAACGGTGACTGAGACGCTGATGATATGAGGAACTGAAGTGCAGGGGTTTTAGACGCTGTTAATTTGTAGAACTTGAGAACGGTGATTTAGGCCCGCAGCCACGCTGATTCCTAGGAGCACTGGTGACTGGACCGCAGAGAGATATACCGGCCGCTGAGTACACTGGAACCGGTGCAGCGAACTGGCAGACTGGAAATGCCGGAGACACTGGAGTACAACTGCAGAGATCCTTGCTGGGAACAAGAGCGCTGGCATCTACGTCAGGGAAAGACGATACTCAGGCACTGAGGCTCCGTCCGGCGTCTGACTTTGAATTCCCCGCCACCGCTGGATTGGCGGAGCAGTCAGATGACGTCACCCGCCCCTCGTCCACGTGAAGCCGGGTGTCATGGCGGCCCCTGAGAACCACCGGGAGCTGTGCCAGCCAGAAGCCGGAGCCCGTGGCCCACCGAAGGCAGAGGCCGCAACACCGACCAGCAGACACACAGGGGTAAGCGCGGCGAACGCCGCCTCTGGTGTGTGACAGTACCCCCTCCTCCAGGAGTGGCCCCTGGACACTTTCCAGGTTTTGTTGGATGTCTGGAATGGAACATCCGCACCAGTTGGGGAGCCGTAACCTCAGTAGCTTTGACCCAGCTCCTTTCCTCGGGGCCAAAACCTTTCCATTCCACCAAATACTGAAGATTCTTGTGAAGATAGCGAGAATCAAGAATAGCTTTGATCTCAAAGTCCGTACCCTCTTCAGCCTCCGCAGAGGTTGGCCTTGGGGACTTGGAATGAAACCGGTTCAAAACAAGAGGGCGAAGAAGAGAGACATGGAAGGAATTTGGTATCCGGAGATGGGAAGGCAATCCCAATTTGCAGGCAACCGGATTCAAAACTTGTAACACGGGATAAGGACCAATGAACCTTCATAGTGGGCATCTTTAAACGAAGATTGCGGGTAGAGAGCCATACCCTGTCACCAACCTTGTATTGAGGAGCTGCCCGTCGCTTCCTATCCGCAAAGAACTTATAGCGACCGGAAACTCTCTTGAGATTGGCATGGACTCGACTCCAGATTTGACTGAAATGCCGGAGAGTAGAGGCTGCAGCAGGAACTTCTTCTGGAGGACAAATGGGTAATTCTGGAACTTGGGGATGAAATCCGTAATTAATGAAAATGGAGACTCACAAGTCGAGGAGTGATATAGATGATTATGGGCAAACTCGGCCCAAGGCAACAACTCCACCCAATTATCTTTTGAGGGGGAGAGGTAAACACGTAGAAAAGTCTCTAGATCTTGATTGACGCGTTCAGTTTGCCCATTGGTCTGTGGATGGGCAGCAGATGAAAACTTGAGTTTTATTTGTAGGGCCGTGCAGAGGGCTCTCCAGAATGGTTTTAGAAAGTCTGGTTGCTGAAGCACCGGAGCGGTCATAAAGGCTGCCTTCAACTGGGCGAACGCTGCTACAGCTTCAGAGGACCAATGGCTTGGGTCAGCCCCCTTCTTGGTTAGGGCAGTAATAGGCGCCACAATAGTAGAGAAACCCCTTATGAATTTCCGGTAGTAATTTGCGAACCCTAGAAACCGTTGTACTGCTTTCAAGGAAAGAGGCTGAGTCCAGTCCCGAATAGCCGAAAGTTTCTCCGGATCCATACGCAACTCCGTACCTGAAATAATGTAGCCCATAAATGGAATAGAGGGAACCTCAAAGGTGCATTTGGAAATCTTGCCGTAAAGATGGTTCTCTCGCAACCGAAGGAGTACCTCCTTAACTTGTATTCTGTGCTCAGTGAGATTCTTCGAAAATATCAGGATATCATCCAAATTTACCACCACATTTAGGTACAACATGTCCCGAAACACTTCATTAATGAATCCTTGAAAAACAGCGGGGGCGTTGCTGAGGCCAAACGGCATTACCAGAAACTCATAATGCCCGTCCCTAGTATTGAAGGCCGTCTTCCATTCGTCCCCTTGTCGGATACGTATCAAGTTATAAGCTCCCCTTAAATCGAGCTTAGTGAAGACTCGAGCTCCGCGAACTCTATCGAAAAGCTCCGTGATGAGCGGCAGAGGATACTTGTTCTTAATGGTGACTTAATTTAGACCACGATAATCGATACATGGCCTCGGGCCTCCGTCTTTTTTCTTCACAAAGAAGAAGCCTGCTCCCGCTGGGGAAGTAGAGGGGCGGATGAATCCCTTCTGCAGATTAGACTTGATATATTCTGACATGGCTTGAGTCTCAGGTACTGACAAAGGATAGGTATGACCTCGAGGTGGCATTTTCCCCAGAATGAGCTCAATAGGTGTTACGATTCACCTGCCTCTAATGTTTGGCAGGTGAATTACAAGGAGAGAATTACTACTGGAGGTGCAGGCAGATGCAGTGTGACATAGAAATGGTTAACCAGACTTGACTGGGGAATACAGTAATAACTTGAGCACGTTGTAGCAGAATTAAAGGTAAGCAGACTATGGACTCTCCCTTTAATACTGAAATGTGCAGAAGCACACTTACACTGATTATGGACAGCAGGTGAGTAATATAACAGCTAAGAGCCAGGACTTGATTACAGGACTAAATGTATAACAATCACTGTTGCAGGAAATGAATGTCCACAGAAGTGCAGGAAAACAAAGTATTTATTATAGCAGTGGTATAATGAGGTATGGCAGAGGAATCACAGTAACAATCCAGGGTACAATATGAGCTAAGAGTAAATGGGTTTGCAGACTGAGAATTGCAGCAGAGTAATGAGACAGTTGAATAAAGAATCAGAGTAATATAATCCACGGAACTGATTGCAGGATTTGTATAATAAAGCATAACAGCATGCAGGCATAGAGGAAGTCCATAGTAACATGTAACACAGTAGTGAATACTAGAGAATCCACAGAGCACAGTGAAAGTCCATGATACTTAACTAAATAGTTCCTGTTAGGTTCCTGGTGCTCAGAACAAGGGAGATGTTATGAAGCGAGTCCAGAGCACCAGGACGTAATGCTGGGAAAGGGGAATGGAAAGGGAATAGCCCCTGGCGCCCTATCTCCGTTGTCTCACCCGTGCTGTCAGTACACTCTTGCGAGACTATGGTTGCTTGAGCCCATGGCAGCCGCGTTTAAAGGGCGGATTACGTCTGCCCAACTTCGATGCCCCCTCAGGTCTTAATGAGAGACAAAGAGTGAACCGAGACAGGGTGATAACAAGGGGCCCTCTGACTAAACAACAAGGCCAGGGGCTACTAACAAACGTAAAACCAAAGTATGTGCGGCTTGCCGCCAAAGGAAAAGAACAACAAAGGAAATGCTGACCACACGCCGACACAATACTTTTGTGTACCGGCGGTGACAGCATAAGCAGAACCCTCTGCAAAACACCAGTGACAGAAATAATAAGGGAATACAGCGGCCTAAGCCAACGGACGCGACCGTGCCGCTACTCACGGAACCGGTACGAATACTGGCAAACGGACAGGAACTCCCAATGCTGCTGACACAGACTCTCAGAACTGGAGGACAGGCAGAATCCCAAACGACAGACCGGTGGACACCAATAAGCCAGAAACTTGCACAGGCAAAGGTACTGGACCTCAGGACAGGAACGCCTCACGGCAGGACACGGGATCAGACATAGGAATCGACACAGGGACTGACACAGGAATCGACACAGGAAGCTCAGGAACTAGCAGGAACCAAGCTCAGAACTCAAGCAGACTGAAAACCCAGGAATATCACCAGCATCTGTGAATTGCAAACAGCCAGCATATAACAGAGAGGCCTAATTAATAATCCCATGCAGCTGCCTTGTTGCATGATTCCAAACTGACCAGATGCAATTAGAAGCCTGGTGAGGCTGAACACAAGGTAACAAGCTGCAATTACACAGACTCACCAGCGGCAGCAGACAAGAGTATTCTAAAACAGAGCAACAGGAAATCCTGGCATGCAAGACAACTTTATAAACATAAAATAGGAATGAACCACTACCTGTGGTTCATAACAGTATCCCCTCCTTAAGGGTGAGCTCCGAGCACCCCATGACACCCACGGGGAACATAAACAGAAGTATAACATGAAATACTGAACAAAACTGCAAAACAGGAATGAGCCACAGCCGTGGCTCATAACATTACCCCCCCCCCCCCCTTGAGGAGGGGTCAAAAGACCCCAAAATTCAGACTATCCAGAACAAGGGATACAAAAAAAAAAAACCTGACACACTGGTCTAACAGACAAGAAAACAAAAAACAAGTTGTAGCAACAACTTGTAACAGTGCCCTCCCCTTGATGGTGGCCACTGGACACAAGACAAGGGAAAAAAAAAATCTTTTTTTTTTTATCAAGGCAAGAGTCAAAAATTATTTCTTTTTCTTCTTCTTCTTCTTCTTTTTACAAAGCTCTTTAGGTCTGACCAAGGTAATTCCCCAAACATTGTCTGAACTGATGGTACCACCCAGCAAGGCTGCGTTCAAATCAGAGACAGGTCTCTTACCCTTGGGAGCTGAACTTTCTGGTAAAGTACTATTATTAGAAGAAGAAGTCAAAAAAGCACATCCTGCAGTCAAAACAACGGGCTGGGACTCTTGTGCAGAGTTTACAGTATTTGGTGGACTCTAAGCAGACAAGACGGGTGACTTAGAGGAACCTGAACCAATTTCTTTGGAACCGTATCTTTTAACAATTGCATCACAGAATGCTAGGGGATCCTGAAGAATGGGATCTTCAGCTTTCATTAGGCTGGTTGCCCACTCAGAAGGCTCTCCTCTAAAAGAATAAATCAGATAGAGCCCAAGGTTTTCTGAAGTGATGCCCAGAAATGGTCTAGACAACATAATAGTGTAATAGTGTTTGAAAAGCGCCAGAAATTGGGCGAAGTCCCCATCAAAGGTTATGGATGTTGAGATATCAGAGTCAGGATCTGTTTCCTTCTCATCTGACTGACTGGAGTGCTTTGCTAGGACCTGGTCACTATTGACCTTACTCGAGGCTGAGACTCTCTGAACCCCACCCGGGGCTGAGACTTTCTGAACCCCACCCGGGGCAGTGACTTTCTGAACCCCACCCGGGGCAGTGACTTTCTGAACCCCACCCGGGGCAGTGACTTTCTGAACCCCACCCGGGGCAGTGACTTTCTGAACCCCACCCGGGGCAGTGACTTCCAGGAACCCCGCTGGGGCAGTGGCCTCCGGGGACCCCGCTGGGACAGTGGCCTCCGAGAACCCCGCTGGGACAGTGGCCTCCGAGAACCCCGCTGGGGCAGTGGCCTCCGAGAACCCCGCTGGGGCAGTGGCCTCCGAGAACCCCGCTGGGGCAGTGGCCTCCGAGAACCCCGCTGGGGCCAGCACCTCGGATTCTTTTACTGGGACCGGGCCGTTGGCCTCCCTGACTGGGATCGGGCCATCGGCCTCCCTCTCCGAGTCGATAATTATCGAAAGTTCTCCCGGGACTATGACTTCCGGGACTTTTGCTGAAGCAATAACGTTCAGATCCTCCACTAATGCTATGCTTCTTAAGTTCTTTCCTGGGGAAGCGACTTCTAGACCCTTCTTTGGGGCTGCGTCTCTCGAGACCCCACTTGGGGATATTACTTCAAAGATCCCTTCTGGGGTTTTGCTTCTCGAGTTCCCCTCAAGAACTATGGTTTTAGAGACCCTTTCTAGGGTTGCGCTTTTCAAGTCCCTACCTGGGGTAACAGCTTCTGAGACCCCTTCCGGTATGGACACCTGAACTATAATATTTGATGTCCCTCTATAAGCTAGGGCATCGGGTACCGCTCCAGCACTCTGGGCATCGGGTACCGCTCCAGCACTCTGGGCATCGGGTACCGCTCCAGCACTCTGGGCATCGGGTACCGCTCCAGCACTCTGGGCATCGGGTACCGCTCCAGCACTCTGGGCATCGGGTACCGCTCCAGCACTCTGGGCTACGGGCACCACTCCAGGATCCTGGGCTACGGGCACCACTCCAGGACCCTGGGCTACGGGCACCACTCCAGGACCCTGGGCTACGGGCACCACTCCAGGACCCTGGGCTACGGGCACCACTCCAGGACCCTGGGCATCGGGCACCACTCCAGGAACCTGGGCATCGGGCACCACTCCAGGAACCTGGGCATCAGGCACCACTCCAGGAACCTGGGCATCAGGCACCACTCCAGGAACCTGGGCATCAGGCACCACTCCAGGGACTTGCAACTCCGCTTCCACAGGAACCTCAAGAGAGGAGAGAAACATTCTCTTTTGATTCCTGAATCTATAATGGGGCTCCCTTGCCCAAGGACCCCAATTATAGGACAGAGAGCTTTTTTGTGTGGGTTGTGTGACAAGTACCTCTGCCACAGTAGAGACAGGAGTAGGTCTTGTATCATGACTCAACTTGGCCAGAGGGCAAGACTCGTCACCACACTTTGGCTTGCGCAACTCACAGGTCTGCAGATAATGGCCTAAACCCCCACAATATAGGCATAAGTTTAAGTTTCTGCGACGCAGACGCTCCTCTTCTGAGAGCCTGGGCCGCAGAAAACTTTTAAACCTTTTCTCTTCAATTAAACCAGAGGATTCTCTTGTCACCATACTGTGAGCAAGAGTCTCTTTAGAGATAGATGTACTCTCAACGACTTCTGGCAAAATGAGCAAGATTTTAGTCAGAAGGTTTTGCAGTTGCTTTAGGGATTGCTGCAAAACTTCTTGTCGCTCTGGTCTCAAAGCACTGAATACAGAGTTCAGGGCTGCGAGAGATGCCTGCAGGGCTTGCATAGTAGACATAGGAGGATTTAAAACTAGACAAGGCAAGACAAGGCAAGACTAAATTTTGCTAAACAAAACAAGACTTTTTTTTTTTTTAAACACCGGACTGGATTCTAAACACCGGACTGGATTCTAAACACCGGACTGGATTCTAAACACCGGACTGGATTCTAAACACCGGACTGGATTCTAGACTAGACACTGGACTGGGCCAAAAAAGAAAAAAAAAAGTTTTATTTCTTTTTTGTGGTAGGGCTGGTGATAATGTTAGGTTCCTGGTGCTCAGAACAAGGGAGATGTTATGAAGCGAGTCCAGAGCACCAGGACGTAATGCTGGGAAAGGGGAATGGAAAGGGAATAGCCCCTGGCGCCCTATCTCCGTTGTCTCACCCGTGCTGTCAGTACACTCTTGCGAGACTATGGTTGCTTGAGCCCATGGCAGCCGCGTTTGAAGGGCGGATTACGTCTGCCCAACTTCGATGCCCCCTCAGGTCTTAATGAGAGACAAAGAGTGAACCGAGACAGGGTGATAACAAGGGGCCCTCTGACTAAACAACAAGGCCAGGGGCTACTAACAAACCTAAAACCAAAGTATGTGCGGCTTGCCGCCAAAGGAAAAGAACAACAAAGGAAATGCTGACCACACGCCGACACAATACTTTTGTGTACCGGCGGTGACAGCATAAGCATAACCCTCTGCAAAACACCAGTGACAGAAATAATAAGGGAATACAGCGGCCTAAGCCAACGGACGCGGCCGTGCCGCTACTCACGGAACCGGTACGAATACTGGCAAACGGACAGGAACTCCCAATGCTGCTGACACAGACTCTCAGAACTGGAGGACAGGCAGAATCCCAAACGACAGACCGGTGGACACCAATAAGCCAGAAACTTGCACAGGCAAAGGTACTGGACCTCAGGACAGGAACGCCTCACGGCAGGACACGGGATCAGACATAGGAATCGACACAGGGACTGACACAGGAATCGACACAGGAAGCTCAGGAACTAGCAGGAACCAAGCTCAGAACTCAAGCAGACTGAAAACCCAGGAATATCACCAGCATCTGTGAATTGCAAACAGCCAGCATATAACAGAGAGGCCTAATTAATAATCCCATGCAGCTGCCTTGTTGCATGATTCCAAACTGACCAGATGCAATTAGCAGCCAGGTGAGGCTGAACACAAGGGAACAAGCTGCAATTACACAGACTCACCAGCGGCAGCAGACAAGAGTATTCTAAAACAGAGCAACAGGAAATCCTGGCATGCAAGACAACTTTATAAACATAAAATAGGAATGAACCACTACCTGTGGTTCATAACAGTATCCCCTCCTTAAGGGTGAGCTCCGAGCACCCCATGACACCCACGGGGAACATAAACAGAAGTATAACATGAAATACAGAACAAAACTGCAAAACAGGAATGAGCCACAGCCGTGGCTCATAACAGTTCCGGCATGAACATGAGCTGGCAAGAATGGTTGTGGCAGGATTACATGAACTGGAAAACCAGGTTTCTCGGCATGAACAGGAGCTAGGACGAAGACACCAGGCAATGCAGGTAGTTCAGGCAGGAAAGTAGTATAATATCACCGGCGTCTGAGAACTCAGCTAGCTGGCCTTTAACAGCCACACTAACCAATGAACAAGGCCAGGCTGGGAGTGTTCACTAGTAATTACAAACCCTGTGCACCTGCTGAGCTGCATGTACACAGAGCCAAGGAACAGAACACATATGGATCAGCTGACACCAGATACATACTGAACAAAATCCTAACAATAGGACAGTCCCAAGGTCTATGCGGTGGTAACTTATCGTCCGCCTGTTCTGAGAAAACATCTGTAAACTCCCGATAAGCCTCTGGAATAAGCTCTACATCCTACTTGGACGATGCACGAAGCGGGTAGACAGGAGTAAGACAATTCGAGTGACAGAATGGACTCCAAGAAATTATCTGTGTCGACCTCCAATCGACGTGAGGGTTGTGAACCTTGAGCCAGGGAAGACCAAGGACGAGATCGTGAGACATCTCCTGAATCACAAGGAACTCCAGATGTTCTTGGTGCAAAGCTCCCACTTGCAGCTTGATTGGCATTGTATGACTTGTAATCAGAGCATTAGGAATTTGGGTACCATTAATAGCAGTTATCGTAATAGGTCGTTCGACCGACTGTAACTTCAAACCCAGATTCTGGGCGCAGGAAAGGGAAATAAAATTCCCCGCAGCTCCTGAGTCCAACAGTGCCTTAACGGTTTTGACTTCAGACTCAGAAAACAGAGATACAGAAAGCAGACAGTCCACTGCCGGAGAAGATTGAGAATCAACCCCTAGCTTAACTTCTCCAGAACAAGCTAGGACTGCCCGTTTCCCGGGCGAGACTTGCAATACTTGAGGAAATGATCCGCGGCTCCACAGTAGAGGCAAAGTCTACCCTCACGCCGACGCTCTTCTGGGGACAGCCGAAACTGATTAATCTGCATGGGTTCGTCTGGACTGGAATTAACTGTTTGCTTAGAAGGAAGAGATCGGTGTCTCAACCGGTCTGACCGACTACGTTCACCACCTCGTTCCTGCATACGAAAATCCACCTTTACACAGAATGAGACCAACTGTTCCAAGGAATCTGGCAGATCTCTAGTAATCAATTCGTCTTTTAAACAATCTAAGAGCCCGTTCCAAAAAGCAGCCCGAAGGGCATCATTATTCCAGCTCAGTTCAGAAGCTATAGTTTGAAAGTGAATTACATACTGTCCCACTGTACGAGAGCCTTGTCGAACTCGGAGCAAGTCAGCTGAGGCAGTAGTCGTCCGGCCAGGCTCGTCAAAGATCCTTCGGAACGACGTAATGAAGTTGGTATAACTAGAGACTAACGGATCTGATCGCTCCCACAACGGTGACACCCACTCCAACGCTGAACCCTCAAGCAAAGAGATAATGTATGCCACTTTAGACCGATCAGTAGGGAAGTTATGTGAGAGGAGTTCAAAGTGTACCTCACACTGATTGAGGAATCCACGGCAATTTTTCGGATTCCCGTTATAACGAGGAGGAGTGGGAAGCTGAAGGCGTGACCTGGTTCCAGACAAGGAGGGAATATTGCCAGATACAACCACTGGAGCGGATACTGGAACTGGAGCTGGGACCACTGAAGCCAGCGAAGTCTGGATTTGATCCAGCCGGCCAGATTACTCCTGGAGATAATGCATCACCTGATTCTGTGCTGCTTCCTGACTCTGTACTCGGGAAACCAGGTCCTGCATGGCGCTTGCCTCTGGGTTCCGATTACCCGGGTCCATGGGGCCTGAGTATACTGTCACTGGCCTAGACTGAGGGTGTTGTGAACTCGGGGATTCTTCCGATGGTTGGGAAGAGGAACCACAACTGAGCCGGAAAAGGGGAGGCCTAATATAGGATTTCCTCATACAGGACGCTGGCAGTGGAGTTTGATGAAATATTGAAGAGTTTTATTGCAGGGAAAACAACTTAAAGTCAAATGACAAAAGGAATAAATGAGGGAAATGTCCAGACCCACTGAAGGGTTTTATGAGCAGGATTAGAGATGCTGGTAACTGAGGAAACTGTGGATGATGTTTAAAAGTCACTGATAACTTATAAATAATGATAAAGGCACAGATGTATAAAGAACTTGTGAGCGGTGACAGAGACGCTGATGATGTGAAGAACTGAAGTGCAGGGGTTTTAGACGCTGTTTATTTGTAGAACTTGAGAACGGTGACTGAGACGCTGATGATGTGAGAAACTAAAGTGCAGGGGTCTTAGACGCTGTTATTTTGTAGAACTTGAGAACGGTGACTGAGACGCTGATGATATGAGGAACTGAAGTGCAGGGGTTTTAGACGCTGTTAATTTGTAGAACTTGAGAACGGTGATTTAGGCCCGCAGCCACGCTGATTCCTAGGAGCACTGGTGACTGGACCGCAGAGAGATATACCGGCCGCTGAGTACACTGGAACCGGTGCAGCGAACTGGCAGACTGGAAATGCCAGAGACACTGGAGTACAACTGCAGAGATCCTTGCCGGGAACAAGAGCGCTGGCATCTACGTCAGGGAAAGACGATACTCAGGCACTGTGGCTCCGTCCGGCGTCTGACTTTGAATTCCCCGCCACCGCTGGATTGGCGGAGCAGTCAGATGACGTCACCCGCCCCTCGTCCACGTGAAGCTGGGTGTCATGGCGGCGCCCATGCCCTGGAGAACCGCCGGGAGCCGCGCCAGCCAGACGCCGGAGCCCGTGGCCCACCGAAGGCAGAGGCCGCAACACCGACCAGCAGACACGCAGGGGTAAGCGCGGCGAACGCCGCCTCTGGTGTGTGACAATCCCATATGATCGTTCTCATAAAGGGGAAGCCCATACCAGAGCAGTACCTGAGAGCAACTTTAGCCCTTTGCATAGGGAAATTTGGAGGAAGAAGTTCAAAGTGAATCTCACACTGATTAATAAAACCCGGGCAGAGTTTGGGCTACCATCAAAACGACTTGGGGTTGGCAACTGGAGGTGAAACTTGGGAGATGAATGTGCACTAGACGGAGTCACTGGGGCTGGCACCAGAGCTGGCGAGGCAGGAGACATAGAAGCTAAGGTGTTCTGAATAGTTAACAGCTGAGCCGAACCACCTGTTGCTGGATGGCTTCTTGTTTCTCAATATGGGAGACTAGATTCTGAATAGCCCCTGCACCGTGAGAATCCTGCATATCCATTTGGCCTGTACAACTGTCATGTCCTGGGTTCCTGTGTACTCAGCTGGTGATTCCTGAGATGAGGTTACTGAATCAGAATGCCACAATAAACGAGGAGGACGAATATAGGACTTCATCATATACTGCTAGAACAGAGTGTTGGCAAGGGGTGTGGATCATTAGATTGACAGTGTCTAGGTCGACAATATTTAGGTCAACCACTATATGTCGACAGTCACTAGGTCGACAGGGTCAGAAGGTCGACATGTTCTAGGTCGACAGGTCATAAGGTCGACATGAGTGGTTGTTGTTTTTTTGTGTCGTTTTCTTCGTAGAGTGACCGGGAACCCCAATTAATGCACCGTGTCCCCTCACATGGCTTGCGTTTGGGCAAGGTGCCTCACTCCACTACCGCTTCGCTCGGCACAGATTACCGCTCCAATCGTAGTCCACGTGGATCGTCAAGTATGAAAAAATAAAAAATAGGAATTTTTTTTAAAAACTCATGTCGAACTTTTGACATGTCAACCTAGAACATGTTGACCGTTTGACCCTGTCGACCTTATGACCCTGTCGACCTAGTGACTGTCGACCTATAGTGGTCGACCTAAACATTGTCGACCTAGACACTGTCAATCTTCAGACCGGATCCCGTTGGCAAGACCTGCCCAGAAACGCAGAGTCTAACCCACCAGAAGGATTTCACCAGTGACCCCCTCCTCTGGGGATTTTGGTTTCACTGCTACCGATAGGCAGGTTGCGGGCCCCTGGACAGATACCCAGAAATAGCTGAGGAATCCTACAAGAAATAACTAGTGGCAGACTGGTAATGAGAGTATTTGATGAAGCTAAACTCTAAAGGGGGGTACACACTAGAGAGATGTGTGCTGAGCGATCTATCACAGACTGCTCAGCACACATCTCTCTCCCGCTCAGCACAGCGCGATGTGTGCTGAGCGAGGGGGGTGGACAGGGGGGGGGGGGGGGGCGCTCACTTCACACAGCGCTGAAGTGAGCGACCCGCAAGATTGAGCCTGCATGCAGGCCAATCTAGCACTGACGATAGCAATGTGCGGGGCATCGCTATCGCTGGGGGGCATACACATGAGAGATCCGTGCTTAAAATCTAAGAAATCTAGTCAGATTGATTAGATTTTAAGCAGGGATCTCTCCATGTGTACCCCCCTTAAGAGCAACTGCTGAGAAGATCTTAAAGATAAATGAAATAGAAGTACTCCAATGATTGACTGGAGATTGAAGATACCGCAGACATAAAAGGAAATGGAAAAATAACTCAAGGTAGACGATAGTACTCAATACTTGGAAACTGGAGAACTCAAAATCACTTGAAGAAGCAAATGATGTTCATCCGATGGTATTTGAGAATTGGTAAACTTGAAACCACTTGAGGAAGCAAACAATGTTCAACTGATGGCACTTGGTACTTGAGAACTGGCGAACTTGGAAATACTTGAAAGAACAAAATAAGATTTTAAACCTACCGGTAAATCTTTTTCTCCTAGTCCGTAGAGGATGCTGGGGACTCCGTAAGGACCATGGGGAATAGACGGGTTCTGCAGGAGACATGGGCACTATAAAGAAACTTTAGAATGGGTGTGCACTCGCTCCTCCATCTATGTCCATCCTTCAGACCTCAGTTAGAGAAACTGTGCCCAGAGGAGACGGACAGTACGAGGAAAGGATTTTGTTAATCCAAGGGCAAGATTCACACCATCCACACCGTATAACCTGGAATATACGAACCAGTCAACAGTATGAAACAGAACAGCATCAGTCAAAGACTGAACAAAACTGTAACATAACCCTTATGCATGCAATAACTATATACAAGTCTTGCAGAATGTTGTCCGCACTGGGACGGGTGCCAAAGCATCCTCTACGGACTAGGAGAAAAAGATTTCTAGAGGATACTGGGGACTCCGCAAGGACCATGGGGTTTATACCAAAGCTACAGACCGGGCGGGAGAGTGCGGACGACTCTTCAGCACCGACTGAGCAAACGCAAGGTCCTCATCAGCCAGGGTATCAAACTTATAGAAATTTGCAAAAGTGTTTGAACCTGACCAGGTAGCTGCTCGGCAAAGCTGTAAAGCCGAGACGCCTCGGGCAGCCGCCCAAGAAGAGGCCACTTTCCTAGTGGAATGGGCCTTTACCGAATTTGTTAACGGCAATCCTGCCGTAGAATGAGCCTGCTGAATCGTGTTACAGATCCAGCAAGCAATAGTCTGCTTCGAAGCAGGAGCGCCAACTTTGTTGGCTGCATACAGGACAAACAGTGCCTCTGTTTTCCTAACTCGAGCCGTCCTGGCTACATAGATTTTTAAGGTCCTGACTACATCCAGGGACCTGGAATCCTCCAAGTCACTTGTAGCCACAGGCACCACAATAGGTTGGTTCATATGAAATGAAGAAACCACCTTAGGCAAAAATTGAGGACGAGTCCTCAATTCCGCTCTATCCACATGGAAGGTCAAATAGGGGCTCTTGTGAGACAAGGCTGCCAATTCGGACACCCGCCTTGCAGATGCCAAGGCCAACAACATAACCACTTTCCAAGTGAGATACTTTAATTCCACGGTTTGAAGAGGCTCAAACCAGTGAGACTTAAGGAACTGTAACACCACGTTAAGGTCCCATTGTGCCACTGGGACACAAAAGGAGGCTGGATATGCAGCACTCCCTTCACAAAAGTCTGGACTTCTGGTAGAGAAGCCAATTCCTTCTGAAAGAAAATGGACATGGCCGAAATCTGTACCTTAATGGAACCCAATTTCAGGCCCAAATTCACTCCAGTCTGTAGGAAGTGGAGAAAACGGCCCAGATGGAATTCTTCCGAAGGAGCATTCTTGGTCTCACACCAAGACATATACTTCCTCCAGATACGGTGATAATGTTTCGCTGTCACCTCCTTCCTAGCCCTTAACAGAGTAGGAATGACCTCATCCGGAATGCCCTTTTCAGCTAGGATCCGGCGTTCACCCGCCATGCCGTCAAACGCAGCCGCAGTAAGTCTTGGAACAGACAGGGCCCCTGTTGCAACAGGTCCTCTCTGAGAGGAAGAGGCCACGGATCTTCTGTGAGCATTTCCTGCAGCTCCGGATACCAGGCCCTTCGAGGCCAATCTGGAACAATGAGAATTGCCTGGCGTGACGCCATCATGTCTATTTGAGGCAGTCCCCACTGATTTGTAATCTCTGCAAAGATTTCTTGATGAAGTCCCCACTCTTCTGGATGGAGATCGTGTCTGCTGAGGAAGTCTGCTTCCCAGTTGTCCACTCCCGGAATGAAGACTGCTGTTGCCATATATGCACCTCATGCGCTTGCCTGCTGCACGTGCACATTCTCTCCCGTGCGTGCGGATACACGCAGCCGCGTGATGGCGCCTCGGCCATGCGCTCGAGCGCGTGGTATGTGCATTTACGGTAGACTTTGTGTGCGTCTAGCGGGCGACTCAATCATTTAATAATAGAACCAAATAGCTCGTTTTATAGATAATGTTCCCCTTAATGATAACTGTAAGTTTGGTTAATGTGACTTGTTCACGGACTTGGGAATCCCTCTTTACGTGGTACAAAGGGTCTGATTAAGGTTGAACAGCTGTGTCTGGTACCTAACTGAAGAGTATTTTAATAGCAATAATCCGGTGTTGGTTAGGTAAAGATTAATCGCTCCTGCGTGTAGTTATGACCATTAGTAGTTTCTGGACATATTCTATATTTGCAGTTCATTATCCATGCGGCGGGAATCCGGAGATTCCCACCCACCTGAGCTGTTTAAAATAGTCACAGCCCACCTGTTCAAACTAACCTATGACCTTTTGATATGATGCGAGGAGACATTCCTGTGTCCAATGAACAATGAGATTGTAGGTCCCTTTGTAGTATACTGTACCCAGTGTATATAAGGTCAGCCAGCCTGAACAGCTCTCCCACTCTCTCCACAAACGGTTTTCATATTGACAAACTCGGGGCTGGTACCAGGCTGCGCTGCGATCGTTCCCAGTGTGTGTGTAAGTAATTCTCTGTGATTATATCGCTCTTTGTTTGTATTGGCCACATTCTCTCTCTCTCTCTGTTTAGTTTAAGATTGTAACATTATTGTATATTTCTGTCTAGATATTCTGTTAGAATTATATGTTAGTATGTAGTGTATGACTTGTAAACTGTTTTACCCCTTTTCAATATAACTAAAAGCTTGTTAGTAAAGGTGTTGGATCCTTAGCACGGTATTGTGTGTTCATTACATTGCAGAGAGTAATAGGAGCATCTCGATCGCTCAAACAGTTTTATTGTTAGCAAGGTTAAGCAGCGTTATATCGCTACAGTGTTTCAGTACAAGGTTTACAGTATAAGAATACCCTTTCTGTGTGTCATCTTGTGAGCGTCTGCGCCGCTCGTGATCTCCTCGTGGTCTCGAGCGTCCGCTACGCTGATAGCGTAGCATTACGGTTGTCACTCGCCTATAGCGTGCTCGACTCCACGCATTAAGCTGTGAGCGAGCGTGCCGCATGTGCGTCTCGATCACGGCCTAGCGTATGCTACGCTAAATACGTACCCTCACGGTACCCCATACGCCAATTGCGTACTGTGTCTCTTACCCATTATTGTAAAGTTATAAGGTAATCATAATCAGCATTATCAATTGGCGGCTCGTCCGTCCTCCACATATCCGCACTAGCGAAAACAAACGTTATCCGTCAGCAAGGGCGGGAAGGCAGTATCCCTTCGTATCGGGATACAGTAGTGCTGACTAGATAAGCGTCTGCTTCGCTAGATTGAAGGAGTGCTGGTGGGATCCGGAACCGGAGGTAAGAACAATACGCTATTAGTTTTTTTTTTTTTTAAACTGTTTATTTCTGTTTTGCGTACGCACGCACGCACACACACAACTGTATCTCTTTTTCATTTGTGTATTTTCACATATCACCTTCCTGTTTGCCATTTCACAATTGATAACGTGCTGAGAAAGATTTGTTGCTATTGGTAGTTAAAAGTTAAAATTAATACTTAAAGGAGTAATTATAAAAACACGCACACAGCCTGGCCTAGTTAAAGGTTGATACAGTGGAATCTGTGTGGTGTTCGGTAAATGATTATAGCTAAATATCATTTACATTGATAAACGTGTTAGCTGTGTTACTGTGGACGTGTCTGGCCTGCGTACACGTGTCTCTAACAAAGGGGCAGAACGAGTGTACGCGACGCAAGGGTCGACGCACGGAGCGTATATTACGCAACGGAGCGCCTGGGTACGCCCACATAATACAAATCACACGATAGTATAATTTTAAACAGGCGAAAAGGAGGCAACGCGATAAATAGCGCAAGTCAATTTCAGTGTCCAAAATTTTAAGCTAATAGACCCTTCTCTAATTGGCAACCCATCTGGACTAGACTGTGTTACTGAATGAAAGGGATTTCTGCGCAGAAACGAAAGTAGAGTGTATATGAGGTGAAAGAGTGTGTATACATATATATATAAGTTTCTAATTTTTGGGGTTGAACCAAAGGAAATCGAGTTCTCGTGAAGGTACATACGTGTAAGTGACTGCATGGTGGCTTGGGAGGCATCCCTTGTTAAACATTAAAAAAGAGCATTAGAGTATAGCAGACCAGGAGGTCTACTGTAGCACAGACCAGGAGGTCCAGACAGATCAGGAGGTCCAGGTACAGCAGACTAAGAAGTCCGCTATAGATAAAGAGTAGCACAACACCAGTAAGGGTTGGTGCGGAACCCATATAGGCCATTAAGCTCAGGCTGAAGGAATTCGCAGCCACAATTTTCGATTCCACTGGTCGCTCCGCACCTAAGATTAGTTGCTTATGTGCAGAACGATTGTACCGCACGTAATTGTGTGCATTAGTTAGTAACTTGACCCAGTACCATTTGCGTACGCTAGAGGGGTCATAAACGCTATTTGTACATTCTAACGTGATTTGTGTAATATTTTTTTTATTTTAAGGGAAGTTCGCTAGTCACTTGGGAACTATCCAACAACCAATAGTTACTGGAAAGGGTTAATTGCTCTTCGGATCACACCCACATGTTCCAGTAAATAGAGGTTCAGGTCGCAGGGGCCCTAGGTTGAGTACGCCAGCGCTAAGGCAGTGTGTGGGCGTATTGATCGACGTGGGCGAGTGAGTGGAGTACTCGGTAAACTTCGCCGCCGGCCTACCCCGGACATCTTGGTTTTGTAAGGGTTTGCTGAAGACCCTGATTTGAAGGTCAGAGGTAGTGAAAGCAACACCTGCAAGGATGGGGGCCAGTTGTTCAGGTAGGGGGCGATCAACCTCGGTTCGGGTTGACTTAATAAACCGACCAATCGGGTCGGCAAGGTATGTAATGTGTGAGAAATACGGATCACACACAGAGGTTTTGTGTGATGAATGGGAAAGAATGACTGTGCACGATGGGGAAAAGTTCCCACGGGTAGGCAGTTTTAGCCCAGATGTGTTGCAAAATCTAAGGAGAAGGATATGTCTCATTAAATCTGCAAAGAGACGAATCAAACATTATGACTATTTACAGTTATGGCAGCAGGAGGGTGAAATACAGAGAGGATTGGCTCAGGCGGCTGGATCTAACCCTATCAAGAAACTGATAGCCACGGCGCCACCGCCACCATACATAACAGGAGAGCGGGTGGTCACAGAGAATGGCACACTGGTGAATGATAAACATGCACTTAGTAACTGTATAAATGTTAAGAATAATGTGACTAAGATTATCGATGCAAATACTAACCCGTGCAAGCTGTACCCTGTTTTAAACTTTCCCCAGGAGTGTGATCAAGAGGATGAGCCAACAACAATATCGGCACTCTCTCTAGCAGCCACCATAGCAGAAACAACCGTGGGCACGGCCCAACCCGTAAGATTAGCGTCAAAGCCCCCTAGCGGAGGGACAGGTGAGGTCGTATCATCCGGTAAGTACGGCACCATACACTATGCTGAAACCATTTCACCACATGTTGTAGAATCTACTCAGAAGGATGTTATTGGACTTAATCCCGTTAGGGTAATAGCAGTGCCAAATGGGAAAACTGACACTTCAGGAATCACTCCTGTCAGAAACATCGCCATGCACTGCCCCTTTACCCGAATGGAATTAAGAACAATGGTGTCTGAATTCCCTGATCCTAGGAAAGATCTAGCTGCTAGTCAGAAATACATTAGAGATCTAGGAAATACTGTGGAGCCCAATAACAAAGACTGGCAGATATTGCTGAGGGCATGTTTACCCTCCAATATCGACTCTGCAAGGTTTTTAGCTGACTGTAAATTAGATGAAGATGTACCCCTTACGGATGTGTACAATCAAGATAATGTAAAGAGAATAAATTTACAGTTAAAAGAGTATTTTCCAGCTGTTGCCAAATGGAATAAAATTTTTACCATCAAACAAAAAGAGGGAGAAACAGCTGCTGATTATTTTCATCGGGCACTACAGGAAATGGCTAAGTATACAGGCATAGAAGATATTTCAACAAATGTAAATCATAGAGCAGTAGCAGTATCTGTGTTAATGGAAGGTTTAAAAGAAGTATTAAAGACAAGGGTACAGACCACCCAACCATGTTGGCGAGGTCTGTCGGTGGCTACTTTAAGAGATTCTGCTGTTGATCATGAATGGAATATCACCAGACACAGGGAGTCACAAAGTGATAAGTTAATGGCCGTAAGTATACAGGCCCTGACCACAAGGCCATCTCTGTATAAATCTCCGACCCCTGTGGGTAAGTCAAATGTGGTAACTTGTTATTACTGTCATAAAGAGGGACATTTTGCACGAGACTGTAAATCAAAGAATGCACAAGGATCATACCAACCCCCTAGACAACGACATAACACACGAAATTGGGAGCAAGGACCGCAGAGACGGAGTTATGAGCCACACGCAGGGGAAACAAAAAGGTATCCCCCAAAAAGAGACTGGCAAGTCACTGATAGATCCCATTTACCCCCTTCACAGGTAATAGCTGCCAGCGCAATACAGGGAGGCCACCACGCACCATAGGGGCGAGGCCACACCTGTAATCTACAGCCAGTGAAACTAATTGCGAACCTTGGAAGTGAACCCGAGGTTACAATTGATGTAGCTGGTAAATCTCTAAATTTCCTTGTAGATACGGGGGCGGCCAAGTCAGTGATAAATTCGACCGTGGGCATGAGAACCACTGGTAAAACAATTCCAGCCATGGGAGTAACAGGAGTAGTACAGCACTACCCTTTAAGTAAACCCGCAGAGATTACGATAGGGCCTTTGCATACCAAGCATTCTTTCCTGCTGGCTGCATCGGCTCCGACTAATCTCTTAGGGAGAGATTTACTGTGCAAAATGGGATGCGTCATATACTGTACTCCTGAAGGTGTGTTCTTGGACATACCCGAAAACCACGCTCAGGAAGCGCAGGATATGCTAGACTCCCCAACAAGATTAATGTCACACACCGTTACTATAAATAGGTGTCCGTCCAAGGTAGAAGAAATGATTTCCCAGATACCGGAGTCACTTTGGACCAAAGATGGACAAGACACTGGATTGATGGCAAATGTAGCCCCAGTAGTTGTGCAAGTAAAAGATGGTAGGATAGCTCCAAAAATCCCACAATATCCTCTGAAGCCAGAGGTGGAGTTAGGAGTTTACCCTGTAATAGAGCGCTTGCTACAACAGGGCATTCTGGTAAGGACGTCCAGCACTGCAAATAGTCCCATCTTCCCTGTTAAAAAGAGTGGGGGGAGGGGCTACCGATTAGTGCAGGATCTAAGAGGGATCAACAAAATAGTTGAGAGTCAATTCCCCGTAGTGCCAAATCCAGCTGTCATTCTTATGCAAATCCCTCCTACTGCCAAATTTTTCACTGTGATTGACCTCTGCTCCGCTTTCTTCTCGGTACCCCTGCACCCTGACAGCCAATACTTATTTGCATTCACATACAGAGGAGTTCAATATACATGGACTCGCTTACCCCAAGGTTTCATAGACAGTCCAAGTATTTTCTCACAAGCCCTGCATGATTGTTTACAGTCTTTCCAACCAGTGAGTGGATCAGTATTGATACAGTACGTGGACGATTTACTACTGTGTTCAGATTCATTGGAAGCGTCCCTGAGAGATACGAAACAGCTCCTGTCTCATCTTTCAGACACAGGACACAAGGTTTCCAAAGACAAGTTACAATTATGCCAGACTCGTGTGAAGTATTTGGGACACTGTCTAACACAAGGACTGAGACACCTTACCGCTGATAGAATTCAAGCAATTCGTGACATGACCCTGCCACAAACCCAGCAACAGATCAGAACGTTTTTAGGAATGTGTGGATATTGCCGTAACTGGATCCCAGGTTTTTCCATACTAGCCCTACCTTTGCAGGAGATGGTCTCATCAAGTAAACCTGATCGGATCTCGCACACGGACGAATCCGAGATGGCATTTGAAAGACTAAAACAGTGCCTAACACAGGCACCGGCATTAGGTATGCCTGACTATGGGAAACCCTTTGAGCTGTACGGAACAGAGAGTGCTGGTTGCGCAGCAGGTGTCCTAACCCAGAAGCATGGTGATGCCAGCAGGCCGGTAGCTTACTACAGCGCTCAGCTAGATACGGTAGCGCGATCCCTCCCCACGTGCTTGCGAAGCGTTGCAGCGATAGCATTGCTAGTTACAAAAAGCGAAGACGTAGTGCTAGGACACAACCTCACAATCCATACACCACATGCAGTGTCAGCCTTACTAAATTCTGCCCAAACCAGACACGTCTCATCAGCGCGGTTTACAAGTTGGGAATTGGCACTGATGGCCCCCGTAAACATTACCATAAGGAGATGCAGCGCATTAAATCCTGCAACGTATCTCCCAGGTGTGCCTGGACAGGCACAAAGGGTGGAGGATGAGAGTAATGGTGAAGGAGGATTTAATACAGAGGATGACACACATGATTGTATGGAATATTTGACCCAAAATTTCACGGCAAGGCCTGACATCAGTGACAACCCACTGGAAGATGTAGATTTTACTTTCAACACTGACGGTAGTTATCACAGACAGACGGACTCGGGAGACTTGTGTACTGGATACGCAGTCGTAGATGACCAAGGCACCATAGAAGCAGAACCGCTAGGCCCACCTCACTCAGCCCAGGTTGCTGAACTGGTTGCCCTAACCAGAGCATGTGAATTGGCTAAGGGCAAGTCAGACAATATCTACACAGATTCTAGGTACGCCTTCGGGGTAGTCCATGATTTCGGAGCCCTATGGCGCCTCAGAAATTTCATGACGGCAGCTGGCACACCCGTAGCGCATGCAGCTCACATCAAAAGGCTTCTAACAGCGATACAGGAACCCGACAGAGTGGCTGTTATCAAGTGTAAAGCACACACATATAGCCAAGACCCGGTATCACTTGGTAACAGCCGAGCAGACGAAGCTGCTAAGTTAGCAGCTGGTACCCACAGACAGACAGACATCACACAACTGATGGTATTTAATACTGTCAACACACAGAAATTGTTCGAAATGCAAAATTTGTGTTCTCCTCAGGAAAAGGCAGTTTGGAGATCAAAAGGATATGGCCAGGAGTCCTCAGGACTCTGGACAGATGGACATGGTAAACCAGTGGCACCAAGAGCATACCTTCCAAGTCTAGCGGAAGCAGCACACGGGCTGACTCATCTGGGCAAAGAAGGGATGTGTAAGCTAGTAAGAGCTTATTGGTGCGCCCCAGGATTCTCCTCCCATGTGGGTAAGAGAGCAATGACATGTCTTACCTGCTTGAGGAAGAATATCGGAAAGGCAATACCGACAGAGCCATCTCATATCCCTCCAACAGATGGCCCTTTCCAGGTGATACAAATTGATTTCATACAATTGCCACCTTGTAGAAATTTAAAGTATGTTTTGGTCTGTATTGATGTATTTTCAAATTGGGTTGAAGCATTCCCTGCGGCCACAAATACCGCTGTATTCACTGCAAAGAAAATTGTGCAGGAATTTGTGTGTAGGTACGGTATCCCTAGAATAATTGAAAGTGATAGGGGTACCCACTTTACAGGTGAAGTCTTTCAAACAATGTGTAAGTTGATGGGAATTAATAGTAAGCTGCACACTCCGTACCGCCCCCAGGCGAGCGCGAAGGTGGAAAGAGTAAACAGCACTATTAAAAATAAATTGAGCAAGGTAATGACAGAAACAGGACTGTTATGGCCTGAAGCTTTGCCAATCGTATTATACAGCATCAGAACCACTCCCAGATCCCCTCTTAATCTGTCTCCTTTTGAAATTTTGTTTGGTCGACAACCCCATGTTATGATTAACCCCCAGGATGATTTGAAATGTAACAATGAAGTAACCGTAAAGTACTTGGTTAAGATGAGTAAGCAATTGAGGAATCAGAATGATAATCTAAAGTTTGTGATTCCTGATTTGCCAGACAGTAATTGTCATGACATTGAACCTGGGGATTATGTAATGATACGGAATTTTCTACGCTCAGGTTGCCTTATTGACAGATGGGAAGGACCATATCAAGTCTTATTGACCAGCACAACTGCTTTGAAGGTTGCCGAGAGAGAGACTTGGGTCCATTCGTCTCATTGTAAAAAGGTCACTGACCCAGAGAGGTCCCGTGATAAAGAACAGACGGTAGAGGTTGTATCACTAGAGTGTCTGTTCAGGGAGGATTGAGACGACACCTGAGCGCTGAGAATAACAAGACCGGAAGCTTGTCGAGCCAGATCTCTTTTTCCCATTTGTTATTTTCTCCAGTTCCCACCTCCCTCCTATTTCCTTTCCCCCTTCTTATTTTTCTCCTTTTACTCCTCAAAGATGGACTTGCCCCAAGAGACTGTGATCCGGATTTTCCTGTTGACCATGATGTTGACCAGAGCAGTCTGTTTCGGTGAGAGTACCATGGAGGTCGAGAAAGGATCAGGAATGGGTTCTGATGACCAGGATGCAGGCGTAGATTTCCAAGAACAACATAATCTCCGAGTAAAGGCGAGTATCAGAAAACGATCTGGTAGCATTGACAATAGAAGGAATTGTGAAGGATTGTTAGCTGAAGAGAACTGCATCTGTAGGCATTGTGACAATATAGTTGAGGATGGGTGCATAAAGAAATGTCAGTCCAGTTTTAATGTCCACATGGACCGGCATCCATTGAGTGACTATCACTCCTTAGTGGGTAAAGTGTTAAATCAGACAGACTGTTGGGTATGCTCTCAAGTACCTCAAGGCCATAGCAAATCAGGATTAGTACCATTCCCTTTAACGGTAGGAGAGGTACTTGAGCTAAATGGTGGGAGGCCGGTGGACAAGAGGTTTAATATCTCTAGTCCTCCTAGTTTGAAGCTCCACCAATATCATGTGGATAGGTCCTTAGTGTGCTTTAACATTTCCAATCCCCGAAAGCCGGGAAATTGGGAAGTGTCATGGAGTAATCAAACCATGACATTCTCACATAGAGCCGACAGATTGCCCATAGACACAGAACTTATACGCCAGATAGCCGACCATAGGAAATTCTTTCGGTATAGGTACACCTTAGGAAGTAGGATCATGCGAGTTGGAGAAGTATCACCAGGATACTGTGCACAGATCGTACAAACTGATACGTGTACTAAACAGATGGAAGAATTAGGGCTAGGAGAGTTCACATGGAAAATTTGTAATATGGTTATGTCACACTCCGTCCAATATGTTCTCCCCGATGATGCATACTTCATATGCGGGAGGAAAGCGTATAAGTGGCTTGCCCCAAACTCAGAAGGGTTATGTTATATTGGAAAAGTACTGCCTGAGGTAATGACTGTATCCCACACTAAAATGAAAGATATTCACCGCAGTGCCCAAGCTCCTTATACTCACACTCATTACGAGCACATCGTTAAACGGCACCTGATAGAAAGAACAGAGCATCCGGCTTCTGACCTGATCCATGAATCCACCGGGATTCAATTCCTAATCGCGTTAGATATCACTCGTACCGCCAGAGGAGTGATAAATTATAAATATATATCTGCGCTTGCAAATTTATTAGACAATATCACCGAAATGTATGACGACACCTTCAGGTACACTGGGAAAGAGTTACAAACCTACAAAACAGAACTGGTTCAGCATAGGATGATTCTCAATTACCTCACAGCTGTGACAGGCGGGTATTGTGTTACCCTGGCAACTCAATATGGAATCAAGTGCTGCACGTACATTACAAACAGTACGGAGGACCCAGCCGAGGTCATAGACCAAAAGATGGATGACATTTTGCAATTAAAATGGGAGTTCCGAAGGAAACACAATCTCACCCTTGCCGCTGTGGGTAATGAGCTGACCAGTTGGGTGTCATGGTTGAACCCACGAAATTGGTTCTCTGGTTTAGGAGAATGGGCCCAAGGTATTATCATGGATGTAGGTAAATTTCTTTTGTGTATTCTGGGTGTCATCATATTGGTCGGTCTGATATTTAGATGCGTTCGGGTTTTAACAAAGTGTAAACGTAGCGCCCGAGTAATGAGTTTAAGAAGTGAAGATACTGTAATAACAACGACTGATTTGATTTACGACCCAACCATTGAGACAATGTTGTGATGAAAATGTGATTCCACGGTCCGTTTCTTTCACCCGTTTCTCCTATGTTTTCCTCCAAGGTACAAAGACATCCGCTTGGAAGAAGAATTTGACAACCTTTTACACAGACCATTGATGGACAATGCCATAGACCCCCAATATCCCTAACGATTTTAAAATTTTACGATAGCCCAACACTTTTGTAAGTCTATGGACATTGAGAAAGCTTTTTGCTCAAACAATTATAGCAAAAGCATCGGGAGACTACAGTCAACATGTACATCGAGACAAGACATCAGACAAGACCTCAATCGGCAAATGTACATTAAACTCACATAGTTTATGACTGCATTTACCATAATTGCTTCTTATCTTCATCTCTACAGCCTTCAGGTAATGACACACATAGTCGATAGGGAATATAGGCACAGATATCAGCACTCACATACCCCCCCATTCATGTATCATCAACTAAAATGTGCTCCCCCATTTTGTTGCAACCAAAAGCCGAAAAGAGCTCGGTAAAGTTTGACAACCCATCCACAGACCCGTACCACGGGATAAGAAGGAATTCAAATGTATACTTCGCAATACCTCGAAGCTTGATTTAAAACACGTACGGCACGATGATACATGACCCCTCAAACATGGACTCATACATACATGCTTCTACTATCTCACTAGGTCATACCTTTTTCCCACCTTCTTCTCTTCTCCCTTACCCAATCATAGAAATGTATTTTTACATGACATATATTTTTCTCTGTTTAAACTGTTTTCAGGAAGTGGCAGTTATTGGTGACTGCCAAAGGGTGGACTGTCAAAGTCAGAAAAATATCACGCTGCACGTTGCCATATATGCACCTCATGCGCGTGCCTGCTGCACGTGCACATTCTCTCCCGTGCGTGCGGATACACGCAGCCGCGTGATGGCGCCTCGGTCATGCGCTCGAGCGCGTGGTATGTGCATTTACGGTAGACTTTGTGTGCGTCTAGCGGGCGACTCAATCGTTTAATAATAGAACCAAATAGCTCGTTTTATAGATAATGTTCCCCTTAATGATAACTGTAAGTTTGGTTAATGTGACTTGTTCACGGACTTGGGAATCCCTCTTTACGTGGTACAAAGGGTCTGATTAAGGTTGAACAGCTGTGTCTGGTACCTAACTGAAGAGTATTTTAATAGCAATAATCCGGTGTTGGTTAGGTAAAGATTAATCGCTCCTGCGTGTAGTTATGACCATTAGTAGTTTCTGGACATATTCTATATTTGCAGTTCATTATCCATGCGGCGGGAATCCGGAGATTCCCACCCACCTGAGCTGTTTAAAATAGTCACAGCCCACCTGTTCAAACTAACCTATGACCTTTTGATATGATGCGAGGAGACATTCCTGTGTCCAATGAACAATTAGATTGTAGGTCCCTTTGTAGTATACTGTACCCAGTGTATATAAGGTCAGCCAGCCTGAACAGCTCTCCCACTCTCTCCACAAACGGTTTTCATATTGACAAACTCGGGGCTGGTACCAGGCTGCGCTGCGATCGTTCCCAGTGTGTGTGTAAGTAATTCTCTGTGATTATATCGCTCTTTGTTTGTATTGGCCACATTCTCTCTCTCTCTGTTTAGTTTAAGATTGTAACGTTATTGTATATTTCTGTCTAGATATTCTGTTAGAATTATATGTTATTATGTAGTGTATGACTTGTAAACTGTTTTACCCCTTTTCAATATAACTAACAGCTTGTTAGTAAAGGTGTTGGATCCTTAGCACGGTATTGTGTGTTCATTACATTGCAGAGAGTAATAGGAGCATCTCGATCGCTCAAACAGTTTTATTGTTAGCAAGGTTAAGCAGCGTTATATCGCTACAGTGTTTCAGTACAAGGTTTACAGTATAAGAATACCCTTTCTGTGTGTCATCTTGTGAGCGTCTGCGCCGCTCGTGATCTCCTCGTGGTCTCGAGCGTCCGCTACGCTGATAGCGTAGCATTACGGTTGTCACTTGCCTATAGCGTGCTCGACTCCACGCATTAAGCTGTGAGCGAGCGTGCCGCATGTGCGTCTCGATCACGGCCTAGCGTATGCTACGCTAAATACGTACCCTTACGGTACCCCATACGCCAATTGCGTACTGTGTCTCTTACCCATTATTGTAAAGTTATAAGGTAATCATAATCAGCATTATCAGAGTGCTTACATGATTTTCCGCCCAGCGAAAAATTCTGGTGGCTTCCGCCATTGCCACTCTGCTCCTTGTTCCGCCTTGGCGGTTTACGTGAGCCACAGCCATGAAGTTGTCTGACTGAATCAGAACCGGTAGGTCGCGAAGCAAATTCTCCGCTTGACGTAGGCCGTTGTATATGGCCCTCAATTCCAGTACGTTGATGTGTAGACAAGCCTCCTGGCTTGACCACAGACCCTGGTAGTTTCTTCCCTGTGTGACTGCTCCCCATCCTCGGAGGCTCGTGTCCGTGGTCACCAGAATCCAGTCCTGAATGCCAAACCTGCGACCCTCTAGAAGGTGAGCACTCTGCAGCCACCACAAGAGAGATACCCTGGCCCTTGGGGACAGGCTGATCATCTGATGAATCTGTAGATGTGACCCGGACCACTTGTCCAGAAGGTCCCACTGAAAAGTCCTCGCATGGAACCTGCCGAATGGAATGGCCTCGTAAGACGCCACCATCTTTCCCAGAACTCGAGTGCATTGATGGACCGACACCCTTTTTGGCTTTATCAGGTCCCTGACCACGTTCTGGAGTTCCTGGGCCTTTTCCCTCTGGAGAAAAACCCTTTTTCGTTCCGTATCCAGAATCATGCCTAAGAACGGCAAACGGGTCGTTGGAACCAACTGTGACTTTGGTAGATTGAGAATCCAGCCGTGCTGTTGCAACACCCTCAGGGAGAGTGATACGCTGTTCAGCAACTGTTCTCTCGATCTCGCTTTTATTAGATCGTCCAAGTACGTGATAATTGTGACTCCCTGCTTGTGCAGGAGCACCATCATTTCCGCCATTACCTTGGTGAAAATCCTCGGGGCCGTGGAAAGCCCAAACAGCAACGTCTGAAATTGGTAATGACAATCCTGTACAGCAAATCTCAGGAATGCCTGATGAGGAGGATATACGGGGACATGAAGGTATGCATCCTTTATGTCCAGGGACACCATATAATCCCCACCCCCTCCAGGCTGGCGATAACCGCTCTGAGCGATTCCATCTTGAATATATATCATTATATTAGGTATCATTATACCTTTTCAAGTATAGGTTTAAGGATTTTAAATTCAGAATGGGTCTGACCGAACCGTCCGGTTTCGGTACCACAAACAGGGTTGAGTAGTACCCCGTCCCCTGTTGAAGCAGGGTAACTTTGACCACCACTTGTTGAAGACAAAGTTTTTGAATTGCATTTAAAACTACTTCCCTCTCCGGGCTGGTAGGGCCGATTTGAAAAACCGGCGAGGAGGCACCTCTTCGAATTCCAGCTTGTAACCCTGGGAAACAATGTCTATTGCCCAGGGATCCACCTGTGATTGAATCCAGACGTGGCTGAAAAGTCGAAGACGTGCCCCCACTGGGGCGGACTCCCTCAGTGGAGCCCCAGCGTCATGCAGTGGATTTTGTAGAAGCCGGGGAGGATTTCTGTTCCTGGGAACTAGCTGTAGTTGGCAGCTTTTTCCCCCTGCCCTTACCTCTGGTGAGAAAGGAAGATCCCTGTACTCTCTTGGATTTATGCGACCGAAAGGACTGCATCTGATAATGTGGCGTTTTCTTTGGCTGTGAGAAAACGTAAGGTAAAAAAGTGGATTTACCTGCAGTAGCTGTGGAAACCAGGTCCGTTGTAGATTGACTTCAAGGTAGTCTCTTGCCTGCGATCCACAGGATCCCTGAGGGTTGCGGTATCTTGAGACGGCAGCGCCACCTTTTTGGATAAGCACGTCAACGCTTTGTCCACCCTGGGAGAGGATACCCACCGTATCCTGTCCTTAGCCGGGAAAGGATACGCCATAAGAATCCTTTTGGGAATCTGCAGTTTCTTGTCTGGAGTTTCCCAAGCCCTTTCAAACAACTCATTTAGCTCATGTGAAGGGGGGAAAGTAACCTCAGGTTTCTTTTCCTTATACATGCGCACCCTCGTGTCCGGGACCGAGGGATCATCTGTGATTTGCAAAACATCTTTTATTGCAATAATCAGATAATGAATACTTTTTGCCAATCTCGGCTGCAACCTCGCATCATCATAGTCGACACTGGAGTCAGAATCCGTGTCGGTATCAGTGTCTGCTACTTGGGATAGTGGGCGCTTTTGAGACCCAGAAGGGCCCTGTGACATAGTGAAAGGCAGGGATTGACTCCCTGTATTTCCCCTGGACTCCGCTTTGTCCAACCTTTTGTGTAATAAATTCACATTTGCATTTAAAACATTCCACATATCCAACCAATCAGGTGTCGGCGTTGCCGACGGAGACACCACACTCATTTGCTCCACCTCCTCCCTAGAAGAGCCAATGACCCTGGAAACACAAGTCCCAGATATATATAGCGCTTTTTTGTTTTATATATATATATATATATATATTTACTGCACCCAAATTATGTGCCCCCCCCCCCCCCCCCCTCCTTCAAAGCCCTCTGTCACCGTGTTCAGCAGGGGAGAGTCCGGGGAGCCAGCTTCTCAGCAGCGTGCTGTGGAGAAAATGGCGCTGGTTAGTGCTGTGGGATCAAGCTCCGCCCCCTCAGCGGCAGGCTTCGGTCCCGCTCAAAATACAAAAAAACCTGGCGGGGGATGTATATTATAATGCCATAGCTGAAGATACTGTTTATGCCAGCCAAGAGGATTATTGCTGCCCAGGGCGCCCCACCTGCGCCCTGCACCCATCCGTGCCTCTGTGTTTGTGTGGGAGCAATGGCACGCAGCGTTACCGCTGCACGTTACCTCAGTGAAGATCCAAAGTCTTCTGCCACCTGTGAAGTCTTCTTTCTTCGTATACTCACCCGGCTTCTATCTTCCGGCTCTGCAAGGAGGACGGCGGCGCGGCTCTGGGACGAACGGCAAGGGTGAGACCTGTGTTCTGATCCCTCTGGAGCTAATGGTGTCCAGTAGCCTAAGAAGCAGAGCCTATCACTGAAGTAGGTCTGCTTCTCTCTCCTGAAAATAAAAAAACCTAACAAAATTCTTTATTACAGAGAAACTCAGGAGAGCTCCCCTGAAAACACCCAGTCTCCTCTGGGCACAGGATCTAACTGAGGTCTGGAGGAGGGGCATAGAGGGAGGAGCCAGTGCACACACATTCTAAAGTTTCTTTATAGTGCCCATGTCTCCTGCAGAGCCCGTCTATTCCCCATGGTCCTTACGGAGTCCCCAGCATCCTCTAGGACGTAAGAGAAAATAAGAATTTACTCACCGGTAATTCTATTTCTCGTAGTCCGTAGTGGATGCTGGGGACTCCGTAAGGACCATGGGGAATAGACGGGCTCCGCAGGAGACTGGGCACACTATAAGAAAGATTTGGTACTACCTGGTGTGCACTGGCTCCTCCCTCTATGCCCCTCCTCCAGACCTCAGTTAGGATACTGTGCCCGGAAGAGCTGACACAATAAGGAAGGATTTTGAATCCCGGGTAAGACTCATACCAGCCACACCAATCACACCGTATAACTCGTGATATTAAACCCAGTTAACAGTATGAAATATAACTGAGCCTCTCAACAGATGGCTCAACAATAACCCTTTAGTTAGGCAATAACTATATACAAGTATTGCAGACAATCCGCACTTGGGATGGGCGCCCAGCATCCACTACGGACTACGAGAAATATAATTACCGGTGAGTAAATTCTTATTTTCTCTGACGTCCTAGTGGATGCTGGGGACTCCGTAAGGACTATGGGGATTATACCAAAGCTCCCAAACGGGCGGGAGAGTGCGGATGACTCTGCAGCACCGAATGAGAGAACTCAAGGTCCTCCTCAGCCAGGGTATCAAATTTGTAGAATTTAGCAAACGTGTTTGCCCCTGACCAAGTTGCAGCTCGGCAAAGTTGTAAAGCCGAGACCCCTCGGGCAGCCGCCCAAGATGAGCCCACCTTCCTCGTGGAATGGGATTTCACTGATTTAGGATGCGGCAATCCAGCCGCAGAATGCGCCAGCTGAATTGTGCTACAAATCCAGCGAGCAATAGTCTGCTTAGAAGCAGGAGCACCTATTTTGTTGGGTGCATACAGGATAAAAAGCGAGTCAGTTTTCCTGACTCCAGCCGTCCTGGAAACATACATTTTCAAGGCCCTGACTACGTCCAGTAACTTGGAATCCTCCAAGTCCCTAGTAGCCGCAGGCACCACAATAGGTTGGTTTAAGTGAAAAGCTGATACCACCTTAGGGAGAAACTGGGGACGAGTCCTCAATTCTGCCCTATCCATATGGAAAATCAGATAAGGGCTTTTACATGACAAAGCCGCCAATTCTGACACACGCCTGGCCGAAGCCAAGGCCAATAACATGACCACTTTCCACGTGAGATATTTCAGATCCACGGTTTTAAGTGGTTCAAACCAATGTGATTTTAGGAAATTCAACACCACATTGAGATCCCAAGGTGCCACAGGAGGCACAAAAGGGGGCTGAATATGAAGCACTCCCTTTACAAAAGTCTGAACTTCAGGCAGTGAAGCCAGTTCTTTCTGGAAGAAAATCGACAGAGCCGAAATCTGGACCTTAATGGAACCCAATTTTAGGCCCATAGTCACTCCTGACTGTAGGAAGTGCAGAAAACGACCCAGCTGAAATTCCTCTGTAGGGGCCTTCCTGGCCTCACACCACGCAACATATTTTCGCCAAATGAGGTGATAATGGTTTGCGGCTACTTCTTTCCTGGCTTTTATCAGCGTAGGAATGACTTCCTCCGGAATGCCCTTTTCCTTTAGGATCCGGAATTCAACCGCCATGCCGTCAAACGCAGCCGCGGTAAGTCTTGGAACAGACAGGGCCCCTGCTGTAGCAGATCCTGTCTGAGCGGTAGAGGCCATGGGTCCTCTGATAACATTTCTTGAAGTTCCGGGTACCAAGCTCTTCTTGGCCAATCCGGAACCACGAGTATCGTTCTTACTCCTCGCCTTCTTATTATTCTCAGTACCTTTGGTATGAGAGGCAGAGGAGGGAACACATAAACCGACTGGTACACCCACGGTGTCACTAGAGCGTCCACAGCTATCGCCTGAGGGTCCCTTGACCTGGCGCAATATCTCTTTAGCTTTTTGTTGAGGCGGGACGCCATCATGTCCACCTGTGGCCTTTCCCAACGGTTTACCAACAGTAGGAAGACTTCTGGATGAAGTCCCCACTCTCCCGGGTGTAGGTCGTGTCTGCTGAGGAAGTTTGCTTCCCAGTTGTCCACTCCCGGAATGAACACTGCTGACAGTGCTATTACGTGATTTTCCGCCCATCGGAGAATCCTTGTGGCTTCTGCCATCGCCACCCTGCTTCTTGTGCCGCCCTGTCGGTTTACATGGGCGACTGCCGTGATGTTGTCTGATTGGATCAGAACCGGCTGGTTTTGAAGCAGGGGCCTTGCCTGACTTAGGGCATTGTAAATGGCCCTCAGTTCCAGAATGTTTATGTGTAGGGACGACTCCTGACTTGACCAAAGTCCCTGGAAATTTCTTCCCTGTGTGACTGCGCCCCAGCCCCGAAGGCTGGCATCCGTGGTCACCAGGACCCAGTCCTGTATGCCGAATCTGCGGCCCTCTAGAAGATGAGCACTCTGCAGCCACCACAGTAGAGACACCCTGGTCCTTGGAGACAGGGTTATCAGTTGATGCATCTGAAGATGCGATCCCGACCACTTGTCCAAGAGGTCCCACTGGAAGGTCCTTGCATGGAACCTGCCGAATGGAATTGCTTCGTACGAAGCCACCATTTTTCCCAGGACTCGTGTGCAGTGATGCACCGATACCCGTTTTGGTTTTAGGAGGTCTCTGACTAGAGATGACAGCTCCTTGGCTTTCTCCTGCGGGAGAAACACTTTTTTCTGTTCTGTGTCCAGAATCATCCCCAGGAACAGTAAGCGTGTGGAAGGAACCAGTTGTGACTTTGGAATGTTTAGAATCCAGCCATGCTGTTGTAGCACTTCCTGAGATAGTGCTACTCCGACCAGTAACTGCTCCCTGGACCTCGCCTTTATTAGGAGATCGTCCAAGTACGGGGTAATTAAAACTCCCTTTTTTCGAAGGAGTATCATAATTTCTGCCATTACCTTGGTAAACACCCTCGGTGCCGTGGACAGTCCAAACGGTAGTGTCTGGAATTGGTAATGGCAATCCTGTACCACAAATCTGAGGTACTCCTGGTGAGGAAGGTAAATTGGGACATGCAGGTAAGCATCCTTGATGTCCAGGGATACCATGTAATCCCCCTCGTCCAGGCTTGCAATAACCGCCCTGAGCGATTCCATCTTGAACTTGAATCTTTTTATGTATGTGTTCAAGGATTTCAAATTTAAAATGGGTCTCACCGAACCGTCCGGTTTCGGTACCACAAACAGTGTGGAATAGTAACCCCGTCCTTGTTGAAGTAGGGGTACTTTGACTATCACCTGCTGGGAATACAGCTTGTGAATTGCCTCTAGTACAGCCTCCCTGCCCGAGGGAGTTGTCGGTAAGGCCGATTTGAGGAAACGGCGGGGGGGAGGCGCCTCGAATTCCAGCTTGTACCCCTGAGATACTACTTGAAGGATCCAGGGATCCACCCGTGAGCGAACCCACTGATCGCTGAAATTTTTGAGGCGGCCCCCCACCGTACCTGGCTCCGCCTGTGGAGCCCCACCGTCATGCGGCGGATTTGGAAGAAGCGGGGGAGGACTTTTGTTCCTGGGAACCTGCTGTGTGGTGTAGCTTTTTTCCCCTTCCTCTGCCTCTAGACAGAAAGGACCCGCCTTTTCCCCGCCTGTTTTTCTGGGGTCGAAAGGACTGTACCTGATAATACGGCGCTTTCTTAGGCTGTGAGGGGACATGGGGCAAAAATGCTGACTTCCCAGCTGTTGCTGTGGAAACAAGGTCTGAGAGACCATCCCCGAATAACTCCTCACCCTTATAAGGCAAAACTTCCATGTGCCTTTTAGAATCTGCATCCCCTGTCCACTGCCGAGTCCATAAGCCTCTCCTAGCAGAAATGGACAATGCACTTATTCTAGATGCCAGCCGGCAGATCTCCCTCTGTGCATCTCTCATGTACAAGACTGAGTCTTTTATATGCTCTACGGTTAGCAATATAGTGTCCCTGTCCAGGCAGAGCCGGATTAAGGCTCTGGGGGGCCCGGGGCACTTCAGAGAGCGAGGCCCCTAATTAAAAGGCAGCTGATTATATATATATATACACACACACACACACACACACACACACACACACGTAAACATACATACACATATAAATACAAATACATATATACACAAGCATATACAGTATGTTTACATATACTGTATATGCACACACAGATATATACACAGATAAAGATATATACACAGATAAAGATATATACAGATAGTATTTATATATATATATATATATATATATATATATATATAAATACTAACAAACGTGATCTATAATTATACAGCCAGCCTTACTTTTGCTGGCAGGCTGCTGTAGCACAGGAGACAGGAGAGTGAGTGTTCGTTCCTCTCCTTCTCCAAACACTGCTCCGTACTGCTGCCATTCCCTACACTACATTTTTCTCATACAGCCTGCGCGCTCAGACGGTGACTGAGCCGCAGGCTATTACACTATTGGACAGCTGAGCCATCGCTCAGCTGTCCTGTACTGATAGGCGGCGCCGGAGCCACGGCTCAGGTGTTAGGTTGCCAGGGCAACCATACGGGAGCCGGAAATGCAGCGCAGCGCCGCAGATCGGTAAGAGCTCCGATCTGCGGCGGGGGGCCCTTTTAGGAAGGGGGGCCGGGGGTACATACCCCCCGGGCCCCCCCCTTAATCCGGCTCTGTGTCCAGGGTGTCAATATTTTCTGACAGGGAATCTGACCAAGCAGCAGCAGCACTGCACATCCACGCTGAAGCAATAGCTGGTCTCAGTATAACACCAGTGTGTGTATATATAGACTTTAGGATAGCCTCCTGCTTTCTATCAGCAGGTTCCTTTAGGGCGGCCGTATCCGGAGATGGTAGTGCCACCTTTTTAGACAAACGTGTGAGCGCTTTATCCACCCTAGGGGGAGTTTCCCAACGTGACCTATCCTCTGGCGAGAAAGGGAACGCCATTAGTAATTTTTTTGAAATCACCAATTTTTTTATCAGGGAAAGCCCACGTTTCTTCACACACTTCATTTAATTCTTCAGATGGGGGAAAAACTATTGGTAGTTTTTTCTCCCCAAACATAATACCCTTTTTTGAGGTACCTGGGTTTATATCAGAAATGTGTAAAACCTCTTTCATTGCCTCAATCATGCAACGAATGGCCCTAGTGGACATTAAATTTGACTCATCGTCGTCGACACTGGTATCAGTATCCGTGTCGACATCTGTGTCTGCCATCTGAGGTAGTGGGCGTTTTAGAGCCCCTGATGGCCTTTGAATTGCCTGGGCAGGCACGAGCTGAGAAGCCGGCTGTCCCGCATTTGGCATGTCGTCAAATTTTTTATGTAAGGAGTCGACACTTGCACGTAATTCCTTCCATAAGTCCATCCACTCAGGTGTCTGCCCCGCAGGGGGTGACATCACATTTATAGGCATCTGCTCCGCCTCCACATAAGTCTCCTCATCAAACATGTCGACACAGCCGTACCGACACACCGCACACACACACAGGGAATGCTCTTAAAGGAGACAGGACCCCACAAAAGCCCTTTGGGGAGACAGAGAGAGAGAGTATGCCAGCACACACCAGAGCGCTATATAATGCAGGGACTAACTGAATTATGTCCCCTATAGCTGCTATAATATTTACTGCGCCTCAAATTTGTGCCCCCCCTCTCTTTTTTACCCTTTTCTGTAGTGTAGACTGCAGGGGAGAGTCAGGGAGCTTCCTTCCAGCGGAACTGTGAGGGAGAAATGGCGCCAGTGTGCTGAGGGAGATGGCTCCGCTCCTTTTTCGGCGGACTTTTCTCCCGCTTTTTTCTGTATTCTGGCAGGGGTAATTACCACATATATAGCCTATGGGGCTATATAATAAGATTTTACTTACCGATAAATCTATTTCTCATAGTCCGTAGTGGATGCTGGGGACTCCGTCAGGACCATGGGGAATAGCGGCTCCGCAGGAGACAGGGCACAAAAGCAAGCTTTTAGGATCACATGGTGTGTACTGGCTCCTCCCCCTATGACCCTCCTCCAAGCCTCAGTTAGGTACTGTGCCCGGACGAGCGTACACAATAAGGAAGGATCTTGAATCCCGGGTAAGACTCATACCAGCCACACCAATCACACCGTACAACTTGTGATTTGAACCCAGTTAACAGTATGATAACAATGAAGTAGCCTCTAAAAAAGATGGCTCACAACAATAATAACCCGATTTTTTTGTAACAATAACTATGTACAAGTAATGCAGACAATCCGCACTTGGGATGGGCGCCCAGCATCCACTACGGACTATGAGAAATAGATTTATCGGTAAGTAAAATCTTATTTTCTCTAACGTCCTAGTGGATGCTGGGGACTCCGTCAGGACCATGGGGATTATACCAAAGCTCCCAAACGGGCGGGAGAGTGCGGATGACTCTGCAGCACCGAATGAGAGAACTCCAGGTCCTCCTCAGCCAGGGTATCAAATTTGTAGAATTTAGCAAACGTGTTTGCCCCTGACCAAGTAGCTGCTCGGCAAAGTTGTAAAGCCGAGACCCCTCGGGCAGCCGCCCAAGATGAGCCCACCTTCCTTGTGGAATGGGCATTTACAGATTTTGGCTGTGGCAGGCCTGCCACAGAATGTGCAAGCTGAATTGTACTACAAATCCAACGAGCAATAGTCTGCTTAGAAGCAGGAGCACCCAGCTTTTTGGGTGCCTACAATATAAACAGCAAGTCAGACTTTCTGACTCCAGCCGTCCTGGAATTATATATATATATATATATATATATTTTCAGGGCCCTGACAACGTCTAGCAACTTGGAGTCCTCCAAGTCCCTAGTAGCCGCAGGCACCACAATAGGTTGTTTCAGGTGAAACGCTGACACCACCTTAGGAAGAAACTGGGGACGAGTCCGCAGTTCTGCCCTGTCCGAATGGAAAATCAAATATGGGCTTTTGTAAGACAAAACCGCCAATTTTGACAATCGCCTGGCCGAGGCCAGGGCCAACAGCATGGTCACTTTCCATGTGAGATATTTCAAATCCACAGATTTGAGTGGTTCAAACCAATATGATTTGAGGAATCCCAACACTACGTTGAGATCCCACGGTGCCACTGGAGGCACACAAGGGCTGTATATGCAATACTCCCTTGACAAACGTCTGGACTTCAGGAACTGAAGCCAATTCTTTCTGGAAGAAAATCTATAGGGCCGAAACTTGAACCTTAATGGACCCCAATTTGAGGCTCATAGACACTCCTGTTTGCAGGAAGTGCAGAAATCGACCTAGTTGAAATTTTTTCGTGGGGCCCTCCTGGCCTCACCCACGCAACATATTTTTACCACATGTGGTGATAACGTTGTGCGGTCACCTCCTTCCTGGCTTTGACCAGGGTAGGTATGACCTCTTCCGGAATGCCTTTTCCCTTAGGATCCGGCGTTCAAACCGCCATGCCGTCAAACGCAGTCGCAGTAAGTCTTGGAACAGACAAGGTCCCTGCTGGAGCAGGTCCTTTCTTAAAGGCCGATGCCACGGTTCCTCTTGGAACAGACATGGTACTTGCTGAAAGCAAATCCCTTCTTAGCTCCCGAGGCCATTAGTCCTCTGTGAGCATCTCTTGAAGTTCCGGTTACCAAGTCCCTCTTGGCCAATCCGGAGCCACGAGTATAGTTCTTACTCCTCTATGTCTTATAATTCTCAATACCTTGGTTATGAGAAGCAGAGAAGGGAACACATACACCGACTGTTACACCCACGGTGTTACCAGGACGTCCACAGCTATCGCTTGAAGGTCTCGTGACCTGGCGCAATACCTGTCCCATTTTTTTGTTCGGGCGGGACGCCATCATGTCCACCTTTGGTCTTTCCCAACGGTTCACAATCATGCGGAAAACTTCCCGATGAAGTTCCCACTCTCCCGGGTGGAGGTCGTGCCTGCTGAGGAAGTCTGCTTCCCAGTCGTCCACTCCCGGAATGAACACTGCTGACAGTGCTATCACATGATTTTCCGCCTAGCGAAAAATCCTTGCAGTTTTGCCACTGCCCTCCTGCTTCTTGTGCCGCCCTTTCTGTTTACGTGGGCGACTGCCGTGATGTTATCCCACTGGATCAATACCGGCTGACCTTGAAGCAGAGGTCTTGCTAAGCTTAGAGCATTATAAATTTGCTCTTAGCTCCAGTATATTTATGTGGAGAGAATTCTCCAGACTTGATCACACTCCTTGTGTGACTGCTCCCCAGCCTCTCAGGCTGGCCTCCGTGGTCACGAGCATCCAATCCTGAATGCCGAATCTGCGGCCCTCTAGAAGATGAGCACTCTGTAATCACCACAGGAGAGACACCCTTGTCCTTGGATATAGGGTTATCCGCTGATGCATCTGAAGATGCGATCCGGACCATTTGTCCAGCAGATCCCACTGAAGAGTTCTTGCGTGAAATCTGCCGAATGGAAGCGCTTCGTAATAAGCCACCATTTTTACCAGGACTCTTGTGCAATGATGCACTGACACTTTTCCTGGTTTTAGGAGGATCCCGATTAGCTCGGATAACTCCCTGGCTTTCTCCTCTGGGAGAAACACCTTTTCCTGGACTGTGTCCAGAATCATCCCTAGGACCAGCAGACGTGTCGTCGGAACAACTGCGGTTTTGGAATATTTAGAATCCACCCGTGCTGTCGTAGAACTACTTGAGATAGTGCTACTCCGACCTCCAACTGTTCTCTGGACCTTGTTCTTATCAGGAGGTCGTCCATTTTCTTTGAAGACGAATCCTCCTTTCGGTCATTACCTTGGTAAGGACCCGGGGTGCCTTGGACAATCCAACGGCATCGTCTTGAAACTGATAGTGACAGTTCTGTACCACGAACCTGAGGTACCCTTGGTGAGAAAAGGCAAATTTTGGGACATGGAGGTAAGCATCCCTGATGTCCCGGGACACCATATAGTCCCCTTGTTCTTTGCTATCACTGCTCTGAGTGACTCCATCTGGATTTGAACCCTTGTAAGTGTTCAAATTTTTCAGATTTAGAATAGGTCTCACCTAGCCTTCAGTACCACCATATAGTGTGGAGTAATACCCCTTTCCTTGTTGTCGGAGGGGTAAATTTATTATCACCTGCTGGGAATACAGCTTGTGAATTGTTTTCAATACTGCCTCCCTGTCGGAGGGAGACATTGGTACAGCAGACTACAGGAACCTGCGAGGGGGGAAACCTCTCGACATTCCAATCTGTACCCCTTGGATACTACTTGTAGGATCCAGGGGTCCTGTACGGTCCCAGCGTCATGCTGAGAACTTGGTAGAAGCGGTGGAGGGCTTCTGTTCCTGGGAATGGGCTGCCTGTTGCAGTCTTCTTCCCTTTCCTCTATCCCTGGGCAGATATGACTCTTATAGGGACGAAAGGACTGAGGCTGAAAAGACGGTGTCTTTTTCTGCAGAGATGTGACTTAGGGTAAAAAACGGTGGATTTTCCAGCAGTTGCCCTGGCCACCAGGTCCCATGGACTGACCCCAAATAACTCCTCCCCTTTATACGGCAATACATCTTTGTGCCGTTTGGAATCTGCATCACCTGACCACTGTCGTGTCCATAAACATCTTCTTGCAGATATGGACATCGCATTTACTCTTGATGCCAGAGTGCAAATATCCCTCTGCGCATCTCGCATATATAGAAATGCATCCTTTAAATGCTCTATAGTCAATAAAATACTGTCCCTGTCAAAGGTATCAATATTTTTAGTCAGGGAATCCGACCAAGCCACCTCAGCTCTGCACATCCAGGCTGAGGCGATCGCTGGTCGCAGTATAACACCAGCATGTGTGTGTATACTTTTTAGGATATTTTTCAGCCTCCTATCAGCTGGCTCCTTAAGTACGGCCCTATCCGTAGATGGTACCGCCACTTGTTCTGATAAGCGTGTGAGCGCCTTATCCACCCTGAGGGGTGTTTCCCACCGCGCCTTAACTTCTGGCGGGAAAGGGTATACCGCCAATAATTTTCTATCGGGGGAAACCCACGCATCATCACACACTTCATTTAATTTATCTGATTCAGGAAAAACTACAGGTAGTTTTTTCACCTCACACATAATACCCTTTTTTGTGGTACTTGGAGTATCAGAAATATGTAACACCTCCTTCATTGCCCTTAACGTGTGGCCCTAAAAGAAAATACGTTTGTTTCTTCACCGTCGACACTGAAATCAGTGTCCGTGTCTGGGTCTGTGTCGACCGACTGAGGTAAATGGGCATTTTACAGCCCCTGACGGTGTTTGAGACGCCTGGACAGATACTAATTTGTTCGCCGGCCCTCTCATGTCGTCAACCGGCTTGCAGCGTGTTGACATTGTCACGTAATTTCCATAAATAAGCCATCCATTCCGGTGTCGACTCCCTAGAGAGTGACATCACCATTACAGGCAATTTGCTCCGCCTCCTCACCAATATTTTCCTCATACATGTCGACACACACGTACCGACATACAGCACACACATAGGGAATGCTCTGATAGAGGACAGGACCCACTAGCCCTTTGGGGAGACAGAGGGAGAGTTTGCCAGCACACACCAAAACGCTATAATTATCCAGGGACAACCTTTATATAAGTGTTCCTCCCTTATAGCATTTTAATATATATACATATCGCCAAATCAGTGCCCCCCCTCTCTGTTTTAACCCTGTTTCTGTAGTGCAGTGCAGGGGAGAGCATGGGAGCCTTCCCACCAGCCTTTCTGTGAGGGAAAATGGCGCTGTGTGCTGAGGAGAATAGGCCCCGCCCCCTTTTCGGCGGGCTTCTTCTCCGGAGTTTTAGATATCTGGCAGGGGTTAAATACATCCATATAGCCTCAAGGGCTATATGTGATGTATTTTTCGCCATACAGGTATTATACATTGCTGCCCAGGGCGCCCCCCCCCCAGCGCCCTGCACCCTCCGTGACCGCTGTGTGAAGTGTGCTGACAACAATGGCGCACAGCTGCAGTGCTGTGCGCTACCTGATGAAGACTGAGAGTCTTCTGCCGCCTGGTTCCGGACCTCTTCATCTTCAGCGTCTGCAAGGGGGGTCGGCGGCGCGGCTCCGGGACGAACCCCAGGGCGAGCCCTGTGTTCCGACTCCCTCTGGAGCTATGTCCAGTAGCCTAAGAATCCAATCCATCCTGCACGCAGGTGAGTTGAAAATCTCTCCCCTAAGTCCCTCGATGCAGTGAGCCTGTTGCCAGCAGGACTCACTGAAAATAAAGAACCTAAAAACTTTTTCTAAGTAACTCTTTAAGAGAGCCACCTAGATTGCACCCTTCTCGGCCGGGCACAAAAACCTAACAGAGGCTTGGAGGAGGGTCATAGGGGGAGGAGCCAGTACACACCATGTGATCCTAAAAGCTTGCTTTTGTGCCCTGTCTCCTGCGGAGCCGCTATTCCCCATGGTCCTGACGGAGTCCCCAGCATCCACTAGGACGTTAGAGAAATTGTGGTTATTTTGCCAGCCAAGGTGATTTTATTGCTGCTCAGGGCGCCCCTCCCCAGCGCCCTGCACCCTCAGTGACCGGAGTGTGAAGTGTGTATGAGGAGCAATGGCGCACAGCTGCAGTGCTGTGCGCTACCTTGGTGAAGACTGAAGTCTTCTGCCGCCGATTTTCCGGACCATCTTCTTGCTTCTGGCTCTGTAAGGGGGACGGCGGCGCGGCTCCGGGAACGAACACCAAGGACGGGTCCTGCGGTCGATCCCTCTGGAGCTAATGGTGTCCAGTAGCCTAAGAAGCCCAAGCTAGCTGCAAGCAGGTAGGTTCGCTTCTTCTCCCCTTAGTCCCTCGTTGCAGTGAGCCTGTTGCCAGCAGGTCTCACTGTAAAATAAAAAACCTAACATATACTTTCTTTCTAGGAGCTCAGGAGAGCCCCTAGTGTGCATCCAGCTCGGCCGGGCACAGAAATCTAACTGAGGTCTGGAGGGGGGGCATAGAGGGAGGAGCCAGTGCACACCAGGTAGTACCAAATCTTTCTTATAGTGTGCCCAGTCTCCTGCGGTGCCCGTCTATTCCCCATGGTCCTTACGGAGTCCCCAGCATCCACTAGGACGTCAGAGAAATTATGTTTCACCAATGACACTCTGTACTTGAGAACTGGTGAACTTGAAAACATTTGGAGAAACAAGCGATGTTCAATCGATGGCACTCGGTACTTGGGAACTGGTTAACTTGGAAATACTTGAAAGAATGAATGATGTTTAACTGATGGCACTGGGTACTTGACAACTGGTGAACTGTAAAACACTTGGAGAAACAATGTTCAACCGATGAATCTCGGTACTTGAGAACTGGTGAACTTGGAATATTTGAAAGAACGAATGATGTGAAACCGATGGCACTCGGTACTTGAGAACTGGTTTACTTGAAAGCACTTGAAGTGACCATCGATGTTATTCTTTCTTTTATTTTGTATTTTTTGTTACATCGATTGAAACAATGTAACTGGTTGAGTATTTGTTTTCTTTGTGGTTTTACAGGCTAGGCCAGTGGTTCTCAAACTGTGTGCTGTGGCACCCTGGGGTGCCTCAAGAAACTTGCAGGGGTGCCTTGGATTGGTGGTCCAGGACCAATTCCAATTATTTATGGTCAATGTAGTAGGCAAAACCAGTACTGGTGGCTGCCAATACTAAAAAATATGCAAAAATGTGTCCCTCACCACACAATTGAACCTACAGTAAGTATAACATATAAAAACAATTTATTTAATTTAATATTTCTTTCGAAATGTCTCAATAAGAAACTTTTGGCCTAGTGGTGCCGTGAAAAAAAATCTGATACTCTAGAGCGTCGTGATTCAAAAAAGTTTGGGAACCACTGGGCTAGACATTTTAAGCAATTTAAACTTTCTTTCCTTTCCTGTTATTGTTCATTTTTCATTTTTTTTAACCAATTCTTGTTTTAAGGTTTTTGCATATGATTTTTGGTTTATCTTGAATAAATGGTAGCAGTTGCTTATCGAGGTGTAGGATGTGCCAATGTTTCTGTAATATTAATTCGAAAATACAGTGATGGCTTTAAAAAGATATACTGAAACGGCTGGTGTGACGCCACCCAGCCACCGCAACTAGCCCCAGCAATGGTCCAGATCCAGCCGCTGCGACCCAAAACATGTCCGGTAGCCATCTGCATTCACAGCTAGGTCCCCCGCATGTCAGAGAAAATGATCGTAGATGTTATCCTTCTCACAATCAAACCTATCAAAGTTTTGTTGAGAAGAAAAGGATAAACCCTTATTAAGGAGAGTGACTAGATCTTGATTATTGTTTTCTGTATCACTGCTGTTCTCTGGGTTCCTCCTTACATATTCTCTTGTCTTCATCTGTTTATGCATATACCTCTACTCAATTGTTAGCGATTTAGTTATAAAAAAAATCCTATTGAGATTTATATTTTGCACAGGCATAATAGATTAGTCCCCTCCCTCTTAAGAGGACTATATGTCAATTTTATAAAGTGATGTAGTTAAGGATTATCAGAAATGTGGGGTTTGGATGGTTGTCTCCATTTGAATACTTTATTGTGGATAATGGGGGTTATTCAGACTCAGTAGCAGTTTTGCTAAAATTGTAAAACTGCTACTGGTAAAAATCGCATGCTGGTGGTTGCTGTGCACAGGGCAAGTCTGGCCAGCATGTGTAGCGCCACCCTGCGATGCAATGACATTTCAAATAGCAGGAATTGAGAAAGATTGGGGAATACCGGTTGCCTCATGAACACATAGCCAGGCTGCGTATGCAGGTGCCCCAGTGCCATGTTTCCTATTGCAGCTGCGTTTCCAGCACCACTCCCCACCAACACCGCGTCACCGCCCCTAAACGCCCCCAGTTTGTCAATCACTATGCGATTGCATCATGCCAGGATGCTATCACATAGTAAAACCTTGCGGGTGATAATTGGCATTTTAGCAAATTAGCGATTGAATCTGAATAGCCCCCATAGTAATCCCTATCTCTTTTGAATTTTCTCTTTTTCTTGTCCAATGTTTTTTCAAATCTATTTCAAACTATTTCTCATAATCCTAAACTTCTTACTAGCTCAAACAAAATGATTAGATGCCTATCTACGAATTGATGGGGTTGCCGATTTAATCAGGGGGGATTACTGTGCACATTATGCAACAGAGGGGGACTTTTCTTGCAGCCTCAGGAGTTGTGAGGAAAAGTCTGTGGTAAAACGGCACCCATTGGGGTTCAAGACATGAGGAAAACCATTGATTAAGTGTAAAAAGGCAGCAAACACAGATTCAGATATGATCGCAGCAGCAATCCTTTTCAGTGACAGAACCGAGAGGTATGTAGTTGCCAACCACAGGTGAAGAGACGCCCACCATAGCCATTGAAACTATCACAGCAACTGCGTACTCTGTAACAACAGCGACACATTTTTGCTGACACACCTCATTACCTCCCCCAAATAGACTCTTCTTGCTAATCAATCTGCAGCCGATTCCTCACTGCAAGCGGCATCGCAAAGGTACCTTGGCACTGCGGCCACAATGAATGCACAGTCTACAAATAATAGATCAGTTGCGACACCAGCAAAGTTGTGACCGCATCAGGCCCACATTGAGGTAAAATTTTACTCCGCACACACTATAATATCCATCACCTTTTTTTACTTGTGTTTATGGTAATGGTCATTTTGTGTAAATAACTAACAAATATACATGAATGTTTATAGTATGTAAGTGTCTAATCTATATATATATAGGAGGATTTACTAATATTATGGTTTGATAAAGGATCTATAACCATTTTCACAATAATTTATACACACCACCAGCCAATTTTTTCAAACAATTTATTCTGCTCTAAAAATATGCATCTGTGACTGTTAGGTGGCCACCTTCGAGGTGCTTTAACTGTACTGTGGCCACATCTATACCCCCTTCAACCTGTGTATTGTCTCCATTGAAACAGACAGCCATAAGTGCAAAATTTCCTTATTTCCTCAGAAAACATAACTGAGACCTAAGAGAATAACCTTAACCCTTTTGCTGCTCAGGGATTTCTCACCCATTTGTGCAGTCTTTATTAGGTATAGAAATAGTAAAATAAATGGAGAAAAAAAAATGTGCCCCCCAAATTTATTGGTATCGAAAAGAGTGTGGAGGTGGGGACAGCATGGGGTTCCTCCTATTTCCAATAACCAGCACAAGGCTGAACCAGAGCCGGATTAAGGCGGGGGCCCAGGGGGTAAGTACCCCGGGCCCCCTTTCCAAAAGGGCCCCCTGCCGCCCACCGCAGATCCGATCTGATCTACGTTGCTGCGGTCCCTGCTCTCCGCTGTACGTACAGACAGCCGGCGCCGCATAGCACTTAGTGATGGGTAGTTCATGAATGATTAGTTCAAAATGAACTAATCTTCAAAGTGAACTAGTTCGTTCAGTTCACAGCTTTGGCAAAGATTAGTTCATCAGGAAGGAGGAGTCAGACACAGACAGAATAGAGTGTCGAAGTCAGAAAAATGTCTCTATGCACGTTGCCATATTTGCACCGCACACTGGTCCGCGCTGCGCGTGCGTGCGCTCTCCCGTGGAGGCGCATACCCGCAATAGCGTGCACTCACAGGCGCGGTATGCGTATTTACGGTAGAGTTTACGTAGTCGTAGCGTGCGACTCATTCGTTACATATTTTCACAATTAATGTAGTTTATAGATTATGGTCCCTTTGATAGATTCTGAAAGTTTGGTTAATATAGAATGTCCCTGAACGGAGGAATCCCTCTTTGTATTGTGCGAAGGGTCTAACAGGAGTCAGACAGTGGTGTTTGGTACCTATCGGAAGAGTATTTAAATAGCAATATTCCGGTGTTGGTTTGGAGCAGATTAATTGCTCGTGCGAATAGTTATGGACATAAGAAGTTATGTCCATTTATTTATTATTATTTGTCCTTACTTAGTCATGCATCTGAACAGTTGGAGACAGGCATCAGTAGGTCTCAAATGTCTCTTTGACCTCAGAGATCCCCCAAACAATAGTTTGCATGTTAAGAGGGCCTCATATCTACACATGCATAAGGTAAACACAGGAATAGTAATTGAAGATCAATTGTACTCCAAATCAGTATCTTTCCCGCAGACGGAGTACAATAGTCTTTAATTACACTGAGCTTTTGAGACTCAATGAGGAGGGTCAACACCTGTGTTTACAAATGGGGCTGGATTTGTATACAGGAGAATGAGGGCTGAGATGTCATTGTCTCAACTGAAAGTGGACATCATGAATATAGAACAGAACCCAGACAGGATTCTGTTTTGTATTCGCCAAACAATACCCCCTCCAGAAGACAGGAATGTGTTAGTTATCACCCATTGTTTTGCATAACCAGGGCCACTGATATGAATCAACTTGTGACCTTTGTTATAATGCGAAGCCGAGTTCCTGCGTCCAATGGACAGTGAGACTGTAGGGACCAATAGATTGCATTGTGTGAGTAGCATAAAAGACGGGCCTGTGACATCCAGCCTTTACTTCTCTTCAAACTGTTATCATTGCTGATAATCGGGAAGCTGGCTGTCCAGAGGCGCTTGCGATCGTTACCCTTTGTGCGTAAGTTTCTCTCCGTAATCATTGTCTTTCTGTGAGCCAATTCCTCTCTCTCTCTCTCCATCTCTCTCTCTCTTCTTTACTCTTATATCTCTCATAGTATTATAGCATTGTATTGTATAGCATTCAGGTTAGTATAGTATTGTCTTTTTGTATTTATTGTTTAGATCTGTGGTTAGGAAGTCTCTGTTATATTGTAGTGTATCATATGTACTGTTATCCCCTTTTACAAGTATATTAGACATAATACAGTTAATAGGCCTTGGAACCTAAACCAGTATCTGTGTATTTTCTATAGTGATAAGTGTTCACTTGAGCGTCGGTGACGCTCAAGCAGCTTTGTAGATAGTCAGGTTACACAAGGTTGCACTTACACCCTGTACTCACATTAAGGTATTCAGTGTATTTCATTGGTATAAGGTTTTAACATAAAGGTATAGTGTTGTAAGCGTCTGCATCGCTGGTGACCTCCTCGTGGTCTCGAGCGTATGCTACGCTACAGCGAATCATTCCCCTAGACATAACCAATAACGTGTCCTGTGATCACTGGGCCGTGAGCGAACGTGACGCTTGAGCGTCTCGCCTACGGCTGAGCGATCGCTACGCAGATAGCGTACCATTACGGTACTTCTTAAGTAAACAGCGTACAGTGTTCTTAGCTTCATAAAGGGTTGTTTATACGACAAAGGAATTTAGCATTGTCAATTGGGGACTCGTCCTATACTTCTCACATCTGCACTAGGTAGATCAGCAGACATTATCCCCCAGCAAAGGGTGGGAGATTGTCTCATAGTGCTGGCGGGATAAGCGTCTGCTTCGCTTAGATAAAGAGTGCTGAAGGAACCCGGTAACCGGAAGTAAGAACAAAACGCTTGTGTCTTTTTAAAACTGTTTATTTTTCTTTTGTCTTGCGTACGCATACATACCTGCATTTCTTTTCACTTGTGTATTTCATTTTTCGTATATCACTATTCCTGTTTGCCAAATTTTATAGTTGATAGAAAGTGCTAAAAGGAGATTTGCTGTTATTTAATAGTAGAGGTAATAGTTAAAGTATAGAACAACACACGGTTTGTCTGAAGATACAAGGCAGTCAGTGTGGATTGCGGTAGATGATCAGGGATCACCTACATTGATAAATAAATATATTGTGTTACGGTGGATCCTTTGCATTGCGTACACGTGTCGCTAACAAAGACTAGCGTACACAATCCAAAAGGCAGACGCACGCAGCGTTCATTACGCAACGTAGCGTCCGGTTACGCCCACGTAGCTCAAGTTGTGATAAAGTGAAGTAACGCAAAGGCGATAATTAACGCACAGCGGTAGATAACGCGACGCGGTAAATAACGCAAATCTATTTTTAGAAAATCTGAAATTTAGTTTAACAGATCCTGCTCCTAATTGGTAACACTCTTGGCCTGAAGACAATTTCTGCGCAGAAATAGACATAGAAACAAAGTGTACATGTGTTGAGTGAGTGTGTTTATACAATTTAAAAGGTGGAACCAAAAGGAAAAGCCGAGTACTCGTCGAGGGACATACGTGTAAGTGACATATACGGTGGCTAGGGAGGCATCTCTGGTTAAATAATATTTGAGCATTAGAGTATAGCGGACCATAAGGTAACAAGACCAGGAGGTCATAAGGTAACAAGACCAGGAGGTCATAAGGTAACAAGACCAGGAGGTCATAAGGTAACAGACCAGGAGGTCATAAGGTAACAGGTAAAATAGACAAAGAGGTCCGCTATAAAAGTACAGTGGCACAACGCCTGGGGTGTTGGTGCAGAACCCATATAGGCCATACAAGCTCTCGCTGAAGGAATCGCGGCCGGAAACATCGATTCCATTGATCTTTCAGTACATGACAAGTAGTGCTCGTGTACTGAACGATTGGACCGCACGTAATTGTGTGCAGTAGTTAGTAATCTGACCTAATACCATCAGAGTAAAGTGGTCACAAACGCTATTTGTACATTCTGACGTGATTTGTGTAATTTTTTATTTTTTGGGAAGGGAAGTTCGCTGGTCACTCAGGAACTATCCAACAACCGATACTTGCTGGGGAAAGCGCCCCAGTAAATAAAGGTTCACAGGGGCCCTAGGTTGGGTACAGCAGCTCTGGCTACAGTGATTGCAGCACAGGCCAACGTGGGCGAGAAGTAAGTGGGGTACTTGATAAACCACCACCGCCGGCCTGCCCAAGGACATCTTGGTTTGTTTGTAAGGGTTCGCTGAAAGCCTTGATATTCAAGGAGGAATAGGCAACGCCTGCAGATTATGGGGGCCATTTGTTCAGGTAGGGGGCGATCAACCTCGGTTCGGGTTGATTCAGAGAACCGATCCATCGGGTCGGCACGATATGTGATGTGTAAGAAATATGGAAATCACGCTGAAGTTTTATGTGATGAATGGGAGAGAATGACTGTACAAGACAGGGACAAATTCCCAAGAATAGGTAGCTTCAGTCCAGTAGTGTTACAAAATTTAAGGAGGAGGATAAGTCTCGTTGAACCAACGAAGAGACAAAATAAACATTATGAATATTTACAGTTATGGCAACAGGAAAGTGAATTACAAAAAGAGTCTATTGACTTTTCTGACTCTTATCTTGAGGGGAGAGACATGGCAGCAGGAGAGGAGTTGATTGCGGAGAGAAAAGCACAAAAGTGGAACAATAAAAACGCTCTTAGCAACTGTAATATAGATTATAAGAATAAGTGTAATAAATGTAACTATGATTATTGTAATACTGTTGAATGTACAACTATTAACCTGTGCAAGTTGCCCCCCATGTCAAACCTCCCTCAGGAATACAAACAAGACAGTGAGCCCAGAACGATGTCAGCACCTCTTCCAGCAACCATCACAAAAGCCATCCAGGTGGACACGACCAAATTGGTAAAGGCAATAATCGAACCCCCTAACGGAGGGTCAGGTGAGGTCGTGTCCACAGGTACGTACAATGTTTCATATCACGCACAAACAGAGGTACCCCATATTGTAAGACCAACACAAGATGATGTAACTGAGCTCGATCTGGCCAGGGTGATCTCAGTCCCCAATGGGAAGACTGACGATCAGGGAATCATTCCCGTCAAGGACAGTGCAATGCGCTGTCTCTTGTCCCGGACCGAATTGAGATCAATTATGTCCGAATTTCCTGATCCTGGGAAAAATCTAGCCAAATGCCAAAGGTTTATTAAAGAACTAGGAAACGCCACAGAACCCACCAACAAAGAGTGGCGGACAGTGCTGAGGGCATGTTTGCCCTCCAGGGTTGACCCTGAAAAATTCATTGCTGATTGTAAATTAAACATGGAGGTACCCTGTATGGAGGAACACAATCAGGAATGTATTAGGCAGATTAACCGACAGTTAGGAATATATTTCCCAACCACTGTCAAGTGGAGTGAAATTTTCTCCATAAGGCAAAACGAAAAGGAAAATGTTTCTAATTATTTCAATCGAGCACTGCAAATAATGGCTAGGAACACTGGGATCGCAGACATCAAGACAAATGCACAACATAAAGGAATAGCGGTTAAGGTATTAATGAATGGTTTAAAGGATGAATTAAAAACAAGGGTACAGACCACCAACCCAAACTGGAGAGAGATCTCGGTGGCCGCACTAAGAGAGGCCGTCATTAATCATGATCAGAATAGCACCAGGTACAGAGAGTCACTAAAAGATAAGTTAATGGCAGCAAATATTCAGGCCCAAACCACAAGACCACCCCAACAAAAGCCACACACCCCTGCGAGAAATCCAGATATGAAAGTCTGTTACAGTTGTCATAAAAAGGGACACATTGCAAGAGATTGTAGGTCAAGAGAAAAACAACACCATAATCATAAAAACCAAAGAATCAGGGAAGTACAGGGGAAACGATTGATGATGATGAACATCCGAGCGTTTGAGGAGGCATCAAATCAACCAAAACCCCAGGCCATTGGCACATGGAGGAACTTAAGGATTTGTGATCTGTGCAAAAGAGAAGGGCATTATGCCAGTAACTGCAACAGCCCACATAAAATCAGACCCCCTAGACATGAAAATGAGCAAAAGTTATGACACACCAAATTACAAGCAGGGATCATATAGGAAGAATTTTGGGCCACACCCATAATATATAGTTAGGAAAGGTGATCATTAGGACTGATGGTAAGCCTGAGGTAACGGTTAGTAAATTGGGAGGTCATTCACTGAAGACACAGGAATGACCAGGTTAAACGTTGTAAATGTATTTGTGAAAAATGTTTTTTCTTTCTCTCTCTATCCCCATCTCTGACGATTATTGGTAAGAATTCAAACATTGCATATTCGCTTGGTCCTTGCAGAAGTCTACCAAACCCCAGCATGACCTATCCACCACAATGTATTCTGGCCAGATACAGACAGTGGAATAATGCAAGTGCTGGTGGGGAGGGACTGCTCAAGGAAACCATTAGACACGTAGATACGACAGCCTAATAGTCTGACAATGTTTTCTTAATGTTGACAACGTTTAAAAATGCTTTGTTTCTCTTCTCTTATTGGTGGTTATTGTCGGGTTATGTAATGTATATATGCACATGAATTGTTCTCTATCTCTTTTGTTTTTTATTTTCTCTCTCTCCTCACTCATGTTTCCATGATTTAAAGATGGTATGTCACCCCTAAGTGTTAACCAATGGTAATGCCAGATTTTTGCTCCACACAGAAAGATCGCTAGTTAGGAAGAAAGATTACATCACCAGAAGGTTCATTCGGAAGACTGAAGAGACAGCACCTTTTGAGAGGACAGCAGAACAAAAAGAACAACAAAACGAGAGAACTTATTATCGTAACGAGTTCTCTCCCCCTCAAACTGATTTTCTTATACCCCCTTTACAAATTTCTTCTTTTCTCCTCCTGTAAGATGGACTTGCCCCAAGAGACTGTGACATGGATTTTCCCGTTAACCATGATGTTGACCAGAGCAGTCTGTTTCGGTGAGAGTACCAGTGAGGTCGAGAAAGGATCCAGAAAGGTCCTGATGACTGAGACGGAGGTGTAAATTTCCAATAGCAACCCAATCACCAAGCAAAGGCGAGTACCGGGCACGATCTAACAACCATGTTATTTGTAAACAACTGTGAAGGAATGTTAGTTCAAAAAGAAAGTTGTATCTGTAGGCCCTGTAACAAAGAAATGCCAATCCAGTTTTAATATCCATATGGATCGGCATCCATTGAGTGACTATCACTCCTTAGTGGGTAATGTGTTAAATAAGACCGATTGTTGGGTATGCTCTCAAGTACCTCAGGGACACAGCAAATCAGGGCTAGTACCATTTCCTTTAACGTTAGGGGAGGTACTTGAGCTAAGTGGTGGGAGACCGGTGGACCGGAGGTTTAATATCTCCAGCCCTCCTAGTTTGAAGCTCCACCAATACCATGTGGATAGGTCCCTCATATGTTTTAACATCTCCAATCCCAGAAAACCGGGAAATTGGGAAGTGTCATGGAGCAACCTTACCATGACCTTTTCACACAGAGCAGATAGAATGCCTACAGATACAGAGCTGGTACGCCACATAGCCAGTAGAGGAAAATCTTTTCGGTATCGATATACCTTAGGAAATAGGATTACTAGAGTTGGAGAGGTATCACCAGGATACTGTGCACATGTCATACAAACTGATACGTGCATTAGGCAGATGGAAGAATTAGGGTCAGGAGATTTCACCTGGAAGGTTTGTAACATGGTCATGTCCTTCTCCGTCCCTTATGTTCTCCCCGATGACGCATATTTCATATGCGGGAGAAAGGCGTACAAGTGGCTAGCCCCAAACTCTGAAGGATTGTGTTATATTGGAAAAGTATTGCCTGAAGTGATGACTGTTACACATGACAAAATGAAGGACATACACCGTGGTGCCCAAGCTCCTTATACTCACACTCACTACGAGCACCGGGTTAAAAGACAACTGTCAGAAAGGTTAGAGCATCCGGCCTCTGATCTTATCCATGAATCCACCGGGATTCAGGTTCTGGTAGCGTTAGATTTCACTCGTACCGCTCGAGGAGTGATGAATTATAAATACATTTCCGCACTCGCCAATTTGTTAGATAATATCACTGAAATGTATGATGACACGTTTAGATACACTGGAAGAGAACTTCAAGCTTACAAAACAGAACTAGTTCAGCATAGGATGGTTCTTAATTACCTTACAGCAGTAACAGGCGGATATTGTGTTACATTGGCAACACAGTACGGCATAAAGTGTTGCACGTATATCACAAATAGCACCGAGGATCCGGTAGAGGTCATAGACCAAAAGATGGATGATATTCTGCAATTAAAGTGGGAATTTCGTCGAAAACACAATCTCACCCTTGCTGCTGTAGGTAATGAGCTGACTGGTTGGGTGTCATGGTTGAACCCGCGAAATTGGTTCTCCGGTTTGGGAGACTGGGCTCAAGGAGTCATAATGGATGTTGGAAAGTTTCTACTATGTATCTTGGGTGTCATTATATCGATTGGATTGATATTTAGATGCGGGCAGGCTTTAATGAGGTGCAAACAAAGTACAAAAGTGATGAGCTTGAGGAGTGAGGAAACTGTAATTAACCTGGATTTGATTTATGACCCAATGATAGAAACCAGAATGTGATGAAAAATGCGATTATGCGGTCCGTTTCTTTCACCTGTTTTTCTGCTTTTCTCCAAGATACAAAGACCCCTTGGACGAGGAAGTTGACGAGACGGTATACAGACAAGACAACAGACAAGACCAAAGATGCAGCTTTTGACCACTTGAGAAATGGACACTTGATGAACTTTGCCATGGATCCCCAGTTTCCCTAGTACTTTTAAACTCACGCTAGCCCAACATTTTTTTGTAAATCTGATGGCTCAGACAAAGCTATTTGCTCATGCCTAAGGAGCAATACAGCGCAAAGAAGACGACTCTCAACAGATACCGAACACAACCTCAACGACAGATGTACATTTCCCTGACATAGAATATCATTGCATTCTCCATAAGTGTTCTTTATCTTCATCTCTACAACCCTCAGGTAATAACACACATAGACGATAGGGAATACAGGCACAGATATCAGCAACCACATACCTCCCCCATTCATGTATCATCAATTAAAATGTGCATCCCCATTTTGTTACAACCACAGCCGAAATGAGCTCGGTAGAGTTTGACAGCCCATCCACAGACCCTTAGTACGGGATAAGAAGGAATTCAAATGTATACTTCGCAATACCTCGAAGCTTGATTTACCACACGTACGGCACGATGATACATGACCCCCCAAACATGGACTCATACACACATGCTTCTACTTTCTCACTAGGTCATACCCTTTTCACACCTACTCCTCTCTTCTTCCTTACCCCACCATGGAAATCAATTAACCCCTGACTTACATTTTTCTCCTTAAATGTTTTGTGGCAGTTATTATTGACTGCCAAAGGGTGGACTGTCGAAGTCAGAAAAATGTCTCTATGCACGTTGCCATATTTGCACCGCACACTGGTCCGCGCTGCGCGTGCGTGCGCTCTCCCGTGGAGGCGCATACCCGCAATAGCGTGCACTCACAGGCGCGGTATGCGTATTTACGGTAGAGTTTACGTAGTCGTAGCGTGCGACTCATTCGTTACATATTTTCACAATTAATGTAGTTTATAGATTATGGTCCCTTTGATAGATTCTGAAAGTTTGGTTAATATAGAATGTCCCTGAACGGAGGAATCCCTCTTTGTATTGTGCGAAGGGTCTAACAGGAGTCAGACAGTGGTGTTTGGTACCTATCGGAAGAGTATTTAAATAGCAATATTCCGGTGTTGGTTTGGAGCAGATTAATTGCTCGTGCGAATAGTTATGGACATAAGAAGTTATGTCCATTTATTTATTATTATTTGTCCTTACTTAGTCATGCATCTGAACAGTTGGAGACAGGCATCAGTAGGTCTCAAATGTCTCTTTGACCTCAGAGATCCCCCAAACAATAGTTTGCATGTTAAGAGGGCCTCATATCTACACATGCATAAGGTAAACACAGGAATAGTAATTGAAGATCAATTGTACTCCAAATCAGTATCTTTCCCGCAGACGGAGTACAATAGTCTTTAATTACACTGAGCTTTTGAGACTCAATGAGGAGGGTCAACACCTGTGTTTACAAATGGGGCTGGATTTGTATACAGGAGAATGAGGGCTGAGATGTCATTGTCTCAACTGAAAGTGGACATCATGAATATAGAACAGAACCCAGACAGGATTCTGTTTTGTATTCGCCAAACAATACCCCCTCCAGAAGACAGGAATGTGTTAGTTATCACCCATTGTTTTGCATAACCAGGGCCACTGATATGAATCAACTTGTGACCTTTGTTATAATGCGAAGCCGAGTTCCTGCGTCCAATGGACAGTGAGACTGTAGGGACCAATAGATTGCATTGTGTGAGTAGCATAAAAGACGGGCCTGTGACATCCAGCCTTTACTTCTCTTCAAACTGTTATCATTGCTGATAATCGGGAAGCTGGCTGTCCAGAGGCGCTTGCGATCGTTACCCTTTGTGCGTAAGTTTCTCTCCGTAATCATTGTCTTTCTGTGAGCCAATTCCTCTCTCTCTCTCTCCATCTCTCTCTCTCTTCTTTACTCTTATATCTCTCATAGTATTATAGCATTGTATTGTATAGCATTCAGGTTAGTATAGTATTGTCTTTTTGTATTTATTGTTTAGATCTGTGGTTAGGAAGTCTCTGTTATATTGTAGTGTATCATATGTACTGTTATCCCCTTTTACAAGTATATTAGACATAATACAGTTAATAGGCCTTGGAACCTAAACCAGTATCTGTGTATTTTCTATAGTGATAAGTGTTCACTTGAGCGTCGGTGACGCTCAAGCAGCTTTGTAGATAGTCAGGTTACACAAGGTTGCACTTACACCCTGTACTCACATTAAGGTATTCAGTGTATTTCATTGGTATAAGGTTTTAACATAAAGGTATAGTGTTGTAAGCGTCTGCATCGCTGGTGACCTCCTCGTGGTCTCGAGCGTATGCTACGCTACAGCGAATCATTCCCCTAGACATAACCAATAACGTGTCCTGTGATCACTGGGCCGTGAGCGAACGTGACGCTTGAGCGTCTCGCCTACGGCTGAGCGATCGCTACGCAGATAGCGTACCATTACGGTACTTCTTAAGTAAACAGCGTACAGTGTTCTTAGCTTCATAAAGGGTTGTTTATACGACAAAGGAATTTAGCATTGTCAAGAGCCAGCATTAGGCTTCTCACTGTCTCATTCACTGGATTTTCACTTCCTGAATCTGATGCTGTGAAATGAAAGTTAAAAGTACAACACAGCCCAGCAATACAGATCTAATAAAAAATAGCATCTGCACTGCCTAGCCAAACTCTATGGGGTACATTTACTAAGGTGGGAGATTTGTAGAACTGGTGATGTTGCCCATAGCAACCAATCCGATTATATCTATTATCTGCTAGAAGCAGCTAGATAAATGGTAAGTAGAATCTGATTGGTTGCCATGGGCAACATCACCAGTTCTAAAAATCTCCCACCTTAGTAAATTTACCCCTATGTGTGTCTGTGAGTGAGCATGTGTGGTCATGCTGCTCACCTTTCTGTGATACAATCACTGTCCTATTAGTCCAGATGTCCAAACACTTGCTGCTACTTCTGGTACTACTGGCTCCTGTGCATACTGCTGTGCTAAATCTTCTGCTGGGTGTTGTGTAGGTGCTGCTGCAGCACTGTTTTTATTCAGCTGTCACTCAGCAATACTCATGAGTCAGTACATCTCTGCTGCCACAGGGGTCACTGCTGTGCTCAGACATGGAGTGGACTCACTCTGTGGAGCTGAGTGAACTGCATTGTCCTGACGACTCGTGAGTCATTCTCCTTGCTAGTAGTTCAGTAAGTAGTTCAGTAGTTCAGTGATTCATTACAGTTCACTGATCAGTTCACCAGACCCTCCAATATGACCCGCCCCACTAGGTACAAAATGCTCTGTTCCTGGACTTCCCTCTTAAATTATGGTTTCCATCACCTGTGTTGAACTAGTTAAATGATAAGAAAGCTGTTTCTTCACAGGTGATGGCAATAATAAATTAAGAGGGAAGTCCAGAAACAGAGCATTTTGTACCTAGTGGGGCGGGTCATGTTGGAGGGTATGGTTCACTGACTCAATGACTCATACAGCCATACGAGTCAGTGCAGTACCTCTAAGCTACCATGTGTGGCACTGCTGTGCTCAGGCATATGCATTGTATGGAGCTGATACTGAACTGCATATAGCCATGATTAATTCACCTAGCATATTAGGTGGTCACAAGGTACACTGTCACTACCAATCAGCCAAAGACAAATTCTGAGTGCTGCATGCTATCCTGTAGGGCAGGCATGTCCAAACTGCGGCCCTCCAGCTGTTGTGAAACTACATATCCCAGCATGCCCTGACACAGTTTTGCTGTCAGAGAATGCTAAAGCTGTGTCAGGGCATGCTGGGATGTGTAGTTTCTCAACAGCTGGAGGGCCGCAGTTTGGACATGCCTGCTGTAGGGTCTGATTACTCTACACAAGACATAGGGGGATATGTATGTCTGTCTGATGAACCTTCAGTCTTGAAATAATTAAAAATATGATGGTACATATACTTAGGTAGTTCTATAGAAGTGATGTTGCCCATAGCAACCAATCAGTGTGTGTGTGTGTGTGTGTGTGTGTGTGCGTGTGTGTGTGTGTGTGTGTGTGTGTGTGTGTGTGTGTGTGTGAGAGAGTGAATACTGAATACTCATGAGTCAGTTTACCTCAGCTGCCACAGGGGTCACTGCTGTGCTCATGGAGTCAGTGGACTCTGTGAAGCTGATTGAACTGCATTGTCCTCACAAGTCACTCTCCTTGCAAGTACAGTAGTTCAGTAGTTCAGTCAGTGATTCATTACAGTTCACTGATCAGTTCACTGACTCAATGACTCATACAGCCATACGAGTCAGTGCAGTACTTCTCAGCTACCATGTGTGGCACTGCTGTGCACAGGCATATGCATTGTATGGAGCTGATGCTGAACTGCATATAGCCATGATTCATTCCCCCAGTATATTAGGTGACAAGCTACACTCCCAATCAGCTAAAGACACAGCGCTGAGTGCTGCATGCTATCCTGTAGTGCAGGCATGTCCAAACTGTTGAGAAACTACACATCTCAGCATGCCCTGACACAGCTTTAGCATTCTCTGACGGCAAAACGGTGTCAGGGCATGCTGGGATATGTAGTTTCACAACAGCTGGAGGGCCGCAGTTTGGACATGCCGTCTGTAGGGTATGATTACTCCACACAAGACACAGGGGGATATATACTATGAACCTTCAAGTGACATAAAGTTGAGCAGTTGCCCCTAGCAACCAATCAGCTTCTGTCACTTTATATACTGTTGAAGATAAATGACAGAAGCTGATGGGTTACTTTGCAACATCTCCACTTTATCTCTCTAAGGTCTGTTACATTGGGGCAAAGGGACTTTTTCTTTTCCTTTAATTACTGTATTTTAAAAGCAGAAAAAACTAAAAGTGACTTATGACATTACTCTGGATTTGGGTCTTTCACATGCATATTATGAAGTAAAAAGGAGTACCAACAATGGGATTAATATTGCAGAGATACATATGTCACTATAAGGTTGCTATATAACTTATTGCTTTTCTTAAAAATAAAAAATCTGACATATTACACACATCTGATCATTTGAAAAAGATTATAACTCCTACAATGAGCTAGTATTAGAAATGCCTACTCTATGTGTAATAGTCTAGACTAGTTCTAAATCTAATCACTCCTTTCAGTCTCAGAGTCAGTGAGTGAAATGATGAACTAAATGAACTAGATGAACTAATCTTCTGAACTAATCTTTTCAGTGAACTAGATCATAATGAACTAATCACCGAACTGAACTAGATTTCCCATCACTAATAGCACTACAGGACAGCTGAGCGACGGCTCAGCTGTCCAATAGCGTGTGAAACAGCAGCCTGCGCTCAGTCATTGGCTGGACGCGCAGGCTGCACAGCAGAGAGAAGAAGGAGGAGGGCTGATCCCGGGCGGCATGGAGCCCTGTGTCACAGCAGCCTGTCTGCAAACAGTAAGGCTGGCTTTTTATAAAATTTTTCTTCCCCCTGCTGCTAACATTAAAATTTAAATCTTAGGCTGTGGGTCACACACACATATATAAAATAAATAAATAAATATATATATATATATATATATATATATAAAATGAACAAAAGCTGCGGCACTCAGGGTCTTAGAAAAAATAATTGTATTGAAAGATTACATAGCGCACCTGCGCCCCACCTGCGCAGGTGCGCTATGTAATCTTTCAATACAATTATTTTTTCTAAGACCCTGAGTGCCGCAGCTTTTGTTCATTTTATTCAACATTCATTCTGAGGGCACCGGGGCATGTAAGTAACGGAGGGAGTGCCAGGCTTCAGGACATTGCATATATATATATATATATATATATACATATGTATTTATACATATATATATATATATATACACACACACACACGTGTGTGTATATATATATATATATATATACGTATATATAAATATATATATATATACACTATATAGTGTGTGTGTGTGTGTATATATACTATATATAGTGTGTGTGTGTGTGTATATATATATATATATATATATATATAGCAGTGACTGATGGCGGCACTCTTTGGACTTAGGGGGTTCTTCGCTGCGGTGCGAACGGGTCGGAACTGCTCATGCGTGGCATGCGCACGCGCGTCGTTGCCCGGCGACAGAGGCGCGCACAGCGAACAAAGAAGACGCAGTGCCGAACGCAAGAAGATTGACATCGGAGAGGCTTTTCAGGGCGGATACTCACCGTTGGATGCCGTTTTCGAGGAGTGGTCGTCCGAACGCAAGCATGTCCAGGCAAATGGAGGGCGGATGTCTGACGTCAAAGCTGGGAGGGAGGAACGTCGCTGGATCCGTCGCACAGGGTAAGTATAACCAGCCTTACTCCTCAGCAGCACAAAACTTTTTTAGCTCAGCAGGGCTGCACAAGCGAATGCAGCCCTGCTAAGCTAAAATACACTCCCCCATAGGCGTGGATTAGTTGATCGCACCAGCAGCAAAAAGTTGCTGGCTGCGATCAACTCGGAATGACCACCTTAATACAGAAAGAATCACAAACGACTAACAAGTCCTTCTTAGTCGAACATTTCGATGTTGCCACTTTTAAGTGGCAACACCGAAACGTTGGACTAAGAAGGACTTGTTAGTCGTGTGATTCTTTCTGTATTAAGTCACTGATGTACTATGGGTGTTCGTCACTCAGGAGAGCACCTTGGCAAGTATTAAATGTACAATTGGAGTGCCGGCCTGCTTTCTCTCTGTATATATGTGTATATATACCTGTGATTATATAATTTATCTGCCTGCCTCTTTATTAGGGGCCCCACTGTCTGTAGTGCTCCGGGCCCCCCATCGCCTTAATCCGGCTCTGGGCTGAACCAGTCAGGGTGACTACACTATAGCAGGGAGACACACAGCATGGGGTCCCCTTGCCATAACATTAACCAGCCCCAAACTGGTCAGCCCAGGGCTAGAATCCCCCGGAAAGTTGGGACCCCCAAAAAATGGGATGCCGCCCACAGAAAAAGCTTCCCTGCACCCCCTGGGCTTTTGGAATGGAAGTAATAAAGATGTAAATAGTAAATTAATATTATTCTTTACAGGCAGCAAGCCTGCCCCAGCATGATGGCACTTGTAGTACCACCAGTGCCAGCATACCCAGAAATTAAGGGCCTGCTGATGTTTGTAATCCACCTGTAAAAAAAATTTCTGCTGCAGGGTACACTGGGCTCCACAAGGATTGGACAATGGGGTGTAGAGTAGGATCTTGATCCGAGGCACCAACAGGCTCAAAGCTTTGACTGTTCCCAGAATGCACAACGCCGCCTCCTATATCACCCCGCCTCCCAGCACAGGAGCTCAGTTTTGTAAGTTGGTGCTGCAGTAGCAGGCACTGAACGGAGGGGCTGCTCCAGGCAGCCCTAAGAAAAGCTTTTCATGAGGTAAAAAGTGAAGACTTCAAGGGCAGCAGCGGTGGTAAATGTCTTGTGACATTCACTGCTGCAGCTCCAGCTCTCCCCAGCGGCGCTGTACACTCCCGAGCCCTGGTTGCCGGGTACCTACAGCGGAGGCTCCGGTTTTCTTCACGTTAGACACACACGGCTGGGGCTCTCCAGGATCGCGTGGCCGCGCTTCGGGAGGTGGTAAGTGGGTCCTGCTCGCGGGACCCGGTCTTTATCGCAATCCGGCGCGGTCAGTGGGAGGCGGGCCGCGTGCTCTGGCGGTGGACACTGTGGATACAGGCGATCCCACTAGATCACCAGGGCATGGGCGCATGTCAGGTTTTCTCTTAAAACCGATTTTAATATTGCCCACAGTACCCGGTGGTTTTGCCAGCAAGGGGGATAAGGCTTAGACCTGAAGCCCCTCCCCCAGCCCCAGGGCGCCATTTCCAGCAAGTGTTCCCACCCTGGAGCTGCATCTCTGTCTTTCCTCCCTCCCTGTCAGTGTGTTCGGCGCCATTACTCCTCAGCTCACTGTTCCTGGGACTGCTTGGGCAAATCCTCCTATGTAAAGCCGCCTGGTTATCAGTGCTGTGACTTTACATGACACTTAAGTATTCTACCTGCCTTTTTAGTCAGTGTTAGTAAGAAAGAGTGCATTTAGTCTGGGGTTTATAGTACAATTACCCTGTGATATACATCCAGTTTCTTACTGTGTAGTGTTATATCTATTGACTATATAGCTGTGTAAGCTAGTCCAGTGCAGTATTATTGTCTGTAATAACCTCTGCATTGTACAAACTGAGACTATTTGTGTGTGCATTGATAGCTGAGTGGTGTCCATCTCGTGTCTTTCACTCAACTTGCTATCCCTATATTCTATAACCTGAGGGGGCTTGGTGCGTCAGGTGTTATTTAACATAGGATTTTCACAAAGATATACTGTATTACGTATTTTTCTCTGTGATTTAGTCACCATATCTCTCCTTTATCTCTGCTGGTGCTGACTACACTGCACTTTGGGTTTAGGGATATAGTGCTGCTAATAATTGTACTGTGTTACCTCATACTGCAAGTTATATCATGTCTGCTTCTGAGGGTAACGGTTCTGGGGCGGAATACACTGCTGGTGTTGCTGAAGCCACAGGCACATATGGGGAGAATATAGCAGCTGTGGGCTCTGGTTCTGGGGGCTCCTTGCCCCCCAGTGGGACTGTGGCAACGAAGGCACATACTGACCCTCCGTGGGCCGCTTTTTCCACGCTTCTGCATACGCTAGTTCATAAACTAACACCCCCTATGGGACCCCCAATGCCGGTACAACCGTATGTGGTCCCTGCAGCTAACCCGCCGTGGGTGTACGATTTATCTGCTCAATTAAAGAAGTTGAACCAGTCCATGGCCAGTATTTACTAAAAATCCGAGTTTGGCCGATTTGTGTTTTTTTTTCTAAGTCCCAACACGGGAATTCACTAAGCACAAATCTCGGCAGTGTTTGGGACATTCGTAATGGTTTGAACGGTAAAGTACACAAATACGAATGAATAGACCATCGGTCAAACGCGCCTGTTATTTCATACAATACGGGAATTCACTATTCATTCGTATTTGGGTGTTAGTCTCTGAGTGCTCAATTGCGGTCGGATTTGTTTGCGATTCGTTAAAAAACGCAGCAAAAAAATAACCTGCTTTTTTCAGCCGTGTTTACATGTGTTGACACTTACAAATCATTCTAACCTGAATTAGGATGCCTATACAAGGGACACAAACTTCTCTCATGCAAAATAATTTATTTCCTTATGTTTGCTGGCCAAAACTACTAGATTTGTAAGGCAATACACATTTTCAACATATATCCATTATTACACACATTTGTGTTCAACTTTCAAATATTTCAAATGTTGTTGTTTCTGCATCATGTTTTTAAATCTGATTACTTATGTTTAACACACACAAACATGGCACAACAATAATGTCAGTCATTTTCGGACTGAATTATCTAAATATTACCCCCAACATATTAGGACACTTTTAGCCAACTCAATTGTGTTTTTCTTGTCAATTCGTCTAGAGAAGAAATGTAAAACAGTTACAATTCACATTGTAAATTGTATTGGTCATGGATGAATCTGCCTGGCTGCCAATTAGGCTGTCTGCTGACTCAAAGAATGATTAGAATCAAGAAAGAGTAATGATTAAAAAAAAATCAAGTGGTCTTCTTTCTGCCTGCTTAAGACAATCTGCCTGGCTGCCAATTAGTCTGTCTTCTGGCTCAAAGAATGATTAGAATCTAGAAAGAGTAATGATTAGAAAAAAATCAAGTGGTCTGCTTTCTGCCTGCTAAAGACAATCTGCCTGACTGCCAATTAGTCTGTCTTCTGGCTCAAAGAATGATTAGAATCTAGAAAGAGTAATGATTAGAAAAAAAATCAAGTGGTCTGCTTTCTGCATGCTAACATCTATGTGCAGCTCAAACAACAGTTTCCTGCTAACAAAAAATACAAAGATGATGAAGAAGAAATGTGCGTACAAAATTCCTGTTGTTGTTTGTACCAGTTATAATTAATGATGTACAAATTGTCAATGAGCTAAGTGTTATATATATTCTGTTAAGCATACACTTGGTAAGTGTTTTGTTTCTCTTCTCTTTAAAGAAATGGGTGTGGCTTTTTTATGTTTATTTGGGTGGTTGCTTGTCCTGGCCTTTGCCTTTACCACTGTCGTGTTGGTGTGCTCTGGTGGAGCGCTTTGGTGGTGATGACACTGGCGTTACATTTGGAGTAATCATACCAGAACTGCTGCTTGTTTGCTGTTGCTGCAGGGCTCTGAGTGTTTCATTGAGGTTAGTGAGGGTGGCATTGAGTTCACGTGTTGCAGCATTTTGATTGTCTACAATTCTGGACATGGATTCATTGATCATTTGATTGCTTTCTAAAATGTTGATATAGCTTTGCTGTTGTCTGTGCTGTTCTTCCATTATGCGCTGTAAGTTGCCCATGACATGTGTAATGTCTGCACGCATGATTTCCATGGTATTTGCAATTCTTGTGTTTGTTTCATTTTGTCTACTCATATTTCTGCTGATTCGTCTGAGGTGAGATGGTAGGATTGCAAACATTTGGGTCTGCCTACGCAGGCAATCTTCATTAGTGGCCTGCTGTCTAGCCCAAATGGTCCAGAACACTTGATCAGGGCTTTGTGTTACTGGTGTTGTTGGGCTGTGTTGGGGTGGTGGTGTGCTTTGCTGTGGTGGAGTACTCACAGGTGCTGGGGGGCTGATTTCTTCGATTACTGGATGCATTTCTAACATGATTGTGTCATCCATGTCACTGTGTTGCTGTTGTTGCGGAGGGAGGCTGGTACCAGGACTAGAAGCTGAACTTAAAAACATTTATCCGTTACTTATCCATATGTTTAATACATTGGTACAAAGCACTAAACATGGAACACATGTAATGGACTGGTGCTTTCAGATATCTGGCCTAGCAACATCATCACTCATTACTTAAATACATACATATGCCTGTTTGTGGCAAATGTGTCTGGTTACTTCATTCTGAAAGCAAACACATGAGTTGTATGGTACATCAGACATACTCCTGCCTAAAAACACATTGTAATCCATAATGTGTTGCCTTATAGTGTCTCCAACCAAAACATAGTAATGATTTTGTATGCAGCTGGCAATGTTAGGACAAACACACATGTGTAAATGATTCTAACAACCTTACTATTTGCAAAGCTTACACATGAGTTTCTGTTGCAGCATCTTCCACACAATGTGCTACTGTATGGCTGAAGTGGACATACATAGCTTTACTGGATGTTGTGAAGGCCATTTTGTTAGGTTTCCATTTCATGTTTTACTGACTTGGGTAAGTATAGCAGATTTTGATGGGTATTTACTTAATGAGTTTAAGTAAATGTTTTTTTAAAGATGTGACATTTTTAATTGTTATCACAGTTTGTTACTCACAATCAAGATGAGGGGAGTGTGGTTGGCGTCTTGGAGGTGTGTCCAAAATTTGGAGTGGGGGCACCGAACAAACAGTAGATAATCTTCGTGGCGGGGTAGCCTGCTGTGGTTGGCCCTGGACATCAGACCTTGCTTCCTTTGCTGGCAGATGTTTTTTGTGGTGTGTTCCAGAAGTGCGCCTTCTGCTGCTTAAGACATGGACGCACCTAGTATGGACTTTTGGATGGACCTAGTATTGAAAGTGACATTTTGTTATGGCCATTCATTTACAAACCTAACCTATACTACAATGGACACTTTACCTGCTTCCGCAGCGTCATCATCATCAGATATGATGGGAGTGACTGTAGGACGACCAGTACTGCTTTTTTTCAACACTGTAAATCCCCCCAAAAAATAAAAAAAATTATTCATGCTATTGTTAATACATCCACCCATTATGCTTATAAACATTACATCTTTAAAAAATGGATGTTTTATTATGAATCTAAAAATAAGGACATTAAACACAAAAAGCACAACATCAAACCCAAAACATTGTCCAATAGCCATATGCACTATGGAAAGTGCAACACAGGGAATCATATACAGGACACAGACATAGGACACAATTCCAAAAACATACACTAACAAGCCAAAACACACACAGCTTCATTTTCTAATAAAAGGAAAAAAATTATAGATGCAATATAGAAATAGGTCTGTGATGTGGCACTCCAAACACACATTACCACAATATGAGGCCAAAAAAAAAAAAAAAATACAGTAAGGTAACTAAGTCTGCAGTTGTTGTGTCAGTGTACAAATACAGACTCAAAATGAACCAGCAAATAGTGGCCTTGATTTAAACAATATTACATTGAGTACTAATGAAATTACACATGTAACTGCCTTCAAAGACACTTTGCACTACTCCAGCCTCTAACATATCAACCACTGATTTGGAAACATTGCACATGGATAACTGAAATAAAAAACATAGTCCAACTTTCAAAATGTACAATGTGCAAAAGTAAAACATTATTGCTGGACAATTCAATGATACACCAAGTCCAAACTACACATGGAAAATGTACTGTCCAAAAACCACATGACATACAAGCAAGTAAGACGTTACATTGACTTTTGTATGAAACATGACCCAAAACAATGTATTTGATGACGCACACTTGAAGATGGGAGTAATATGCAACGTCACATGACACACATTTAAAACATACAGTAAGCCAGAAGTAATGTCATAGAATGTTAAGGCAAATACACATGCTCACCATGCTTCCTGGGGCGATCGGAATCCCGGACATGGGTTGCAGACACTACTTCTGGAGGGATTATAGTCCGCATGGGCTCCTCATAGTCCAGATATGTGGCAATGAAGGGCGGACCACCACCGGTTTTGCGAGCTGACTTCGCCTCCTTGGCCATTTTGGACTTGACACGTTGCTTTATGTCATAGTACCGTTTGCGGCACGTGTCCTCCGTCCGCTTCACCACCCCCTTACTATTTACAGCAGCAACTACTTTCGCCCATAACACCGTCTTCTTCCGTGTTGGCACCTTGGCGGACTCAGGCCCAAATAGCTGCCGCTGATACTTCATCAGCTCCCGCACCAATGCCACATTTTCTGCATAACAAAACTTGACATTACGCCCAGTCTTAGTAGTGGTGCGTGGCTGCGGAGCTGTCTGACTGTCACAATCACTGTCACTTGAGGCTGCTGCAGCAACCTCACCAACCTCCTCCACCTCACTAACCTCACTAACACTCACCTCCTCCACCTGACCGACCTCCTCCCCCTCACTAACACCCTCCACATCACTCACCTCAGCCACCTCTGAGTCACACATAATTGTGTGACTAAACAATTAACACAGAAAAAAACAAACAAAAACAAAACACTCCTCCACTACCACTACACTAATCACACACACACACACACACACACACACACACACACACACACACACACACACACACACACACACACACTGACAAGGGACTATAAATAAAAAAAACTTGGACAAAACAAAAAAATGCAAGACAACAAGAATGACAAAACTATTTTCAAACACAATACAACACTCAGAACTCGCAAAAAATACTCCTCCAAACAAACACTACTCACCAAACTCCACTGCACAACCTCTCTCCTCACCACTAACTAAACCCACGAGGTGCGGACGGTTTGGGGCGTATTTATATGGTTGCGCACAGACACTCCTACATCTGAAACACAACCAATCACGAACGGGGATGAAAACCGAAACTAAAAGTGAAAATGCGGCCGTGGTCTAAAAAAAACACTGCCGCGTTTAACATAGAAAAAAAACCAAGTACAAACAATAAAAACTTGTACGCAAACGCAGAGCCGGCCTTAGCTATAGGCAGGCTAGGCATTTGCCTAGGGCATTCAAGCATGTCTAGGGGCATCCAAGCATGTCCCTGCAGCATCTCATGCAGAGAGGGACAGTCCGCAAACTAACTGTTACTTTCCAAATGTATTCAATCAGTACTTGTATACACTGCTGTTTACATTTGTCAAAAAAAATGCACTGTGCCTTAAACTTCCTCTGACATGCTTGAATGCCCCTGACTTGTGAGACCTCAGACAGACAGCAGAAGCCCAGTAAATGCAATTCCTGGACCTGTGACATTTTCAATGACTATATAAGGTTATTACTGGATGGCTTCTTATGATACCACATGTGTATTTTGGAAGACTGCTTCATAGAAACCTGACATCACCTATACTGCTTGTGCACATGGGGGAGGGGGACCCTGTTATCCTGTGTCCCTTATCCCTGTGCAATTCCCAGGTGTCTGCAGGGACATAACATGGGCAGTGTTCTCCCCACACTTTATTTCCTAGTCAGTCCATACCGTAAAATTCCCCTGCCATCTAGCACTGTAACGTGGTCAGTAAGTTGCGTTGTGCTATTTCTATATGAAACATCAGTGCAGCGTGACTTTTGGACACATCAGACTGGAGGGCAGAGCATTTAGCTCCCACAGTATAAAGTAAAGTGCATGCAGTTAACGGGAGTAACAGACACCAGCAAACACACTGAACAGTGAAGAGAATGGACAGTTTCTACATGTTTGATACTGATCTTTTTGTATAACCAGCAAGTGTGGCAGTATCTGTGGCAGTATATGTGTATTATAGGCATTACTAATGTGGGGCATATGTGTAAGGTGCATTACTGTGTGGCATTATGTGTATTATGGGCATTACTAATGTGTGGCATATGTGTAAGGTTCCTTTACTGTGTGGAATTATATGTATTATGGTCATTACTGTGTGGCATTGTGCAGAGTTGAACTGGCCTACAGGGTAACCCCCCGGTGGGCCCCACTACCTGAGCGTTGCAGGTACAGATGCAGAACTAGCGGAGGAGCTAGGGGGCACCAGACAAAATTTTGCCTAGGGCATCAAATTGGCTAGGGCCGGCTCTGCGCAAACGTTAATGTCGGCCGTAAATGACCCCAAAAAATACGTATGCCAACGACATCGGAAAACACGAAAACAAATAAGACGACAGCTTCGTAAATTAGCGTATCTCAATTCAAAAAGTTGCATGAAAATGCACCCGATAACAAAGGAGTTTAAACACTCCACAAACCGACTCAAACACGAATATTAGCAAATACTGGCCCATGACTACTAAAAAGTCTGACCAACGCTCGCCTAAGTCCAAGAGGTCCTCTAAGCGAGCGCTTGTCTCCTCACCATCCACTGCTGTCACTGACACCTCGTCTGATGAAGACAGCACATACACTGACTCCACAGGTTCTGACTCAGATACGGCTGATGGGGAGGGTAGTTCACATGTGGATGTTCCTGATCTTTTGGAGGCTATTAAGTTAATTCTGCAGATTACGGATGACCCCGAGCCATCCGTTCCTCCTAAGAAATCACATAGTTTCAAGCGTCAGAGGGTGATTAAACAAGTTTTACCTCACTCTGACCACCTAGTGGATATACGTCAGGAACCCTGGCAAAGCCCGGGTACGAAGTTTGTGCCTCAAAAGAAGATGCTGGTTCGCTATCCCCTCGCGCCAGAGCTGTCTAAGAATTGGGAAACGCCTCCTCCAGTAGACTCACATGTGGTTAGGATGGTGGTTTCCTCAGCTCTACCTGTCACTACCGTCACGTCTCTAAAAGAGCCTACGGATAAACGTGTCAAGGGTTGTCTAAAAGCGATTTACACCGTCACGGGTGCTGCACAACTTACATAAGATAGTGGCTGACTTGGCTACTGCCAAAACTGCCTGTCTGCCTAATACAGCTCCTTCTGTGTCCAAGGCCAAAGGCACGTCCTTTTGCCCCTTTTGTCCTTCAGTTAAAGCAAAAGGTCAGGCGTACCATAAGCAGGCCCGCACTTCCAAACCTGGTAAGCCGAAGCCCAAAAGAGCCTGGGCTGCCCGTCAGCCAGCAGCCAAGACCGATAAGCCTGCCGCATGACGGGGCGGGCCTCCCCCTGGGGGATCCCAGGGTGGGGGGCCGGCTTCTAGGGTATACCCAGGAATGGTTGAAGACCACTTCAGATGCCTGGGTACGGGAAGTCATCACTCGAGGTTACGCCATAGCCTTCAAAAACCGACCCCCTCATCGATTTTGCCAGACAGACATCCCGTCGGACCAGACAAAGGCAAACACTCTGCATACAGGAGTCGTAGTACGGGTGCCTCTTGCTCAGAGGGGCCGGGGGTACTATTCTCCGCTGTTTCTAGTCCCGAAACCAAATGGGTCCTCCCGGCCCATTCTCAACCTCAAGGCACTGAACAAATTTGTGAAGGTTTCCAAGTTCCGTATAGGAAACCCTTCGCTCTATAGTTCTGGCCTTGGAACCTGGGGACTACATGGTCTCCCTGGACATACAGGATGCTTACCTGCATATTCCTATAGCAGTGTCACATCAACAATACCTGAGGTTCGCTATTGGCAACCTCTATTACCAGTTTCGGGCGTTACCTTTTGGTTTAACAACTGCTCCGCGAGTCTTCACCAAAGTTATGGCGGTGTTGACGGTGGTACTCCGCCGTCAAGGGGTCAGGATACTGCCGTATCTGGACGACTTGTTAATCCTGGCAAATTCCCCAGATCTGCTCCTGCGTCATCTGGATATGACGGTCCGGTTTCTACAAGCCCACAGGTGGCTCATCAACTGGAAGAAATCCTCCCTGGTCCCGGCTCAGAGCACGGTGCATCTGGGAGCGCTGTTGGACACTCACAACCAGAGGTTGTTCTTGTCTCAGGAGAAAGTCCTGAAACTTCAGGACAGGATTCGTTGCTTCCTTTCTCGTCCGCAAGTGTCGATACATTCGGCAATGCAGGTGCTCGGCCTCATGGTGTCAGCATTCGACATGGTGGAGTATGCTCAATTCCATTTTCGCCCCCTCCAGAAGCTGATTCTAGCCAAGTGGGATGGCCTGCCTCACCGGATCAGGTCTCACATGATCTCTTTGACTCCGGAGGACCGTCTGTCGCTGCTCTGGTGGCTCCTGGACCGACAATTGTGCAAAGGCCGTCCCTTCTGGATATCCAACTGGGTCCTGTTGACGACAGATGCCAGTCTAAGAGGTTGGGGCGCGGTGCTGGAGCAGCACTCCTTGCAGGGTCGGTGGACCAAGGAGGAATCTCTCCTCTCGATCAACATTCTGGAATTGTGGGCGGTCTTCAATGGGTTGAACCTAGCCCAGCATTTGATTCAGAACCGTCCTGTTCAAGTACAGTCGGACAACGCCACCACAGTGGCTTACATAAATCATCAAGGCGGCACTCGAAGCCGTTTGGCAATGAAGGAAGCCTCACGGATGCTACGTTGGGCAGAACGCCATCTACCGGCAATATCGGCAATATTCATTCCGGGAGTCCTGAATTGGGAAGCGGACTTTCTCAGTCGTCAGGACGTGCATGCCGGCGAGTGGGGCCTCCATCCAGAAGTGTTTCAACTCCTCGTGGAAAGGTGGGGTCTTCCAGATGTGGATCTGATGGCGTCTCGACACAATCACAAGGTTCCTGTCTTCGGAGCAAAGACAAGGGATCCTCAAGCAGCATTCGTGGATGCGCTGGCAGTGCCGTGGAGGTTTCGGCTACCATACGTGTTCCCTCCGGTGTCACTCCTGCCCAGGGTAATTCGGAAGTTCAAGCAAGAAAAAGGAAATCTGCTTCTCATAGCTCCGGCATGGCCCAGACGGCACTGGTTCTCAGACCTGCAAGGCCTATCGTCAGAGCGTCCACTTCTACTTCCACAACGCCCAGACCTCCTCGTTCAGGGCCCCTGTATCTACCAGGACCTAGCCCGGCTGTCTTTGATGGCGTGGCTCTTGAAGCTTCCGTCTTAAGAGCTAAGGGTTTTTCTGAAGAGGTCATTAAAACTATGTTGCGGGCCCGGAAACCGGCCTCTGCTCGGATTTACCATTGGGTCTGGCATTCCTACTTTGTTTGGTGCGCATCTAACCATTATGACGCTTCCAAGTTTAGTACAGCCAAACTTTTGGCTTTTCTACAGCAGGGCCTAGATTTAGGCCTGCATCTGGCCTCCCTCAAGGTTCATATTTCTGCCTTGTCGGTGTGGTTTCAGAGAAAAATTGCGACTTTTCCTGATGTTCATACTTTCACTCAGGGTGTGTTGCGTATCCAACCTCCCTATGTCCCGCCTGTGGCTCCTTGGGACTTGTCGGTGGTTTTGGAGGCGTTGCAGGAGCCTCCATTTGAACCCCTCGGTTCAGCTGACCTTAAGTGGCTTTCCCTTGAGGTGGTGTTCTTGCTGGCTATTGCCTCTGCTAGAAGAGTGTCGGATCTGGGTGCCTTGTCTTGTAGTTCCCCATATCTGATTTTTCACCGTGATCGGGCGGTTCTTAGGACTCGTCCCGGATATTTACCTAAGGTGGTTTCTTCGTTTCACCTTAATCAGGAGATTGTGGTTCCGGCCTTTGTCTCTCCTGATTTGTCTCCCAAAGAGCGGTCTTTGGATGTGGTACGGGCTCTCCGTATCTATGTGAAGAGAACTGCTTCTATCCGAAAATCTGATTCTCTCTTTGTTTTGTTTGGATTTCACAAACGTGGCTGGCCTGCTCCCAAGCAGACCCTGGCCAGATGGATTAGAATGGTGATTGCACATGCTTATGTGAAGGCTGGTCTCTCTGCTCCTGTTCACATTAAGGCCCATACTACTCGGTCTGTTGGACCTTCTTGGGCGGCCCAACGTGGTGCGACCCTTAAACAATTGTGCAAGGCGGCTACGTGGTCTTCATAAGGTTCTATGCCTTCGATACTGCCGCTCCCCAGGATGCTTCCTTTGGACGCCGGGTTCTTGTGCCCGCTACAGTGCATCCCCTCCCATAAGGAACTGCTTTAGGACATCCCCATTGTCCAATCCTTGTGGAGCCCAGTGTACCCCGCAGCAGAAAACGAGTTTTATGGTAAGAACTTACCTTTGTTAAAACTCTTTCTGCGAGGTACACTGGGCTCCACAAGGCGCCCACTCTGTCGCACTTAGCTTCTTTGGGTTGGTATGGCATTAGCCGCTGACACTTCTCTTGTCGTGAGAGTGTGGTGTATGTGGCTACTAACTGTTGTCATGTCTTTTCCAGCTACTGCATTGGGCTGGTTAACTAAAAAACTGAGCTCCTGTGCTGGGAGGCAGGGTGATATAGGAGGCGGCGCTGTGCATTCTGGGAACAGTCAAAGCTTTGAGCCTGTTGGTGCCTCGGATCAAGATCCTACTCTACACCCCATTGTCCAATCCTTGTGGAGCCCAGTGTACCTCGCAGAAAGAGTTTTAACAAAGGTTAGTTCTTACCATAAAACTCGTTATTAAAATAAAGACAAAACACACAGATTGAAGCATCTTAGGTCTTGGCAAAATCTACTGTCTCTGTGAAGAACTGTGCCACAGACTGACGGGTCACTCTCGGTCACTCTCCATTGATATTAACGGGGATGCGCTGACTGGCTGAGAGCACTGCTCCTTTTGGGGGGCGCCAAATTTACAAGGGATTCAAGCCATGAGCTGACCAGTTTGGGGCTGGTTATCATTATGGCAGGTGGGACCCCATGCTGCATCTCTCCCTGTTATAGCGTAATCCCCGGCTGGGTCAGACTGGTGCTAGTTATTAGAAAATAGGGGGAACCCTCACCGTTCCCCCCCCCCCCTTATTTTCCAATACCAGCCTAGGCTCAGAGGTCCAGGGCTGGTAATTGATTTACTTTTAAACATAACAAAGCCTACACATATCAGTGCTTCACCTATACTTGCCTTCCACATGCAGGTCTATTATTTGGGTTGGTTTGTTATTGGATTTATGGTGGTTTTCTAAAGCACAACTTCATAAATCCAGGGATTCTATTCTTTCTCTGGGCTAAAACACTAATGGTGCTTTGATATTTAATTATGTTCTATTCTATTCTAAAGTGTCTTTCTCAGCATTTTTGCAGTGGATTTGGCCTTAGTAAATCAGTGAATTGCAAAACCTGCAGGAATTACAATCCACCACCTAGTAAACTTTACCCTACATCTGTTCTCTGAATATTTATAAGACAGACCCACTTATGCAAATATAGCACAACTGCAATGGCTGTGATCTAATGGTACTAAACACTCAATAAAAAAAAAAAATCATAACATTTTTTATGCTTCCTTGGATACTTACTATCTACACTTTCTGAACATTTACTATAATGTGTATTGATTGTGTACATTGTTGGTCACATCTCATATTTCTCTGGGAGCATTTAATGTTGCTAACTACTCTTTACTGCTTAGAAGACTGGTGACTTTAGCTTAGGGAACTGTATCCAACCTAATCAAGACTCTGCGGCCTTGATGCACAAAATAATGCAAATAGAGACTCCTGCATTCAGGCTTGGACTGGCCCACAGGGGTACAGGGGAAACCACCGTTGGGCCCCACTGCCTGGGGGCCCACCTCCTGCTCTAAGGATCAGGTTCCAGACTGTGCAGTTGAATTATACATTATACATATGTTACCTTATACTGGACTATGGTGCATTTTCTACAGTGCATTGCTGTTATTAATCTGGTATATTATCATGCATGCAGCAGCTGAATCTACTGTATATATTTATGAAGGGGCACAAAAAGTTGCACTCTCTAATGGTTAGTCAAACCAATGAGGTGGCAGGCCACACACACATTAAATATCCTGTACTTGTCCTATATAGTCTTGACTGTTAGTTGTTTTGTTTCATTTTGCTTACTTATGTACTCTGTAACTGGGCGCTGCTGATCCCTTGTGGCGCTTTATAAACAAAGGATAATAATAATATATGCAGTTATAAGCATCTTTGCAATGCTCTCACACTCTGTCTGTTCACTTGGATTGATAGTTACACCTTCATCATGGTGCACTTACACAAGCCTATGATCATACTTACCTACTTTCCCGAAAGTTGCAGGAGACTCACGATTTTCCGGTTAGTCCTCCGCACGCCCAGAAGAGTGGGTGCTCCTCCTGCATTCCATCCGCTTCACTAGGAGTTGGGAAACAATTGCTCGAATCACAGGTCTGAGTAGAGGGGGCAGGCCCGCCATCAGGGGGGTGCTGCGGGCACAGCTGTCCCGGGCCTGACCTCTAACAGAGAGGGGAGGGCCGGGCCGCTCATGCCGATTCCCGCCTGCCACCATCTGTCCTCCTGCCGCCACCACTGCCGTTGCTTGCCTGGGTCCCGCAGGCTATTGAAAATGACCCTCTCAAGATGGCCACCACCTCAGAGGAGACAGTTATTAAAGATAATAGAGGAGGCTCTAGTATCTTTAATAACTGCCCATTTTGGGCAGTCTGCAGCGGCGGCGAGGGGGGCGGGGGGACACATGAGCATTTTTTGCCAGTCCTGGGCCCCACAATTTCTGATGGCAGCCCTGAGAGGGGGCAGGGCTAAATGACGCAAAGGATGTAAACGATTAAGCTTGCCATGACCAATCACTACCCTGAGTAATAGATAAACATTTTACATAGATCACAGCTTTAAGTATAATATTACATATGTTGACCATGGAATTACTGAACTTTATTGGTTCCTCTCTAGATCTACCTTGCATTTCTAATAAATTCAAGCTGATGAATATGACTTACTATATGGATACCCAAGGTTGATTCTCACAAATGTATAGCAAAATAAAATAAAAATAAATATATATAAGGTATATATAATGTATATAAGGATCCCTCCAGCTACTGATCCTATACATGCATCTCAGAACACTGATACAAAGAATAAATCTGGGCAAACAATATACAATTACATTATCTGGCAGATCTGGGTATAGTTAGGATCCTGCACTCGCCCCCCTGCCGGCATTCTGGCGGTCAGGATCCTGGCATCGGTATTCTGACCGCTGGGATCCCGACTGCCAGGATCCTGTACCCAACCCGGTAGATCATCTGCTAGATCTGGCTGGTTAGAATGAAAATTCGGAAAATGAACAAAAACTGTTAAATCACAGATTTAACCAATCTGAACAAGTTTTGTCAATTTTCTAGTGTTTGGGAGCAAATGGTCAATTGTGCTCATCCATTACCAGATTTTCATATATTGCAGATGATCTGCCAGATAATTGTATAGTGTATGATCAGCTTTAAAGTTGTACAGAATCAAGTTATTGGCCCATCATATGTGCATGTAAGTGAAGGGTTATTCTAGACAAGAAAAAATAAAACACAAATTCCCTCAGCACTCTACAATGGGCCATAAAAAAAGACATGCATCTACCTAATAATAAAATGCAAACACATAAGGTACCAGCCCAGTCAAGGCATCTCTGCTCAAGAGGCCCTACACTACAAAATAATAGCTATACTTTGGGTCATACATTCATGTGTGTCTAAATTTAGAGCAGGTGCAGAACTTCCGGAGGTCCTGGAAGCACTGGCCTTCGGGCACCTGCTGTCAGGGGGGCATTGATAAATCTGCCTGAACCCTACTGATCATTGCAGCAGCGGTTATAGAAATATCTACAGTATCTGTGTGGTTTCCAGGCAGACACTGTTGCTTGCCGGCTGCTGCCTGTTAATATATACGGAAGGTGAGTGCGCTGCAGGGAGCTGGGAGGGAAGTGGTAGGATTACTGACACATTACTTCCTTCTTTGTCCCCTCAACTGTGTGTCACGCTCGGCGTAAGTTGGGGTTCCGACAACCGAGTTTTGGCTGAAGGGACAGCTACCTGTGAGTAGAGTAAACGAGGTGGCTGAATGTAATTCCTCCTCATGGGGTGGAAGCCAAACTAAGTGTTAACGTTGGCTGGAGGGCGTAAAGAAAAGGAGGACTTCTTAGGAAGATAACTGTAGTTTTAATGAATAATCAGGTTGTACACGAATATTGGAGAAATAGAAGAAACTGGAAGAATTAGAGTATATGGTTAAATGACTTGAAGAGTGAAGCTGAAGAACTCCGGTAAAGAAGAACTGAAGACTGTGGGGGTCATTCCGAGATGATCGTAGCTGTGCAAAATTTTACACAGCTACGATCAACTTTCCTGACATGTGGGAGGACGCCCAGCACGGGGCTAGCCCGCCCCGCATGTCAGTACGGCCCCCCTCGCAGAAGTGCAAAGGCATCACACAGTGGCGATGCCTTTGCACTTCAGGAGTAACTCCCGGCCAGCGCAGCTTTAGCGTGCTGGCCGGTAGCTACTCCTCTCTCCCTGGCCCGCAGCGGCTGCGTATGACATCACACTGCCGCTGCGGCCCGCCCCCCGTTCGGTCCGGCTACGCCTGCATTGGCCGGACCGTGCCTACGAAACGGCGGCCAAACGCCGCCGTTTCGCCCCCTCCCGCCCATCGATCACCTCTGCCTTTCAATCAGGCAGAGGCGATCGCTGCCCTGCTACGGCCGTAGGCCGTCCCGCATGCGCAGGCGCACAAAGGTGCCGGCGCATGCGCAGCAGGGACCCGTTCGTTCTGCTGCATGAAAACGCAGCGAGCGAACAGGTCGGAATGACCCCCTGTGTTTTATGATTAAAAGATGAGGCTGAAGTACTTGGACTTTGAAGAAATGAAGACTGTGGTTTGTGATTGAAAGACGAGGCTGAAGAACTTGGACTTTGAAGAAATGAAGACTGTGGTTTGTGATTGAAAGACGAGGCTGAAGAAATTGGACTTTGAAGAAATGAAGACGTCTGTGGGAACCGCCGTTAGCACCTGGAGCTCCTCTACGTCCTGGGACCCCGTGAGCGCTTCCACGAGTGGCAACGGACTTAGACAGAAGGACTGCAGCAATGTTTAGGTAACCGATAGATGAGAGCAACCAGGGCAGGGAACCAGAAGTAACCTGGGAGCACAGAGCTGGAAAACCTTTCACAAGGAGGTAATCTGAAGCACTGGCACTCTCCCTCTGAGCCAGCCCCCTTTTGTAAGGGGAGAACACGCAGGATTGGCTGGACACAGATTGGGAACCTCATTGGTAATACTCTGGTCTCCAACATGGCTGCCCCCAGCACAGGAGACATACATAGCTGTTAGCACACAGCTTTAGCCAGCTTCTGTCTCTGACACACTATACTGTGTCACCACGAGAGGACCTTACCGCAGCGATCCTCACCGCAGCGCCCAGCTCTCCATACCCTCAGGCCCCGGCCCTTGGCAGCCGCACATCCGTCTAGGAGGACCCGCCGCCAGCATCTCCCTGCCGCCACAGCCAACCAGCAGGACGGTAACCCGCGGGAGCACCCGCCGAAGGTAAGGCTACGGAGCCTGACACTGTGCTACTGCACTGATGATGGAAGGGGGCAGATCCAATTTTGTTATGCCTTCCAGCTCCTGGTATAAACTTATGCCCCTGATTGAGAGCATTATATTGTTATATTGGAGGATCATGGTATGCCTCCAGGTAAGTTGGCTCTCAATTTATGAACACATGGATATATGACCCAAAGTGAGGCTATTATTATGGAGCAGGCAGTGGTGCCAAGAGAATTGTCCAGCCCGGGCTGGCTTGAAGGGCCCGGGTGGGGGAGCAGGGTCAGCTATCCTCCCCCCAGGGCTGTTTCTAGGCAATTTAGCTCCCAGTGCGAGATTTAAAAATGCACCCCCCTCCCCCACTGTCATAAAAAAATCCCCCCCCCTAAATATAAAAATTAAAGATGTAGCGTGCGCTCCTGGAAATGGGGCGTGGTCTTGTTAAAATGGGTGTGGTCTCATTAAAATGGGTGTGATCTCGTCTGGAAAGACTACCTTACACCCCAGTTTTTGACCCTGCACCAACAGTGTCGCCGTTTGACACATTATGTCAGGCAAGTATCCCCATTTTACACATTACGGCAGGCAAGAGTCCCCATTTTACACATTACGGCAGGCAAGTACCCCCATTTTACACATTAAGGCAGGCAAGTGTCCCCATTTTACACATTACGGCAGCCAAGAGTCCCTATTTTACACATTACGGCAGGCAAGAGTCCCCATTTTACACATTACAGCAGGCAAGTGTCCCCATTTGACACATTACGGGAGGCAAGTGTCCCCATTTGACACATTACGGGAGGCAAGTATCCCCATTTTACACATTACGGCAGGCAAGAGTCCCCATTTTACACATTACAGCAGTCAGAGTCCTTTTCTACAAAGAGAGGGAGAGAGAGAGAGAGAGAAAGTTATACTTACGTTTGCAGCGGTCCTCCCGCTTCCCGCTTTTCTGCCCGCACCGGCCTGCCTCTCCCTCTTCCTAGCAGGCTTCCCGGGCGGCTCCCCCTCCTCCCCAGCATCAGTACTCCGCTCGGGGGCGCAGTTTTGTGTAATGACGCGTTTGCGTCGTGACGTCATGATGCAAACGTGTCATTGCATGAAACTCTGCCCCCCGAGCAGAGTAGTAATGACAGGGAGGAGGGGGAACAGCAAACTGAGCCACCTAGAGCCGTGGCGGGCGCCCCGTGCGAATGCACGCCTCGCCCACTGCAAGAAATGGCTCTGCTCCAACTAAAGGATACCTGTACTGGGCCCGTCGGCACCATCTTCCCGGTGGTATCTTCGGGAAGACGGCGCCACACATAGAAAGCACAGACTCTGGCACTGTGCCAGAGTCTTTGCTCTCTAGCGGCCAGCATCATCTTCCCAAATGTCATTGGGATGATAGCACTGGCCGGGAAAGAGGGACCCGCTTCCAGATCAAGTAAGGTAGGAAGCGGGTGTCAAGGTAGGAATCAGAGCCTCCCTATGTTAAAATGCATCCCCAAAGCAGCCCTGCAATTATTTTATTATTAACATATTTTTAGATTAAAGGGCATAGTCACGCCCACTTAATAAGCCATGCCCAAAGGCCTTTACTGAGGCCCTGCATGGCTCTCTGTGACCCTGAGAGTAGTACCACCTAAGAAAAGATGCTTTGACACAGCTGGTTGCTTGCCATATGTTTGCAAATGTGTGTAACTGAGTTGTCTACATTTTATTATGCAGGATGCATATCTCTTTTGCTGGCCCGATGCAAAGTGCTGAGGAAAGTTGTAATTGGTACCAGGGATGCCAGTTGATTGCTTGGACCTTGATATTAGATAGGGCAAGGCAGAGCACTGTTTTATGGCCACCACGTTTTTTGAACACCAATATGACAGCGAAATCTTAAGCGCCCTACAGACTGGGCGACGGTAGCAATTTGGATGATGAACAATCTGAATGACGATGGTTATCGTCCGAATTGTTTTGCATTGCAAAACGACAGGAAAGCAACGATTAACGTCTGTGGGGATGCGCATCGTTAATTGTTGGTGCCTACACACTATATGATATGAATGATATATCACTATTTTCTCAGCGATATCGTTCATATCGCCCATCACCGTCACCGTTGTGTGTAGGGCGCTTTACTGTTGCTGCTTTTAGAGCCACCTTCAATCTACATAATAATGGGATTTTAATTACCTACCGGTAAATCCTTTTCTCGTAGTCCGTAGAGGATGCTGGGGTTCCTTTTAGTACCATGGGGCATAGATGGGTCCTTTGGGAGCCACTGGCACTTTAAGAGTTTAACAGTGTGGGCTGGCTCCTCCCTCTATGCCCCTCCTACCAGACTCAGTCTAGAAACTGTGCCCGAGGAGACGGACACACTTCGAGAGAAGGAAATACAGATAGTGGTGAAGTTCACACCAGCTCACACCGAAATGAAAAAACCATGCCGACCAGCATGCAACATGGAGAAATCATGCAAAACCGCATGAAACATGAAGAAACCATGTCAACCAGCAGGTAACATGAAGAAACCATGCTAACCAGCAAGCAACATGAAGAAATCATGTTAACCAGGATGAAATATGAAGAAATCATGCCAACCATCATGCAACACAAAGAAAATAGGATTTTAATACCTACCGGTAAATCCTTTTCTCTTAGTCCGTAGAGGATGCTGGGGACTCCAAATGGACCATGGAGTATAGACGGGATCCGCAGGAGACATGGGCACTTTAAGACTTTAAAAGGGGTGTGAACTGGCTCCTCCCTCTATGCCCCTTTCCAGACTTCAGTTATAAAACTGTGCCCAGGGAGACGGACATTTCGAGGAAAGAATTTATCAGTTCAACACGGTGAGCGTCATACCAGCTCACACCTCCAGCATGCCGCAGAACGTGGCATTCAAGAGAATACCAGCTGACGGCATGACTAAAAAACAGCAATACGCTGCCAGAACGGAACACAACCTGTGTGTACACATCACCAATAATAGCATAACCTATGCCACTGGAAAACGTCAGCAATAGGCTGACTGAAAAGAAACACAGCATGTGTGTAACCCAACTAATAACTGCAGATAGAGTCTGCACTGGGACAGGCGCCCAGCATCCTCTACGGACTAAGAGAAAAGGATTTACCGGTAGGTATTAAAATCCTATTTTCTCATACGTCCTAGAGGATGCTGGGGACTCCAAATGGACCATGGGGATTATACTAAAGCTCCAGAACGGGCGGAAGAGTGCGGATGACTCTGCAGCACCGACTGACCAAAAATGAGGTCCATACCCGCCAAGGTATTAAATTTGTAAACCTTCGTAAAGGTGTTTGAACCCTACCAAGGAGCCTCTCTGCAAATCAAGAATACCAAGACCCCACGGGTAGCCGCCCAGACCGTGCCCGCCATCCTGGTAGAATGGGCCTTCACCGATCTCGGTAACGCCAATCCAGCCGTCGAATGAGCCTGCTGAGTCGTATCACAGACCGAGCGCGCAATAGTCTGCTTTGAAAGCAGGAGCCTCAATCTTGTTGGGAGCATACAGAATAAACAGAGCATCTGTTTTCCTAATCTGAGCCATTCTGGCAAGATAAATTTTCAAACTTAGACCATATTGAGATAAATCGATGTCGCCCTGGCGGCAGTGGCCACCGGCACCACAATAGGTTGGTTCATGTGAAACGATGAAATCACAGATTTGGCAGAAAAACGCTGACGAGTACTAAACTCGCTCTATCTTCATGGAAGATTAAATAGGGGCTCTTGTGAGACAAAGCCGCTAATTCAGACACCCGCCTTGCGGATGACAAGGCCAACCGCATGACCACTTTCCAAGTGAGGAATGTCCACTCAACCGTATTGAAAAGTTCAACCAATGAGATTGCAGGAACTGCAACGCACGTTCAGATCCCATGATGCCACAGGGCACAAGGGAGGGTGGATGCGTAACACTCCTTTTACGAAAGTGTGAACCCCTGGAAAGGAGGCCAATTAATTTTGGAAGAAACCCGATAAGGCTGAAACTGAACCTTAATCGAGCCCAACTTAAGACCTGCATCCACACGATCTTGTAAGGAAGGAATGGAGAAAACGACCCAATTGGAATTCTTCCGTAGGAACTTTCTTGGATTCGCATCAAGACACATACTTTCCCCAGGATTGGTGGTAAAGTTTCAACGTTACTTCTTTCTGCCTGAAGAAGAGTAGGGATGACTTCACTGGGAATACTCTTTCAGGTTGCGATCCGGCGTTCAACCTCCAAGCCGTCAATGGAACCCGCGGTAAGCCTTGGAACCCACATGGCCCCTGCTGTAACCGATCCTCTCGCAGAGGAATAGATCAGGGATCTCCTATAAGTAATTCCCGAAGGTCCGGATACCAGCCCTCCTTGAACAGTCTGGAAGAACGAGGATCACCTGAACCTTTTTCTTCTTATGATCTTTTAGCATCTTTGGAAAGATTGGAAGTGGAGGGAACACGTAGACCGACCGAAAACACCCACGGTGTCACTAGGGCGTCCACCGCTAACTTGAGGGACCCTCGACCCTGAACAAAATCTCCGAAGTTTCTTGTCGAGGCGAGACGCCATCTTGTCTATTTGCAGAATTCCCCAAAACATGTCACTTCTGTGAAACCCGCTTGATGAAGACTCCACTCTCCTGAATGCAGAACGTGTCCGCTGAGGAAGTCTGCTTCCCAGTTGTCCACTCTTGGAACGAACATCTCTGACAGAGCGCATAAATGTTTTCGTCGCTCAGCGGAATATCTTTCTGGCTTCTGCCATTTTCTCTTCATTTTTTGTTTGTAGAAAACCGATATAAACGGCTCTTAACTCTAGACCGTTAATGGGATGACCAGTATCCTAACTTGACACCCGTCCTTGGGGAGAATCACGCCGCTGCCACGGGAGTGATCTTCTGGTCTTGAAATCATGATTATCCCAAGTGGAAACCGGACCACTCGTCCAACAAATTCTGCTAAAACTCTGGCATGCAAGCTGGCCACTGAATGGCCTCGTAGGCCACAACCCCATTTAAGTAACTGAATGTATTGATGGATTCACACTGTTACAGGTCTGACCAGCCTCTGAATCCTCGGAGCTCTTTCCACTGGAAGAAATTAATATTGGCCAAACCGACCCCCATGTCGTAGGAGCCAACCGGTATTCCGCTAAGTTCTGTTGTTGAAGAACTGTCAGGGAGAATGCAAGGTTTTTCACCATTTTGCTTCATGATCTCTCCGTAATTCAGAGAGCGAACCAGTACAGAATACTTCTTACCCTTGAAGGAAAAACCCCTCATACCGCCATCACTCTGGCGAAATGCCAATCCTGAATCAGAACCTCATGTAAGCCTAACGCGGAAGAAACCGTAATTAGACCACCTTTCTCCAGAGTGGAGAAACCTGCCATGAAAGATTACCTCATGGCTCTCGAGTAGGAATTTTGAGATTACAGATACAGGATTCGAAAGGGCTCGAACCGTCCGGCCTTGGAAAGACAAAAAAGCTTGAAGAACAGCTTCTTTTTTTATTTTTTTAGTGACCGGGACAGCAGGACAATGACCTGATCCTGACACAACTCTCGTATTGTGTCACATATTACCTCCCTGTCCGGAGGAGACTCTGTAAGTCTATTTGAAAAAATCATTGAGGGGAAACGTCTGGACCACTCCCGTATGTTCCCCTAGGGATGCTATCCTTAACTGACTGGTCCATGTCCTTTTCAGGGCTGACTGAAGAGTTTCAGACGCGGGCCCACCGGTGTGGGCTCCTGCAAGATAGCCCCAACGTCCTGCGGTGGACCTGGCAGAAACATAGGATGAATTCTGCCCCTGCGAACCTGAAAACAAGGTAGCTGACCTCTTACCTCTTTCACCCTGCTTTTCCTGCAAAGAAAAGGGGAATCTTTATCCATTCGGTCGAAATGACTGCATCCTACAAGAATGCGTCATTCACCTTAGTGAGGTAACCTAGGGCAAGAAGGTAGACTTACCAGTGGCATCCGCCGCGAGCATATTCACAAAGCCATCACCAAACCAGGCTTTACTTCCCCAGGAAAGAGACTCCATCTCATCTCGGAGTCAGCAGTAGCAACCTTTTAGTGAATCCACAACGCCCTCTCAACCGAGACCGCCCTGGACTTGGCTCGCGAACCCAAGAGTCCCCGGCAGTATGCTACCATGTTCTAGATATGACCCAACTTAAGGAGTATCCCATCTCTCCCCAGGGTAATTATATCGGATGAAAAGGTAACCTGACCATTTCCGAATACAAGCACTCCCCCACGTGCATGTAATGCAAGTATAATCAACGTATATAATTAAAATATCACTTAGCTTCCTGTATAAGATCCTCTGTGACAGGGCCCCATGCCGGGCAGGGGTTGACTCTCACTTTATTCTATCCACGGCGGGAAAAGAATAACACTCGGCCTCCTCGTGAGGATTCGAAGACATCTTGTCACGGCTGACCTAGAGTATTTCAACAGAGCGACCAGCACATGAAAAGAAATAACTTTACATCAGCATTCATTATAAAGTTTATATATATAAAAATTTGCCAATTTATATACACATATATACACACATATATCAGGGTTCAGTATAGTATGCCGGCGGTCGGGCTCCCGGCGACCAGCATACCGGCGCCGGGAGGCCGACCGCCGGCTTACCGACAGTGTGGCGAGCGCAAATGAGCCCCTTGCGGGCTCACCACGCTGCGGGCACGGTGGCGCGCTACGCTATTTTATTCTCCCTCCAGGGGGGTCGTGGACCCCCACGAGGGACAATAAGTGTCGGTATGCCGGCTGTCGGGATTCCGGCGCCGGTATACTGTGCGCCGGGATCCCGTCAGTCGGCATACTGAAGACCACCCCATATATCACTGTATATATATAACTCATATATATATATATATGCCACTTCCATTCACAGCCAGAATCTCTCAGGATCCATTCTGTGAGTTTTACTGAGGAGGTTTTCATTGCGATGTGATTGTCAAATCAGCTTTATACTTTTTGAAGTATTTTTTCCTAGAAGTATTCTATATACGGGCTAATACCTGAATCAGAAATAGTCCTGATTGTAAGATCTGTATATCTTATTCAGGCAGTGCGTCAAAATCTGACTGTCATTATTTTTAAAGGGAACCTCAATCAATAGTCCCTGTAAGGAGCTCCACAAAGGAGTCTCGAATAATTATCTTTAAGGCAGAATTTTATATCTAGGACCATTAGGATTCCTAAAAGAAACCACCAAGAAAGCTCCTATCAGGAGCGAACTTAAGAGAATCCTTTTTTATCACTATATCCAAGGTTGTGATTCTCCACACACAAATCTATTAATGGCAAATAAGCCTGTTTTAAATATTTGTTATCCCTGATGAAGCCGATAAGACGAAACGCGTTGGATTTGTCAGTCAGGAGTTTCCAGCATAGTTTGTAAAGATACTCCCTCTTAAGCTCGCACCTTGAAAAAGGTGAGGGAGTATCTAGAGTTAAAGACCACACAACGAACATACTGGTTATCCTTTATAGTCATCATTTTAAACACATCTTTGTGAACACTATATGAGGAATTTTATGTGAAAACTGTATTTGTTTTAACATGTGTTATTAAAACAATTTTTTACTAATTGGCCTTGGGCCTCTTGTTTAGGTGACCATCTTGGTGAGGGGTGTCCGTTACAGGTTCCCAGATACAAATCTTCTCCAGTATTCAATTCTGACTTATGGAAACAACACTGGAAGAATCATTGTAGATACAGTCTTATTTAGCGCACTTGGGAAACTGTTTTTTATTTTATATATATATATATATATATATATATATATATACCTAGTGACGTTAATACATTCTTAATGTGTGTGAAACGTGCTGAACGCTGATTTGTGGATCTAATCAGGAAACTTTATGGTCGACATAAGAATTATTATTCGTGTCGATATCAGGGAGTAGCAACTGGGCAAAATACAAATTTTGCGACCCCGAGGGGTCTGAGGGAAATATCTATTAAGAATAATACACCCTCCACAGATATTACTTCTGTGCAACCGTACCATACATATATATATATATATATATATATATATATACATACAGGTATAGCTTTCTGAAAAGCATCACATATCATGCAATGTTTACCCAGTCAGATTTGTTGGTGCCGACAAGGTCACCCACACACGACTGTATGTCCCATATAGTTTTCTGTTGTGAAAAATATACATCTACTGACATGTTGATACTTATTTTCATGAACCAAGTACCATCAGGCGTCGGCGGTGCCAACTGAGACATTTTTGAAAGTACCCAGCCGTAGACATGCCGCCACACATGTACTAACCACCCACCGACATTACGCTGATTATTTATGTCAGGGAAACACAGAAGACGTTTTTCAGCTCTATTACACCATATTCCTTATATATTGTGCTTTTCTTATACATATAACACACTAAACCACTGTGCCCCCCCCTTGTTTTTCACTGTGATATCATCAGCAGTGCTTTTGGCAGGGCCAGCATCCCTGTGAGGAGAAAATAAGATTTTACTTACCGGTTATCACTGACCTGGTTTGGGATTGTTGTGGACTCGGGGTATCTTCCGAAGATCGGAAAGTGGAAACCGCAACTGGGCCGCAACAGGGATGGCCGAATGTACGTTTTCCTTATACAGGATTCGGACAGCAGGCAGGAAGCACGTGTTGGATATTGAAGATCTCCTGAAAAACAAAAACTTGAAAGGGCTGATGAATCCTCTGCAGACAGATGATAATGAACGTGGCTGGAGAACAGGAAGATTGAGCGTAGTAACCGTGACTGGAATGCACGGTGCGGAAGCCTGTATTTGCTGGACGCACGGTAAATTAGAGGTACAGGACGCGGAAGGCACTGACTGTGCAAGGAGATACAGAAGTGCTTGGTGGCACTGAGGTGCTGGAGACACGGAGGTGCTTGGAGGCACGGAGGTGCTTGAGGCACGGAGGTGCTTGGAGGCACGGAGATGCTCGGAGGCACGGAGGTGCTGGAGGCATGGAGGTGCTTGGAGGCACGGAGATGCTCGGAGGCACGGAGGTGCTCGGAGGCACGGAGGTGCTTGGAGGCACTGAGGTGCTCGGAGGCACGGAGGTGCTTGGAGAAACAGAGATGCTCGGAGGCACGAAGGTGCTGGAGGCACGAAGGTGCTTGGAGGCACAGAGGTGCTTGGAGGCACAGAGGTGCTTGAGGCATGGAGGTTCTTGAGGCACGGAGGTGCTTGGGGCACGGAGGTGCTTAGAGGCACGGAGATGCTCGGAGGCACGGAGGTGCTTGGGAAACGGAGGTGCTTGGAGGCACGGAGATGCTCGGAGGCACAGAGGTGCTGAAGGCACGGAGGTGCTTGGAGGCACGGAGATGCTCGGAGGCACGGAGGACTGGCGATCACCACTCCTGGGGAACTGATGATACTCAGGCACTGATGCAGTGCCTGCCGCCTGAATTTATACTTCCCACCACCATCCGGTTGGTGGGAAGTGCCTGATGACGTCACCCGCCCAGACGCCGGGCCGAGCGACGGGAGCCGCCAGCGAGGACGGCCGCAGAGAGGACCAGCGCGCCCGGAGAGGTAAGTAAGGCGGACGGGGCGGCGGCGTGACAGTACCCCCTCCTCTAGGGGTGGCCCCTGGACACTTCCCAGGTTTCGTAGGGTGCTTGGCATGGAAGATCCGGATTAGTCGAGGAGCTGAGACCTCAGAAGCTCCTATCCAACTTCTCTCCTCAGGACCATAACCTTTCCAATCTACCAGATATTGCAGGTTCTTATGAAGATAACGAGAGTCCAGAATAGTTTTGATCTCGAAGTCTGTCCCAGTTTCAGTTTCTACCGAAGTGGGGCTTAAGGGCTTAGAATGAAAACGATTAAGGATGAGAGGACGAAGGAGAGAAACATGAAAGGCATTCGGTATGCGTAGATGAGAAGGTAATCCCAACTTGCAGACCACAGGATTCAGGATTTGTAGCACAGGGTATGGACCGATGAACCTTGGGGCGAACTTCATGGTGGGTACCTTTAGCCGGAGGTTACGTGTGGAGAGCCATACCCTGTCACCAACCTTGTATTGAGGAGCGGCTCGCCGTTTCTTGTCCGCGAAGAACTTGTATCAGACAGAAACCTTTTTAAGACTAGCATGAACCTTACTCCAAATTTGTCTGAAGTGTAGTAGAGTGGAAGTCAAAGCTGGAACCTCTCCTGTTGGAAGAATTGGTAATTCCGGAACTTGTGGGTGGAAGCTATAGTTTATGAAGAACGGAGATTCGCTAGTGGAGGAATGAAATGAATGGTTATGTGCAAACTCTGCCCAAGGCAATAACTCTACCCAGTTGTCCTGTGAAGGGGAGAGATACAGGCGGAGGAAAGTCTCCAAGTCTTGATTGACTCGTTCCGTTTGCCCATTAGTTTGGGGGTGATAAGCGGACGAAAACTTAAGTTTAATTTGTAAGGCCGAGCAGAGAGCTTTCCAAAACCTTGCGGTGAACTGTACCCCTCGATCAGAGACTATTTCTTGAGGCAACCCATGCAACCGAAAATGTTCTCGGACAAATATTAGAGCTAATTTAGGAGCTGTCGGCAGACCAGTCAATGGAACGAAGTGCACCATCTTCGAAAAACGGTCGACGATCACCCAGACAGTGTTGAAACCTTTGGAACAGAGCAAGTCGGTGACGAAGTCCATGGAAATGTGAGTCCAGGGTTTCATAGGAATGGACAGAGGACAAAGTAACCCAGCAGGAGGTAGGCGAGGAGATTTATGCTGTGTACACTGTGGACAAGAATTAACGTAATCCTGTACATCCTTCCTCATGGAGTCCCACCAGTAAGATCTTTGCAGAACTTGTACATCTTCTGGGCGCCGGGATGACCGGAAAACTTGGAGATATGGGCCCACTGTAGTATCCTCGACCGGAATTTAGCTGGTACGGACATTCTTCCAGGGGGAGGACCTGGAGTAGTTGAGACAGCAGAGACAGAAATTGGATTCAGAATTAAACTCCGCTCAAAAGAATCCTCTTCATCTGTGGGAGTTTGTGAACGGGACAGTGCATCCGCTTTAGTATTGAAAGTCCCGGCTCGGTACTTGATAACAAAAGAAAATCGAGTGAAGAAGAGTGCCCATCTAGCTTGGCGAGGATTCAAGCACTGTGCGGTTTTGATATACAACAAATTTTTGTGATCAGTGTAAATGGTAATCACATGTTTGGCCCCTTCTAAGAGATATCTCCACTCTTCCAAGGCAGATTTAATTGCCAAGAGTTCCTGGTCTCCAATAGTGTAATTTCGTTCAGCCGGAGAGAATTTACGAGAGTGGAGGCCACACGGATGTAATTTCTTATCTGAGGAGTACTGAGAGAGAACGGCCCCAACTCCGACCGAGGATGCATCAACTTCTAGGAAGAAAGGTTCCTCGAAATTTGGTTGTTGGAGTACTGGAGCGGACATAAAAGCCGATTTCAAGTGGGAAAAAGCCACAAACCCGGGTTGGAACCCTTTCTCGTCAAGGCGGTAATGGGCGCAACAATGGTGGAGAAACTTCTAATGAACTTTCTATAATAGTTCGCAAAACCCAGGAATCTTTGTATTGCTTTCAAGGAGAGTGGCTGTTCCCAGTCCCGAATGGCGGAAAGTTTCTCCGGGTCCATGCGAAGCACCATCCCCGAGATGATATAACTGAGGAACGGTATTGATGTTACTTTGAAGGTACACTTGGATATCTTGGCATAGAGATGATTCTCACGTAAACGGCGGAGTACCTCTTTGACCTGTATCCTGTGTTCAGCAAGGTCTTTGGAAAAAATCAGTATGTATTCCAAATATACCACGACACTTAGGTATAACATGTCTCGGAAGATTTCGTTGACGAATCCCTGGAAGACAGCAGGAGCATTGCTAAGACCGAACGGCATCACCAGATACTCATAATGCCCATCCCGGGTATTGAAGGCGGTCTTCCATTCATCTCCCTCTCTGATGCGTATAAGGTTATAGGCCCCCCTCAAATCGAGCTTGGAAAAAACGGGCACCACGAACTCTATCAAATAGCTCTGTGATTAGGGGCAAGGGGTATTTATTTTTGATGGTAATATCATTTAGGCAGCGGTAGTCGATACATGGTCTTAACCCCCCGTCCTTCTTTTTCACGAAGAAGAAGCCCGCTCCAGCCGGGGAGATAGAGGGGCGAATTAATCCCTTGTGAAGATTGGACTTGATATAGTCTGACATAACTTGTGTCTCTGGAAGGGACAGAGGATAAATGCGACCCCGGGGTGGCATTTTCCCTGGGATGAGGTCAATGGGGCAGTCCCAAGACCTATGGGGTGGTTACTGGTCAGCCGCCTGTTCCGAGAACACATCCTTGAACTCTTGATACTCCTCCGGGATAAGTTCTTCCTCCGCCTTAGTAGAAACACGAAGAGGACAGACAGGGGTGAGACAGTTCGCGTGACAAAAAGAACTCCAAGACCGAATCTGTGCGGTCTTCCAATCGATATGGGGATTGTGAATTTTGAGCCAAGGCATTCCGAGAACCAGATCGTAATGCATTTCCGGAATCACCAGGAACTCCAAATATTCTTGATGTAGAGCCCCGACCTGTAATTTAACTGGAACCGTGCGCTCTGTTATGATACCCTTGGATATCCTTGTACCATTGATAGCTGTCAAGGAAATAGGCCGTTCGATGGGCCGTACTTCCAAATTCAGGCTTTGGACACAGAGAGAAGAAACTAAATTCCCCGCAGCCCCGGAGTCCAACAGGGCTTCAAAAGACTTGGAAGTAACCTTGGTGGTTAACGATACAGGGAGCAAACAGTCCGAAGTCGGAGAAGATTTGGTCGTAACCCCCAACTTGACTCCTCCGGAACAAGCTAGGCCTGCCCGTTTCCCGGACGGGATTTGCAGGACTTGATGAAGTGACCTGCAGCTCCGCAGTACAGACAGAGTTTACCCTCATGACGACGCTGTCGCTCTTCCGGAGACAATCGGGATCGGTTAATCTGCATGGGATCGTCCGGACTTGGAACCACCGCTTGCCTTGCAGGGGGAAGCTGGAACCTAGAACGATCCGATCGACTACGTTCACCTCCACGTTCCTGCATCCGGAGATCTACCTTGACGCAGAGAGAGATCAATTCCTCTAAAGAATCCGGAAGCTCCCGAGTGACCAACTCATCCTTCAGGCGATCAGAGAGACCGTTCCAGAAAGCAGCTCTCAGAGCCTCATTATTCCAGCGAAGTTCAGAGGCAATGGTTTGAAAATGAACCACATACTGACCCACGGATCGGGAGCCTTGACGGATGCGGAGCAAGTCAGAAGAGGCCGAGGTCATCCTGCCGGGCTCGTCAAAAATTCTTCGAAAAGACGTGATGAATTCGGAGTAATTGGAAACCAGTGAATCAGAACGTTCCCATAATGGAGTGATAAAGCTAAATATTTATCGTATATAATACCCTTTATGAGGTCTAAGAACACTGTACGCTATTTATGTATGAAGTACCGTAAGGGTACGCTAGTTGCGTAACAATCGCTTTGCCGTGATCGAGACGCTCAAGCGTCACGTTCACTCACGGCCAAGAGATCACAGGCAGGCACGTTATTGGCTGTTAACTAATGTAATGATTCGCTATAGCGTAGCGAACGCTCGGGACCACGAGGAGATCACCAGCGGCGCTGACGCTCACTATATTAAACCTTTGTATCTAAACCATAAACAGTGTATTGTGCAGTAAAACCTTATTGTAATGTTAGAGAGTAAATGCAACGCAGTATAACCTTATTACCTTAAAAGCTGTTTGAGCGTCACCGACGCTCTGAGAATACTTAATACTATAAGAAACACACAGATACCGTGCTCAGGGTCCAACGCCTAAAATATATATTATGAATGCTATACTTGCAAAAGAGTTAAACACAATACAAGTCATACACTACAATATAACATAGACTACCTAACCAGATAACTACACAGGAAATACAATACAATTTAAGGGAAAATGAGTGAGAAAGAGAAGGAGAGAGAGAGAGAGAAATTGAGAGAGATTGGCCCACAATAACAAGAGGATCAATATAGTTGCGGAGAAACACTTACGCACAAGGGGAAACGATCGCATGCGCCTCGATATCCAGCTCCCGATTATCAGCAATGAGAACCGTTGAAGAGAGTGAGCTGGATATGGTCGGCCTGCCTATTTATGCCCCACACACAATGCAATTCAATGGTCCCTACAATCTCATTGTTCATTGGACACAGGAATTCGGCTTCGCATTATAACAAAAGGTCATAGGTTGATTCATACAGGTGGGTTGTGACTGTTTCCAACTGTTCAGGTGGGTGGGATACTGAGTTTCCCGCCGCATGACTAAATAAGAACAAATAATAGTAAATGGACATAAACTTCTTATGTCCATAACTATTCGCACGAGCGATTAATCCGCTCCAAACCAACACCGGAATATTGCTATTTAAATACTCTTCCGATGGGTACCAAACACCACTGTATGACCCCTGTTAGACCCTTCGTACAATACAAAGAGGGATCTCTCTGTTCAGGAACATGCTATGTTAACTAAACTTTCAGAATCTATCAAAGGGACCATGATCTACAAAATACATTATTACTGAAAATATGTAACGATTGAGTCGCACGCTACGATCACATAAACTCTACCGTAAATACGCATACCGTGCGCCTGCGGGTGCCCGCGACTGTGAGTATGCGCACACACGGGAGAGCGTACGCATGCGCAGCACGGACCTGTGTGAGGTGTAAATATGGTAGTGTGCATAGAGATATTTTTCTGACTTTGACAGGAGACACCCAATCCAAGGCAGATCCTTCCAGCAGAGAAATAATATATGCCACCTTGGACCGGTCTGTAGGAAAGTTATGTGCAAGTAGCTCCAAATGTACCTCGCATTGGTTTAAAAAACCACGACAATTTTTAGGATTCCCATTTTAACGGGACGGAGTAGGCAGCTGAAGGCGCGGAGTGGCACCGGCCGATGGCTGAACATTGCTGGAAGCGGCAACTGGTGCGGCTACTGGAACTGGTGCTGGAATTACCAAGGCTAGGGACACCTGAATCTGATCCAGACGCCCGGACAACTCCTGGAGGTACTGCATCACCTGACCTTGTGCCGCTTCCTGACTTTGTACTCGGGAAGCCAGATTCTGGATAGCACTTGATTCCGTGTTCCGATCCCCCGGGTCCATGAGGCCTGAGTATACTATCACTGACCTGGTTTGGGATTGTTGTGGACTCGGGGTATCTTCCGAAGATCGGAAAGAGGAACCTCAACTGGGCCGCAACAGGGATGGCCGAATGTAGGTTTTCCTCATACAGGATTCGGACAGCAGGCAGGAAGCACGTGTTGGATATTGAAGATCTCCTGAAAAACAAAAACTTGAAAGGGCTGATGAATCCTCTGCAGACAGATGATAATGAACGTGGCTGGAGAACAAGAAGATTGAGAGTAGTAACCGTGACTGGAATGCACGGTGCGGAAGCCTGTGTTTGCTGGACGCACGGTAAATTAGAGGTACAGGACGCGGAAGGCACTGACTGTGCAAGGAGATACAGAAGTGCTTGGTGGCACTGAGGTGCTGGAGACACGGAGGTGCTTGGAGGCATGGAGGTGCTTGGAGGCACGGAGGTGCTTGGAGGCACGGAGATGCTCGGAGGCACGGAGGTGCTTGGAGGCACGGAGATGCTCGGAGGCACGGAGGTGCTTGGAGGCACGGAGATGCTCGGAGGCACAGAGGTGCTTGGAGGCACGGAGATGCTTGGAGGCACGGAGATGCTCGGAGGCACGGAGGTGCTTGGAGGCACGGAGATGCTCGGAGGCACGGAGGTGCTTGGAGGCACGGAGATGCTCGGAGGCACAGAGGTGCTTGGAGGCACGGAGATGCTTGGAGGCACGGAGATGCTCGGAGGCACGGAGGTGCTTGGAGGCACGGAGTTGCTCGGAGGAACGGAGGTGCTGGAGGTGCTTGGAGGCACGGAGGTGCTTGGGGCATGGAGGTACTTGGAGGCACGGAGATGCTCGGAGGCACGGAGGTGCTTGGGGCATGGAGGTGCTTGGAGGCACGGAGATGCTCAGAGGCACGGAGGTGCTTGGAGGCACAGAGATGCTCGGAGGCACGGAGGACTGGCGATCACCACTCCTGGGGAACTGATGATACTCAGGCACTGATGCAGTGCCTGGCGCCTGAATTTATACTTCCCACCACCATCTGGTTGGTGGGAAGTGCCTGATGACGTCACCCGCCCAGACGCTGGGCCGAGCGACGGGAGCCGGGAGCCGCCAGCGAGGACGGCCGCAGAGAGGACCAGTGCGCCCGGAGAGGTAAGTAAGGCGGACGGGGCGGCGGCGTGACACCGGTAAATCTATTTCTCGTAGTCCGTAGAGGATGCTGGGGACTCTGTAAGGACCATGGGGATAGACGGGCTCCGCAGGAGACATGGGCACTTTAAGAAAGAATTTAGTTCCTGGTGTGCACTGGCTCCTCCCTCTATGCCCCTCCTCCAGACCTCAGTTAGAGAAACTGTGCCCAGAGGAGATGGACAGTACAAGGAAAGGATTTTGTTAATCCAAGGGCAAGATTCATACCAGCCACACCAATCACACCGTATAACTTGTGATAACTACCCAGTTAACAGTATGAAAACAACATATCATCAGTGCAAGACCGATGCAACTATAACGTAACCCTTGTTGAAGCAATAACTATATACAAGTATTGCAGAAGAAGTCCGCACTTGGGACAGGCGCCCAGCATCCTCTACGGACTACGAGAAATAGATTTACCGGTAAGTAAAATCTTATTTTCTCTAACGTCCTAGAGGATGCTGGGGACTCCGTAAGGACCATGGGGATTATACCATAGCTCCCAAACTGGCGGGAGAGTGCGGATGACTCTGCAGCACCGATTGAGCAAACATGAGGCCCTCCTCAGCCAGGGTATCAAACTTATAGAATTTTGCAAAAGTGTTTGAACCCGACCAAGTAGCAGCTCGACACAGCTGTAGTGCCGAGACCCCCCGGGCAGCCGCCCAAGAAGAGCCCATCTTTCTAGTGGAATAGGCCTTGACCGATTTTGGTAACGCAATCCAGCCGTAGAATGCGCTTGCTGAATCGTGTTACAAATCCAGCGAGCAATAGTTTGCTTTGAAGCAGGGGCACCAATCTTGTTGGATGCATACAGGACAAACAGCGCTTCAGTTTTCCTGACTCTAGCCGTTCTGGCCACGTAAATTTTCAAAGCCCTGACCACATCAAGTAACTCGGAATCCTCCAAGTCACGTGTAGCCACAGGCACCACAATAGGTTGGTTCATATGAAAAGATGATACCACTTTCGGCAGAAATTGCGAACGGGTCCGCAATTCTGCTCTATCCATATGGAAAACCAGATAGGGGCTTTTATGTGACAAAGCCGCTAATTCTGACACACGCCTAGCCGAAGCCAAGGCTAATAACATGACCACCTTCCACGTGAGATATTTTAACTCCACTGTTTTAAGTGGTTCAAACCAGTGTGACTTTAGGAAACTTAACACCACGTTAAGATCCCAAGGTGCCACCGGAGGCACAAAAGGAGGCTGAATATGCAGCACTCCTTTTACAAACGTCTGAACTTCTGGTAGAGTAGCCAACTCTTTTTGAAAGAAAATGGATAGGGCCGAAATCTGAACCTTAATGGAGCCTAAGTTTTAGGCCCAAATTCACTCCAGTTTGTAGGAAGTGAAGGAAACGGCCCAGATGGAATTCTTCCGTAGGAGCATTCCTGGCCTCACACCAAGAAACATATTTTCGCCATATACGGTGATAATTTTAAGATGTCACGTCCTTCCTAGCCGTTATCAGCGTAGGAATGACCTCATCTGGAATGCCTTTTTCCACTAGGATCCGGCGTTCAACCGCCATGCAGTCAAACGCAGCCGCGGTAAGTCTTGGAACAGACATGGGCCCTGTTGCAACAGGTCCTGCCTTAGAGGAAGAGGCCACGGATCTTCTGTAAGCATTTCCTGCAGATCCGGATACCAGATCCTTCGTGGCCAATCTGGAACAATGAGGATTGTTCTCACTCCTCCTTTTTCTTATTATTCTCAACCCTTGGGTATGAGAGGAAGAGGAGGAAATACATAGACTGACTGGAACACCCACGGTGTCACTAGGGTGTCTACCGCTACTGCCTGAGGGTCGCTTGAAAAGGCGCAATAACTCTGCAGCTTTTTGTTGAGGCGGGACGCCATCCTGTTTATCTGTGGCAGTCCCCACCGAACTGCAATCTCCACTCTCCAGGACGTATGTCTGGTGAGGAAGTCTGCTTCCCAGTTGTTCACTTCCGGAATGAACACTGTTAACAGTGCTGTTACATGATTCTTCGCCCAGCGAAGAATTCTGGTGGCTTTCGCCATCACCACTCTGCTCCTTGTGCCGCCTTGGCGGTTTACATGAGCTACTGCGGTGACGTCTGACTGGATCAGAACCGGTTGGTCGCGAAGAAAGGTCTCCGATTGACGAAGGGCGTCGTATATGGCCCTTAGTTCCAATATGTTGATGTGAAGACAAGTCTCTTGACTTGACCAAAGACCTTGGAAATTTCTTCCCTGTGTGACTGCTCCCCAGCCTTGGAGGCTCGCGTCCGTGGTCACCAGGATCTAGTCCTGAGTGCCGAATCTGCGGCCTTCTAGAAGGTGAGCACTCTGCAGCCACCACAGGAGAGATACCCTGGCCCTGGGGAATAGGGTGATCAACTGATGAATCTGTAGATGTGACCCGGACCACTTGTCCAGTAGGTCCCATTGGAAAGTCCTCGCATGGAACCTGCTGAAGGGAATGTTTTTCCCAGGACTCGAGTGCAGTGATGCACTGACACCTGTCTTGGTTTCAATAGGTCCCTGACTAGAGTCATGATTTCCTGGGCCTTCTCTATCTGAAGGTAAACCCATTTCTGGTCTGTATCCAGAATCATACCCAAGAAGGGCAGACGAGTTATAGGAACCAACTGTGACCTCGGGAAATTGAGAATCCAGCCGTGTTGCTGTGACACCTTCAGCGAAAGTGACACGCTGTTCAACAACTGCTCTTTTGATCTCGCCCTTATTAGGAGATCATCCAAGTATGGGACAACTGTGACTCCTTGCTTGCGTAGGAGCACCATTATTTCCGCCAATTACCCTGAAATTGGTAATGACAATCCTGTACCGTAATTGTCAGGTACGCCTGATGGGGTGGATAAATGGGAACATGAAGGTATGCAGCTTTTATGTTTAGATACACCATCCAATCCCCCCCTTCCAGGCTGGCGATGATCGCTCTGGGCGATTCCACTTTAAATTTGAACCTTTTCTTGTATAGGTTCAGAGATTTTAATTTTAAAAATAGGTATGACCGAACCGTACGGTTTCGGGACTACAGCCAAGGTTGAGTCATATCGCCTTCCTTGTTGCAGGAGGGGAACCTTGAGCACCACCTGTTGGAGATACAATGTGTGAATTGTATTTAATATTATCTCCCTTTCTGGGGGAGAAGCCGGTAGGTCCGATAAGGAAAAACCGGCGAGGAGGCACCTCTTCGAATTCCATCTTGTAACCCTGAGAAACAATTTTTTATTGCCCCGGGAACCATCTGTGAGTGAACTCAGATGTGGCTGAAGAGTCGAAGACGTGCTCCCACTGGGGCGGACTCCCTTAGCGGAGCTCCAGCGTCATGCGTTGGATGTAGTAGAGGCCGGGGAGAACTTATGTTCCTGGGAACTAGCTGTGCCCTTACCTCTGGTAAGAAAGGACGCTCCTCGTACTTTCTTGTTATTCTGCGACCGAAAGGACTGCATTTGATAATGTCGTGCTTTCTTAGGCTGTGAGGGAATATAAGGCAAAAGATCAGAATTATCAGCTATAGCTGTGGAGACCAGGTCCGAGAGCCCTTCTCCACACAATTCCTCAGCCTTGTAAGGTAAACCTTTCATATGCCTCTTTTAGTCAGCATCACCTGTCCATTGCATGTTCCACAGGACACTTCTAGCAGAAATCGACATAGCGTTGACTCTAGAACCCAGTAGCCTAATGTCTCTTTGGGCATGTTTTATATATATATATATATATATATATATATATATATGACAGCATCTTTTATATATATATATATATATATATACATATACTAGGGTCAATAACATGGTATCCTTATCTAGGGTTTCAATCTCCACTGATAGGGTATCTGTCCACGCTGCTACAGTGCTATAAACCCATGCCGACACAATCGCCGGTCTGAGTAGTGTACCAGAATGTGTGTAAATGGACTTCAAAGTACTTTTACTGCAAGCTATCTGCAGGATCCCTGAAGATAGCTGTTAAGTCAGCGCTACCTTTTGGGTAAACGTGTCAACGCCTTGTCTACCCTATAGGGAAGATTCCCATTGTATCCTGGCCCTAGTAGGGAAAGGATACTCCCTGAGAATTCTTTGTGGGAATCTGCAGTTTCTTGTCTGGAGATTCCCGCTCTTTTTCTTCATGAGAGGAGGGAAATTTACCTCAGCTTTCTTCCCCTTAAACATGTGTACCCTTGTGTCAGGTACAGATGAGTCATCAGTGATATGCAAAACATCTTTTATTACAATAATCATATATTGAATACTTTTCTACCAGTTTTGGCTGTAACTTTAAGGATGAGGTAAAAAATACCCGGAGGTATTCGGGCGCTGTGAGGCGAGGTGCTTGGCTAAGCAGCAGCCAGTTTTTAGGGGAGTCACTCCCTATGAAATAACAAAGAAAAGGGAAAGAAGGATGCGCTGTCAGAGGAAAGAACAGTACCATTCACTAAGTGTGTAGATTTTAAAACAATTTATTAAAAGACAATAACTCTTTTTAAAAAAAACAGTATTTTGTGCAAAATAAGCCAACTATAAGCAAAAAATGATTTTGCCAATGGTATAAAAGGATGAAGTTTACCCCAGGTGATGATTCAGGACTGATGTTTTGTATTCTCTAGGATCCGTTCCACATTTTGCCCATATATAATATGTCCAGTAAAATTCTACTGTATAGAGTCCCTTTAGGAAGGTATTGTAGAGAGTCCAAATAAAAGTTCCATATGCCGCTAGAGGGTTATAGCAATGTCCCGTGTGTGGTGGGTACCTCATGCAATGCGGAAATAGGATGGTGCCTCTCTGGGACTCCACTGGATAGCTGGTTGGTGATGTGGGCTGGTTCGGGTCCAATTCAGAGTTGTCCTGTACCAGGGGGTAAATGCTTGACGCGTTTCGCTGCATAGACCTTGCAGCTTTTTCAAAGGTGTACTTTGCTGTCTGGGTTTGGACTTTTTATACCCTAGACAAAATGGTGGCTTAATTGGCACCTGGATGCACATTTCCTGTTTATCACTAACGTATCTCTTTCTAATCATTAAAACAATTAAAATATGTATAGGAGACAGACCTACTTAAGTAAAAAAACCTTTGGTAGTATAAGACTTTTATTTCAAGTCCTAATGCATGCTTTTCATTTACTTAGAAGTTTAATGTGGAATATCTTGATCCAATCAGAAGGTTTGTTTATTGCTACGTAGTCATAGAGACCTTTCCCAAAATAATTTCATAGGTTGAATGGGAATCATGTGATCAGTATTGTCATATGACTACAGATCACATGATAGTTGTGATATAATCTGATATACTTTCAGAGTGTAAAGTGAAGGACTCTTCTACCTTCTTTTTTAATTTTTAATTATTAGTGATTAGTTAGGTGATATTGGCTGTTACTAATTAACTCAGATCTCTCTTTACCTCCTCTTTTAGAGGTGTCACAACCATCCGGCGTGTGCGCCCGCGCCGTTGGCATAGCAACGGCAACCGGAAGTGACGCGACGTATGAGGTGACCAATGATCATCCCCGGACCGTCGCCATAACAACGCGGCCCGGAGCAAACAACTGGTCACCCCAATGAGACGGGCGGAGGTAGCGTTTCCACCCCCGTCCGTCACCCTGGCGACGCGGTCCTATTAGCCGCGCCCTCCTCGACCGTCACCATGACGACGCGGCTTTATTAGCCGCGCCCCTCTTGGCTGTCACCATGACAATGCGGCCCTATTGGCCGTGCCCTCCTCGGCCGGGAAGCATGTAGGTCGGTCTCCATAGAAACCCTCACTAGCGCGTCCTTCACAGCCGGAGGTTAGGATTGTATTAATTATTAATTCGGTATCCATGGCAACCATACACACCTGGAGACACTTAGGTTCTATATATTTCACACCAAAGTATTTTTGTGTGGCACAGTGTCAACTTATCTCACCATTTACAAACTGCATGTAAACAGATCCTATATAATTCATAGTAATGAATAGTATACTGTCAATTTTCACAAGAGCTGATCGTAGATAGTGGGCCATTACACCACATATGAAAGAACTGGTAATTTATAGTTTTTTTCCGGAGTGGAGAAAATACAAAGAGTGATGAATTCATTTAGATATATATACTGTGGCTCAGTGACCGGAGATTTTAAATTGCTACATATAAATCTAAATTAATCAAACAATGACAGTGAGATATTCTTATGGCTGGTAAGTTTAGAAACATAAATTACAAAACAGAGACAGCTTAATCTATGGAAGAAGGAATTTTTGATACAGAAAAAATACATAAGAGTAATGGATTGGATTTAATATTTATAAAGAGAAAAAGGTTCATGTTTCTGTAATAAAGGAATATGAAACCACATTGTATTAATTTCTATATTAAATAATCATGTTCAATTCCACTGCCTCACTGAGCCCATCTGGGTGTATGGAGTCCATCCTAAACATCCAGTAAACCTCCTGTTGGCACAATTTTTTGAAACGGTCACCTCCCCTGTTCGTCATGGGGATGTGTTCTATCCCTATTATTTTGAGACTTTTAGGGTCACCATTGTGATGGTCATTAAAATGTTGAGAGACACTGTGTGTGGATACTCGGTTTAAAATGTTCCTGCGAAGCTCGAGAAATCTAGTGCGGAGTTTTCTGGTAGTGCGGCCTACATAATGAAGGCCGCAGCCGCACTGTAGAATATACACAACATATGTCGAATTGCAGTTAATATGGCTTCTAATCTTGTATTGTTTTTCCCCTTTGTCAGTTTTAACATATTGTGTTTTCTCTATGTATTGGCACGTAATGCATCTGGTGCCACCACATCTATAGAAACCCATTATTGGAGAAAGCAAAGGATCTTTAATAAATGTAGTTTTTTTCTCAGGCCTTAAGTAGCTCGGAGCTAAAGAGTTCTTTAAGGATCGCCCCTTTCGAAAGATGAATGTGGGCTTAATTGGAAGAGCGTCCCTTAATAAGTTGTCTTGTTTTAATATATTGTAATTTTTCTTGATTATGGATTTTATCTTAGGACAGTGGTCATTATAAGTGATAATAAAGGCTAGATGATGTTCTTTATCTTTATCTGAATTATTATTACATTTATTTTCTTTAGATCTCTATCTATCTCTCTCACCTCTTCTAATGATTTATGGAGTAAGGGCGTGGGATACTCAAGATGTTCAAAGGAATCTATCATGTGTTTAGCTTGTGGTTCAAAAGACTGTAAATCAGAACAATTTCTTCTAAGACGTATCAATTGACTCCGGGGTATGCTTTTTTTCCAGGGTGGGTAATGTGCACTAGAATAATGGAGGTAGGCATTTGATCCTACCTCCTTGGTGTGATTAGTAGTATATATTTGTCCATTGCGTGCCTCTAAATTCAAATCCAAAAAATTAATGGAGTGTGATACTGGTGCGTGAATTTTAAATTATAGTCATTTTGATTAAGTGAATTAACAAATGCTTGTGCTGAAAGTGCATCCCCATCCCAAATAATAAATAAATCGTCAATGTACCTACCATAGAGGACCAGGGCCGCGTCATGCCCGCCGCCCCATACATGTTGGTCCTCAAATTGACCCATGTAAAGGTTGGCGTAGCTAGGCGCGAACCTGGTCCCCATGGCGGTACCCAGAATTTGTAGATAGTATGAATCCAAAAACAGAAAGTAATTATGACGTAATATAAATGAAATGGAGTCTATAATAAATTTCTGATGGTTATCGGTAAGGTCTCCATCCTGATTGAGACGGTTAGATATAACTGACAAACTTTTGGTGCGGAATGTTTGAGTACAAACTCTGTACATCCATGGTCAGAAAGGCATATGAGTCTTTCCATTCAATGTCTGCTATTAGTGATAAAAAGTGAGTGGTATCTTTAACATGAGATCGAAGGAGGGGGACCCGTGGCTGTAAATGTGAATCAACATAAAATGAAAGATTGGAAGTGAGGGAGTGAATACCTGAAATAATAGGACGCCCGGTGGTGAAGTGAGGGATTTGTGAATTTTAGGGAGGTGATAGTATATGGGAGTAACTGGGTGTTCTATATGGAGAAACCGGAATTCTTCCTTGGAGATGATCTCCAAGGCCATCGCATTGTCTAGTAATTCTAATAGCTCAGATAGGAATTCTTTAGTGGGGTCTTTTGATAATTTGATATAAGTACAGGGATCTTCTAACTGTATTTTTGCCTCTGCTATATAATGGGTTCTATTTTGGATTACGAGGCCACCCCCCTTATCTGCCTCTTTGATGATAATGGTAGTATCCTTAGTCAGACTGGTTAGAGCTTTCCTTTCCTGTTTGCTAAGATTGGATTTGTGTTTCTGGGACTGAGAGTCAATACAGAGTTTTTTGAAGTCTTCTACTGTGGTCTTGTAAAACATGTCCACACTAGATCCTTTGGCTTTAATTGGATAGAATTCCGATTTTTGTTTAAAGTGTATCCTGGATATATCAAATATTTTCTGTGGAGACTTGGGTGAGCTAGTATTTAGTTCCTCCAGAATCTTCAAAGCTAATTCATCACCTTGATCCAACAAAATCGGCATAGCCGATTCATCATTCCTCTTTAGGGTAGATTTGGCAAAGTGTCGTTTACGGCATAATGTCCGTATATACCTATTTAATTCCACGAAGAGGTTGAATATATTCGGAGTCGATGTAGGAGAAAATTTTAGACCCCTATTAAGGAGAGTGATTTCTGCATCTGTTAATACTTTTGAGGAAAGATTAAATATCGGGGATTTAAACTCATCCCTGTTTTTATGTTGTTTTAGTTTCTTGAGTTTTTCTTTTTTTCCCCCTCTTCTTCCTCTGAGTCTAAACTTCTTCTTTCTCGTTTTTGCTGTGAATGATATGGGGTTCGATTCTGGAGTGATCTGCGTGGTAGTGGTTCTAAAAAAACCTCTGATCTTTGAGGAGGAGCCACCATTTTGGGTCTCGCCCCCATCTCCTGCCTTTGTGTGGAATCTTTCCTTTGTCCCTGTTCTCTATTAGTATTATAGTGATTAGAGTGAGTGCTCTGTCTACTCATAGGTCCTCGTTGTCTTTCTGTGGGAAGGGATCCATTTTTTGTGTATTGGTCATTTACCCTAGACCCATATTTCCAGTCATTAGTTCTCTGGGAATTTCTTCTACCTTGTACCTGATTCTGTCTTAATTGGTGGGATTTTCTTTATGTGTGTCCCTACTGTAATCCATTCTCCTCTCTTTATTCTGTGTTTTGTAGGACCTAACTGTCCCACTTTGGTAATCTTCCATGTCCCGTTTAAATTTCCTGCACTTTGTGTCCAAGACCAGATATTCAAATCTATTCAACTTTTCCATAATATTCTTATCCTTGTCCTTAAACTCATTGGTGTTATTAAATGGTTCTAATTTCTTTTTCAAAGCCTCAGTTTCCAATTCAATATGTTTTGTTCTCTCAATACAGTATTTTATAACCAATTCCATAAGGGTATATGAGCATTTATCTAAGATATTTTCCCATTCAACCTGGAATTCAGGATTATTCTGGAATATAGAGGGTTTGAAAAGTCTGAGCCCCCTTGGTATCATTTTTTTATCTACATATTTTTGTAAATTTGTACTGTCCAGCCAGTGTTTCATTTCAGACTTAAGAAGGTCTTCCAATTTATGGAAGTCTTCCACCATATTATATTGGGGCTCAGACTTTTCACCTCTACTCACAGAATCAGTATCCCATCTAGCAAGGTAGGTCTGTCTCCTATTTGCTCTTTCCTCAAAGTTAGCGAAGCAGCTCATCTCAGCAGCCCGAATTAGACTTATGTGTAATGCAAGGATGAGGTAAAAAATACCCGGAGGTATTCAGGCGCTGTGAGGCGAGGTGCTTGGCTAAGCAGCAGCCAGTTTTTAGGGGAGTCACTCCCTATGAAATAACAAAGAAAAGGGAAAGAAGGCTGTGCTGTCAGAGGAAAGAACAGTACCATTCACTAAGTGTGTAGATTTTAAAACAATTTATTAAAAGACAATAACTCTTTTTAAAAAAAAACAGTATTTTGTGCAAAATAAGCCAACTATAAGCAAAAAATGATTTTGCCAATGGTATAAAAGGATGAAGTTTACCCCAGGTGATGATTCAGGACTGATGTTTTGTATTCTCTAGGATCCGTTCCACATTTTGCCCATATATAATATGTCCAGTAAAATTCTACTGTATAGAGTCCCTTTAGGAAGGTATTGTAGAGAGTCCAAATAAAAGTTCCATATGCCGCTAGAGGGCAAAAGGTTTGTCAGTTATATCTAACCGTCTCAATCAGGATGGAGACCTTACCGATAACCATCAGAAATTTATTATAGACTCCATTTCATTTATATTACGTCATAATTACTTTCTGTTTTTGGATTCATACTATCTACAAATTCTGGGTACCACCATGGGGACCAGTTTCGCGCCTAGCTACGCCAACCTTTACATGGGTCAATTTGAGGACCAACATGTATGGGGCGGCGGGCATGGCGCGGCCCTGGTCCTCTATGGTAGGTACATTGACGATTTATTTATTATTTGGGATGGGGATGCACTTTCAGCACAAGCATTTGTTAATTCACTTAATCAAAATGACTATAATTTAAAATTCACGCACCAGTATCACTCACACTCCATTAATTTTTTGGATTTGAATTTAGAGGCACGCAATGGACAAATATATACTACTAATCACACCAAGGAGGTAGGATCAAATGCCTACCTCCATTATTCTAGTGCACATTACCCACCCTGGAAAAAAAGCATACCCCGGAGTCAATTGATACGTCTTAGAAGAAATTGTTCTGATTTACAGTCTTTTGAACCACAAGCTAAACACATGGTAGATTCCTTTGAACATCGTGGGTATCCCACACCCTTACTCCATAAATCATTAGAAGAGGTGAGAGAGATAGATAGAGATCTATTACTATCCAAAGAAAAGAAATTGAATAATAATTCAGAAAAAGATAAAGAACATCATCTAGCCTTTATTACCACTTATAATGACCACTGTCCTAAGATAAAATCCATAATCAAGAAAAAATAAGAATTTACTTACCGATAATTCTATTTCTCGGAGTCCGTAGTGGATGCTGGGGTTCCTGAAAGGACCATGGGGAATAGCGGCTCCGCAGGAGACAGGGCACAAAAAGTAAAGCTTTAGGATCAGGTGGTGTGCACTGGCTCCTCCCCCCATGACCCTCCTCCAAGCCTCAGCTAGGATACTGTGCCCGGACGAGCGTACACAATAAGGAAGGATTTTGAATCCCGGGTAAGACTCATACCAGCCACACCAATCACACTGTACAACCTGTGATCTGAACCCAGTTAACAGTATGATAACAGCGGAGCCTCTGAAAAGATGGCTCACAACAATAATAACCCGATTTTTGTAACTATGTACAAGTATTGCAGATAATCCGCACTTGGGATGGGCGCCCAGCATCCACTACGGACTCCGAGAAATAGAATTATCGGTAAGTAAATTCTTATTTTCTCTATCGTCCTAGTGGATGCTGGGGTTCCTGAAAGGACCATGGGGATTATACCAAAGCTCCCAAACGGGCGGGAGAGTGCGGATGACTCTGCAGCACCGAATGAGAGAACTCCAGGTCCTCCTTAGCCAGGGTATCAAATTTGTAGAATTTAGCAAACGTGTTTGCCCCTGACCAAGTAGCTGCTCGGCAAAGTTGTAAAGCCGAGACCCCTCGGGCAGCCGCCCAAGATGAGCCCACCTTCCTTGTGGAATGGGCATTTACAGATTTTGGCTGTGGCAGGCCTGCCACAGAATGTGCAAGCTGAATTGTACTACAAATCCAACGAGCAATAGTCTGCTTAGAAGCAGGAGCACCCAGCTTTTTGGGTGCCTACAATATAAACAGCAAGTCAGACTTTCTGACTCCAGCCGTCCTGGAATTATATATATATATTTTCAGGGCCCTGACAACGTCTAGCAACTTGGAGTCCTCCAAGTCCCTAGTAGCCGCAGGCACCACAATAGGTTGTTTCAGGTGAAACGCTGACACCACCTTAGGAAGAAACTGGGGACGAGTCCGCAGTTCTGCCCTGTCCGAATGGAAAATCAAATATGGGCTTTTGTAAGACAAAACCGCCAATTTTGACAATCGCCTGGCCGAGGCCAGGGCCAACAGCATGGTCACTTTCCATGTGAGATATTTCAAATCCACAGATTTGAGTGGTTCAAACCAATATGATTTGAGGAATCCCAACACTACGTTGAGATCCCACGGTGCCACTGGAGGCACACAAGGTCTGTATATGCAATACTCCCTTGACAACGTCTGGACTTCAGGAACTGAAGCCAATTCTTTCTGGAAGAAAATCTATAGGGCCGAAACTTGAACCTTAATGGACCCCAATTTGAGGCTCATAGACACTCCTGTTTGCAGGAAGTGCAGAAATCGACCTAGTTGAAATTTTTTCGTGGGGCCCTCCTGGCCTCACCCACGCAACATATTTTTACCACATGTGGTGATAACGTTGTGCGGTCACCTCCTTCCTGGCTTTGACCAGGGTAGGTATGACCTCTTCCGGAATGCCTTTTCCCTTAGGATCCGGCGTTCAAACCGCCATGCCGTCAAACGCAGTCGCGGTAAGTCTTGGAACAGACAAGGTCCCTGCTGGAGCAGGTCCTTTCTTAAATGCCGATGCCACGGTTCCTCTTGGAACAGACATGGTACTTGCTGAAAGCAAATCCCTTCTTAGCTCCCGAGGCCATTAGTCCTCTGTGAGCATCTCTTGAAGTTCCGGTTACCAAGTCCCTCTTGGCCAATCCGGAGCCACAAGTATAGTTCTTACTCCTCTATGTCTTATAATTCTCAATACCTTGGTTATGAGAAGCAGAGAAGGGAACACATACACCGACTGTTACACCCACGGTGTTACCAGGACGTCCACAGCTATCGCTTGAAGGTCTCGTGACCTGGCGCAATACCTGTCCCATTTTTTTGTTCGGGCGGGACGCCATCATGTCCACCTTTGGTCTTTCCCAACGGTTCACAATCATGCGGAAAACTTCCCGATGAAGTTCCCACTCTCCCGGGTGGAGGTCGTGCCTGCTGAGGAAGTCTGCTTCCCAGTCGTCCACTCCCGGAATGAACACTGCTGACAGTGCTATCACATGATTTTCCGCCTAGCGAAAAATCCTTGCAGTTTTGTCACTGCCCTCCTGCTTCTTGTGCCGCCCTTTCTGTTTACATGGGCGACTGCCGTGATGTTATCCCACTGGATCAATACCGGCTGACCTTGAAGCAGAGGTCTTGCTAAGCTTAGAGCATTCTAAATTTGTTCTTAGCTCCAGTATATTTATGTGGAGAGAATTCTCCAGACTTGATCACACTCCTTGTGTGACTGCTCCCCAGCCTCTCAGGCTGGCCTCCGTGGTCACGAGCATCCAATCCTGAATGCCGAATCTGCGGCCCTCTAGAAGATGAGCACTCTGTAATCACCACAGGAGAGACACCCTTGTCCTTGGATATAGGGTTATCCGCTGATGCATCTGAAGATGCGATCCGGACCATTTGTCCAGCAGATCCCACTGAAGAGTTCTTGAGTGAAATCTGCCGAATGGAAGCGCTTCGTAATAAGCCACCATTTTTACCAGGACTCTTGTGCAATGATGCACTGACACTTTTCCTGGTTTTAGGAGGATCCCGATTAGCTCGGATAACTCCCTGGCTTTCTCCTCTGGGAGAAACACCTTTTCCTGGACTGTGTCCAGAATCATCCCTAGGACCAGCAGACGTGTCGTCGGAACAACTGCGGTTTTGGAATATTTAGAATCCACCCGTGCTGTCGTAGAACTACTTGAGATAGTGCTACTCCTACCTCCAACTGTTCTCTGGACCTTGTTCTTATCAGGAGGTCGTCCATTTTCTTTGAAGACGAATCCTCCTTTCGGTCATTACCTTGGTAAGGACCCGGGGTGCCTTGGACAATCCAACGGCATCGTCTTGAAACTGATAGTGACAGTTCTGTACCACGAACCTGAGGTACCCTTGGTGAGAAAAGGCAAATTTTGGGACATGGAGGTAAGCATCCCTGATGTCCCGGGACACCATATAGTCCCCTTGTTCTTTGCTATCACTGCTCTGAGTGACTCCATCTGGATTTGAACCCTTGTAAGTGTTCAAATTTTTCAGATTTAGAATAGGTCTCACCTAGCCTTCAGTACCACCATATAGTGTGGAGTAATACCCCTTTCCTTGTTGTCGGAGGGGTAAATTTATTATCACCTGCTGGGAATACAGCTTGTGAATTGTTTTCAATACTGCCTCCCTGTCGGAGGGAGACATTGGTACAGCAGACTACAGGAACCTGCGAGGGGGGAAACCTCTCGACATTCCAATCTGTACCCCTTGGATACTACTTGTAGGATCCAGGGGTCCTGTACGGTCCCAGCGTCATGCTGAGAACTTGGTAGAAGCGGTGGAGGGCTTCTGTTCCTGGGAATGGGCTGCCTGCTGCAGTCTTCTTCCCTTTCCTCTATCCCTGGGCAGATATGACTCTTATAGGGACGAAAGGACTGAGGCTGAAAAGACGGTGTCTTTTTCTGCAGAGATGTGACTTAGGGTAAAAAACGGTGGATTTTCCAGCAGTTGCCCTGGCCACCAGGTCCCATGGACCGACCCCAAATAACTCCTCCCCTTTATACGGCAATACATCCTTGTGCCGTTTGGAATCTGCATCACCTGACCACTGTCGTGTCCATAAACATCTTCTTGCAGATATGGACATCGCATTTACTCTTGATGCCAGAGTGCAAATATCCCTCTGCGCATCTCGCATATATAGAAATGCATCCTTTAAATGCTCTATAGTCAATAAAATACTGTCCCTGTCAAAGGTATCAATATTTTTAGTCAGGGAATCCGACCAAGCCACCTCAGCTCTGCACATCCAGGCTGAGGCGATCGCTGGTCGCAGTATAACACCAGCATGTGTGTGTATACTTTTTAGGATATTTTTCAGCCTCCTATCAGCTGGCTCCTTAAGTACGGCCCTATCCGTAGATGGTACCGCCACTTGTTCTGATAAGCGTGTGAGCGCCTTATCCACCCTGAGGGGTGTTTCCCACCGCGCCTTAACTTCTGGCGGGAAAGGGTATACCGCCAATAATTTTCTATCGGGGGAAACCCACGCATCATCACACACTTCATTTAATTTATCTGATTCAGGAAAAACTACAGGTAGTTTTTTCACCTCACACATAATACCCTTTTTTGTGGTACTTGGAGTATCAGAAATATGTAACACCTCCTTCATTGCCCTTAACGTGTGGCCCTAAAAGAAAATACGTTTGTTTCTTCACCGTCGACACTGAAATCAGTGTCCGTGTCTGGGTCTGTGTCGACCGACTGAGGTAAATGGGCATTTTACAGCCCCTGACGGTGTTTGAGACGCCTGGACAGATACTAATTTGTTCGCCGGCCCTCTCATGTCGTCAACCGGCTTGCAGCGTGTTGACATTGTCACGTAATTTCCATAAATAAGCCATCCATTCCGGTGTCGACTCCCTAGAGAGTGACATCACCATTACAGGCAATTTGCTCCGCCTCCTCACCAACATCGTCCTCATACATGTCGACACACACGTACCGACATATAGCACACACACACAGGGAATGCTCTGATAGAGGACAGGACCCCACTAGCCCCTTGGGGAGACAGAGGGAGAGTTTGCCAGCACACACCAAAGCGCTATATTTTACAGGGATAGCCTTATAATAAGTGCTCCCTTATAGCTGCTTTTATAAAATCACAATTTCGCCAAATTTTGCCCCCCCTCTCTTGATTTAACCCTGTTTCTGTAGTGCAGTGCAGGGGAGAGCCTGGGAGCCTTCCTGACCAGCGGAACTGTGTGAGGAAATGGCGCTGTGTGCTGAGGAGATAGGCTCCGCCCCCTTTTCGGCGGGCTCGTCTCCCGCTTAAAAATGGATTCTGGCAGGGGTTAAATATCTCCATATAGCCCCGGAGGCTATATGTGAGGTATCTTTTGCCAAAAAAAGGATTTTCATTGCTGCCCAGGGCGCCCCCCCCCAGCGCCCTGCACCCTCAGTGACTGCCGTGTGAAGTGTGCTGAGAGCAATGGCGCACAGCTGCAGTGCTGTGCGCTACCTTAAGAAGACTGAGGAGTCTTCTGCCGCCGATTCTGGACCTTCTTCTCTTTTCAGCATCTGCAAGGGGGCCGGCGGCGAGGCTCCGGTGACCATCCAGGCTGTACCTGTGATCGTCCCTCTGGAGCTAATGTCCAGTAGCCAAAGAAGCCAATCCATCCTGCACGCAGGTGAGTTCACTTCTTCTCCCCTAAGTCCCTCGATGCAGTGATCCTGTTGCCAGCAGGACTCACTGTAAAATAAAAAACCTAAGCTAAACTTTTCTAAGCAGCTCTTTAGGAGAGCCACCTAGATTGCACCCTTCTCGGCCGGGCACAAAAACCTAACTGAGGCTTGGAGGAGGGTCATGGGGGGAGGAGCCAGTGCACACCACCTGATCCTAAAGCTTTACTTTTTGTGCCCTGTCTCCTGCGGAGCCGCTATTCCCCATGGTCCTTTCAGGAACCCCAGCATCCACTAGGACGATAGATAAATTACAATATATTAAAACAAGACAACTTATTAAGGGACGCTCTTCCAATTAAGCCCACATTCATCTTTTGAAAGGGGCGATCCTTAAAGAACTCTTTAGCTCCGAGCTACTTAAGGCCTGAGAAAAAAACTACATTTATTAAAGATCCTTGGCTTTGTCTAATAATGGGTTTCTATAGATGTGGTGGCACCAGATGCATTACGTGCCAATACATAGAGAAAACACAATATGTTAAAACTGACAAAGGGGAAAAACAATACAAGATTAGAAGCCATATTAACTGCAATTCGACATATGTTGTGTATATTCTACAGTGCGGCTGTGGCCTTCATTATGTAGGCCGCACTACCAGAAAACTCACAGTGTCTCCCAACATTTTAATGACCATCACAATGGTGACCCTAAAAGTCTCAAAATAATAGGGATAGAACACATCCCCATGACGAACAGGGGAGGTGACCGTTTCAAAAAATTGTGCCAACAGGAGGTTTACTGGATGTTTAGGATGGGCTCCATACACCCAGATGGCCTCAATGAGGCAGTGGAATTGAACATGATTATTTAATATAGAAATCAATACAATGTGGTTTCATATTCCTTTATTACAGAAACATGAACCTTTTTCTCTTTATAAATATTAAATCCAATCCATTACTCTTATGTATTTTTTCTGTATCAAAAATTCCTTCTTCCATAGATTAAGCTGTCTCTGTTTTGTAATTTATGTTTCTAAACTTACCAGCCATAAGAATATCTCACTGTTATTGTTTGATTAATTTAGATTTATATGTAGCAATTTAAAATCTCCGGTCACTGAGCCACAGTATATATATCTAAATTAATTCATCACTCTTTGTATTTTCTCCACTCCGGAAAAAAATTATAAATTACCAGTTCTTTCATATGTGATGTAATGGCCCACTATCTACGATCAGGTCTTGTGAAAATTGACAGTATACTATTCATTACTATGAATTATATAGGCTCTGTTTACATGCAGTTTGTAAATGGTGAGATAAGTTGACACTGTGCCACACAAAAATACTTTGGTGTGAAATATATAGAACCTAAGTGTCTCCAGGTGTGTATGGTTGCCATGGATACCGAATTAATAATTAATACAATCCTAACCTCCGGCTGTGAAGGACGCGCTAGTGAGGGTTTCCATGGAGACCGACCTACATGCTTCCCGGCCGAGGAGGGCACGGCCAATAGGGCCGCATTGTCATGGTGACAGCCAAGAGGGGCGCGGCTAATAAAGCCGCGTCGTCATGGTGACGGTCGAGGAGGGCGCGGCTAATAGGGCCGCGTCGCCAGGGTGACGGACGGGGGTGGAAACGCTACCTCCGCCCGTCTCATTGGGGTGACCAGTTGTTTGCTCCGGGCCGCGTTGTTATGGCGACGGCCCGGGGATGATCATTGCTATGATATCATTGCTATGCCAACGGCCCGGGCGCACACGCCGGATGGTTGTGACTCCTCTAAAAGAGGAGGTAAAGAGAGATCTGAGTTAATTAGTAACAGCCAATATCACCAAACTAATCACTAATAATTAAAAATTAAAAAAGAAGGTAGAAGAGTCCTTCACTTTACACTCTGAAAGTATATCAGATTATATCACAACTATCATGTGATCTGTAGTCATATGACAATACTGATCACATGATTCCCATTCAACCTATGAAATTATTTTGGGAAAGGTCTCTATGACTACGTAGCAATAAACAAACCTTCTGATTGGATCAAGATATCCCACATTAAACTTCTAAGTAAATGAAAAGCATGCATTAGGACTTGAAATAAAAGTCTTATACTACCAAAGGTTTTTTTACTTAAGTAGGTCTGTCTCCTATACATATTTTAATTGTTTTAATGATTAGAAAGAGGTATGTTAGTGATAAACAGGAAATGTGCATCCAGGTGCCAATTAAGCCACCATTTTGTCTAGGGTATATAAAGTCCAAACCCAGACAGCAGAGTACACCTTTGAAAAAGCTGCAAGGTCTATGCAGCGAAACGCGTCAGGCATTTACCCCCTGGTACAGGACAACTCTGAATTGGACCCGAACCAGCCCACATCACCAACCAGCTATCCAGTGGAGTCCCAGAGAGGCACCATCCTATTTCCGCATTGCATGAGGTACCCACCACATTCGGGACATTGCTATAACCCTCTAGCGGCATATGGAACTTTTATTTGGACTCTCTACAATACCTTCCTAAAGGGACTCTATACAGTAGAATTTTACTGGACATATTATATATGGGCAAAATGTGGAACGGATCCTAGAGAATACAAAACATCAGTCCTGAATCATCACCTGGGGTAAACTTCATCCTTTTATACCATTGGCAAAATCATTTTTTGCTTATAGTTGGCTTATTTTGCACAAAATACTGTTTTTTTTAAAAAGAGTTATTGTTTTTTAATAAATTGTTTTAAAATCTACACACTTAGTGAATGGTACTGTTCTTTCCTCTGACAGCGCAGCCTTCTTTCCCTTTTCCTTGGCTGTAACTTTGCATTATCGTAGTCGACACTGGAGTCAGACTCCGTGTCGATATCAGTGTCTATTATTTTGGATAGTGAGCGTTGTGAGACTCTGAAGGTCTCTGCGACATAAGGACAGACCTGTGTAGATTCACTGTCTGTTCTCTAATCTTTTGTGAAATAAATTTACCTCAGCACTTTATTTCACATATCCAATCAGGTGTCGGCGTTGTCGAAGGAGACACCACTCACACACACACATTTGCTCCATCTCCTCCTTAGGAGAGCCTTTTACCTCAGACATGTCGACACACACATACCGACACACCACACACTCAGGGAATGCTCATCTGAAGATAATTTCCCCACAAGGCCCTTTGGAGAGACAGAGAGAGAGTATGCCAGCACACACCCCCAGCTATATGACCCAGGAAAAACACAGCAATTTTATGTTAAGCCAGTAGCGCTGTTATTATCTGCGCCGAATTATGTGCCCCCCCCCCTCTTCTTTAAAACCCTGTCTTCTACCGTGGTATAAGCAGGGAAGAGTCCGGGGAGCTTCCTCTCAGCGGTGCTGTGGAGAAAAACATGGCGCTGGTGAGTGCTGAGGGAGAAGCCCCGCCCCCTCAACGGCGGGCTTCTGTCCCGCTAAAAGTGTAAATTTGCGGGGGCTCCTGCATATATACAGTGTCCAGCTGTATATATGCTCCTTTTGCCAAATAAGAGGTTTATATTGCTGCCCAGGGCGCCCCCCCCCCCTGCGCCCTGCACCCTAACAGTGACCGGAGTATGTGAGGTGTATGGGAGCAATGGCGCACAGCTGCAGTGCTGTGCGTTACCTCAGTGAAGATCATGAAGTCTTCTGCCGCCTCTGAAGTCTTCTTTTCTTCTCATACTCACCCGGCTTCTATCTTCCGGCTGTGCGAGGGGGACGGCGGCGCGGCTTTGGGACGGATGGCTAGGGTGAGATCCTGCGTACCAATTCCTCTGGAGCTAATGGTGTCCAGTAGCCTAAGAAGCAGGACCTAGCTTCAGAGAGTAGGGCTGCTTTTCTCCCCTCAGTCCCTCGATGCAGGGAGTCTGTTGCCAGCAGAGCTCCCTGAAAATAAAAAACCTAACAAAATACTTTCTATCAGCAAACTCAGGAGAGCTCACTGAAAAGCACCCAGCTCCTCTGGGCACAGTATCAAACTGAGGTCTGGAGGAGGGGCATAGAGGGAGGAGCCAGTGCACACCAGGAACAAAATTCTTTCTTAAAGTGCCCATGTCTCCTGCGGAGCCCGTCTATCCCCATGGTCCTTACAGAGTCCCCAGCATCCTCTAGGACGTTAGAGAAAATGGCGCTGCGTAGAACTGTGAGGGCTAAGCCACGCCCCCTTAATGGCGCGCTTCAGCCCCGCTATTTTTTAGCTTTTTTTAGTGCCTATGCAGTCTGTATACAGTGCCTCTTGATATGGAGGTTTTATTGCTGCCCATGGCGCCCCCCCCCCCTGCGCCCTGCACCCTTGTAGTGCTGCTTCTGTGCGGGAGCAATGGCGCGCAGCGCGACCGCTGCACGGTACCTCTGAAGACTGAAGTCTTCTGCCGTCTTTATGAAGTCTTCTTTGCTTCTTTTACTCACGCGGCTTCTTTCTTCTGGCTCTGTGAGGGGGACGACGGTGCGGCTCCGGGAACGAGCAGCTAGGATATACCAAGTGATCAGACCTAAGAGCTAATGGTCTCCAGTAGTCTAAGAAGCAGAGCCTTTGAACTCACAGAAGTAGGTCTGCTTCTCTCCCCCTCAGTCCCACGAAGCAGGGAGCCTGTTGCCAGCAGTGCTCCCTGAAAATAATAAATCTAACATAAAGTCTTTTCAGAGAAACTCAGGAGAGCACCCCTGTTATGTGTCCAGTCTCTCTGGGCACAGAATCTAACTGGAGTCTGGAGGAGGGGCATAGAGGGAGGAGCCAGTTCACACCCCTTTTAAAGTCTTAAAGTGCCCATGTCTCCTGCGCATCCGGTCTATACCCCATAGTCCATTTGGAGTCCCCAGCATCCTCTAGGACGTATGAGAAAACATGTTATCTAGCATGAAACAGGAAGCAACCATGCCAATCAGCATGTAACCTGAAGAAACCACGCTAACCATGCATGAAAGAGGAACAGCAACATCTGAACCAGTACTTAACCAAGTAGCAACGCAGGAAAATGAAGCACTGGGCGGGCGCCCAGCATCCTCTATGAACTACGATAGAAAAGGATTTACTGGTAAGTAATTAAAATCCTATTATCTCTTACGTCCTAGACAGGGCCAGATTAACAATGGGGCGGATGGAGCTATAGGTCCAGGCCTCCACATAAAAATAGGCCCATCATGCTAGCAGCAGGATGGTGACCAGGCACACAACTCGCCAAACAATCATAAATCATAAGTGTTATTATTATTTATAATTTATTTATTAACAGTTTCTTATATAGCACAGCATATTCCGTTGCGCTTTACAATTAGAACAACAGTAATAGAACAAAACTGGGTAAAAACAGAGAGACATAGAGGTAGGAAAGCCCTGCTCGCAAGTTTACAATCTATGGGATTAAAATAGTTTTTTTGTTTTCTCACAAAATTATGCATATTTTCTTTGTTTATGTATTTAGGAAGTAATTAGGGTTCATAGTGTACAGGGTGTACACACCCATATGGTTCTGGCCACACCCAAAAAGCACTAGTATCAGCTTCTCCCCTTCTCAGTATAGGCCCTTGGAAATTTTCAGCTCCAGGCGCATGTGGCCCTTAATCCGGCCCTGGTCCTAGAGGATGCTGGGGTTCCATTCAATACCATAGGGATGTACCAAATCTCCCAGTACGGGAGGGAGAGTGCTGAGGATCCTGAAGAACTGATTGACCAAACTTTAGGTCCTCAGATGCCAAAGTTTCGAACTTGAAGAACTTCAGCAAAACGTGTTCGACCCCGACCAAGCAACTGGTCGGCAAAGCTGTAAAGCCGAAACACCCCGGGCAGCTGCCCAGGAACAACACGGCCTGTCATAGAATAAGCATGCTGGATAGGAAACCAGCGAGCAAATGTCTGCTTAGAAGCAGGACACCCAACCATGTTGGGATCATAAAGGACAAACAGAGCGTCCGACTACCTGTGACGAAAAGTCCTTGTCACAGAAATTTTCAAAGCCCTCACAACCTCCAAGGACTGTGAGGAAATTGAGGAGTCAGTAGCCACTGGCATCACAATAGGTTGTTGATATGAAAAACCGACACAACCTTTGAAAGAAATTGCTGACGCGTTCTGAGCTCAGCTCTATCTTCCTGGAAAAACAAGTAGGGGCTCTTGCATGACAATGCCCCCAATTTCGACAGACGTCGAGCAGATGCCAATGCCAACAATCGGACTACCTTCCAAGAAAGAAACTTGATGTCCACCTCCTGTAAAAGCTCGAACTAATCCGACTGTAGGAACTACAGTACCACATTAAGATCCCAAGATGCCGTAGGAGGCACAAAGGGTGGCTGGATGTGCAGAACCCCCTTTCAAGAAAGTCTGACCCTCAGGGAGAGCAGCCAATAGTTTCTGGAAGAAAATGGATAAGGCCGAAGTCTGGACTTTATGGATCCCAAGGGTAGGCCCACATCCACACCCGCTTGAAGAAAGAGGAGAAACCCGTCCTAGTTGAAACTCCACTGTAGGAAACTTCTTGGATTCACACTAAGACCCATACTTTTTCCAAATCCGATGGTAATGTTTTGATGTTACTCCTTTCCTAGCCTGAATCAGGGTAGGAATGACCTTTTTTGGAATGCCCTTCCGAGCTAGGATCTGGCGTTTAACCTTCCCGATGCCAAACATAGCGCGGGTAGGTCTTGATAATTGAACGGCCACTGTTGTAGAAGGTCCTCGCAAAAAGGAAGAGGCCACTGATCCTCCAGTAGAAATCACAGGAGATCCGCGTACGAAGCCATTCTTGGCCCGTCCAGAGCAATGAGGATCCCATGAACTCTTGTTCTTACTATAAGTTGGAGAATCCTTGTGATGAGTGGAAGCTGAGGGGACACATACACCGACTGGAACATCCATGAAGTTATCAGTGCGTCTACCGTCACTGCCTGTGGGTCTCCTGACCTGGAACAGTACCTCCGAAGCCTCTTGTTGAGGCGAGAGGCCATCACATCTACCTGAGATACACTCTATCGGCTTGTCACCTCTGCGAATACTTCCGGGTGGAGGCCCCATTCTCCTGGAAGGAGATTGTGTCTGCTGAGGAAGTCTGCTTCCCAGTTGTCCACACCCGAAATGAAGATCGCTAATAGCGCCCGTGCATTCCCAGAGGAGGATTATTGTTACCTCCGACATTGCAGCCCTACCTGTTTATGTAGGACACCGCTGTGACGTTGTTCGACTGAACCTGAACGGCTTGATCTTGCAGAAGATGTGCCGCTTGTAGAAGGTCGTTGTACATGGCCTTCAGATCCAGAATGTTTATTGGAAGGAGAGTGTCACGCTCAAAGTAATTTGGGGTTCCGACAACCGAGTTTTGGCTGAGGAGAGTAAACAAGGTAGCTGACAACCGAGCTACCTATGAGGAGAGTAAACGAGGTGGCTGAATGTAATTCCTACTCATGGGGTGGAAGCCAAACGAAGTGTTAACATTGGCCAGAGGGCGTAAATAAAAAGGAGGACTTCGTAGGAAGATAACTGTAGTTTTAATTAGAGATGAGCGGATTCGGTTTTACTCGGTTCTCAAAACCAAATCTTATTGGCTATCCAAAACACGTGACATCCGTGAGCCAATAAGATTCGGTTTTGAGAACCGAGTAAAACCGAATCCGCTCATCTCTAGTTTTAATGAATAATCAGGCTGTACACGAATATTGGAGAAATAGAAGAAACTGGAAGAATTAGTCTATGGTTAAATGATTTGAAGAGTGAAGCGGAAGTACTCCGGTAAAGAAGTACTGAAGACTGTGTTTTATGATTAAAAGATGAGGCTGAAGTACTTGGACTTTGAAGAAATGAAGACGTGGTTTGTGACTGAAAGACGAGGCTGAAGAACTTGGGACTTTGAAGAAATGAAGACATCTGCGGGAACCGCCGTTAGCACCTGAAGCTCCTCTACGACCTGGGAGCCCATGAGCGCTTCCACGAGTGGCAACGGATTTAGACAGCAGGACTGCAGCAGCGTTTAGGTAACCGATAGATGAGAGCAACCAGGATCAGGGAACCAGAAGTAACCTGGGAGCACAGAGCTGGAGAACCTTTCACAAGGAGGTAACTTGAAGCACTGGCACTTTCCCTCTGAACCAGCCCCCTTTTGTAAGGGGAGAACACGCAGGATTGGCTGGACACAGATTGGGAACTTCATTGTTAATACTCTGGTCTCCAACATGGCTGCCCCCAGCACAGGAGACATACTTAGCTGTTAGCACACAGCTTTAGCCAACTTCTGTCTCTGACACACTATACTGTGTCACCACTAGAGGACCTTACCGCAGCGATCCCCGCCGCAGCTCCCGGCTCTCCAGACCCTCGGGCCCCGGCCCTTGGCAGCCGCACACCAGAAGCTCCCTGCCACTGCAGCTGCCCCAACCAGCGGGACGGTAACCTGCGGGAGTACCCGCCGGAGGTAAGGCTCCGGAGCCTGACAGTACCCCCCTTTTTAGGATGAGCTCTGAACACCCTTGTGCTTTCATCGGATTCTTGGTATGAAAGGTCCGGACTAATTTTGGAGCATGGACGTCCTCTTCAGAAACCCAGGACCTTTCCTCTGGTACATATCCCTTCCAATCAATAAGATATTGGAGACGACCATATCTTTTACGACAGTCAAGGATCCTATGAACTTCAAATTCTTCTCCTTGAGCAGCTTGCACCTTGGGAGGTCTAGGGAGCGCAGCCTGAAAATGGTAAAGTATGAGAGGCTTCAGTAAGGAAATGTGAAATGCATATGGGATCTTCAAGTACAGAGGCAACGTCACTTTGTATACTACTGGATTCAATACTTTTTTAATAGGATATGGTCCAATTAATCTGGGGGCAAATTTCTTGGCAGGGACCTTGAGTCTTAAGTTTCGAGTAGAAATCCAGACTTGATCACCCACTTTGAGGCTAGGGACAGCCTTCCGTTTCCGATCTGCAATTTTTTTTTATTTATTGGATGTTTTAAGCAGAGCCTCATGAACCTGTTTCCACATCTTAGTGAATTGCTGAAGGGCTAACTCTGTGGCAGGTACTTCGAGAGCTGGAAGAGATTGGAAAGCAGGAACACGTGGATGAAATTCATAATTCACATTTAAGGGTGTGGAATGAGTAGCGGAATGGTAGAGATTATTGTGAGCAAATTCAGCAAATGGAAGATAGTCCAGCCAATCGTCCTGAGAAGAAGACATGAAGAGTCATAGGAAAGTCTCTAAGTCTTGGTTCACTCTCTCAGTCTGGCCATCCGATTGGGGATGGTATGCAGAGGAGAAACTTAATTCCATTCCAAGAGCTTAACTCAGTGCTCTCCAGAATTTAGCCACAAATTGAGGCCCTCGATCGGAAACTATCTCTTGTGGAAGTCCATGTAACCGGAAGATGTCTGATATGAACAATTTTGATAGTTGTGGAGCGGTTGGAAGACCTCTAAGTGGGACAAAGTGCACCAATTTGGAAAATCGTTCCACAATGACCCAAATGGTGTTTCGTCCTCTGGAGACAGGTAGGTCAGTTATAAATTTCATGGAGATGTGTGTCCAGGGTTTTTGTGGAACCGATTGCAGATGAAGATGACCCGATGGTGATCCTCTTGGACTTTTATGTTGGGCACACTTTGGGCAGGCAGCTATGAATTCCAAAACATCCGTATTTAGATGAGGCCACCAATAGGAGCGTTGGATGAACTTAAGAGTCTTGATGCTACTTGCGTGTCCCATACACGGTGAGGTATGAGCCCACGTGAGCAGTCTTTTTCGGAGTTCTGGTGCAACGAAGGTTTTTCCCGGTGGAGGAGGCGAAGTAGTACGAGTTGCAGCAAAGGAGGCAGGATCTAGGATGAATGGTCTGTCCGGAAGATCTGTGGACTCATCTGAACTCAATGAACGAGAGAGCGCATCTGCTTTCTGATTAAGAGACCCTGGATGATAACTGAGCTTGAAAGAAAAACGGGAGAAGAACAGTGCCCACCTGGCTTGCTGTGGGTTTAAACATCGGGCGGTCTGAAGATATAAAAGATTTTTGTGATCCGTGGTGACGGAGATTGGATGCTGAGCTCCTGCCAGCAAATACCTCCACTCTTCAAAAGCAAGTTTTATCTCAAGCAATTCTTGTTCTCCAATGGCGTAGTTTTGTTCTGCCGGAGAGAATCTTCGGGAAAAATAAGCACAAGGATGAGCTTTCTGATCCTTGAAGTACTGGGATAAGACAGCCCCCACTCCTACTGAAGCATCCACCTCCACCTGAAAAGGACGAGTGAGATCAGGTTGCCGAAGGATAGGAGCAGACATGAAGGCCTCTTTTAGAAATGAAAAGGCTTTTAGTACCTCAGGTGGCCAAGCTGCAGAATAAGACCCTTTTCTTGTTAGTGCTGTAATCGGGGCAATGATGGAGAAATAATCTTTAATAAACTTCCTATAGAAATTGGCGAAGCCTAAAAAATGCTGGATTCCCTTCAGAGTGGCAGGAAGGGTCCAATCTCTAATTGCTTGGATTTTGGCAGGATCCATCTGTAACTCCCTCCCAGAAATGATGTAACCTAAGAAAGGGATGGAGGGAACCTCAAACGTGCACTTCTCCAGTTTACAAAAGAGTTGATTTTCCCTTGGACGTTTCAAGACTTCTCTGACCTGTTCCCGATGGACTTTCAGATCTTTGGAAAATATTAGAATATCGTCCAGATACACAACCAGGCACTTATAGAGAAGATCTCGGACTAATTTGTTGACATAATTCTGGAAGACTGCTGGAGCATTGTATAAGCCAAAGGGCATCACCAGATATTTGTAATGCCCATCGCGAGTAATGAACGCAGTCTTCCACTCATCTCCTGTGCGAATGCGTATAAGGTTATAAGCTCCACGCAGGTCCAATTTGGTGAAAATGGTAGCCCCCTTTACTCGGTCAAATAGTTTGGGAATCAAGGGCAAGGGGTATCTGTTCTTAACTGTAACTTCATTGAGGCCCCGGTGGTCGATGCAAGGCCATAGGCCCCCGTCCTTATTCTTAACGGAAAAAAACCTCCTGACTCGGCTAGAGAAGAGGAAGGGTGAAGGAACCCTTTGGCCAAATTCTCCTGTATATACTCAGACATCGCTTGGCTTTCCGGGAGAGATAAAGGGTACGTTCAGCCTCTGTGAGGTGTTTTACCAGGCAGTAAATCAATAGTGCAGTCCCAGCTTCTGTGGGAAGGCAAGGTATCCGCCCCTTGCTTACTGAAGACGTCCAGAAAGGGCTGATAGGCATCTGGGAGATCAGTGGAGTGTAGGGTAAGGAGTGGCTTGACGGTAGATAAAAAGCTTTGAGAGCACGACTCCCCCCAAGCGAGTACATCCATAGTTTGCCAATCCAAGCGGGGGTTGTGCTCCTGTAACCACGGGAATCCTAGGAATATTTTTTGAGAGGCTTAGGGAATTACCAGGAAAGTGATAACTTCAGAATGGAGAATACCAACTTTCATCTACAGAGGAACTGTACGGTGGGTGATGATCCCTTCAGGGATATAACTTCCGTCAACCGCGGTGATAGAGATAGCTCGCTCCAAACGAATGGTTGGTATTTCAGACTGTCAGACTAAGGCGGAAGTAATGAAACTTTCTGCAGCTCCAGAATCCAAAAGTGCTGTAACATGAAGGGAGGTAGAGGAAAGTTCCAGACATACAGCCAACAGTGATTCCTTCCTGGTAAATTGGTTGGGGAATGCTCCTAGCTTAACCTCTCCTGCGTAAGCTAGAAGCGGGAGTTTCCCGGTCGCTGAATACAAGAGTAACAAAGTGGTCAGCCTCCCCACAATACATGCAGAGGTTGCCCTGTCTGCATCTTTGACGTTCCTCACTGGTGAGACGAGAGCGGTTGACCTGCATAGGTTCTTCAGTAGACAGTGAGGATGGTCTAGGAGTGTGACAGGTCCTAGGTTTGGGTCGCTCGAACCTTGTTTTCTCAAGACAGCGCTCCTTGTATCTCATATCAATCTTGTTACATAAAGAAAAAAGCTGATCGAGCTTAACTGGCACATCATCACCAGGTCATCTTTAATTTTGTCGGAGAGACCGTTCCAAAAGGCAGCAATGAGAGCCTCTTCATTCCAGCCCACTTCGGAAGACAGAGTATGGAATTGGATCACATACTGGGTGACGTGACGGGTTCCCTGACGCAGACGCAGAATCTCCAAAGAGGCAGAGGTGGTCTGGCTTGGCTCATCAAAGATTTTATGAAAAGTTGCCACGAATTCCGGGTAATTCGAGAGTATGGGATCAGTTTTCTCCCATAGGGGTGAAGCCCAATCCAGAGCTGGTCCGGTCAGAAGTGAAATGATGTATGCGATTTTGATCCGATCAGACAGAAAGTTAGCTGACTGAAGCTCAAACTGGATCTCACATTGATTGAGGAACCCTCGGCACTGCTTTGGACTACCGTTAAATTTACTGGGTGGCGGTAGTTGTAAACGAGGAACTGGAATCTACACTAGAGGATTAGGTGCTGGCGGATTGGAAGCTGGAACCGGAGTCCGAGATGTGGAAATGTCTGCGTGAAGAGAATCCAAACGTATGGACATATTCTGCATGAACTGCACAACCTGTGCCTGCATGGCCTCCTGTTTATTTAGACGAGACAGAATATCCACAGAGGCATCGCCCCACGGTAGCCTGCTCACTTGCCGGATCCATTGGACCAGTGCTTACTGTCACGCACGGCGTAAGTTGGGGTTCCGACGACCGAATTTTGGCTGAAGGGACAGCTACCTGTGAGGAGAGTAAACGAGGTGGCTGAATGTAATTCCTCCTCATGGGGTGAAAGACAAACTAAGTGTTAACGTTGGCCGGAGGGCGTAAAGTAAAGGAGGACTTCGTAGGAAGATAACTGTAGTTTTAATGAATAATCAGGCTGTACACGAATATTGGAGAAATAGAAGAAACTGGAATTAGAGTCTATGGTTAAATGACTTGAAGAGTGAAGCTGAAGAACTCAGGTAAAGAAGAACTGAAGACGTGGTTTATGATTGAAAGATGAGGCTGAAGAACTTGGACTTTGAAGAAATGAAGACTGTGGTTTGTGATTGAAAGATGAGGCTGAAGAAATTGGACTCTGAAGAAATTAAGACATCTAGGGGAACCCCCGTTAGCATCTGGAGCTCCTCTATGACCTGGGACTCTGTCAGCGCTTCCACGAGTGGCAACGGACTTAGACAGCAGGACTGCAGCAGCATTTAGGTAACCGATAGATGAGAGCAACCAGGATCAGGGAACCAGAAGTAACCTGGGAGCACAGAGCTGGAGAACCTTTCACAAGGAGGTAACTTGAAGCACTGGCACTCTCCCTCTGAGCCAGCTCCCTTTTGTAAGGGGAGAACACGCAGGATTGGCTGAACACAGATTGGGAACTTCAGTGGTAATACTCTGGTCTCCAACATGGCTGCCCCCAACACAGGAGACATACTTAGATGTTAGCACACAGCTTTAGCCAGCTTCTGTCTCTGACACACTATACTGTGTCACCACTAGAGGACCTTACCGCAGTGATCCCGGCTCTCCAGACTCTCACCCCTGGCAGCCGCACATCTGTCCAGGAGGACCCGCCACCAGCAGCTCCCTGCCGCTACAGCCACGCCAACCAGCAGGATGGTAACCCGCGGGAGCACCCGCCGGAGGTAAGGCTCCGGAGCCTGACAGAGAGATTCCTGAACTGACCGGTTTCATTTGAAATTTTCCCCCTGAATGACTGCTTCCCAACCTCTGAGACTTGCATCTGTGGTTAGAAGAATCCAATTCTGAATCCCGAACCTGTGGTCCTCGAGTAGGTGAGAAATTTGCAGCCACCAGAGGAGTGAAATTCCGGCTTTCAGCGACAGACGTATCCGCTGGTGCATGTGAAGATGAGATCCTGACCATAAGACCAGGAGATCCAGTGGGAAAGACCGTGCAAGGAATCTTCCGTACTGTCGAGCCTCTTAGGAGGTAACCATCTTCCCCAGAAGGCGAATGCACAGATGATCCGACACCTGGGCTGGTATCAGGACATCCCGGACCATTGATTGGATCACCAACGTTTTCTTCACCGGTAGCGTGTCGAGAATCATCCCCAGGAAGGAACGCCTCCCTATCGGCTTCAAATGCGAAATTGGAAGCTTCAGGATCCACCCAAGATCCCGGGACAGGTGATTTGAGAAAGCAACATTCTGTAACAACAGCTCCCTGGAGGATGTTAAGGTCGTCCCGATATGGAATTATGACAACTCCTGGTTTGTGGAGCGGAGCATAAAGGCTGCCATGGTCCTGATGAACACCCCCGGTGTTGCGTAGAAGCCAAGTTCAGTGTTTGGAACTGGAAGTGACATAGTTGTAGTGCAACTTTAGATAGGCCTAGAGAGGCGGCCAGATTGGAATGTGAAGTACACACCCCTGATATCCCGGGATACCAGGAATTCCTCTATATCTCGATCAGAGATCACCACTCTGTATCCGCAGTCCATTGGTGTAGCCACCATCACCTGCATGTCCAAACTGCCAGAGCAGAGGTCCCTGCGTTATGCAGGTCAATCTCCTTCATGGCGTCTAGCAGTGAAGCATGTAGAATCCTGTATGTGACATAGAAACAAGTACAAGTCACTTCTACACATAGAATGTAAATCATCAAGTAAGGAGCCTGACCACGTTACAATAGCCCCAGAGATGTAGCAAAAGTGGGTCTCCGAGTCACACCTGCAGCAGGGTACAGTATTAGAGATTAGTCTCAATCTGCGATCAGCCTTTATGGAGGTTGTACCAGGTAGATAACACAACCCTTGACAATTTAGACACTCTTTAGGGATGTGGATAACTCAGGGTGGACTCAGGTTTTCCTAAATAAGGAGTTTAACGACCTTAACAGTGGGAAGGCATTTATTATTTCTCATCCCTAATAGCCTCAAACATATGTTGCCCCCCTCAGATGTCATGTATTATATGGGTAAGTGTACGCTTGTTAGGGTACGCAAGTGGGGCGAGAGGCACAGCTGTGGGATTTTAATCCTCAGACTACATCAAAACTGCGGCTTCTTCCTAGTATGGGATATATTTAAAAAATATAAATCAAAGTACACCTTATGGAGGCCACCCCAGGGGAACTGCTGCCGAAACCTGAGAATTTGTACAGTTTTGAGCATGGTATAGACTCCCCAGGAAAATATATCCATTCTGCAGTACAGGACAAGGACCCTCATTCCGAGTTGTTCGCTCGCTAGCAGTTTTTAGCAGCCATGCAAACGCTATGCCGCCGCCCCCTGGGAGTGTATTTTAGCTTAGCAGAAGTGCAAACGGTTGTATCGCAGAGTGACTGCAAATTTTTTTTGGGTAGTTTCAGAGTAGCTCAAAAGCTACTCAGCGCTTGCGATCACTTCAGACTATTCAGTTCCTGATTTGATGTCACAAACCCGCCCAGCGTTCGTCCAACCACGCCTGTGTTTTCCATGGCATGCCTGCGTTTTTCCGCACACTCCCTGAAAACGGTCAGTTGCCACCCCGAAACGCCCACTTCATGTCAATCACTCTGCGGCAACCAGTGCGACTGAAATGCATCGCTAGACCCTGTGCAAAACTGCATCGTTCATTGTGCCCGTGCGCAGTGCGCCGCATACGCATAACTGACGATTTTTAGCCTGATCGCTGCACTGCAAACAAATTCAGCTAGCGATCAACTCGGAATGACCCCCAAAGTCCCTTAAATATGGTAAATTGGTTTACACACACACAGGAAAATGTCAGCACAGTTTCCCCCCAGAATACCTTCAGAGAGTCACAGAGTACAAGGAAACCAGCCACACAGCTCCCCTGTGAGCGGTCACTATGGTAACAAGCCAGCTCTGACTGAGTAACCTTAACAGGATAAACAGTTCATAAATTTAAACTCCCTCCCCCCCCCCTCCCGTGTATAACCCTGGTACCTAAGAGGATAGCTGGAGTTATGTGGAGTGCAGCGCTCCCTGTCAGCGTTCTTAAGCTACTGCAAGGAGAAAATGGCGCTGGTGAGTGCTGGATCCACTCTGATAAGCTCCGCATCCTGTAATGGTGCGTCTTCCCGCACTTAGAGATTATACTGGCCTGAGGTGATTTCTGCAGCAAACATTGGGTCAGATCTTGAAAGCTTTCTTTGACTAGTGTAGGGAATTGCGCTGGCCCAGGACGCCCCTTACAGTGCCGTACGCAGTGTGCCGCTGAGCCTTTGAAAGCTCAGCCTGTCAGAGCAGCGCTCCCACCCTTGTGCCGCAATTTTTGCCGGGAACCCGCTTACCGGGACTCCGGCGTCAGATTCACCGCTCTTCTTTTTTCTGGCTCTGTTAGGGGGTGGCGGCATGCTGCGGGAGTGAGCGGTCGCCTCATCACCCTCAGGAGCTCAGTGTCCTGTTAGCGGAGATAGGGGCCATTAACATCAAGGTTTGGATCCTATCCCCTCCCCTAAAGGCCCTTGGGCGATTTTGAGCTGAAAGAAGCTCACTTTTGGTGTTTTGAGCTGCTTTCAGCTCAAAGCTGCCAAGTGGGTATGCCCAAACGATGAGCGCTGATGCGCGCTCCCGCTTCATCGCTGGCGGTCGCCTTTCATCTACTGGTATTACTAGTAGATGAACGGCGGGGTGAGTGGCTTTCCATAGCGTCCTGCTATGGAAAGCCGCTTACCCCCGCTGACATCACTGGGCAGCGGGGAAAAGTGCTCAGTGTGTATGCACTGAGTGCTTTTCAGCCCAGCGATGTCAGCGATCATCACTGTGCATACACGCTGGGCAAAAACGCCCAGTGTGTATGGACCTTAAGTCCCACTACGCAGGAAGGCTGTTGCCAGCAGCCTTCCTGTAAAATAACAAACTCTAGAAAACAATAAAAATAGGATTTTAATTACCTATTGGTAAATCCTTTTCTCGTAGTCCGTAGAGGATGCTGGGGTCCACATTAGTACCATGGGGTATATATGGGTGTACTAGGAGCCATTGGCACTTTAAGAGTTTGAGAGTGTGGGCTGGCTCCTCCCTCTATGCCTCTCCAACGAGACTCAGCCTAGAAACTGTTCCAGAGGAGATGGACATCTTCGAGAGAAGGATTTAACACAGATAGTGGCGAGATTCATACCAGCTCACACATACAGTACAAGGCACATCAAGCTAAATAGCTTGAAAAACTCAGCAACTGCTGAAACATTACTTACCAAGTAACAATGCAGTACATAACTAAACAAAGTTATACTGAACCAGATAACGGTTGCAGGAAAACGAAGCACTAGGCGGGCGCCCAGCATCCTCTACGGCAGAGGTTCTCAAACTCGGTCCTCGGGAGCCCACACAGTGCATTTTTTGCCCAGCAGGTGCACACTGCACAGGTGTATTAATTACTCACTGACACATTTTAAAAGATCCACAAGTGGAGCTAATTATTTCACTTGCGATTCTGTGAGGAGACCTGCAAAACATGCACTGTGTGGGCCCCCGAGGACCGAGTTTGAGAACCTCTGCTCTATGGACTACGAGGAAAGGATTTACCGGTAGGTAACCAAAATCCTATTTTCTCTTACGTCCTAGAGGATGCTTGGGTCCACATTAGTACCATGGGGATGTACCAAAGCTCCCAGAACAGGAGGGAGAGCGTGGAGGCTCCTGCAGAACTGATTGACTGAACTTTAGATCATCAGAGGTCAAAGTATCTAACTTGTAGAACCTAGAAACTGTGCCCGAGGAGATGGACATCTTCGAGAGAAGGATTATACACAGATAGTGGCGAGATTCACACCAGCTCACACACAAGGCAAACCAAGCTAACTAGCTTGAAACATCAGCAACGGCTGAACAAGATTACTTACCAAGTATCTAAACAGTACTTAACCTAGAACTAAGCAGTACTGAACTAAATAACCACTGCAGGATCACGAAGTGCTGGGCGGGCGCCCAGCATCCTCTACGACTACGAGAAAAGGATTTACTGGTAGGTAATTAAAATCCTATTTTCTCTTACGTCCTAGAGGATGCTGGGGTCCACAATAGTACCATGGGGATGTTCCAAAGCTCCCAGAGCGGGCAGGAGATCGCGGAGGCTCCTGCAGAACCAATTGACCAAACTTAAGGTCCTCAGAGGCCAAAGTATCGAACTTGTAAAACTTTGCGAACGTGTTCGACCCTGACCAAGTAGCTGCTCGGCAGAGTTGTAAGGCCGAGACACCCCGGGCAGCCGCCCAGGAAGAACCCACATTACGAGTAGAGTGGGCCTTAACAGACGTAGGGCACAGCAAGCCTGCCGTAAAATACGCATGCTGGGTAGTGAACCTGATCCTGCGAGAGATCGTCTGCTTAGAAGCAGGACACCCAAGTTACTTGGGATCATACAGGATAAACAGAGAGTCCGATTTTCTGTGACGAGCAATCCTCCTCACATAGATTTTTAGAGCCCTTACAACATCTAAGGACTTTGATGAAATTGAGGAGTCAGTCGCAACTGGCACCACAATAGGTTGGTTGATATGAAATGCCAACACAACCTCCGGAAGAAACTGCTGACATGTCCGAAGCTCAGCTCTGTCTTCATGGAAGATCAAGTATGGGCTTTCACATGACAAAGCCCCCAACTCTGACACAAGTCTAGCAGAAGCTATGGCCAACAAAGTGACAGCCTTCCACGTGAGAAACTTGACCTCAACCTCCTGTAGAGGCTCAAACCAGTCCGACTGGAGGAACTGCAACACCACGTTAAGATCCAAAGGCGCTGTAGGCGGTACAAAGGGAGGTTGGATGTGCAGAACTCCATTCAAAAAAATCTGAACCTCAGGGAGGGCAGCCAACTGTTTCTGGAAGAAAATGGATAGGGACAAAATTTGGACCTTTATGGATCCTAACCTCAGGCCCATATCCACACCTGTTTGCAGGAAGAGGAGAAAACGTCCCAGTTGAAACTCCACCGCAGGAAACTTCTTGGACTCACACCAAGATACATATTTTTTCCAAATACGAGGGTAATGTTTTGACGTTACCCCTTTCCTAGCCTGTATCAGGGTAGTAATAACCTTGTTTGGAATGCCCTTCCGAGCTAGTATCTGGTATTCAACCTCCATGCCGTCAAATATAGCCATGGTAAGTCTTGATAGGCGAACGGCCCCTGCTGCAGCAGGTCCTCCCGAAGAGGAAGAGGCCTCGGCTCTTCTAGCAGTAGATCCAGAAGATCCGCGTACCAAGCCCTTCTTGGCCAGTCTGGAGCAATGGGGATTGCCTGAACGCTTGTTCTCTTTATGATTTTAAGAACTCTTGGAATGAGTGGAAGTGGAGGAAACACGTACATCAACTGGAACACCCATGGAGTCACTAGGGCATCCACCACCACTGCTTGCGGGTCCCTCGACCTGGAACAATACCACCGAAGCTTCTTGTTGAGATGAAAGGCCATCATGTCGATTTGGGGTACGCCCCAAAGATCTGTTACCTCCTTGAACACCTCCGGATGGAGACTCCACTCCCCTGGATAGAGATTGTGTCTGCTGAGGAATGAAGATTGCTGAAAGCGCCAATGTGTGTTTTTCTGCCCAGAGGATGATTCTTGTCACCTCTGACATTGCAGCTCTGCTCTTCGTTCCGCCCTGTTGGTTTATATAAGCCACTGTCGTTACATTGTCCGACTGCACTTGAATGGCCCAATTTCTCCGAAGATGGGCCGCTTGGAGAAGACCGCTGTAGACGGCTCTTAATTCCAGAATGTTTATTGGCAGGCCGGCTTCCAGACTTGACCACCTTCCTTGGAAGGTTTTCCCTTGAGTGACTGCGCCCCAGCCCCGGAGACTTGCATCCGTGGTTAGAAGGATCCAGTCCTGAATCCCGAACCTGCGGCCTTCCAGAAGGTGAGGTAATTGCAGCCACCAGAGGAATGAAATCCTGGCCTTTGGCTACAGACGTATTCTCTGGTGCATGTGTAGATGGGATCCCGACCACTTGCCGAGGAGATCCAGTTGGAAGGACAGAGCATGAAACCTCCCGTACTGCAGAGCCTCGTAAGAGGCCACCATCTTCCCCAAAAGGCGAATGCACTGATGAACCGACTGTTACGCACACCAGTGCTAACAGGAGTATACCGGTGTATGAACAGAGAGGGAAGCGAAGCAAACGAACTCACAGACAGTATAACATAACATACACAGGAGGTGATGGAATAACTAATAAACACAAAGTGAACGGAGAAGCCCAAAGGCTCAGGAATTGGGTGTCTCCCTAGTGTCAGGAATGCTCAGATGGAATAGAGCGGACAATGAAGCGATGTGTAGTGATTTCACATGTGGAGCACCTGAAATTATGTTGCTAAGAGCAACAGAAAAAACCCCAAAGGGTTACCAACGGGTGTGGGAATAAACTCCTTGGTCAGAGATAGAAATATAGACACAAGGAGAGTATCCACAATCCTAACCCCCACTTGCAGGGCACAGGTTCAGCTTACTGCCACTAAACTGACACCTGGACGCCCTGCACAGTGAGGGAGGATTAAGCAAGCAGGTCTGAGAGTACAGCCGCAAACCTGCTGGGTTCACAGAATAGCAAAAGAACCCCAGCAGGTGAAACAACTGACTCCAGTCTTACTGCTAGGTCCGGATTGGCAGAATGAAGTACCGAATCCCAAGGCCTATTCGCAGTAAGCAACAAGTAAATACAAAGTCACACAGTACTAGCTAACTCTCTGGAACTGACTAACAAACAAAGATTCAGCAGCATTTGCCTAGCCTGAGAGGATGGTTTATATAGCAGGTGCTGTCCACGCCCCACTCAGACCTCACAGACTGTGAGCACAAAACCAGCGCCGGATTCCCTGCCGTGCACAGAGCCTGTAACCACTACACAGTAAAAACCCGGACCGGAGTATCAGCTGCGCTTAGGTTACTTCGCTAACACTTGCCTCCCGGTTGCCATGGCGACGTGGCAGCACAGAGCAGGAGATCCTAACAGTACCCCCCCCTCTGACGAGGGGTCAAAGAACCCCTACCACCGGGTTTATCGGGGAACTGCGAGAAGAAAGAGCGTATCAGTCTGGGGGCATGAAGATCACAACTGCGCACCCACGACCGCTCCTCCGGGCCATACCCCTTCCAGTGCACCAAAAATGACAGCCGACCCCGAACCATCTTGGAGTCAAGAACCCTTTCAACCACAAACTCCCTCTGACCCCGTATCAGAAGAGGAGAAGGTCTTCCACTAGAAGAAGGATTACTAACCGCCAGTTTTAAAAGGGAACAATGAAATGTTTTATTGATACCCAATGAACGGGGCAGATCTAACTGAAATGCCACCGGATTGATAACCCTGGTGATCTTATAAGGGCCGATGAACCGGGGGCCTAACTTATGAGATGGCTGTCTCAACTTCAAATTCTTGGTGGACAACCAGACGAAGTCTCCTAATTTGAAGCTGCAGGGTCTTCTCCGCTTATCAAAAACCCTTTTGGTCACTAATGACACAGACACAAGGGCTTTCTTCACTTTCCTCCAAATACCCCTAAGGACCGAAACAACAGAGGAACCACCAGGCGTGGAATCCAGGGGGTCAAAAGAATTGGCCTTAGGATGATGCCCATACACACAAAGGAAGGGAGAGATCCCTGTAGCAGAGTGAGCCGCGTTGTTATAGGCAAACTCCGCCATGGACAGATGAGCAACCCAGTCAGTATGACACTTGGAGACATAACACCTGAGGAACTGCTCCAAGGACTGGTTCACCCTCTCAGTCTGCCCATTAGACTGTGGATGGTAGCCTGACGACAAGCTCATAGAAATCTGGAGATCAGAACAAAATGCCCTCCAGAATTTGGCCACAAACTGGGATCCACGGTCAGAGACCACATCAAGTGGCAACCCGTGGAGGCGCACAACATGCTGCATAAATAACTCAGACAGGCGTCTGGCCGATGGCAACCCAACCAGCGGAACGAAATGCGCCATCTTCGAAAACCTGTCAACGACAACCCAAATGGCTGTCATCCCCGAGGATTTGGGCAAGTCCACCACAAAATCCATGGAAATGTGGGTCCATGGCTTAGACGGAATAGAGAGTGGATGTAATGGGCCGACAGGAACCCCTCTAGGAGTTTTATTTCGGGCACAAACGTCACATGCCCGAACCCACTGATCCACATCCCTAGCCACCGAGGGCCACCACACCGCCCTAGACAGCAACTCCCGAGTTCTGGCAATACCCGGATGCCCTGCCGACCTCTTGGCATGGAATTCCAGGAACACTCGCTGTCTTAACCTAGGAGGCACAAACAAGAGACCTACCGGAAGGTCTGGAGGAGCCTGCTCCTGTGCTCTAAGGACTAATGACAAGAGGTCCTGGGTAATGCCCACTTTAATACATGATGGGGACACAATGGGCAATGGCTCCTCGGTGGTCTCTTGAACTGGAGCAAAACTCTGCGAGAGCGCATCAACCTTGATGTTTTTTGACCCAGGGCGATATGTTATCAAAAAATTAAAGCGAGCAAAAAACAAAGCCCATCGTGCCTGCCTGGCATTGAGCCGCTTCGCTGACTCTAAATATGCCAGATTCTTATGGTCGGTGAGAATTGAGACCACAAACTTAGCCCCCTCAAGCCAGTGTCTCCACTCCCCGAGTGCATCCTTTATAGCCAACAATTCCCGGTTACCCACATCATAATTCATCTCGGCAGACGAAAATTTACGGGAAAAGTAAGCACAGGGATGAAGGCGATTATCAGACACCCCCATCTGAGAGAGCACTGCCCCAATACCTATCTCAGAGGCATCCACTTCTACCACAAAAGGACGCTCTGGATCTGGGTGTCGCAGCACCTTGGCCGAGACAAATGCCCTTTTGAGACGGGCAAAGGCCTCAGTCTTGACAGTTTGACCGAGGATCTCCAAAGTCACCGGAATGAGAAAAGTCTTTTTGGGAAATTCTGACTTCTGGCCTGACAGGATATTTCCCATCACCCTCAGGCCCTGAAGTTTTCCGGTTTTTCTGGGCATGATACTACAACATGACCTTTATTCCCACAGTACAAACACAAACCCTGCTGTCTCCTCCGCGTCTTTTCACGCGAGGAGAGGCGGGTAGCCCCAATCTGCATAGGCTCCTCGGAATATTCCTCAGAGTCTGAGGTTCCCTTGGGAAAAAAGGAAACTGCGGTCTCCCTTTCAAGCCTACGCTCTCTCAGCCGTCTATCCACCCGGATGGATAACTGCATGAGCTGATCTAAGCTATCAGGCGAGGGATATTGTACCAGTTGGTCCTTTATCTGGTCAGAAAGGCCCCTTCGGTACTGGTTTCTCAGGGCTGGGTCATTCCACTGGGTATCATGAGCCAACCTCCGAAACTCCGTACTATAAACCTCAGCTGGCCGTCGACCTTGCTTAAGAACCGTAATCTGAGTCTCGGCTGAAGCCATCTTGTCAGGGTCATCATACAAAATGCCCAGTGCCGTAAAAAAAGCATCAACACTTTTAAGCGACGGACAGTCAGGCTGTAACCCATATGCCCAGACCTGTGGGTCTCCTTGTAGCAAGGAAATCACCATGCCCACCCGCTGAATCTCCGACCCAGAAGACTGGGGCCTAAGCCTGAAATATAGCTTACAGCTCTCCTTGAAACAAAAGAACTGCGAGCGATCTCCAGAAAAACGATCCGGGAGATTTACTTTTGGCTCCTTAACCCCTGAACTTGCCGCTGCTGCTGCGGGAGCTCCGCTAGCGGCCTGCGGGGTGTTCATTTTAATGGACATCTCATTAAATTGTCGAGTCAGGACCTGCACCTGATCGACCACCTGTTGCAAAGTATTTTGAGGGGTATGCTCCATATTCCCACAAAATTTCAACAGGAGTAGGGCTGCTGAATATGTTACGCACACCAGTGCTAACAGGAGTATACTGGTGTATGAACAGAGAGGGAAGCGAAGCAAACGAACTCACAGACAGTATAACATAACATACACAGGAGGTGATGGAATAACTAATAAACACAAAGTGAACGGAGAAGCCCAAAGGCTCAGGAATTGGGTGTCTCCCTAGTGTCAGGAATGCTCAGATGGAATAGAGCGGACAATGAAGCGATGTGTAATGATTTCACATGTGGAGCACCTGAAATTATGTTGCTAAGAGCAACAGAAAAAACCCCAAAGGGTTACCAACGGGTGTGGGAATAAACTCCTTGGTCAGAGATAGAAATATAGACACAAGGAGAGTATCCACAATCCTAACCCCCACTTGCAGGGCACAGGTTCAGTTTACTGCCACTAAACTGACACCTGGACGCCCTGCACAGTGAGGGAGGATTAAGAAAGCAGGTCTGAGAGTACAGCCGCAAACCTGCTGGGTTCACAGAATAGCAAAAGAACCCCAGCAGGTCAAACTGACTCCAGTCTTACTGCTAGGTCTGGATTGGCAGAATGAAGTACCGAATCCCAAGGCCTATTCGCAGTAAGCAACAAGTAAATACAAAGTCACACAGTACTAGCTAACTCTCTGGAACTGACTAACAAACAAAGATTCAGCAGCATTTGCCTAGCCTGAGAGGATGGTTTATATAGCAGGTGCTGTCCACGCCCCACTCAAACCTCACAGACTGTGAGCACAAAACCAGCGCCGGATTCCCTGCCGTGCACAGAGCCTGTAACCACTACACAGTAAAAACCCGGACCGGAGTATCAGCTGCGCTCAGGTTACTTCGCTAACACTTGCCTCCCGGTTGCCATGGCGACGTGGCAGCACAGAGCAGGAGATCCTAACACCGACACCCGGGTTGGCTTCAGGACATCCCGGACCATTGTTTGTACCATCAACGCTTTTTCCTCTGGAAGAAACACCCTTTACACTTCTGTGTCGAGGATCATTCCCAGAAAGGACAACCTCCTGGTTGGTTCCAAATGTGATTTTGGAAGATTCAGGATCCAACCATGTTCCCTGAGAAGCTGGGTCGTGAGAGCTATGGACCGTAACAGCTTCTCCTTGGACGATGCTTTTATCAGCAGATCGTCCAGATATGGAATTATGTTCACCCCCTGTCTGCGGAGCAGAACCATAATTATAGTCATCACCTTGGTGAATACCCTTGGTGCTGTGGAGAGGCCGAATGGCAGGGCCTGGAACTGAAAATGACAGTCCAACATTGCGAATCGAAGATAAGCTTGATGCGGCAGCCAAATCGGAATGTGGAGGTACGCATCCTTGATATCCAGGGATACCAGGAATTCCCCCTCATCCAGACCTGATATCACTGCACTTAGAGACTCCATTTTGAACTTGAACTCCCACAGAAAGGGGTTTAGTGATTTTAAGTTCAGAATGGGCCTGACCGAACCATCCGGTTTCGGTACCATGAAAAGGTTTGAATAGTAACCATTGTTTTGCATCTGGGGAGGAACTGGTACGATAACCCGTGCCTCCACCAGCTTCTGGATGGCTCCCTGTAGGGTAGCCCTGTCTGCCGGCAAAGCTGGCAAGCCTGATTTGAAGAACCAGTGAGGAGGGAGATCTTGAAATTCCAGCCGGTACCCCTGGGACACAATATCCAGCACTCAGGGATCCAGGCCGGATGACACCCAGACGTGACAGCAGGTTTCTTGGATTTTGGCCGACCTCCTCTAAGGAAGGTGTTGGACGGTTTGGCCTTTCTTGTTTTATTAACATGAAAGGACTGTGATGCCGCTGAAGGAAAAGGTTTCTTCGTAGCATGTGCAGCTGAGGGAAAAAAAATAAGAATTTACTTACCGATAATTCTATTTCTCATAGTCCGTAGTGGATGCTGGGAACTCCGTAAGGACCATGGGGAATAGCGGCTCCGCAGGGAGACTGGGCACAAAAAGTAAAAGCTTTAGACTAGCTGGTGTGCACTGGCTCCTCCCCCTATGACCCTCCTCCAAGCCTCAGTTAAGATACTGTGCCCGGACGAGCGTACATAATAAGGAAGGATCTTGAATCCCGGGTAAGACTCATACCAGCCACACCAATCACACCGTACAACTCGTGATCTGAACCCAGTTAACAGTATGATAACCGTAGGAGCCTCTGAAAAGATGGCTTCCAACAATAAACAACCCGATTTGTTTGTAACAATAACTATATACAAGTATTGCAGACAATCCGCACTTGGGATGGGCGCCCAGCATCCACTACGGACTATGAGAAATAGAATTATCGGTAAGTAAATTCTTATTTTCTCTGACGTCCTAGTGGATGCTGGGAACTCCGTAAGGACCATGGGGATTATACCAAAGCTCCCAAACGGGCGGGAGAGTTGCAAGTTGAATTGTACTACAAATCCAACGAGCAATCGTCTGCTTAGAAGCAGGAGCACCCAGCTTGTTTGGTGCATATAGTATAAACAGCGAGTCAGATTTTCTGACTCCAGCCGTCCTGGAAACATATATTTTCAGGGCGCTGACTACGTCCAGCAACTTGGAGTCCTCCAAGTCCCTAGTAGCCACAGGTACCACAATAGGTTGATTCATGTGAAACGCTGAAACCACCTTAGGGAGAAATTGAGTCCTCAATTCCGCCCTATCCGAATGAAATATCAGGTAAGGGCTTTTATAGGATAAAGCCGCCAATTCTGATACGCGCCTGGCTGAAGCCAGGGCCAACAGCATTACCACTTTCCATGTGAGATATTTCAAATCCACTGTGGCAAGTGGTTCAAACCAATGTGATTTTAGGAACCCTAAAACTACATTGAGATCCCAAGGTGCCACTGGGGGCACAAAAGGAGGCTGTATATGCAGTACCCCTTTGACAAACGTCTGAACTTCAGGCAGTGAAGCCAGTTCTTTCTGGAAGAAGATCGACAGGGCCGAAATTTGAACCTTAATGGATCCTAATTTTAGGCCCATAGACAATCCTGCTTGCAGGAAATGTAGGAAACGACCCAGTTGAAATTCCTCCGTAGGGGCCTTCTTGGCCTCACACCACGCAACATATTTTCGCCAAATGCGATGATAATGTTTTGCAGTTACATCCTTCCTGGCCTTGATCAGGGTAGGGATGACTTCATCTGGAATGCCTTTTTCCTTCAGGATCCGGCGTTCAACCGCCATGCCGTCAAACGCAGCCGCGGTAAGTCTTGGAACAGACAAGGTCCCTGCTGGAGCAGGTCCTTCCTTAGAGGTAGAGGCCACGGGTCCTCCGTGAACATCTCTTGCAGTTCCGGGTACCAAGTTCTTCTTGGCCAATCCGGAGCCACGAGTATCGTTCTTACTCCTCTCCTTCTTATGATTCTCAGTACTTTTGGTATGAGAGGAAGAGGAGGGAACACATATACCGACTGGAACACCCACGGAGTTACCAGAGCGTCCACCGCTATTGCCTGAGGGTCCTCCGACTGGATCAATACCGGTTGACCCTGAAGCAGAGGCCTTGCTTGACTTAGGGCATTGTAAATGGCCCTTAGCTCTAGGATATTTATGTGAAGAGACGTTTCCATGCTTGACCACAAGCCCTGGAAATTTCTTCCCTGTGTGACTGCTCCCCAGCCTCTCAGGCTGGCATCCGTGGTTACCAGCATCCAATCCTGAATGCCGAATCTGCGGCCCTCGAGAAGATGAGCCTTCTGTAACCACCACAGGAGAGATACCCTTGTCCTTGGAGATAGGGTTATCCGCTGATGCATCTGAAGATGCGATCCGGACCATTTGTCCAGCAGATCCCACTGAAAAGTTCTTGCATGGAATCTTCCGAATGGAATCGCTTCGTAAGAAGACACCATTTTTCCAAGGACTCTCGTGCACTGATGCACTGACACTTGTCCTGGTTTTAGGAGGTTCCTGACTAGCTCGGATAACTCCCTGGCCTTCTCCTCCGGGAGAAACACCTTTTTCTGGACTGTGTCCAGAATCATCCCTAGGAACAGTAGACGTGTTGTTGGAATCAGCTGTGATTTTGGGATATTTAGAATCCACCCGTGCTGACGTAGCACTACCTGAGATAGTGCTACTCCGACCTCTAACTGTTCCCTGGACCTTGCCCTTATCAGGAGATCGTCCAAGTAAGGGATAATTAATACGCCTTTTCTTCGAAGAAGAATCATCATTTCGGCCATTACCTTGGTAAAGACCCGTGGTGCCGTGGACAATCCAAACGGCAGCGTCTGAAACTGATAATGACAGTTTTGTATCACAAACCTGAGGTACCCTTGGTGAGAAGGGTAAATTGGGACATGGAGATAAGCATCCTTGATGTCTAGAGATACCATATAGTCCCCTTCTTCCAGGTTCGCTATCACTGCTCTGAGTGACTCCATCTTGAATTTGAACCTTTTTATGTAAGTGTTCAAAGATTTTAGATTTAAAATTGGTCTCACCGAGCCGTCCGGCTTCGGTACCACAAACAGCGTGGAATAATACCCCTTTCCCTGTTGTAGGAGGGGTACCTTGATTATCACCTGCTGGGAATACAGCTTGTGAATAGCTTCCAATACTGCCTCCCTGTCGGAGGGAGACGTTGGTAGAGCAGACTTCAGGAACCGGCGAGGGGGAGACGTCTCGAATTCCAATTTGTACCCCTGTGATACTACCTGCAGGATCCAGGGGTCCACTTGCGAGTGAGCCCACTGCACGCTGAAATTCTTGAGACGGCCCCCCACCGTGCCCGAGTCTGCTTGCAGAGTCCCAGCGTCATGCTGAGGACTTGGCAGAAGCGGGGGAGGGCTTCTGCTCTTGGGAAGAGGCTGCATGGTGCAGTCTTTTTCCCCTTCCTCTGCCCCGAGGCAGGAATGAGCGGCCTTTTTCCCTCTTGCCCTTATAGGGACGAAAGGACTGGGTTTGAAAAGACGGTGTCTTTTTCTGCTGAGAGGTGACCTGGGGTAAAAAGGTGGATTTTCCAGCCGTTGCCGTGGCCACCAGGTCCGATAGACCGACCCCAAATAACTCCTCCCCTTTATACGGCAATACTTCCATATGTCGTTTGGAATCCGCATCACCTGACCACTGTCGCGTCCATAACGTTCTTCTGGCAGAAATGGACATCGCATTTACTCTAGATGCCAGGGTGCAAATATCCCTCTGTGCATCTCGCATATATAGTAATGCATCCTTTAAATGCTCTATAGTTAATAATATACTGTCCCTATCCAGGGTATCAATATTTTCAGTCAGGGAATCCGACCAAGCCACTCCAGCGCTGCACATCCAGGCTGAGGCGATCGCTGGTCGCAGTATAACACCGGTATGTGTGTATATACCTTTTAAGATATTTTCCAGCCTTTTATCAGCTGGTTCCTTGAGAGCGGCCGTATCAGGAGACGGTAACGCCACTTGTTTTGATAAGCGTGTGAGCGCCTTATCTACCCTAGGGGGTGTTTCCCAACGTGCCCTAACCTCTGGCGGGAAAGGGTATAGTGCCAATAATTTATTAGAAATCAGCAGTTTTTTATCGGGGGAAACCCACGCTTTATCACACACCTCATTTAATTCATCTGACTCAGGAAAAACCACTGGTAGTTTTTTCACACCCCACATAATACCCTTTTTTGTGGTACTTGTAGTGTCAGAAATGTTCAATGCCTCCTTCATTGCCGTGATCATGTAACGTGTGGCCCTACTGGACATTACGTTTGTCTCGTCACCGTCGACACTGGATTCAGTATCCGTGTCAGGGTCTGTGTCGACCATCTGAGGTAACGGGCGTTTTAGCGCCCCTGACGGTGTCTGAGACGCCTGAACAGGCACTAATTGATTTGTCGGCTGTCTCATGTCGTCAACAGTTTTTTGCAAAGTGCTGACATTGTCACGTAATTCTTTAATTACTACCACCCAGTCAGGTGTCGACTCCCTAGGGGGTGACATCACTAACACAGGCAATTGCTCTGCTTCCACATCATTTTCCTCCTCATACATGTCGACACAATCGTACCGACACCCAGCACACACACAGGGAATGCTCTGATAGAGGACAGGACCCCACTAGCCCTTTGGGGAGACAGAGGGAGAGTTTGCCAGCACACACCAGAGCGCTATATATATACAGGGATAACCTTATATAAGTGTTACTCCCTGTTATAGCTGCTGTATTTATATATTAGCTGCCAATAGTGCCCCCCTCTCTGTTTTACCCTGTTTCTGTAGTGCAGGACTGCAGGGGAGAGTCAGGGAGCCGTCCTTCCAGCGGAGCTGTGAAAGAAAATGGCGCTTGTGTGCTGAGGAGAAAGGCTCCGCCCCCTTCACGGCGGCCTTTTCTCCCGCTTTTTTCAGGAAACTGGCAGGGGATAAATGCATCCATATAGCCCAGGAGCTATATGTGATGCATTTTTTTAGCCATATAAGGTTTTATATCGTTTTTATTGCGTCTCAGGGCGCTCCCCCCCAGCGCCCTGCACCCTCAGTGACCGGAGTGTGAAGTGTGCTGAGAGCAATGGCGCACAGCTGCAGTGCTGTGCGCTACCTTATTTGAAGACAGGAACGTCTTCTGCCGCCGCTTTCTCCGGGCCTCTTCGCTCTTCTGGCTCTGTAAGGGGGCCGGCGGCGCGGCTCCGGGACCCATCCAGGCTGAACCTGTGATCGTCCCTCTGGAGCTAATGTCCAGTAGCCAAGAAGCCCAATCCACTCTGCAGTCAGGTGAGTTCGCTTCTTCTCCCCTTAGTCCCACGATGCAGTGAGCCTGTTCTGTTGCCAGCAGGACTCACTGAAAATAAAAAACCTATTTAAACTTTTACTTCTAAGCAGCTCAGGAGAGCCACCTAGCTTGCACCCTTCTCGTTCGGGCACAAAAATCTAACTGAGGCTTGGAGGAGGGTCATAGGGGGAGGAGCCAGTGCACACCAGCTAGTCTAAAGCTTTTACTTTTTGTGCCCAGTCTCCCTGCGGAGCCGCTATTCCCCATGGTCCTTACGGAGTTCCCAGCATCCACTAGGACGTCAGAGAAAGGTGACTTACCCGCTGTAGCCGTGGAGATCCACGCATCCAACGCTTCCCCAAAAAGAGCCTGACCTGTGTAAGGTAGGGTCTTCACACCTCTCCTGGATTCCGCGTCGGCAGACCACTGGCGCAGCCACAGTCCTCGACGAGATGAGACAGACATGGAAAAAATTCCTGCAGCCATTGAACCCAGGTCCTTCACAGATTCCACCATAAATCCTGCAGAATCCTGAATGTTACGTAAAAACAATTCTACGTCACTTTTATCCATAGTATCCAAATCCTAAAGTAACGTGCCTGACCACTTTACTATAGCTTTGGAAATCCATGCACAGGCAATAGAAGGACGTAGTATCGCCCCTGAAGCTATGTATATGGATTTGAGCGTAGTATCAATTTTGCGATCAGCTGGCTCCTTTAAGGGGGTAGATCCTGGAACAGGTAAAACCATCTTTTTTGGGAGTCTGGATACAGACGCGTCCACTATGGGTGTGTTTTCCCATTTTTTCCTATCCTCCTCAGGGAAGGGAAAAGCAACCAGCACCCTTCTAGGGATCTGGAATGTTTTCTTCGGGTTTTCCATGCTTTCTCAAATATAGCATTTAATTCTTTGGACACAGGGAAGGTTAGCGAGGCTTTCTTATTGTTAGTGAAGTAAGCCTCCTCAACCTGCTCCGGTATTGTATCTGCAATATTCAACACATCCCTTATAGCCTCTATCATCAACTGCACCCCTTTAGCAAGAGATGCGGCCCCCCTAAGCACATCCCCATCGCCGTCTGCCGTGTCAGAGTCGGTATCCGTGTCATCCTGCATAATCTGTGCAAGAGCACGTTTATGGGAACCTCTTGAGGGGGGCCCTGAGGTAACAGAACCGGACCAAACTGCCATAGAGTTCTGTAAAACCTGAGTTGCAGATTCATTCTGTGCAACCCTAGTAGAAATCTGAGAAATCATGGATTTGATAGAGGATAATCATTCAGGCTCCCTTGCTGGTATCTGTGCTAAAACATCCTAATTACATGGAATGGGATCATCCTGAGACGACATATCTTCTGCAGCATATGACACAGAGTCCCTGGACATAGCTTTATGGAGACCACAGACATTCCACACACACCAAGAGGAGGACAGAGTTTCACCCCCAAGAATGGCAAGAGAGAGACACAGAGATTGGAGCCAACCCACACACAGCGCTTTCCAGGTATAAGGAGACCCTAAACTAGCGCTGACTGTGCACCTTAATAGGTTACACAATCTTACACAGCCTCCCCCCCTTCTACAACCCCCTGGTACCGTGAGAGATAGCTGGAGTTGCTCTGGAGGGACTGCACATCACTGACAGCGTTTCTTCAGGCAGGAAAATGGCGCTGAACGCTGCTGGGTCCGCTCTGAGAAGCTCCGCCCCCTTAATGGCGCTGTCTTCCTGCTCTTCATAGGGTTATACTGGCCTGAGGATTTATGCTGGAAGAGATCCCGGGACCCTGACAGCCTCAGGCTTGAGAGGTCAGTGTAGGATGTAGGCGCTGGCTCAGGGCGCCCCTCACAGTGCCGCACTATGTATCGCTGAGCCCCGGAGAGCAGTTAGTAATGCGCTCCATACCCGGTTGCTGCCATCTTCACACCGGGGAGCTTGCTAGGGGGGCCGGTGACAAACTCGCCACCGATCTTCTGGCTCTGTAAGGGGGTGGCGGCATGCTGCCGGGGTGAACTATCCCTTTGTGGTGGGAAACGTTCTATCCCCTCAGGAGCTCAGTGTCCTGTCAGCGGAGACAGTAGCTCAGACCACGCAGGGTGTACACTACTCCCCCCCTTAGTCCCACGAAGCAGGGAGGCTGTTGCCAGCAGCCTCCCTGTAAAATAAAAATTCTAAAATAAACTTTTACTAATGTAGAGCTACCCTAGCTGTGACAGGCTCCTCCAGGCACATTTTGTAAACTGAGTCTGGTAGGAGGGGCATAGAGGGAGGAGCCAGCCCACACTATCAAAGTCTTAAAGTGCCAATGGCTCCTAGTGGACCCATCTATACCCCATGGTACTAATGTGGACCCTAGCATCCTCTAGGACGTAAGAGAAACTAAGAAAACTCCTAGGAGCTCCCATAGCTGTGACCAGCTCCTCCGGGCACATTTTCTAAACTGAGTCTGGTAGGAGGGGCATAGAGGGAGGAGCCAGCCTACACTCTCAAACTCTTAAAGTGCCAGTGGCTCCCAAAGAACCCGTCTATACCCCATGGTACTAAATGGAACCCCAGCACCCTCTAGGACGTAAGAGAAAAATAAGATTTTACTCACCGGTAAATCTATTTCTCGCAGTCCGTAGTGGATGCTGGGGACTCCGTAAGGACCATGGGGAATAGACGGGCTCCGCAGGAGACTGGGCACTCTAAGAAAGATTTAGTACTACTGGTGTGCACTGGCTCCTCCCTCTATGCCCCTCCTCCAGACCTCAGTTAAGGAAACTGTGCCCGGAAGAGCTGACATTACAAGGAAAGGATTTTGGAATCCAGGGTAAGACTCATACCAGCCACACCAATCACACCGTATAACTTGTGATAACTTACCCAGTCAACAGTATGAACAACAACAGAGCATCAACAATGGATGCCAACATAACGTAACCCTTTATTAAGCAATAACTATATACACGTATTGCAGAAAGTCCGCACTTGGGACGGGCGCCCAGCATCCACTATGGACTACGAGAAATAGATTTACCCGTGAGTAAAATCTTATTTTCTCTAACGTCCTAGTGGATGCTGGGGACTCCGTAAGGACCATGGGGATTATACCAAAGCTCCCAAACGGGCGGGAGAGTGCAGATGACTCTGCAGCACCGAATGGGCAAACACAAGGTCCTCCTCAGCCAGGGTATCAAACTTGTAGAACTTAGCAAATGTGTTTGAACCCGACCAAGTAGCTGCTCGGCAAAGCTGTAATGCCGAGACCCCTCGGGCAGCCGCCCAAGAAGAGCCCACTTTCCTTGTGGAATGGGCTTTCACTGAGTTTGGATGCGGCAATCCAGCCGCAGAATGAGCCTGCTGAATCGTGCTACAGATCCAGCGAGCAATCGTTTGCTTTGAAGCAGGAGCACCCAGCTTGTTGGATGTATACAGGATAAACAGCGAGTCAGTCTTCCTGACTCCAGCCGTCCTGGCTACATAGATCTTCAAAGCCCTGACTACATCAAGCAACTTGGAATCCTCCAAGTCACGAGTAGCCGCAGGCACCACAATAGGTTGGTTCAAATGAAAAGATGACACCACCTTCGGCAGAAATTGCGGACGAGTCCGTAATTCTGCCCTGTCCATATGGAAAACCAGATAGGGGCTTTTACATGACAAAGCCGCCAATTCTGACACATGCCTAGCCGAAGCTAAGGCCAATAGCATGACCACCTTCCACGTGAGATACTTTAGCTGCACGGTCTTAAGTGGCTCAAACCAGTGGGATTTCAGGAAACCCAACACCACGTTGAGATCCCAAGGTGCCACTGGTGGCACAAAAGGGGGCTGAATATGCATTACTCCTTTAACAAACGTCTGAACTTCAGGCAGAGAAGCCAGTTCCTTTTGAAAGAAAATGGATAGGGCCGAAATCTGGACCTTTATGGACCCCAACTTCAGGCCCATAGTCACTCCAGACTGTAGGAAGTGCAGGAACCGGCCGAGCTGGAATTCCTCTGTAGGGGCCTTCCTGGCCTCACACCAGGCAACATATTTTCGCCAAATACGGTGATAGTGTTTTGCTGTCACGTCCTTCCTAGCCTTTATCAGCGTAGGAATAACTTCATCAGGAATGCCTTTTTCCGCTAGGATCCTGCGTTCAACCGCCATGCCGTCAAACGCAGCCGCAGTAAGTCTTGGAACAGACAGGGCCCCTGTTGCAACAGGTCCTGTCTGAGAGGCAGAGGCCATGGGTCCTCTGTGAGCATTTCTTGCAGTTCCGGGTACCAAGTCCTTCTTGGCCAATCCGGAACAATGAGTATTGTTCTCACTCCTCTTTTTCTTACGATTGTCAGCACCTTAGGTATGAGAGGAAGAAATACATAGACCGACTGGAACACCCACGGTGTTACCAGGGCGTCCACAGCTATCGCCTGAGGGTCTCTTGACCTGTCGCAATACCTTTGTAGCTTTTTTTTGAGATGGGACGCCATCATGTCCACCTGTGGCAGTTCCCATCGATTTGTAATCTGAGTGAAGACTTCGTGATGAAGTGCCCACTCTCCCGGGTGGAGGTCGTGCCTGCTGAGGAAGTCTGCTTCCCACTTGTCCACTCCCGGAATGAACACTGCTGACAGTGCTTGCACGTGATTCTCCGCCCAACGAAGAATCCTGGTGGCTTCTGCCATCGCCACTCTGCTTCTTGTGCCGCCCTGGCGGTTTACATGAGCCACTGCGGTGATGTTGTCTGACTGAATCAGCACCGGTTGGTTGCGAAGCAGAGGCTCCGCTTGACTCAGGGCGTTGTATATGGCCCTTGGTTCCAGGATATTTATGTGCAGACAAGCCTCCTTACTTGTCCACAACCCTTGGAAGTTTCTTCCCTGAGTGACTGCCCCCCATCCTCGGAGGCTCGCATCCGTGGTCACCAGGACCCAGTCCTGTATGCCGAACCTGCGGCCCTCGAGAAGGTGAGCACTCTGCAGCCACCACAGAAGAGACACCCTGACCCTCGGGGACAGGGTGATCAGCCGATGCATCTGAAGATGCGATCCGGACCACTTGTCCAACAGATCCCACTGAAAGATCCTCGCATGGAACCTGCTGAAGGGAATTGCTTCGTATGATGCCACCATCTTTCCCAGGACTCGCGTGCAGCGATGCACCGACACCTGTTTCGGTTTCAAGAGGTCTCTGACTAGAGTCACGAGCTCTTGAGCCTTCTCCGCCAGGAGAAACACCTTCTTCTGGTCCGTGTCCAGAATCATGCCCAGAAAAGGCAGACGCGTAGTAGGAATCAGCTGCGACTTTGGAATATTCAGAATCCAGCCGTGCTGTTGCAACACTTCCTGAGAGTGTGCTACGCTGATTAGCAATTGCTCTCTGGACCTCGCCTTTATGAGGAGATCGTCCAAGTATGGGATAATTGTGACTCCTTGCCTTCGAAGGAGCACCATCATTTCTGCCATTACCTTGGTAAATATTCTCGGTGCCGTGGAGAGCCCAAACGGCAACGTCTGCAATTGGTAATGACAGTCCTGTACCACAAATCTGAGGTACTCCTGATGAGGTGGATAAATGGGGACATACAAGTAAGCATCCTTGATGTCCAGAGACACCATAAAATCCCCCTCTTCCAGGCTTGCAATGACCGCTCTGAGCGATTCCATTTTGAACTTGAATCTTTTCAGATAAATGTTCAGGGATTTTAAATTCAATATGGGTCTGACCGAACCGTCCGGTTTCGGTACCACAAACATTGTGGAATAGTATCCTCTTCCTTGTTGAAGGAGGGGAACCTTCACCACCACCTGCTGGAGATATAACTTGTGAATTGCCGCTAACACTACTTCCCTTTCTATGGGGGAAGCTGGCAGGGCCGATTTTAGGTAACGGCGAGGGGGCATCACTTCGAATTCCAGCTTGTATCCCTGAGACACAATCTGTATAGCCCAGGGATCCACCTGTGAGCGAACCCACTGGTGGCTGAAATTTCGGAGACGTGCCCCCACCGCTCCTGGCTCCACCTGTGGAGCCCCAGCGTCATGCGGTGGATTTATTGGAAGCCGGGGAGGACTTCTGTTCCTGGGAACTAGCTGTATGGTGCAGCTTCTTTCCTCTACCCCTGCTTCTGGCAAGAAAGGACGCACCTCTGACCTTCTTGCTTCTCTGTGATCGAAAGGACTGCATTTGGTAATACGGTGCTTTCTTAGGCTGTGAGGGAATATATGGCAATAAGTTTGACTTCCCAGCCGTAGCTGTGGAAACTAGGTCCGAGAGACCGTCCCCAAACAATTCCTCACCCTTGTAAGGTAACACCTCCATGTGCTTTTTGGAGTCGGCATCACCTGTCCATTGCCGAGTCCACAGGACCCTTCTGGCAGAAATTGACATTGCATTTATTCTAGAGCCCAGTAGGCAAATGTCCCTCTGGGCATCCCTCATATATAGGACAGCGTCTTTTATATGCCCCAGGGTCAGTAAAATGGTATCCTTGTCTAAGGTATCCATTTCCTCAGACAGATTATCTGTCCATGCTGCTACAGCACTACACATTCAGGCCGACGCAATTGCCGGCCTCAGTAGAGTACCTGAGTGTGTATAAACAGACTTCAGGATACTTTCCTGCTTCCTATCTGCAGGATCCTTTAGGGCGGCCGTATCCTGTGACGGCAGGGCCACCTTTTTAGATAAGCGTGTCAGAGCTTTATCTACCCTAGGGGAGGATTCCCAGCGCATCCTGTCCGTTGGCGGGAAAGGGTACGCCATAAGTAACCTTTTGGAAATCAGCACTTTCTTATCGGGGGAATCCCACGCTTTTTCACATAATTCATTTAACTCATGTGAAGGGGGGAAAGTCACCTCTTGCTTTTTCTCCCCATACATATACACCCTTTTGTCAGGGACAGGGTTTACCTCTGATATGTGCAACACATCCTTCATTGCTATAATCATGTAGCGGATGGCTTTAGCCATTTTAGGCTGCAATTTTGCATCATCGTCATCGACACTGGAGTCAGAATCCGTGTCGATATCTGTGTCAACCATTTTGGATAGTGGGCGCTTCTGAGACCCTGACGGCCTCTGCACTGTAGGATCAGGCATGGGCTGAGACCCCGACTGTCCCAAGGTATCAGCTTTATCCAACCTTTTATGTAAGGAGTTTACATTATCATTTAACACCTTCCACATATCATTCAATCAGGTGTCGGCCCCGTCGGCGGAGACACGTCATTCATCTGTACTTGCTCTGCCTCCACATAGCCCTCTTCGTCAAACATGTCGACACACGCGTACCAACACACCACACACACAGAGGATGCTCTATATGAGGACAGGACCCCCACAAGGCCTTTTGGAGAGACAGAGAGAGAGTATGCCAGCACACACCCCAGCGCTATATGACCCAGGAATCACACAGTAACTTAGTGTTTACCCAGTAGCTGCTGTATATATATTAAATGCGCTAAATTTATGTGCCCCCCCCTCTCTTTTTACCCTTTCTACCGTGATTCTGCAGGGGAGAGCCTGGGGAGCTTCCTCTCAGCGGAGCTGTGGAGAGAAAATGGCGCTGGTGAGTGCTGAGGAAGAAGGCCCCGCCCCCTCAGCGGCGGGCTTCTGTCCCGCGATTTTGTGTAAAATTAATGGCGGGGGCTCATGCATATAACAGTGTCCAACTGTATATATGCTGCTTTTTGCCAGGAGGTATCTAATTGCTGCCCAGGGCGCCCCCCCCCCTGCGCCCTGCACCCTACAGTGACCGGAGTGTGTGGGTTAGTGTGGGCGCAATGGCGCACAGCTGCAGTGCTGTGCGCTACCTCATATGAAGACAGGAGTCTTCTGCCGCCGATTTCGACGTCTTCTTTCTTCAACCCGCCGGCTTCTGACTTCTGGCTCTGCGAGGGGGACGGCGGCGCGGCTCCGGACGACAAGGTCAGGTCCTGTGTTCGATCCCTCTGGAGCTAATGGTGTCCAATAGCCTAAGAAGCGCAACCTAGCCGCAGTTAGTAGGTTTGCTTCTCTCCCCTCAGTCCCACGTAGCAGAGAGTCTGTTGCCAGCAGAAGCTCTCTGAAAATAAAAAACCTAACTAAAATATTTTCTTATTAGCAAGCTCAGGAGAGCTCACTAAAAGCACCCAGCTCTGGCCGGGCACAGATTCTAACTGAAGTCTGGAGGAGGGGCATAGAGGGAGGAGCCAGTGCACACCAGTAGTACTAAATCTTTCTTAGAGTGCCCAGTCTCCTGCGGAGCCCGTCTATTCCCCATGGTCCTTACGGAGTCCCCAGCATCCACTAGGACGTTAGAGAAATAATGTTTGTTTGCAAGTATGATTAATGAGAGGCAGGTTTAAACCTATTAGGTATCTCCCACCAATTGCAAGATAATAAATCAAAAGCCTACGTGTGTGGAAACTCAGGTATTAAAATTCACTAGGTAATTAATTTTGCGCAAAAATTTACAGGAAGATGCTACCACTGTGTCTTGCTCTCTCTGAGCACAAGTTCAGCAAGTCTGGCTCATGTCACGTGTGCTGTATAAGACATCAGCATGGAAATTGGGGACAAGTTGGACAACCTGTATCTTGACAAGAACACACACCCGCTCCACCCTGGAAATGATATTTATGTTGCAAACGATTCCTCCCTAGTATACGAGAACCAGATAACAGCGGCCGGACACTCCTAATGCAGCAGCCAGCATTACGCAACTGAATGCTGCTGCTGCTGCTGCTAGGCAGGTCACCTGGTACCATGCAGCCTCTTCCACACCTTAGCAACGGCGTCACGTGACCGCTATCTCGAGAGAACGTGACGTCTGCAGCTCCTCCTGACAGACTGACACAGCTGCTTGGTTCTTCTTGTTACAGACGGACTCGCTGACATCTAACGACGCTGCTGCTGCTCAGGGGCTGAGGCTGCACCTGATCTGCAGGAAGGGGTCGGGTAAGTAACCCAATGCATTTTATGTTCCTTTATTATGGCAGTACTGCATCCTGTGATTTTATCTATCTGTGATGCACATTTGTCTGTGTATGTGTATATATCTATCTATATATCTATATATCTATCTATCTATCTCTTATATATATATATATATATATATATATATATATATATATATATATATATTGTAGCAGCTGCAGTCCTTCAGTCTTAAATCTCTCAATCGTAGCTGCTCAGTGCGAACTGCGAAGGGTAATAATAACCTGCCAGCTCTTGTATTCATACTGTGGGAATTGCAGGTCTAGTCCGTCATGTTACAGTCCATGACCGTATTGGATCCATGAGGAATGGGTGTGGATGGTAAAACAAACAAATCTGCTCCCTTCCCCTCATCTAGACGCTAGTCTCTACAGTACTATGACTTATTTTCACTAAAGCAATAGGAGTCAGCGGTGCTTGGAAGTCAAAAATTCGAGTTGTTTAAGGTTTATTTTTTTGTCATCTACTTTTCAAAGACTTAAGGTATCTGTGGTATAATTATAGTTTTGTCTCTTCACTGTTCTAATGTGTTTAATAAATATAACGAGATCTAAAATAAGATGGAACATTGTACTTGTGCTAAATTGAGCATTAAAGTGCTGTATTAAACACCAAACTTATTACAATTTTTTTTTTAAACAGTTAAAGATATTAAGTACAGTATTTTTTTTTTATTGACTTGTCTTGTATTCAAATTACTTGGCCCATATTCACATTTTTGCATTTTGCTTAGTAGAACCTTTATTTCTGACTGAATGTAGGATTTGTGGTTTGTTTTGTTTGGAATCTGTAAAGTTTTCTTTCTGTAAAATAGTGGAATGCGTACATTTATTTTAGAGACCTAGAAATGCACATTATTCTTAAACTAGTTATGTTTTATAAGCTTGATTATTACCTTAAATAAAATCATATGGTTAGCCAGCGTGAGTGAAGCCACATGCAAACAAGAGACGTCTCTAATAAGGGTATGTACACACGGTGAGAGATTTTCTTACGATTTTGACTATATAGTCAAAATCGCAAGAAAAGTTAGTGCAGATCGCAAGGTGAAAGTCACCTTGCGATCCCGATGCGTGGTCCCGCCAGGTCGGCATAGCAAGAAAAGATAGATTGTGCAGGCAAGTCAATCCTTGCTAGATCGGTGTACTATCTAGTTCATCTCACATGTCAATGACATCTCACATAAGCCAAAATCGTAAGCACACATAGTCCATATCTCAAGAAAAGTTAGTTTTCAACGTTTCAGAGGTATTTAATACTCGTTTGTTAGGACAATTCAAAATAAACAGAACATACCTTTTTTATAAAGACATCAAAGTGCTCAGGTCACTGCTCCCTATTCCCGCGCCGGTCATGCTGATGTCACAGAGCAGCACTGATGACCTCCCTAGCTGCATCCAGACACTGACGCCCTGGTCGGGGCAGGGGGCATGTGACTTCTATTTAAATGTATCTCTTGGGCACCGGTCTGCTTGTGAATATTGGATGGAGTGCCGGCAAGAGATAGAGAGAGAGAGAGATATACACTGCTCAAAAAAATAAAGGGAACACTAAAATTACGGGTTCACTACGGCTGGCCGGCGGTCGGGCTCCCGGCGACCAGCATCCAGGCGCCGGGAGCCCGACCGCCGGCTTACCGACAGCTTGGCGAGCGCAAATGAGCCCCTTGCGGGCTCGCTGCGCTCACCACGCTACGGGCACGGTGGCGCGCTACGCGCGCCACACTATTTTATTCTCCCTCTATGGGGGTCGTGGACCCCCACGAGGGAAAATAATTGTCGGTATTCCGGCTGTCGGGCTCCCGGCGCCGGTATACTGGGCGCCGGGAGCCCGACCGCCGGCAAACAGAAGACCACCCTAAAATTACACATCCTAGATCTGAATGAATGAAATATTCTTATTGAATACTTTGTTCTTTACATAGTTGAATGTGCTGACAACAAAATCACACAAAAATGATCAATGGAAATCAAATTTATTAACCCATGGAGGTCTGGATTTGGTGTCACACTCAAAATTAAAATGGAAAAACACACTACAGGCTGATCCAACTTTGATGTAATGTCCTTAAAACAAGTCAAAATGAGGCTCAATAGTGTGTGTGGCCTCCACGTGCCTGTATGACCTCCCTACAACCCACACAAGTGGCTCAGGTAGTGCAGCTCATCCAGGATGGCACATCAATGCGAGCTGTGGCAAGAAGGTTTGCTGTGTCTGTCAGCGTAGTGTCCAGAGCATGGAGGCACTACCAGGAGATAGGCCAGTACATCAGGAGATGTGGAGGAGGCCGTAGGAGGGCAACAACCCAGCAGCAGGACCGCTACCTTTGTGCAAGGAGGAACAGGAGGAGCACTGCCAGAGCCCTGCAAAATGACCTCCAGCAAGCCACAAATGTGCATGTGTCTACTCAAACGATCAGAAACAGACTCCATAAGGGTGGTATGAGGGCCCAACGTCCACAGATGGGGGATGTGCTTACAGCCCAACACCGTGCAGGACGTTTGGCATTTGCCAGAGAACACCAAGATTGGCAAATTCGCCACTGGCACCCTGTGCTCTTCAGATGAAAGCAGGTTCTCACTGAGCACATGTGACAGAGTCTGGAGACACCAAGGAGAACGTTCTGCTGCCTGCAACATCCTCCAGCATGACCGGTTTGGCAGTGGGTCAGTAATGGTGTGGGGTGGCATTTCTTTGGGGGGCCGCACAGCTATCCATGTGCTCGCCAGAGGTAGCCTGACTGCCATTAGGTACAGAGATGAAATCCTCAGACCCCTTGTGAGACCATATGCTGGTGCGGTTGGCCCTGGGTTCCTCCTAATGCAAGACAATGCTAGACCTCGTGGCTGGAGTGTGTCAGCAGTTCCTGCAAGACAAAGGCTTTGATGCTGTGGACTGGCCTGCCCATTCCCCAGACCTGAATCCAATTGAGCACATCTGGGACATCATGTCTCGCATCATCCACCAACACCACGTTGCACCACAGACTGTCCAGGAGTTGGCGGATGCTTTAGTCCAGGTCTGGGAGGAGATTCCTCAGGAGACCATCCGCCACCTCATCAGGAGCATGCCCAGGCATTGTAGGGAGGTCATACAGGCACGTAGTGGCCACACATACTACTGAGCCTCATTTTGACTTGTTTTAAGGACATTACATCAAAGTTGGATCAGCCTGTAGTGTGTTTTTCCACTTTAATTTTGAGTGTGACACCAAATCCAGACCTCCATGGTTAATAAATTTGATTTCCATTGATCATTTTTGTGTGATTTTGTTGTCAGCACATTCAACTATGTAAAGAACAAAGTATGTAATAAGAATATTTCATGCATTCAGATCTAGGATGTGTTATTTTAGTGTTTCCTTTATTTTTTGAGCAGTGTGTGTATGTATATGTATGTATGTATGTGTGTGTGTGTGTGTGTGTGTGTGTGTATACGTCCTAGAGGATGCTGGGGACTCCAAAAGGACCATGGGGTATAGACGGGATCCGCAGGAGACATGGGCACACTATAAGACTTTTACTGGGTGTGAACTGGCTCCTCCCTCTATGCCCCTCCTCCAGACCTCAGTTAGATTCTGTGCCCAGGAGAGACTGGACACACTAGGGGAGCTCTACTGAGTTTCTCTGGAAAAGACTTTGTTAGGTTTTTTATTTTCAGAGAGTCCTGCTGGCTTCGTGGGACTGAGGGGAGAGAAGTCAGACCTACTTCTGCTGAGTTAAGGGCTCTGCTTCTTAGGCTACTGGACACCATTGGCTCCAGAGGGTTCGATCACTTGGTGCGCCTAGCTGCTTGTTCCCGGAGCCGCGCCGTCAACCCCCTCACAGAAACCAGAAGAGAGAAGCCGGGTGAGTATGCAGAAGGCAGAAGACTTCAGTAACGGAGGTACATCGCAGCGCTCCGTGCTCCCACACACCAACGGCACTCACAGGGTGCAGGGCGCTGGGGCGGAGCACCCTGGGCAGCAAGTTACTGAGGTGTTTTAACTGGCAAAATCGCATATTAGAGGTGCCTTGGCACTATGTATGAGACCCCCGCCAGTATAAAATTTTGAAACTTGAGCGGGACTACAGCGCATCGGGAAGGGGCGGGCCTTAACCGCACAGCTTACCAGCGCCATTTTCTCTCTTCACAGTGCATGCAGAGACGCTGGCCCGGACCTCCACTCTCCTTACAAGTACTCGTAGCAAAACACGGGGGTGGGGGGTGGGGCACAGTAAATTGGTGCTATATAATACAGCGCAGATATCATATATTATTTTTTAGTAGTATATGGGCGCTGGGGTGTGAGCTGGCATACTCCCTCTGTGTTCTCTCTACAGGCTTCCCTGTGGGTCTGTCCCCTTTTGCCAGTGTGTGTGTGTGTGTGTGTGTGTGTCGGTACCGTGTGTCGACATGTCTGAGGCTGAGTGCTCCTCCCCGGAGGAAGTTACTGGGGGCGCAGAGAAGGATTTGGGAGTGGCTCTGTCGGCACAGCCGACTGCTGATTGGGTGAATATGTTGAATGCAAATGTGGCATTATTGTCTAAGAGGCTGGATAAATCTGATTCTCAGACACAAACTTGGAGAAAATCCATGGAGGACGCCTTGTCTCAGGTACAGGCCCCCTCAGGGTCAGAGAAACGTTCCTTTACCCAGATGGCAGATACCGATACTGACACGGACTCTGATTCGACTTTAGTGAAACCACTTTACATCCAAAATTGGTAAAGAGTATTCAGTACATGATTGTGGCTATTAAAGATGTCTTGCATATCTCTGAGGAACCTGCTGTTCCAGATACAAAGATTTGTTTATTTAAAGGGAAAAAGCCTGAGGTGAAGTTTCCCCCCTCTCATGAACTGAACGCTCTTTGTGAAAAGGCTTGGGAGTCGCCTGACAAAAGGTGGCAGATTCCCAAGAGAATTTTTATGGCATATCCTTTCCCCTCTGACGACAGGGAGAATTGGGAGTCATCTCCCAATGTGGACAAGGCTCTGTCCCGACTGTCCAGAAAGGTGGCGCTTCCGTCTCCGGACACGGCTTCCCTCATGGATCCTGCGGATCGCAAGCAGGAAACAACATTAAAGGCCATTTATGTTACTACGGGTGCACTCTTCAGGCCTGCCGTGGCGTCGGCATGGGGACGCTGCAGCTTACCTAAAGGATGCGGCGAGGGATATTGGCCTCTTGGGATCAAGGGCCAGGAGAGCGCTGTGGATTCATAAATGGAATGCTGATGCGGACTCCAAGAAAGCTATGGAAGCTCTCCCTTATAAAGGTAGTGTCTTGTTTGGTGATGGCCTCGCTGACCTGGTGTCTACCGCTACTGCGGGTAAGTCATCTTTTCTTCCTTATGTTCACGCACAACAGAAAAAGGTACCCCATTATCAGATGCAGTCCTTTCGACCTAATAAATACAAAAAAAGGAAGGGGTTCGTCCTTCCTCGCTTCAAAAGCTAGAGGAAAGGGAAAAAGGTCGCCTGCTGTGTCGGGCGCCCAGGACCAAAAGTCCTCCCCCCGCCTCTGCTAAGTCCACCGCATGACTCTGGGGCTCCCCTACGGGAGTCCGTGCCAGTGGGGGCCCGTTTCCGAATCTTCAGTCAGGTCTGGTTTCAATCGGGCCTAGATCCTTGGGTCTTAGACATAATGTCTCAGGGGTACAAACTGGAGTTTCAGGAGATGCCCCCCCCCCCCCCCCCCCCCCTGCCGATTTTTCAAATCAGCCTTACCAGTTTATATTCCAGAAAGTGAAGTAGTAAATGCTGCGATACAAAAGCTGTGTCAACAGAGGGTCATTGTCCCGGTTCCCCCATCCCAACGGGGGGAAGGGTTCTATTCGAGCCTCTTTGTCGTGCCAAAACCGGACGGCTCGGTCAGACCGATCCTGAACCTAAAATCCCTCAATCCGTACTTGAAAACTTTCAAGTTCAAGATGGAATCTCTTCGAGCTGTGATCTCCAGCCTAGAAGGGGGGGATTTTATGGCGTCAGTCGACATAAAAGATGCCTACTTACACGTCCCAATATTTCCTCCTCATCAGGCCTTCCTGGGTTTTGCGGTGCAGGATTGTCATTACCAATTTCAGACGTTGCCGTTTGGGCTTTCCACAGCCCCGAGGGTCTTCACCAAAGTGATGGCGGAAATGATGGTACTCCTACGCAAGCAGGGTGTCACAATTATCCCGTACTTGGACGATCTCCTGATATAGGCGAGATCAAAAGAGCAGTTGCTACGAAATGTGGAACTTTCCCTGACTGTTCTGCAACATCATGGTTGGATTCTAAATTTGCCGAAGTCTCAGTTGATCCCGACAACTCGGCTGCCCTTCTTGGGCATGATCCTAGACACAGAACTACAGAGAGTGTTTCTTCTGGCGGAAAAAGCTCTTGGAGATCCAGACCATGGTCGAGATTCTGAAACCGGCAAGAGTGTTGATTCATCAATGCACTCGAGTGCTAGGGAAGATTGTTGCGGCTTACGAAGCCATTCCGTTTGGCAGGTTTCATGCCAGGGTGTTTCAGTGGGACCTGCTGAACAAATGGTCCGGGTCTCACCTGCACATGCACCGGAAAGTAAGTCTATCTTCCAGGACCAGGATTTCTCTCCTGTGGTGGCTGCAAAGTTCTCACCTTCTAGAGGGACGCAGGTTCGGAATCCAGGATTGGGTCCTGCTGACCACAGATGCAAGTCTCCGAGGCTGGGGTGCAGTCACACAAGGAGGTAGTTTCCAGGGAAAATGGTCAAGCCAGGAATCTTGTCTCCACATAAATGTTCTGGAGTTAAGAGCCATTTACAACGGCCTTCTGCAAGCGAAAAACCTTCTTCAAGGTCTACATGTCCTGATTCAGTCGGACAACTTAACAGCGGTGGCGTACGTAAACCGCCAGGGCGGAACAAAGAGCAGAGCGGCAATGGCGGAGGCCACAAGAGTTCTCCGCTGGACGGAACAGCATGTGAGCGCTCTGTCAGCAGTCTTCCTTCCGGGCGTGGACAACTGGGAAGCAGACTTCCTCAGCAGACACGATCTCCATCCAGGTGAGTGGGCCCTTCATCAAGAGGTATTTGCAGAAGTGACAAGGCGTTGGGGAATTCCTCAAATAGACATGATGGCGTCTCGCCTCAACAAGAAGCTTCCAAGGTATTGTTCCAGGTCAAGGGACCCCCAAGCCAGTGCAGTGGACGCCCTGGTAACTCCGTGGGTGTTTCATTTGGTGTATGTGTTCCCTCCACTTCCTCTTATTCCAAGAGTGTTGAGGATCATAAGACGAACAAGGGTTCAGGCAATACTCGTCGTTCCAGATTGGCCACGGTGGGCCTGGTATCCGGATCTTCAGGAATTGTTCATAGAAGATCCTTGGCCGCTTCCTCTCAGAGAGTACCTGTTACTGCAGGGGCCATGCGTATTTCCGGACTTACCGCGGCTGGAGGATGAACGCCAAATCCTAGCTCGTAAAGGTATTCCCGGGGAAGTCATTCCCACTCTCCTTAAGGCTAGAAAGGAGGTCACGGCGAAGCATTATCACCGTATTTGGAGAAAATATGTGTCGTGGTGTGAAGCCAAGAAAGCTCCTACGGAGGAGTTTCAGCTGGGTCGTTTCCTCCATTTTTTGCAGGCAGGCGTGGATGCAGGCCTGAAATTGGGTTCCATCAAAGTGCAGATTTCGGCTTTATCTATTTTCTTTCAAAAAGAATTGGCCGCCCTTCCTGAAGTTCAGACTTTCGTGAAGGGAGTGCTGCATATCCATCCTCCGTTTGTGCCTCCCGAGGCACCGTCGGATCTTGAAGTGGTGTTACAATTTCTTATTTCTCACAGGTTTGAACCTTTGCTAACGGTTGAGTTAAAGCTTCTCACTTGGAAAGTGGCCATGCTTTTGGCCTTGGCGTCTGCCAGACGAGTGTCAGAATTGGCGGATTTGTCTCACAAGAGCCCATATTTGATTTTTCATGTGGATAGAGAGGAATTGAGGACTCGTCAACAATTTCTGCCGAAGGTGGTTTCTTCGTTTCACATAAATCAACCTATTGGGGTACCTGTGGCTACGGATGCTGTGGCGGTGCCAAAATCTCTTGATGTCGTAAGAGCTTTAAAAATGTAAGTCGCCAGAACGGCTCTTGTTAGGAAAACGGAGTCTCTGTTTGTCCTGTATGCTTCCAACAAGATTGGAAATCCTGCTTCCAAGCAGACTATTGCACGCTGGATTTGTAATACGATTCAGCACGCTCATTCTTCGGCTGGGTTGCCGTTGCCGAAGTCAGTAAAGGCCCATTCTACCAGGAAGGTGGGCTCATCTTGGGCAGCTGCCCGAGGGGGTCACGGCACTTCAACTTTGCCGAGCAGCTACGTGGTCGGGTTCAAACACTTTTGCTAAGGTCTACAAGTTTGATCCCCTGGCCTGATGTACCGGTGAGGGAGGGAGCGCCGGGTGCCGTGACCGCCAGTGGCGACGAGACACCCGGCACAGAGACGGCGGTGTAGTGTAAGGACAGCGTAGGGAGAACCTCTGCGGTTGCCAGCCACGGTGGACACTAGGCCTGGGTACAGAGACGGCGGAGGGCAGGAGCGCGTAGTGTAAGGGCAGCGTAGGGAGAACTTCTGCGGCTGCCAGCCGCGGTGGACACTAGCCCTAGGTGCAGAGACGGTGGAGGGAGGGATCGCGCTCACAGGATCATTGTGTGAGAGCTGCTGCGGCCGGGAGACTCTCTAGCATGGAGGGAGGGAGGGTTGGAGCGGGTGATGCTGCGCTGGTAGTTAAGTTTACCAGAAGGCAGCAGCGTGCAGAGGGACTAACATTATAAAGATCTACTGCACGAAGATCATAATTTTATGTGAACTGGGGCCCCTCTCTTACCACCAGTACTCACAGTGCCCTGAGACCATCCTGACTCTGTGCTTCGACTTTTACTGTAGAGAGATGTAGATCCCTTTAGCTGGGCTCCTTGTCTCTCCATTCTGAAGACCTTTGTCCCCCTTTTATTAGGTTGACGCAGCCTTTCTTCTTGTGGTTAAACCTGCACCCTCCTTTCATTTAGGAGGGATTGGGCAGTTTCTCTTTAGGTAAAGCCTGTACCCTCATTTTTAGTTAGGAGGGATTAGGCCAGTCAGAAAAAAAAATAAAAAAAATAAAAAATTAAAAAATTATTTAATAATAATGCTATATGGAGCAGGAGCTCCCATCTGTGTTTCTTTCCTCCTAGCACAATTTTTCAAACTGAGGAAGGAGGGATGTGAAGGTTGAGGAGCCGGCTGTGCAGACAATGCTAATTTTTAGATTGTGCCACACCTCCGGTTGCAAGCTTCACACCCCTAATGTCTAAGAATGCTCCAGTGTAGGGGACAGAGTGTCGATGAAAGAGAAATTAAAAAATCAAGATACTGATTTTTCATCTTAAAGTGTTGCATCTTTATTAGGCCAGAATTTATTGCTTGGTAACAGTAATGTAAATCACCGCAATAGCCACATCAATTTCATTTGCATATATGGGAAGCTAGAGATCCATTTAATTGGACTTTTGAGCTATTCAGTTTAGTCAGTGTTCACACAGACACGACTGGGCTAATTGCTGCTATTAAAATAATGTAGATATATAGTAATTTTTATTATATTCTTAATAGCACCGGAAAATTTCTTTTCAGTTTTTGAAAAACGAGGATAGACCAAAGATGAACGACTTCGGGGACGCGCATCATTGGTAGATACACTCCTTAATAAAAGCCAAGTCTGCTCCTCACCTCTGTTATGTGCGCTGGCGGCACACAAAGACCAAATTATTTCTTTGTGTGCTGGAAGCTGACAGAGCGCAAATTTGAAAGTGAAACTGCAGGGAGATGTTACAGCCTCCTAACCTTCTTCTGGTAATATTAATAATACTGATATGACTTTTTCACACTTGCTGCATGCGGAGAGAGGAGGCTGGCAAGAGAGAGTGAGGGTAGGGGCAGATAGGGATTGAGGGGTGAGTTGGGGGCAGATATGGGCTAGGATAGGTAAGTCATAAAATACCTGCAGCTCATGTAGGAATGAGAGATTTGGTGAGCCGAAGGTATTAATAATGGTTGCTATGGTGCAGCAATAGTAGGATCATCCAACAGGAGGTTTTGGACCTTATTCAGCAAGGATTTCTGCAAAAAAAAAAAAAAAGAAGAAGTTGCTGCGATCAAATAGTTGCCGCCCAGAAATAGAGAAAGACGCCCATTGCAGAAATTGCGAATACATCACAATATGCAGGCTGATCGCAAAACCATACGCAATTAACGGAACATTGAAAATTTTTCGTATCTGCGCCAGACAAGGTCATCCACAGTTCTTGCAACACAAGAGGCTGGAAGTGGTCATCGCTGACAACAGAGGCCCTCCTTAAAAAACGCCTGGGCACACCTGCGTTTTTTCAGACACACCCAGAAAACATCGGGTTTCCGCCCAGAAACGCCAGGTTCCTGTCAGTCAAACAGCGGCTGCATTTGCGATCACAATGTGTACGCATTTTCTGTTGCTATTATTACATGATAATCGGACGGATTGCAATTCGCAAATTTAGTGATCCTTACTGAATGAGGACCTTTGTTTGAATAATCCTTTGAACTATTGTGATGAGTAATCATACTTCTTTATGTTAAGTTGATGTAGCTCCCTCGATCCATGTTGGCACTCCATAGGTCGACAGTCAAACTAGCATGAGGTTGCAAATGGGTACATAAACAAGATTTAGGAGCAATTTAAGTTATCTCTGTTAAAGTGAGATTCGGGCTAACACTGATTCTCACTATGCGACAGGGGCTTGGTTGGCATCGCAAGCACATAGTGGGGGAGATTCAAATGTTTGAAAAGTCAGTTGGGAGTCTGTTTTTTCTTGTCTATTAGATAGGAAAAAACAGACACCCAACCGACTTTTCAAACATTTGAATCTCCCCCAATGAGTGTGCTTGCGATACTTACTTACTATGTGCGATTTTGGCTGTCAATTTTGACTATCTTTTCTACGAGAGAGTCAAAATTGACTTGCCTGCACAGTCTAGCTAGGCTTGCGATGCCGACCGCGTGGGACCGCACATCGGCATCGCATGGTGACTTTCACCTTGCGATCTGCACTTACTTTTCTTATGATTTTGACTATATAGTTAAAATCGTAAGAAAATCTCACCATGTGTACATACCATTAGAGCCTATTAGAAGTCACTGCTGAGGAAACTGTAGGACTGTCTCTGCAGTGGAGTCTGGCTCTATGTTGAAGCTGTATCTGAGCTAAAAAAAACTATCTCTATTGTGTGATCGAGGAAATAACACCAACCTCTTAAATCAGAAGCAGATATATATCTGTGCAGCACTGGACACCCTGCAACCTCAGTCTCTCCTGTCAGCTTTTCAGCAGCAGCTGTCAGCACAGTCTGTCAGGGTCCTCCTGTATATCACTAACTATAAGGAGTAGCTTTTATGGATTGTCACAGAGGTGGGTGCGATGGACTCCTTGCATCCTCCTCGCAGCTGTCCTGTTGCTCCTTCTCACAGGACGGCTCAGCAGCACAGGTCCACTCTGACTTTCAGGTACCTCAGACTGTGCTCTTACCAACTGTCCCCTCCCCCACTACCTTACACTGATCATGTGACCTGCTCCTGACCGCTTCAGCAGCTGTCGAGGCTGTTGGGAATTATCTGTTTCACAGACAATAAAACCTTTAGCTGACAAATTATATTATAATAATGATCCATACTCATTCATATTATTATTGGAACGTGGCATCACATATAATTTGTGTGATAGCACCCATATGTCTACCCAGAGGGTCTTTTGTTTGGGTATCACATAGGAACTAGGGAGAGAGGGGGGAGGGGTTGGGTTAGATAGGGACTGCAGAGAGAGTGGAGTGGAAGGGGCAGATGGGACAGCAGAGAGAGAGACAGACAGATTTGTTCAGTATAGTCACCTCTGTGTGATATGGACACACATGCACCCCCATCCGGGTGAGGAGAGGAGGCAGATAACCAGCTCAGTTGCTTTATATATACTGCGCGCCGATGGAGGGGTGAGTTCCTGTGCTCGCCCCTCCCACAACCCGCACAGGCCATGCACAGACCCCTCCGGCCACCTGCTGGTGGCTACTGGTGTCCTCTACGCCCCCAGACTGGCCGGGAGCTGTACGGTGACTGGTGAGCCTACACGTCGGTACTAGTGTATATAGTGCAGCATCATTATAGCCTACCCATTACATATATACAGTATCTATATTTATAAAAGGTTACTGCTAAACACAGTCACACACACTCACTCACTCACTCACTCACTCTCAGCATAACACAGCCCCGGTTCCCAGCAGCAGGACTTCCAGAAACCCAGCAGCGCCTGTGTGAGTAGCGACCACCCTCCTAATATAACCTGGCCCTGTTGGGATGGGATGGGAGAGCTGGGAATGTGAGACTGTGGTGTGTGTGTGTGTGTGTGTGTGTGTGTGTGTGTGTGTGTGTGTGTGTGTTGACAAAGCCTAATATATATCCTATATTAAACACTATAAAAGGTTGAGACACAGTACGCAATTGGCGTATGGGGTACTGTAAGGGTACGCACTTAGCGTAGCAAACGCTCGGCCGTGATCGAGACGCACATGCGGCACGCTCGCTCACAGCTTAATGCGTGGTGTCGAGCACGCTATAGGCGAGTGACAACCGTAATGCTACGCTATCAGCGTAGCGGACGCTCGAGACCACGAGGAGATCACGAGCGGCGCAGACGCTCGCAAGATGACACACAGGATATTCTTATACTGTAAACCTTGTACTGAAACACTGTAGCGATATAACGCTGCTTAACCTTGATAACACTAAAGCTGTTTGAGCGATCGTGATCGCTCCTATTACCCACTGCAATGTAATAAATACAAGATACCGTGCTAAGGATCCAACACCTTTACTAACGAGCTTTTGGTTATATTGAAAAGAGAAACAGTTAACAAGTCATACACTACAGACTAACATATAATTCTAACAGGATCTCTAGACAGAAATATACGCAAATAGTAAACGATCGCAAATACAAATACATAGACTAAGAATGAATGGCTAACCTTACACGGGTAACAAAGTGGCAACAGAGAAACATACCATACGGGGAACACTCGCAGGCGCAATCGGAATCCAGTCCTCCAATTATCAGCGATAACTGTTGAAGAGAGAGTACTGGCCGGTCTGGGGACAGTGACCCTTATATACACAACATACAGTGTACTTCAAAGGGCCCTACAACCTTAGTGTTCATTGGACACAGGAATGTCTCTCTGCACTATATCAAAAGGTCATAGGTTAGTTTGAACAGGTGGGCTGTGACTATTTCAAACAGCTCAGGTCAGTGGGAATCTCCGGATTCCCGCCGCATGGATAATGAACTGCAAATATAGAATATGTCCAGAAACTACTAATGGTCATAACTACACGCAGGAGCGATTAATCTTTACCTAACCAACACCGGATTATTGCTATTAAAATACTCTTCGGTTAGGTACCAGACACAGCTGTTCAACCTCAATCAGACCCTTTGTACCATGTAAAGAGGGATTCCCAAGTCCGTGAACAAGTTACATTAACCAAACTTACAGTTATTACTAAAGGGAACATTACCTATAAAACATGCTATTTGATTCTATCATTAAACGATTGAGTCGCCCGCTAGACGCACACAAAGTCTACCGTAAATGCACATACCACGCGCTCGAGCGCATGGCCGAGGCGCCATCACGCGGCTGCGTATATCCGCACGCACGGGAGAGAATGTGCACGTGCAGCAGGCACGCGCCTGAGGTGCATATATGGCAACGTGCAGTGTGATATTTTTCTGACTTTGACTGTGTGTGTGTGTGTGTGTGTGTGTGTGTGTGGAGGAGGAAGGAGAGAGATACATATATGCTTTTAGAAATAAATATATTTATAAAGTTTCTTATATAGCACAGCAAATTCTGTTGCGCTTTAATATATCACACACACACACTCTCTCTCTCTCTCTCTCTCTCTCTCTCTCTCTCTCTCTCTCTCTCTCTCTCTCTCTCTCTCTCTCTCTCTCTCTCTCTCTCTGAGGGGGCCTCAGAGATGTCGCTGTAGCGGGCCCCAAGATTTCTGTTGCCAGCCATGTATGTATATAGAGATATAGATAGATGAATTATGGTGTGGGCATAATAAGATTACCTAAGGAGGTGTGATTGTGCCCAGAAAATCTATAGCACATACATAAGCTGTATAAGCCCCTTCAGCTTAGCAGTATTATGCAGCCCATAAGGCTCAATACATCTGAAATCTAATAATTAGAGTCTGTAATTTTGGGATTTCATACATTGCAAATTAATTACATAATGCTAATGCCAACATCCATTTTTTGAAATGAGTCTTTGAAGGAGAGAAACACTGTAGAAGAAAGATACATTGTATGTGAACATTTCTCTTTCTGGATATAAATTAAGTATCCGTGGTATCATGCTGAGAAGGATACATTGTTACCAAATATCCATGCAGAGACGGCACTTCCATTAGGCAGCTGCATATTGGCAGGGGATCTGAAGGGGCGGCACGCTACGGCTGAAAACAGTGGATTAGGGACAGTACAGGGTGACAGCACTGGACCCGCAGCCAGGGGATATATTTGTGTCATAACAAGGGTGGGATAGCATGGGGGGTGCAGAGGACACAGCTTGCTGTGCGATCGCCCACCACCCCTGTGATGCAGCATTCACAATCCGCTGTCAGAGGCGAGTTCAGCCAATCGCATGTGGTTGGTCCCTCCCTTAAGCCACCAATAAGGTGAAATTGAATCTCTTTCTAACAGACCCGCCCCCTCAACCCCTTCTAAACCTTCTTCCTCCTGTCTGATACTGGTCCAGCTGCGGATCGCCTTTGCATGGGCCTCATGCCTCAGTGAGGATAGTGAGGCCCATCACACTGTCAGCACTGCAGGACAAAGTGTGGAAGCAGGGACACACTAATGGAGGTCCTGCCGAGGTCACCGTTGGAGATCACCAGAGCCGCACTTCTCCCTCCAGCTCGAGTGGTGATTGTGCAGCACACACTCCTCTCCTCCTCTGGTTCCAACGGTCAGTGCACGCGCTGCTCTGCATTTCCTCTCCCCACGAGCCTCCTGCTGTGTCTGGGGACCGGCTTGTGGTAGTCTCAGAACATTATCACGCGCCGGCTCCAGTTTTGTCCCTGATAGTCCACTGCCACCAATGGATGATTCATAAATAGCATGGCTAGCACTACACCCCATTGTCACCAATGTCATAAGGAGCACAATACATAATTTACTAACAACACATAAATATACTATTGTAACCAATAAGGCACACCTCATAAAATATATAACAATAATATGCAGAAGCAGATGGTTCTTCTTTTAGTAGGGTGCCACAAATTCAGCAAACTACTCGCTAATGGCTGAGGGTAAAGTTGATGTGTGATTTCCCCCCCCCCCCCCACACTGTTTATATTCCTGCATTCCAGTTCTTTGTCCACCTGTCCCCTTCAGGTCTTTAGCTTGTCCCCACTGGGCTAGATTGTAAGCTCTTCTGGCCTGTCTCATTCTCCTGCTGAGGTATAGCAGGTGTGTTGTTGTAACCCCCCTCCCCCCTGTCCATCACCTTTTACATTCAGGATCTTCCTTTCTATAACTCTAGGTCTGCCAGTCCCCTTGCTAGTTCTCATCATGCTAGATTACAAGCTCTTCTGTTTACAGGTTTATTTTTCAGTTCACTGGTGGGAAGAGGGGGTTGGGAGTGGAGCTGGCATAATGTGTAAGGGGCCCTGCCGTGTGTCATAATGTGTACAAGGCGTTCTAGTGTGTAGCTTAATGTGAGCAACAGATACTACTGTGTTGCGTGATGTAAATATTGGACACTACTGTGCGGCGTAATGTGAATAACAGACACTACAGTAGCAGTGACTGGGAAGCAGTCCTCTCTCTCTGGTACAAGTCACACTTAGCCACTGAGCTCACCCTGTGCCACAGGCGGCGTCCAGCGTGGTCTGGCAGCCATGCCTCTGCAGGAGGGACAAAATCCCTGAGCGATACTTATCGCTGTGACTTCGCTTGTCTCAGATGTAGTAATGCCAGACCAGAGCACTTGGCCATCCACGTACTGATCCGGAGGCCCTCGGCCGCCATCCCCCAGGGAGCGGGTCCGGTACACACTATCCACCATGGTCCCCTGCTACGCAGCTGGAAGTCAAGTCAGCAGCAGCGCCCATTGTACATACTGCACCCTGCAGATATACCACTGCTCTCCCACATGCCCCGACATCCACGACCAATCACAGCGGCAGCAGTTGCTATAGGTTCCGCACTGTGCACAGGAACAAGCCCACCAGACGGCCATTCACAGGTCACGGTGCAGCGCCAGCATGTTACGGTGGAACTGAACCCTGACACAGATCTATCACCTCTACACTTTTTTATCAAAGGGGGTGTGTGTGTGTGTGTGTGTGTGTGTGTGTGTGGAGGATGGGGGGGCGGGGCATAAGTTTTGCCTAGGGTGCCAATTTACCTTGCACCGACCCTGTATCCATGGAAATATAAACCTTATAGAGGAGGAAAAACAAACAGCTGCACTTCCAGTCAATATATTTTTCTCTGACGTCCTAGTGGATGCTGGGAACTCCGAAAGGACCATGGGGAATAGCGGCTCCTGGGCACAAAAGTAAAAGCTTTAGGACTACCTGGTGTGCACTGGCTCCTCCCCCTATGACCCTCCTCCAAGCCTCAGTTAGATTTTTGTGCCCGAACGAGAAGGGTGCACACTAGGTGGCTCTCCTGAGCTGCTTAGTGAAAAAGTTTAAGTATAGGTTTTTTATTTTCAGTGAATCCTGCTGGCAACAGGTTCACTGCACCGAGGGACTAAGGGGAGAAGGAGCGAACTCACCTGCGTGCAGAGTGGATTGGGCTTCTTAGGCTACTGGACATTAGCTCCAGAGGGACGATCACAGGCCCAGCCATGGATGGGTCCCAGAGCCGCGCCGCCGGCCCCCTTACAGAGCCAGAAGACAGAAGAGGTCCGGGAAATCGGCGGCAGAAGACGTCCTGTCTTCAATAAGGTAGCGCACAGCACCGCAGCTGTGCGCCATTGCTCTCAGCACACTTAACACTCCGGTCACTGAGGGTGCAGGGCGCTGGGGGGGGGGCGCCCTGAGACGCAATAAAAACACCTTAGATGGCAAAAAATACATCACATATAGCTCCTGGGCTATATGGATGCATTTAACCCCTGCCAGTTTTTCCTTAAAAAAGCGGGAGAAAGGCCGCCGAGAAGGGGACGGAGCCTATCTCCTCAGCACACAAGCGCCATTTTCCCTCACAGCTCCGTTGGAGGGAAGCTCCCTGGCTCTCCCCTGCAGTTCTGCACTACAGAAACAGGGTAAAACAAGAGAGGGGGGGCACTAATTTGGCAGATAAATCAATACAGCAGCTATATAAGGGAAAAACACTTATATAAGGTTATCCCTGTATATATATATATATATATATATATATATATATATATATATATAGCGCTCTGGTGTGTGCTGGCAAACTCCCTCTGTCTCCCCAAAGGGCTAGTGGGGTCCTGTCCTCTATCAGAGCATTCCCTGTGTGTGTGCTGTGTGTCGGTACGTTGTGTCGACATGTATGAGGAGGAAAATGGTATGGAGGCGGAGCAATTGCCTGTAATAGTGATGTCACCCCCTAGGGAGTCGACACCTGGCTGCATGGTCTTATGGAAGGAATTACGTGATAGCGTCAGCACTTTACAAAAGACTGTTGACGACATGAGACAGCCGGCAAATCAGTTAATACCTGTACAGGCGTCTCAAACACCGTCAGGGGCTCTAAAGCGCCCGTTACCTCAGATGGTCGACACAGACACGGACACTGACTCCAGTGTCGACGGTGAGGAAACAAACGTATTTTCCAGTAGGGCCACACGTTACATGATCACGGCAATGAAGGAGGTTTTGAACATTTCTGATACTACAAGTACCACAAAAAAGGGTATTATGTGGGGTGTGAAAAAACTACCCGTAGTTTTTCCTGAATCAGATGAATTAAATGAGGTGTGTGATGAAGCGTGGGTTTCCCCCGATAAAAAACTGCTAATTTCTAAAAAATTATTGGCATTATACCCTTTCCCGCCAGAGGTTAGGGCGCGTTGGGAAACACCCCCTAGGGTAGATAAGGCGCTCACACGCTTATCAAAACAAGTGGCGTTACCGTCTCCTGATACGGCCGCCCTCAAGGAACCAGCTGATAGGAAGCTGGAAAATATCCTAAAAAGTATATACACACATACTGGTATTATACTGCGACCAGCAATCGCCTCAGCCTGGATGTGCAGTGCTGGGGTGGCTTGGTCGGATTCCCTGACTGAAAATATTGATACCCTGGACAGGGACAGTATATTATTGACTATAGAGCATTTAAAGGATGCATTTCTATATATGCGAGATGCACAGAGGGATATTTGCACTCTGGCATCAAGAGTAAGTGCGCTGTCCATTTCTGCCAGAAGAGGGTTATGGACGCGACAGTGGTCAGGTGATGCGGATTCCAAACGGCATATGGAAGTATTGCCGTATAAAGGGGAGGAGTTATTTGGGGTCGGTCTATCGGACCTGGTGGCCACGGCAACGGCTGGGAAATCCACCTTTTTACCCCAGGTCACCTCTCAGCAGAAAAAGACACCGTCTTTTCAGGCTCAGTCCTTTCGTCCCCATAAGGGCAAGCGGGCAAAAGGCCACTCATATCTGCCCCGGGGCAGAGGAAGGGGAAAAAGACTGCAGCAGGCAGCCTCTTCCCAGGAACAGAAGCCCTCCCCCGCTTCTGCTAAGTCCTCAGCATGACGCTGGGACCTTACAAGCGGACTCAGGCACGGTGGGGGCCCGTCTCAAGAATTTCAGCGCGCAGTGGGCTCACTCGCAAGTGGACCCCTGGATCCTGCAGGTAGTATCTCAGGGGTACAAATTGGAATTCGAGACGTCTCCCCCTCGCCGGTTCCTGAAGTCTGCTTTACCAACGTCTCCCTCCGACAGGGAGGCGGTATTGGAAGCCATTCACAAGCTGTATTCCCAGCAGGTGATAATCAAGGTACCCCTCCTACAACAGGGAAAGGGGTATTATTCCACGCTGTTTGTGGTACCGAAGCCGGACGGCTCGGTGAGACCTATTTTAAATCTGAAATCCTTGAACACTTACTTACAAAGGTTCAAATTAAAGATGGAGTCACTCAGAGCAGTGATAGCGAACCTGGAAGAAGGGGACTATATATGGTGTCTCTGGACATCAAGGATGCTTACCTCCATGTCCCAATTTGCCCTTCTCACCAAGGGTACCTCAGGTTTGTGGTACAGAACTGTCACTATCAGTTTCAGACGCTGCCGTTTGGATTGTCCACGGCACCCCGGGTCTTTACCAAGGTAATGGCCGAAATGATGATTCTTCTTCGAAGAAAAGGCGTCTTAATTATCCCTTACTTGGACGATCTCCTGATAAGGGCAAGGTCCAGGGAACAGTTAGAGGTCGGAGTAGCACTATCTCAAGTAGTACTACGACAGCACGGGTGGATTCTAAATATTCCAAAATCGCAGCTGATTCCGACGACACGTCTGCTGTTCCTAGGGATGATTCTGGACACAGTCCAGAAAAAGGTGTTTCTCCCGGAGGAGAAAGCCAGGGAGTTATCCGAGCTAGTCAGGAACCTCCTAAAACCAGGCCAAGTGTCAGTGCATCAATGCACAAGGGTCCTGGGAAAAATGGTGGCTTCTTACGAAGCGATTCCATTCGGCAGATTCCACGCAAGAACTTTTCAGTGGGATCTGCTGGACAAATGGTCCGGATCGCATCTTCAGATGCATCAGCGGATAACCCTGTCTCCAAGGACAAGGGTGTCTCTCCTGTGGTGGTTGCAGAGTGCTCATCTTCTAGAGGGCCGCAGATTCGGCATTCAGGACTGGGTCCTGGTGACCACGGATGCCAGCCTGAGAGGCTGGGGAGCAGTCACACAGGGAAGAAATTTCCAGGGCTTGTGGTCAAGCATGGAAACGTCATTTCACATAAATATCCTGGAACTAAGAGCCATTTACAATGCCTAAGTCAAGCAAGGCCTCTGCTTCAGGGTCAGCCGGTGTTGATCCAGTCGGACAACATCACGGCAGTCGCCCACGTAAACAGACAGGGCGGCACAAGAAGCAGGAGGGCAATGGCAGAAGTTGCAATGATTCTTCGCTGGGCGGAAAATCATGTGATAGCACTGTCAGCAGTATTCATTCCGGGAGTGAACAACTGGGAAGCAGACTTCCTCAGCAGACACGACCTCCACCCGGGGGAGTGGGGACTTCACCCAGAAGTCTTCCACATGATTGTGAACCGTTGGGAAAAACCAAAGGTGGACATGATGGCGTCCCGCCTCAACAAAAAACTAGACAGATATTGCGCCAGGTCAAGGGACCCTCAGGCAATAGCTGTGGACGCTCTGGTAACACCGTGGGTGTACCAGTCAGTGTATGTGTTCCCTCCTCTGCCTCTCATACCCAAAGTACTGAGAATCATAAGAAGGAGAGGAGTAAGGACTATACTCGTGGCTCCGGATTGGCCAAGAAGGACTTGGTACCCGGAACTTCAAGAGATGCTCACGGAGGACCCGTGGCCTCTACCTCTAAGAAAGGACCTGCTTCAGCAGGGACCCTGTCTGTTCCAAGACTTACCGCGGCTGCGTTTGACGGCATGGCGGTTGAACGCCGGATCCTGAAGGAAAAAGGCATTCCGGATGAAGTCATCCCTACCCTGATCAAAGCCAGGAAGGATGTAACTGTGCAACATTATCACCGTATTTGGCGTAAATATGTTGCGTGGTGTGAGGCCAGGAAGGCCCCTACAGAGGAATTTCAACTGGGTCGTTTCCTGCATTTCCTGCAAACAGGACTGTCTATGGGCCTAAAATTAGGGTCCATTAAGGTTCAAATTTCGGCCCTGTCGATTTTCTTCCAGAAAGAACTAGCTTCAGTTCCTGAAGTTCAGACGTTTGTCAAGGGGGTACTGCATATACAGCCTCCTTTTGTGCCTCCAGTGGCACCTTGGGATCTCAATGTAGTTTTGGGGTTCCTAAAATCACATTGGTTTGAACCACTCACCACTGTGGACTTAAAATATCTCACATGGAAAGTGGTAATGCTGTTAGCCCTGGCTTCAGCCAGGCGTGTCTCAGAATTGGCGGCTTTATCCTATAAAAGCCCTTACCTAATTTTTCATACGGACAGGGCAGAATTGAGGACTCGTCCTCAATTTCTCCCTAAGGTGGTTTCAGCGTTTCACTTAAACCAGCCTATTGTGGTACCTGCGGCTACTAGGGACTTGGAGGACTCCAAGTTGCTGGACGTAGTCAGGACCCTGAAAATACATGTTTCCAGGACGGCTGGAGTCAGAAAATCTGACTCGCTGTTTATCCTGTATGCACCCAACAAGCTGGGTGCTCCTGCTTCTAAGCAGACTATTGCTCGTTGGATTTGTAGTACAATTCAGCTTGCACATTCTGTGGCAGGCCTGCCACAGCCAAAATCTGTAAAAGCCCATTCCACAAGGAAAGTGGGCTCATCTTGGGCGGCTGCCCGAGGGGTCTCGGCTTTACAACTTTGCCGAGCAGCTACTTGGTCAGGGGCAAACACGTTTGCTAAATTCTACAAATTTGATACCCTGGCTGAGGAGGACCTGGAGTTCTCTCATTCGGTGCTGCAGAGTCATCCGCACTCTCCCGCGCGTTTGGGAGCTTTGGTATAATCCCCATGGTCCTTTCGGAGTTCCCAGCATCCACTAGGACGTCAGAGAAAATAAGAATTTACTTACCGATAATTCTATTTCTCATAGTCCGTAGTGGATGCTGGGCGCCCATCCCAAGTGCGGATTGTCTGCAATACTTGTACATAGTTATTGTTACAAAAATCGGGTTATTATTGTTGTGAGCCATCTTTTCAGAGGCTCCTCTGTTATCATACTGTTAACTGGGTTCAGATCACAAGTTGTACGGTGTGATTGGTGTGGCTGGTATGAGTCTTACCCGGGATTCAAAATCCTTCCTTATTGTGTACGCTCGTCCGGGCACAGTATCCTAACTGAGGCTTGGAGGAGGGTCATAGGGGGAGGAGCCAGTGCACACCAGGTAGTCCTAAAGCTTTTACTTTTGTGCCCAGTCTCCTGCGGAGCCGCTATTCCCCATGGTCCTTTCGGAGTTCCCAGCATCCACTACGGACTATGAGAAATAGAATTATCGGTAAGTAAATTCTTATTTTTAATTTGGTACTATATAGCTGAATTATGTATACTTTATTCTAAACACACATAATATCAAACGAGTTGAAGCATGTCAACTAAATAACGTGGAATATAATAACCGATTGGTACACACATTTATACCACTTTCTGCAGCGGGGTACACTGGTATTCCACAGGGAATAACATCGGGGTGTAGAGTTGGATCTTGGTCCCAGGCACCAACAGGCTAAAGCTTTGACTATTCCCAGGATGCACTGCACCACCTCCTCTATATCCCCGCCTCCAGGCACTGGAGCTTAGTTTGTAAGTTGGTGCCTGCAGTGCAGGCAGCTAACGGAGGGCTGCACTAGGCAGCCCTGAAAAGAGCTTTACTGAGAAGAAAGAAGACTTCAAAGGCCGCAGCATAGGCACTAGGTGCTATATGTCATACTGACATATTGTGCTGCGGCTCACTCGCCTCCCCCAGCAGCGCTGTATACTCCCGCGCCCTGGTTGCCGCGGGTACTTACAGCTGAGGCCTTCTCAGGCACACACACCTCCGCTGCTCTCCGGGATCGCGTGGCTGCAAGATAGGGAGGAGGTAAGAGGGTCCCCGCTGAAATCGCGATCCGGGACGCAGTCTCCGGAGACTGACCGTGCAGCTGCCGTGGACCCTGTGGCCGTGCAGGAACCCCACTATATCCACCAGGGCAAGGAGCACAGGTCGGATTTACTAAAATCCGTTTCATATAGGCTCCATAGTACCCGGTGGTGAAGTCCAGCAAAGGGGATAAGGCGCTGACCTGTAGCACCTCCCCCAGCCCCAGGCGCCATCTACAGCAGATGTTCTCGCCCTGGAGCTGCATCTCTCTCTCTCTCTCTCTCTCTCTCTCTCTCTCTCTCTCTCTCTCTCTCTCTCTCTCTCTCTCTCTCTCCCCCCCCCCCGTCATCGTTTGGGCGCGATGATTCTAGGACTGCTGGGCACTGTCTCCTCTGTAAAGCTTCCTGCCTCATCAGCGCTCTGCATTTACAGGACACTAGTATTCTACATGTCGTTTAGACAGTGTTAGTTAAGAACAAGTGCAGAACTACAGGACAATTTAGTACAAGTATTCTGTGATATACATCCAGTGTTTACTGTGCATTGTTATATCTGTATACATACATAGCTTTATGTAGTATTACTAGTCCAGTGCAGTTTTATTGTTGTGTGTTATAATTTCTGCATTGTACATGTGACTGTGTGTGCCTATAGCTGCTGTGTGGTTCCTATTCCGTGTATCTCTCACATATTGCTATCCCTATATTCTGTACCCTGAAGGGGGCTAATTGCATCAGGGTTCCATATATAGTGTTCCACATGATATACTATTTTTTTTTCCCCCCTGTGTATTTCAGTCACCATATACCACTTAAATCCTCTGTTTGTGCTCTGCATTAGCAGTCACACGCCATAGGGGGGTTTTGTCAGGTACTGTGTCTGGCTATATTGTACTGTTACGCCCTAAGGCTACGTTTCCAAATAATGTCTGCTACACAGGGCTGGAGATCCGTGGCTGATCCTGCATCATGCAGTGCTGACGGCGTGGATTTATCTGGGGAAAATATTCCAGCTGAGGGTCCAGGTACTAGGGGTTCTGTACCCCTCAGTCAGCCTGCAGCACCAGTGGCACACCAAGACCCACCTTGGGCTGCTTTTTTTCTAAGGTACTGACTACGCTAGTAACGAGACTTACGCCCCCTGTGGGACCTACTGTGCCATTACAATCACATATTGTCCCTGTCATAAATCCGCCATGGGTGGATGCTCTGTCGACTCAGTTACAGCAGTATTATCAGTCTTTGGTTAAACAAAAGCCTAACCCTCACCCCCTAAGACCAAAGGGTCATCTAAGCGGGTCATTTCTTCCTCACAATTCACTCATGTTTCGGATACTTCATCCGATGAAGATGGGGTATATTCTAATCCATCAGACACTGATGCAGATGCTTCTGATGGTGAATCTACAACACAGGTTGATGTTCCCGACCTATTGGAGGCTATCAAACTGATTCTTCAGATTGATGTCGAAACTGACCCTCCAGATACATCTAAGAAACCTGATAAGTTCAAACGTCATAAGGTTACTAAATTAGTCTTGCCACATTCTGGCCATTTAGTTGACATACATCAGGAATCCTGGGAGTCTCCAGGAAAGAAATTCTCCCAGTCTAAAAAGATGCTAGCTCGTTATCCTATCTCTGCAGAGTTAAGTAAAAATTGAGAAACACCACCGGTGGACTCGCATGTAACTCGTCTTGTGGTGTCTTCTACTCTGCCCTTCACTACTGTCACCTCTGAAGGAACCGACGGATAAGCACGTGGAGGGTTGCTTGAAGTCTATTTACACTCTTGCTGGTGCCGTACAGAGACCCACTATAGCAGCTTCTTGAGCTGCAAAAGGTATTGAAGTTTGGATTCAAGCAGTTGAGGCAGAGCTACCTCTGAATTTCTCTGACGTCCTAGTGGATGCTGGGAACTCCGTAAGGACCATAAGGAATAGACGGGCTCCGCAGGAAACTGGGCACTCTAAAGAAAAGATGAGGTACTATCTGGTGTGCACTGGCTCCTCCCTCTATGCCCCTCCTCCAGACCTCAGTTAGAATCTGTGCCTGGCCAGAGCAGGGTGCTCCTAGTTGGCTCTCCTGAGCTTACTAGTAAAGAAAGTATTTATTAGGTTTTTTATTTTCAGTGAGCTTCTGCTGGCAACAGACTCACTGCTTCGTGGGACTAAGGGGAGAGAAGCAAACCTACCTGCTTGCAGCTAGTTTGTGCTTCTTAGGCTACTGGACACCATTAGCTCCAGAGGGTTCGAACACAGGCACCTGTCCTCGATCGGCCGTTCCCGGAGCCGCGCCGCCGCCCCCCTTGCAGAGCCAGAAGAACAGAAGCTTGAAGACGACGAAATCGGCGGCTGAAGACTCCTGTCTTCATTAAGGTAGCGCACAGCACCGCAGCTGTGCGCCATTGCTCCCAGCACACTTACACACTCCGGTCACTGTAGGTTGGGCTGCAATTGAAGTACCTTTTGGCATAAAAAAAATACATATATACAGTCTAGCACTGTATATATGTAAAAACCCCCGCCATTTTTTTACATGGAAAGCGGGACAGAAGCTCGCCACTGAGGGGGCAGGGCCTTCTTCCTCAGCACACCAGCGCCATTTTCTCTTCACAGCTCCGCTGGAAGCAGCTCCCCAGGCTCTCCCCTGCAGTATCCAGGTACAAGAAATTCAAAAGGGATTTTTCCCACGCACTCTGCTGGCTGTTAGTAAGAAGAACTATATACTATGTAATAATAGGAAATTTAGAGCTCTTCGTTACATATGTTTTGCAAAAGATATGATAAGCCTCCAGGCCACTTCACGGCTGCTCTATTACTGGAGGTCCCTAACTAAGCATAGGTCCAAGGCTTGGTCCCCACAAAGTCGGCTCAGGCCCGACCACCCCAGGGCAGCACACCATTGAAATACTAAAGTGTTAATATGTGTTAAGAAAGAAGCAGAAGCTATGGGTTAGAAAGTGCTACAAAAATAAGGGTGTTAATAATATACTCAAAAGAGTAATATTAGTGGGAAAAAATAGGAGTGTTACATAAGTGCTAAATAAATAATATGGCATGCTACCCCAAGGTGGCCCAGCCCCACCAGACCCGGGGGGTACCACTCCCCAAACCCATACACAGCATAATAATAATAACATCCACTATGGGTCATACAATTGCTTAATATATGGCCACATGATAATGGCACATACAGAACATATCCAGATTGAGAGCTAGTTTACCTGGAGGCACCCCTGTATCCTCCAAATGGCACTACAGGACCCAGCATGCCCTCCTAATGCTGGCTCCATCTATGCCTCTCTGAACTGCAATAAATAGTGGAAAACTGCTCTAATCAAGCTGGTAACAATCCCCAGGTGCTGCGGGAGGGGGTTACTCTAGACAAGAAATACAAAAGGGATTTTTCCCACGCACTCTGCTGGCTGTTAGTAAGAAGAACTATATACTATATAATAATAGGAAATTTAGAGCTCTTCGTTACATATGTTTTGCAAAAGATATGATAAGCCTCCAGGCCACTTCACGGCTGCTCTATTACTGGAGGTCCCTAACTAAGCATAGGTCCAAGGCTTGGACCCCACAAAGTCGGCTCAGGCCCGACCACCCCAGGGCAGCACACCATTGAAATACTAAAGTGTTAATATGTGTTAAGAAAGAAGCAGAAGCTATGGGTTAGAAAGTGCTACAAAAATAAGGGTGTTAATAAAATACTCAAAAGAGTAATATTAGTGGAAAAATAGGAGTGTTACATAAGTGCTAAATAAATAATATGGCATGCTACCCCAAGGTGGCCCAGCCCCACCAGACCCGGGGGGTACCACTCCCCAAACCCATACACAGCATAATAATAATAACATCCACTATGGGTCATACAATTGCTTAATATATGGCCACATGATAATGGCACATACAGAACATATCCAGATTGAGAGCTAGTTTACCTGGAGGCACCCCTGTATCCTCCAAATGGCACTACAGGACCCAGCATGCCCTCCTAATGCTGGCTCCATCTATGCCTCTCTGAACTGCAATAAATAGGCGGGGCCTTCTTCCTCAGCACACCAGCGCCATTTTCTCTTCACAGCTCCGCTGGAAGCAGCTCCCCAGGCTCTCCCCTGCAGTATCCAGGTACAAGACGGGTTAAAAAGAGAGGGGGGGCACATAAATTTAGGTGCAAATAATCCAAAAAAAGCAGCTATTGGGTAAATCCGAAACATGGTCAAGGAGATATTGAAGCCGGCAAGAGTGTTGATTCATCAATGCACTCGGGTTTTGGGGAAGATGGTTGCAGCCTATGAAGCCATTCCATTTGGAAGGTTTCATGCCCGGGTGATTCAGTGGGACCTGTTGGACAAGTGGTCCGGGTCTCACCTGCACATGGTCAGACAACGTAACAGCAGTGGCGTACATAAACCACCAGGGCGGAACAAAGAGCAGAACGGCGATGGCGGAGGCCACAAAAATTCTCAGTTGGGCGGAAAAACACGTAAGCGCTCTGTCGGCTGTCTTCCTTCCGGGCGTGGACAACTGGGAAGCAGATTTCCTCAGCAGACACGATCTCCATCCAGGAGAGTGGGGTCTTCATCAAGAGGTTTTTGCAGAAGTGACAAATCGTTGTAGACATGATGGCGTCTCGCCTCAACAAGAAGCTTCAGAGATATTGTTCCAGGTCGAGGGACCCTCAAGCCAGTGCAGTGGACGCCCTGGTAACTCCATGGGTGTTTCAGTCGGTATATGTGTTCCCTCCACTTCAGCTCATTCCAAAAGTGGTAAGGATCATAAGAAGAACAAGGGTTCAGGCGATAGTCATTGTTCCAGATTGGTCACGGAGGGCCTGGTATCCGGATCTTCAGGAATTGCTCATAGAAGATCCCTGGCCTTTTCCTCTCAGAGGATCTGTTACTGCAGGGCCCGTGCGTCTTCCAGGACTTACCGCAGTTGCATTTGACTGCATGGAGGTTGAACGCCAAATCCTAGCTCGAAAGGGTATTCCCGGGGAAGTCATCCCTACTCTGCTTAAGGCTAGAAAGGAGGTCACGGCGAAGCATTATCACCGTATTTGGAGAAAGTATGTGTCTTGGTGTGTCCTGTTTTTATTTGGGTATTTTTTCCCCCAGTAGAACTACAGGTACCAGCGGGTCCGTTTTTCTCCCGCATGCTGGTACTTGTGGTTCTCCAAGTACCAGCTTGCGGGGGAGGCTTGCTGGGACTTATAGTACTACTGGAAAAACCAATATTCTTTCAATTTTCTCAAGGCTATCAGCCACCCATCCGCAGCCCTTGGATGGGGGGGGACAGCCTCGGGCTTCACCCCTGGCCCTTGGGTGGCTGGGGGGACGGGACCCCTTGATTGAAGGGGTCCCCACTCCCCCAGGGTACCCCGGCCAGGGGTGACTAGTTGGATATTTAATGCCACGGCCGCAGGGCGCTGTATAAAAGTGACCCCCGGCTGTGGCATTATCTGTCCAGCTAGTGGAGCCCGATGCTGGTGTAAAAAATACGGGGGACCCCTACTCTTTTTGTCCCCCGTATTTTTTGCACCAGCACCAGGCGCAGAGCCCGGTGCTGGTTTTAAAAATACGGGGGATCCCCTGTCATTTTTTCCCCCCGGATTTTTAGAACCAGGACCGGCTCGAAGAGCCCGAGGCTGGTTATGCTTACGAGTTTTTCAGGTTTTTTACCGTTTTTTTCCGTTTTTTTTAACATTTTTTAAAATCTAATCAAAATCCGTCAAATCGGCCGTTTTTCAACAGCGGGACTGTCGAATCCGTTTTTTATTGAATATGTTGAATTCCGGCACCCACTTGCCGGAATTCGACGGTCGAATTGTGTCGAATTAAAAAACGGCCGAAAAATTGCCGCGATTCGCCGCTAATTGCATATACCCCTATATATTCATAATTGCTGCACTACCGCAATTATTTGCAAATCTTGACCATGATTACTTTCTCAGCATATTATAGGAATCTGTAATAGACTCCTTAAGGCTTCATAGGTATAAAGCTGTTTTTACGCCATCTGGGAAAACATGTAATTCCGGCGGTCCGACATCCCACCCGCCAGAATGTCGGCAGCGTGGCGAGCGCTACGAGTCCCCATGCGGGCTCGCTTCAGGCTCTGTGGCTCGCTGCGCTGGCCATAGGATCTATTCCCACTCTATGGGCGTCATGGGATTAGCCCCTGTGAGCCAGTTTTCTGGCTGTTGGCTGCTGGCATTCCGGTGTCTGGATCCTGACAGCCGGCACACTGATTGCCACCCACAAAACAGGGCCAAACTCTAAAAAGCTTTGGTTTTCAGAGTTTGTTACATACTGTAGGGGACAGACCATTGTCCCCATTGATAATAGTGAGGACTGCGATGTGCAGTGCTAATTAGCCTCTGCAGGAGTTATTTGTACAATCTGCATTAGGTTATTAGTACATAGCAACAATTCATCAAATTATGCAGATAAGTTTTCCACATCACTTTAAAAAAAATATGCTTCATAAACAGGCCTCATAGAATCTAGAATTCAGAAACATTAACTGCTCATTCGATAGATCACAAGAAATTATTTTATTACTGCAGTTATTTCTTAACCTGATAACGTAGTGCATTTATGCGTGAAGATAAAAAAAAAAAATTTCTCCACTTGAATCGAATATTTTAGAGGCACCTTGATCAACTCTGTTTATTTATGTTTATAGTCTCACACCAGTTAAGCCCCGTATACACCAGACCACAGTTTCTCAAACTCGGTCCTCCGGACCCACACGGTTCATGTTTTGCAGGTCACCTGTACATTTTTAAAATGTGACAGTTGGTGATACACAGTGCAGCTGCTGGGTGACATGGAAAATGTGAACTCTGTGGGGTCCTGAGGACCGAGTTTGAGAACCACTGCACTAGACGATATGAATGATAACAATCTTTTTTTTAAAGATCTATTGTTCATATCGTCTAGTGTGTGTGCCTTAACCGTGATCGCACCCGTGGGTCGTTCTTGTTCAGGCATTATCTACTGAACACGCAGTTCAACTTCAACTATGTTGTTGAGCTGCTTGTCGGATAATGCAAGGGATGACGTCACTGAACAATATGCTAACTAGGGGAGGTACCCAGTGTGTGCCCAGCTTTAGACTTGTTACTAGTTTGTTTTGGTAAATAGTGCATGTGTGTATAGATGTAGCCATGTTCATCTTACTGCAATGCAGCATGCTGCAACATGGTTTGCTGCATGGCATGTCAGGCTGCGACTAATCGCAGCCGGTGATTAATCCATTAATTCCTAATAGTCGCAGCCTGGCACGCATGCAGCATGCTGCATTGCAGTAAGATGAGCATGGCTACATCTGTATGTGTATAGAGATAGATGTGGAGATATAGATAGACATACAGTGCATCCGGAAAGTATTCACAGCGCTTAACTTTTTTTCCACATTTTGTTATGTTACAGCCTTATTCCAAAATGGAATACATTTATTATTTCCCTCAAAATTCTACACCCAATACTCCATAATGACAACATGAAAAAAGTTTTTTTTTTGTTGTTGTCATTTTTGCAAATTTATTAAAAATAAAACTAAGAAATCACATTTACATAAGTATTCACAGCCTTTGCCATGAAGCTCAAAATTGAGCTCAGGTGCAGCCTGTTTCCACTGATCATCCTTGAGAGGTTCCTACAGCTTAATTGGAGTCCACCTGTGGTAAATTCAGTTGATTGGACATGATTTGGAAAGGCACACACCTGTCTGTATAAGGTCCCAGACTTGATAGTGCATGTCTGAGCACAAACCAAGCATGAAGTCAAAGGAATTGCCTGTATACCTCAGACAGTATTGTCTCTAGGCACAAATCTGGGGAAGGGTACAGAAAAATATCTGCCGCTTTGGAGGCCCCAATGAGCACAGTGGCCTCCATCATCCGTAAATGGAAGAAGTTTGGAACCACCAGGACTCTTCCTAGAGCTGGTCGGCCGTCTAAACTGAGCGATTGGGGGAGAAGGGCTCTAGTCAGGAAGGTGACCAAGAACCTGATGGTCACTCTGTCAGAGCTACAGCATTCCTCTGTGGAGACGGGAGAACCTTCCAGAAGGACAGCCATCTCTGCAGCAATCCACCAATCACGCCTGTATGGTAGAGTGGCCAGACGGAAGCCACTCCTTAGTAAAAGCACATGGCAGTCCGCCTGGACTTTGCCAAAATGCACCTGAAGGACTTTTAGACCATGAGAAACAAAATTCTCTGGTCTAATGAGACAAAGATTGAACTCTTTGGCGTGAATGCCAGGCATCATGTTTGGTGGAAATCGGGCACCGATCATCACCAGGCCAATACCATCCCTACAGTGAAACGTGGTGGCAGCATCATGCTGTGGGGATGTTTTGCAGCGGCAGGAACTGGGAGACTAGTCAGGATAGAGGGAAAGATGAATGCAGCAATGTACAGAGACATCCTGGATGAAAACCTGCTCCAGAGTGCTCTTGACCTCAGACTGAGGAGACAGTTCATCTCTCAGCAGGACAACGACCCTAAGCACACAGCCAATATATCAAAGAAGTGGCTTTAGGACAACTTTGTGAATGTCCTTGAATGGCCCAGCCAGAGCCCAGACTTGAATCCTATTGAACATCTCTGGAGAGATCTGAAAATGGCTGTTGTAAAGTTTGATTTAACTACAAGGAAAAGCAATACCTAATCACACTGTGGTTCGGGCCGCTGCGGGCAATAATCGTAAACCAATAACCGCTAGGATATGTATGCACGTTGCGTATACACGCCGACACGCTATGCGCACAATGCAGCGACACGTGTGACTGAATACACCCTATCCTCAAACAAGAATGGAATGCGACACCAGTAGTTAAATATTATGTTGTGGTCCAACGCATCAACAATGTTTACTCAAAAGATACAAGTAAAGGTACAACGGTAATACAGGAAAGAACTACAACCAGTAGTACATATGTCTGTTCACAAGCGCTCCCGGATCCAGGCCTCAGTCAGTCTTAGCAAGATGACCTTCAGAGAATAGACTGAGCCTGGTCAGGAAGCCTTTCTTTTATACAATGGGTCCAAATTCAATACAATGGGAAATGTAAGCTCTTCTTCCATAGATCAAGGGGCAGGTTATTTACAGTACATGAGGGGTCATAGGTTGGTTTGAATGAGTGGGCGATGCTTGGTCCAGGTGTGCTTTCAGGTCTCCGCCACCGGATTCCCACCGAATATCCGGAGTACAGTATTTACAGTATTTGTGAATATTACAATTCTGCGCATATCTATGCGCAGAAACATATGATACACTGCACATAACAACCGGAATGTAGATTCCAAAATACTGCACATCTGGATACCAAACACTAGGTCCTAACATTGGTCTGTCCCCTCATATCCTGTAAAGCTGAATAACTCTATTGTTCTATCCTTTTGAGTAAATGTAACTTGCTGGCAATGTGTGTGGAGACTATGGGGCTTATTCTGACCCAATCACACGCTGCAGTTTTTCGCAGCGTAGCGATCGGGTCAGAACCGCGCATGGCCGCCCGTCGCTGCGCTTAGATCGCCTCTGCCTCATAGACAGGCAGAGGCGGTCGATGGACTTCTGCGGAGGGGGGGTGGCACTGACATGCGGGGCGGACTAGCCCTGTACTGGGCGTTCCCCCGCATATCTGAGTTCATGATTGTAGCTGTGCTAAATTTAGCACAGCTACGATCAACTCGGAATGACCCCCTATGTGTAAATTGTAAGAATATATATATATATATATATATATATATATATATATATATATATATATATATATATATATATATATATATATATATATATAAATATATATAATATATTTTATTTCTCTTACGTCCTAGAGGATGCTGGGGACTCTGTAAGGACCATGGGGTATAGACGGGCTCTGCAGGAGATACGGCATCTAAAAAGAACTTTGACTATGGGTGTGCACTGGCTCCTCCCTCTATGCCCCTCCTCCAGACCTCAGTTAGATCTTGTGCCCAGAGGAGAATGGGTGCACTGCAGAGAGCTCTCCAGAGTTTTCTGTTGAAGAAGAATTTTGTTAGGTTTTTTATTTTCAGGGAGTCCTGTTGGCAACAGGCTCCCTGCATCGTGGGACCGAGGAGAGAGAAGCAGAGCTGGCTTGTCAAGTTGGGCACTGCTTCTAAGGCTACTGGACACCATTAGCTCCAGAGGGAGTCGGAACACAGGTCTCACCTGGGGTCGTCCCGGAGCCGCGCCGCCGTCCTCCTCACAGATGCCGAAGATAAAAGCCGTATGAGAAGGCAGAAGACATCTTAGGCGGCAGAAGACATCAGATCTTCATGAGGTAAGGCGCGCAGCGGTAAGCTGCGCGCCATTGCTCCCAGTCACACACACACACACAGAGCAGCACTGAAGGGTGCCGGGCGCAGGGGGGGCGCCCTGGGCAGCAATAAACCTCACATTTGGGCACATGCAGATTGATTAGGCTGCGGAGGCAGTAAATCTATGATCCCCCGCCATTTTAATTGAAAAATCACTGGGACCGAAGCCCGCTGTCGGGTGGGCGGGGCTTGATCCTCAGCACTAACTAGCGCCATTTTCTCCACAGAAGCTGCATGAGGAAAACGCTGGCTCCCTGGTCTCTCCCCTGCTGAACTTCACAGGCTGGAAAAAAGAGGAGGGGGGCACATTAGCGACGCAGTGAGTGGGAATTGGTACATTATATATAGAAAAGCGCTATCTGGTCATATTTTTTTCCAGTGTTTTTAAGCGCTGGTGTGTGCTGGCATACACTCTCTCTCTGTCTCTCCTTAGGGCCTGGTTGGGGTTTTGTCCCCTTATAGGTTAATCCCTGTGTGTGTGGGGTGTCGGTACGTGCGTGTCGACATGTCTGAGGCGGAAGGCTTCTCCAAGGAGGAGGTGGAGCAAATGAGTGGTGTGTCCCCGTCTGTTGTGCCGACACCAGATTGGATGGAAATGTGGCATATGTTGAATGCAAATGTGGCATCTTTACATAAAAGGCTTGATAAGGCTGAATTAGGGGGGACATCAGGGGGTCAATCCTCGGATCGGACCGACTCACAGGGCCCGTCGGGGTCTCAAAAGCGTCCCTTAACACAAGACACTACTACCGACACGGATTCTGATTCCAGTGTCGACTACGACGAAGTAAAATTGCACCCTAGGGTGACTAAAACCATTCAGTGTATGATTGTGGCAATAAGGGATGTGTTGCATATTGAGGATGAACCCTCGGTCCCCGACACAAGGGTACACATGTTTAAGGAAAAGAAACAGATTATTAACTTTCCCACATCTCATGAATTAAATGAATTCTTTGGAAAAGCTTGGGAGACTCCGGATAAGAGACCGCAGATCCCCAAAAGAATTTATATGGCATACCCCTTCCCTAATCAGGACAGGGAGATTTGGGAATCACCCCCCACTGTGGACAAGCCCCTGACGCGCCTGTCCAAGAAAGTGGCGCTACCGTCTCCTGACACAGCGGCCCTTAAGGACCCTGCAGATGGCAGGCAAGAAACTACCTTAAATTGTATTTATTCTCATACAGGTGCTGTGCTAAGGCCGACAATTGCGTCGGCATGGGTGTGTAGCGCAATTGCAGCTTGGACAGATGAGCTGACAGATCAATTTGATAATATGGATAAGGATACTATATTCTTAACTCTAGCCCATATAAAAGACGCAGTCTTATTTATGAGGGATGCTCAAAGGGACATTGGATTGCTAGCTTCTAGGGCCAATGCCATGTCTATCTCGGCGAGGAGATCCTTATGGGCTCGCCAATGGACGGGTGATGCGGATTCCAAAAAACATATGGAAGTACTACCCTATAAGGGTGATGTATTGTTTGGGGATGGGCTGACGGACCTGGTTTCCACAGCTACAGCAGGTAAATCAAATTTTTTACCATATATTCCCCAACAGCAAAAGAAAGTAACACCCTATCAGATGCAGTCCTTTCGGTCGCACAAGTCCAGAAGAGGTCGGGGATCCTCTTTCCTCGCCAGAGGTAAGGGCCGAGGCAAAAGAGCACCTGCTTCGGCAGGTGCCCAGGAACAAAAGTCCTCCCCGGCTGCTCCAAAACCCACAGCATGACGCTGGGGCTCCCCTGAGGGAGTCCGCACCGGTGGCGGGCACGTCTTCGACTTTTCAGTCAGGCCTGGGTCAGTTCAGACCTGAATCCCTGGGTGTTGGACATAGTTTCCCAGGGTTACAAATTGGAATTCGAGGAGGTGCCCCCGTGCCGATTTTTCAAATCGGCCCTACCAGCTTCCACATCGGAAAGGGATATAGTGTTAGCTGCAATTCGGACGCTGTATATACAGTAAGTGATAATCAAGGTTCCCCTGCACCAGCAGGAAAGAGGGTACTACTCAACCCTATTTGTGGTCCCGAAACCGGAAGGATCGGTCGGACCTATTTTGAATCTGAAATCCCTAAACCTGTACATAAAAAGATTCAAATTCAAAATGGAATCTCTCAGAGCGATAATAGCCAACATGGAGGAAGGGGAGTTTATGGTGTCTCTGGACATTAAGGATGCATACCTTCATGTCCCCGTATATGCCCCCCATCAGGAATACCTGAGATTCGCTGTACAGGATTGTCATTACCAATTTCAGACGTTGCCGTTTGGACTCTCCACGGCCCCGAGGATTTTCACCAAGATAATGGCGGAAATGATGGTGGTCCTGTGCAAGCATGGAGTCACAATTATCCCATACTTGGACGATCTCCTGATAAAAGCGAGATCAAGGGAGAAATTGCTGAGCAGTGTGGCGCTCTCTCTGAGAGTGCTCCAGCAACACGGTTGGATTCTAAATCTACCGAAGTCACAGTTGATTCCGACAACTCGACTACCGTTCCTAGGTATGATACTGGATACGGAACAAATGAAGGTCTTCCTCCCAATAGAGAGAGCCCAGGACATCCAGAACATGGTCAGAGACCTGCTAAAACCGAAAAGGGTGTCAGTTCTCCAATGCACTCGAGTTCTGGGAATAATGGTGGCGGCCTACGAGGCCATTCCCTTCGGAAGGTTTCATGCAAGGACTTTTCAATGGGTCCTTCTGGACAAGTGGTCTGGGTCCCAACTGCACTTACATCGGAAAATAACTGTCCCCAGGGGCCAGAGTGTCCGTCCTGTGGTGGTTGCAAAGTTCTCACCTCCTGGAGGGTCGTAGGTTCGGAATTCAGGATTGGATCCTGGTTACCACGGACGCGAGCCTCCGAGGATGGGGAGCGGTCACACAGGGAAAAAATTTTCAGGGTCTTTGGTCAGACCAGGAGTCTTGTCTACACATCAATGTGTTGGAACTCCGGGCCATTTACAATGGCCTTTGACAAGCGGAGAGTCTTCTTCGAAACCTACCGGTTCTGATTCAATCAGACAATGTCACAGCAGTGGCTCATGTGAACCACCAAGGCGGGACAAGAAGCAGAGTCGCGATGGCGGAAGCCACAAGGATCCTTCGCTGGGCGGAAAATCATGTAAGCGCTTTGTCGGCTGTCTTCATTCCGGGAGTGGACAACTGGGAAGCAGACTTCCTCAGCAGACACGATCTCCATCCAGGAGAGTGGGGATTTCATCAATAAGTCTTTGCAGACGTAACGCGTCTTTGGGGAACTCCTCAAATAGACATGATGGCGTCACGCCTCAACAAAAAGCTTCGGAGGTATTGTGCCAGGTCTCGGGACCCTCAGGCAGTAGCAGTAGACGCTCTGGTAACACCGTGGGTGTTCAAATCGGTCTACGTGTTTCCTCCTCTTCCTCTCATCACAAAAGTGTTGAGGATCGTAAGAAGAAGAGTACAGACGATACTCGTTGTCCCAGACTGGCCTCGAAGGGCCTGATACTCGGATCTACAAGAGATGCTCACAGGAGATCCCTGGCCTTTTCCTCTCAGGGAAGACCTGTTGCAACAGGGGCCCTGTGTATTTCAAGACTTACCACGGTTACGTTTGACGGCATGGCGGTTGAACGCCGAATCCTAGCGAAAAAGGGGATTCCGGAAGAGGTCATCCCTACTTTAATAAAGGCTAGGAAGGCGGTGACGGTAAAACATTATCACCATATCTGGCGAAAGTATGTGTCTTGGTGTGAGTCCAAGAATGCACCTACGGAAGATTTTCATCTGGGTCGTTTTCTCCACTTCCTACAGACAGGAGTGGATATGGGCCTGAAATTAAGCTCTGTTAAGGTACAGATTTCGGCCCTCTCGATTTTCTTTCATAAGTAATTGGCTTCTCTTCCAGAAGTCCAGACGTTTGTAAAGGGAGTGCTGCACATCCAGCCCCCTTTTGTGCCTCCAGTGGCACCATGGGACTTGAACGTGGTGTTGCAGTAATTAAAATCACACTGGTTTGAACCGCTTACCAAGGTTGAGTTGAAATTTCTTACCTGGAAGGTGGTCATGCTGTTGGCTTTGGCATCAGCAAGGCGAGTGTCTGAATTGGCGGCTTTGTCACACAAAAGCCCCTACTTGATTTTTCATGTGGATCGAGCTAAACTGAGGACATGTCCGCAATTTTTGCCTAAAGTGGTTTCTTTATTCCATATGAATCAACCTATTGTGGTGCCTGTGGCTACAAGTGACCTGGAGGATTCCAGATACCTGGATGTAGTCAGGGCCTTAAAGATTTATGTAGCCAGAACGGCTAAAATTAGGAAAACAGAGCCTGTGTTTGTCCTGTATGCTGCTAATAAGATTGGCGCACCTGCTTCGAAGCAGACTATTGCTCGCTGGATCTGTAATACGATTCAGCAGGCTCATTCTACGGCTGGATTGCCGGTACCAAATTCGGTTAAAGGTCATTCCACTAGGAAGGTGGGCTCTTCTTGGGCGGCTGCCCGAGGCGTCTCGGCATTACAGCTTTGCCGAGCGGTGACTTGGTCGGGGTCAAACACTTTTGCTAAATTCTACAAGTTTGATACCCTGGCTGATGAGGACCTAGTGTTTACTCAGTCGGTGCTGCAGAGTCATACGCACTCTCCCGCCCGATTGGATGCTTTGTTATAAATCCCATGGTCCTTACGGAATCCCCAGCATCCTCTAGGACGTAAGAGAAAATAAGATTTTAAACCTACCGGTAAATCTATTTCTCCTAGTCCGTAGAGGATGCTGGGCGCCCGTCCCAGTGCGGAAACTCTGCAAGACTTGTATATAGTTGTTGCTTACATAAGGGTTATGGTACAGTTGGAATAGGTCTTGGACCGTTACTGTCGTTTGTTCATACTGTTAACTGGTTATGTATGATCCAGGTTACATGGTATGATTGGTGTGGGCTGGTATGAATCTTGCCCTTGGATTGCTAAATCCTGATTTGTATTGTCCATCTCCTCTGGGCACAGTTGTCTAACTGAGGTCTGGAGGAGGGGCATAGAGGGAGGAGCCAGTGCACACCCATAGTCAAAGTTCTTTTTAGGTGCCCTATCTCCTGCGGAGCCCGTCTATACCCCATGGTCCTTACGGAGTCCCCAGCATCCTCTACGGACTAGGAGAAATAGATTTACCGGTAGGGTTAAAACCTATATATATATATATATATATATATATATATATATATATATATATATATATATATATATATATATTATACACACACACACACACACACACACACACACACACACACACACACACACACACACACACACACATATACACCATGGAAGGCGGCACTCGGAGACTTGCATCAGTTCAAAAATAACGTGCTTTAATCGACGTTTCGGGAGTCGAAATCCCTTCCTCAAGACACAGCAACCAAGTGTGCAAACAACACAAATCAACATTTAAATAGCTTACCAGCCCCTTGCTCGCCCGTTCCCGCCGCAGGCAGCAGCGTCCCGATCCACGGCGCCCGCACTTCCGGGTTCAGATAACTCCGCCCCTCGGCAGTGACGTCCTTCAGTAAAACATACTAAACATGACTAATCATGATCTACAATTGTTGGTGTATGAAATACATATGTTAGTATAACAAAAAAAAATAAAAAAAATAAATGTATGATCATCCATAGCCCCTATGCTAAAATAAAGACAAGTGACTATAGCCAATAATAAACCCAATACATGCACTAGCTACCTAAAGCCGGACTATCTCATAGACAGCTATTAAAACCATGAGACTCATTAAGTCCCCGTGGGTGAACCGTGTCCAGGCGATAAATCCACCGTGCTTCCAACCTTAGTAGTTTCGCTGCCCGGTCGCCCCCCCTAATGGAGGCTGGCACATGATCAATCATGCGATACCTCAGCGTAGTTAACGGGTGGCGTTGAAGTACAAAGTGTCTTGCAACGGGTTGTTCGCTGGTACCCTTGTTGATGGCCAATTTGATGGCGGACCTGTGAGCTGCCATCCGTTCTTTAAACATGCGTTCGGTTTTGCCTACGTAAGACAGCCCACAGGGGCACATCAACTGGTACACCACAAAGCGAGATACACATGTTAAGGTGTGAAATATAAACATTGTTTTCCCTGAGTGGGTTTGCTGAAATGTATCCCCCGCCAACATATACTGGCACGTAGTGCACGTGCACCGGACACAACCCCTATGCCTGCCTCCAGTAGGGATAGTCGTAGTACTGTACTTAGTAACATCGGTTTTAACTAGGATGTCCCTGATGTTCTTACTGCGTTTATAGCAGGACATTAACTTGGTGTTTTGCAAGTGTAACTCCGGGTCACTCTGCACAATAGGCCATAATTGTTTAGATATATGGTTAATGCCGCTACTAGCTGCATGATATTGTCACCCAAGGGATAATGGGAATGGTTTCCTTACGCACTTGTGCTGGACCAATAAGTGACGCTTTATCAATATTGAGGACTTTTTGCTTAGCCTCCTGTAGGAGCTGAATAGGATACCTTCGCTCTATAAACTGCGTGATCATTGCATCCATTTGTATCAATGCTTTAGCTGGATCAGAGGTAATACGTCTGATACGAAGGAGCTGGGAAAAAGGTAAGCCACGTTTAAGCGGTTGAGGGTGGAAACTTTTATAATGCAAATCATTATTTTTGTCAGTGGGTTTATGGTAAAGTGAGGTCGAAATACGTCCCTGCTGGATAGAAATCTGGACATCTAGATAATTAATCAATTGATCACTAATAGTATATGTCAGTTTAATTGGATGCTGCTTGGCATTATGTGCCAGAATGACCGTTTCAAGCTGAGTTTGGGAACCCTGCCATATCAACAAGAGATCATCGATGTAGCGGCAGTAAACTAAAATACTGGTAGCTACATCTGGATCTGTGAAGAATATTTGTTCCTCTATTTCAAACATAAAAATGTTTGAATACGAGGGGGCCACAGAGGACCCCATGGCACACCCCTTGCGCTGCAAATAGATACGCCCATCATACAGAATTTTTTCTTTTTCAATTGTCATCTGCAATAATTCCATACAAAGCTGTACATCAGGACCTTGATAGTTAACATGATTAGTCAGGAAGCGTTCTACTGCTGCCAGGCCAAGATCGTGAGGAATAACTGTGTATAAATTCTGTACATCAATGCTGCACGGTAGCACTGGTACTTCAAACGTGGGCAATTGCTGTAATTTAAATAATAGTGTAGTAGTGTCAAGCAGGAAGCGGGGATGTGATTGTATGCACGGCTGCATGATGGAATCTAAATATAATGCAACAGGTTGAAATAGGGAAGCACGCGTAGAAATAATGGGGCGTCCCGGGGGATTGTGGAGGGATTTATGTATCTTAGGTGTAGTGTACAACACCGGTATGACCGGATGAGCAGGAATAAGTGCATCGCGGGTGGCACTAGAAATTTTGCCATCAAGTACTGCTGACTCTAACGTCCTTCTGAGATGTTCTTTGAAATCACCAGTGGGATCCCTATCAAGACGGCAATATGTATCAGAGTCTTGTAACTGACGCTCAATCTCTGCTTTGTAATCTTGAAGATTTTGGATCACAAGGGCTCCCCCTTTGTCCGCAGGGCGGAATATCAGATTTTCTTGCATGGATAAATGTCACAAAGCCATGTTTTCTGCTTTAGTTAAGTTATGGTGAATCTGTGCATTTTGAGCCAGGTGAGCATTGGATTGTTCATCTAGGAGCCGAGTAAAGGTTTTAATTGAAGCATTATGTGACTGCGGCTCGAATTTAGATCTTGGAAGGATCCTCTGTAACTTGACTGGAATGTCAGGACATTGCATGGTGGTAGGCTGTTTCTGGAAGAATTCTTTTAGCTTGAGTTGACGCTGCAGGCTATATTTTTCAATCTGCCAATCAAATGGGTCTTGCTTACGTGCTGGTGCAAAGGACAGGCCCTTTGATAGCACCTGTTGCTCAATATTCGACAAATCATAATCAGATAGATTAACTATCAGCGTCTCTGAGTTTTGGGTGGCCTGCCCACCCTGCCTCTGCCATTGTTTGCCCCTTCTTGTATATGGACGCCAGCATCTCTTTTGTTTGGGCCCATAGTCCGTGTCGCAGCCCCTAAAGGGCGAGATCCTTGTGATGATTGATTTATTGAGTCAGACTCACTAGATGTCTGAGTATGCTCATGAGAAGACTCAGGGTCCCTCTGCCTGTACCATCTGCGGCGAAAGAATGGTTTCCTCTGATCGTTACGTGTAGAGGAATCAGTCCACTTATACACGTTGTGAATTTCATAATCACCATCCACCTTACTGCGCTTTTGTGCTTTAAAACTGGATAAGGTCACGTTTGTAAATTTGCAGTTGCCCATTTAATTTTTCGTACCAATTGGTACTGGTATCAGCCTGTAGGATAGGTTTGTGTATGGTCTAATACTCCACAATCTTAGCTTTAATGTTGTTCATTTCCTTAGTAGATTGCTCTATGATTAAGAGCATTAGATCCATGGAGCATTTATTAAGGATTCCCACCCACTTTTTACAAAAGCCTAGGTCGTTGCGGCCAATAGTGGGTGAGTTCCTGACCCGTAGGCCCCGGGTTTTTTTTTTGGCTCTGTAGTAATCGGAAAGAGAAATACAATGGTAATAATAGTCTATTTCCTTACGATATAAGCGAAGCAATTCGCGGTAAGAGCTATCCGGTATATTTGTTCCTCTTGGGTCACCATGATCTCATTATATAGGATGTCCGCAGCCTCAGCTTCGGAGTAGCTGTGGAGATCACCAATGGCATAGTTGGTAAATAGGGGACATTCCCCTGCTGAATAGATTCTGAATAGATAGATTCCGCCATACTGGTTGTAGATAATGTTCAGTACTACATACACAAACCCACCAATCTCATGCAAAAGATCTCAATGATAGCAATACTTGTAAAACACCGACCATGTGCATTGTGCAAAAAACGCTTATAAAGTGCTGGTGCTAATGCTGCTATGCAGCTGTACAAACAAACTGGCAGAGGAAACAGAGTAATAAAAAGCAGTAAAAAAATATAAGGGAGCCTTGATCAAATGTGTATTGGAGATGCCGCTCCAACCACTTACTGATACAATGTCCGTGTGATCCGGCTCTCCTGTAACTGTGGTTGCTGTACCGGGTGCCTCCGTGACGAATGGATAATATATACAACAGCCGCGGCACTCCTGGTGTCTGATTAAATAACTCTGATACAGGCAGGTATGGAGTAACAACGTTTCAATTACTTTTATTGTGTCATTTTCCTCAGGTCTAAACAAACAGACAAAGCTTACCTTATACAGGCCCTTATACAGGCTCTAATCACCGTGTAGAAACACCTGCGGCCATCAGGATGACGGGGTGAGACCCCCCGAAACGTTGTTCTTGACTAAAAGATTTTTTCCACTTTAAAACGCTGGGAGTGCCGCCTCCTCTTTGTAATAAATATATATATATATATATATATATATATATATATATATATATATATATATATATATATATATATATATATATATATATATATATATATGCGGTGAGCTGGTAAACTCCTTCTGTGGTTCCCTGACAGAATTTACTGAGGTCTATCTCTTATAGCCAGTGTCGACATGATACTTGGTACATGTAAAAAAGTGTATACTGGTCGGTAGATGTATGTTTTTCCCAAGAGAAATCTATGTGGGGGACACAGACGTGTGTGGGTGACCCTGTCGGCACCACCAATATCTGACTGGGTAAAAACTTTGCATGAAAATATGATGCATGTCAGAAAGTGCTATACCTATATGTATGTATGTATGTATATATGTATAGTAAGGTTACATAAATCTGTTGCACAGACACCGACGTAGTTATATTTATAGAGGGTGTCATATTCATAGAAATATTCCCCTCAGACCTCTCGGGGTCGCAAAAATGGTTTATTTGCCCAGTTACTACTCCCTGATATCGACATGAATACTGTTTCTTAGGTCAACCGTAAGGTTTCCTGATTAGATCCACAATCAGTGTTCATGTTTCAGTACATGTTTTCATACACATTATGAACGTATTAACGTCACTAGGGACCCTGCTGTTCCTGATACAAGGATATATATATATATATATATATATATATATATATATATATATATATGATATATATGTGTGTGTATGGAGATATAGATATAGATATATATATATATATATATATATACTGTGTGTGTGTGTGTGTGTGTGTGTGTGTGTGTATATATATATATATATATATATATATATATATATATATTGTGTGTGTGTGTGTATGTGTGTATGTGTATATATATATATATATATATATATATATTAGAAGTTTATAATGTATGCTGAGGTAAAGCTCCTCATGTGCTGAGCGCTCTGTTGCAAAAACTCTGCGTCAACCCTGACAAAATGGTTTTAAATCCTCAAGAGGATTCCGAGTGTTTATTCTTTTCCCGCGTGGAGACGATAACGGGGGAGTTTCCCCCTGTTCTGCATGGGGCCCTGTCACAAAGGATCATATGCAGGAAGCTACGTTATATTCTAGTTATGTGTCCACGCGTGTGTTACTTATACCTGCCATTACATGCGCATGGGGGAGTAATAGTATTCAGAAATGGTCGGTTACCATGTCATCCGATATAGTTACCCTAGGGAGAGATGGGATACTCCTTAAGTTGGGTCATGTCTAGGACTTTGCAGCATACTGCCAGGTGACTACAAGGGAGGTAGGACTCTTGGGTTCGCGGGCCAGTTCCATGGCGGTCTCGGCTAGGAGGGCGTTGTGGATTCACCAATGGAATGCTGATGCTGACTCCGAGAAGAAATGGAGTCTCTTCCCTATGAAGGTGAAGCCTGGTTTGGTGACTGCCTTGTTAATTGATCTCGGCAGACCATGCTGGTAAGTAGTCTTTCTTGTCCTATGTTCCCTCACAACGGATGAGGATGCATCATTGTCGGATGCAGTTATTTCAGCCGAATACATACAGATTTGCCCTTTCTTTCCAGGTAGAGGAAGGAGACAATGGAAGAGGTCAGCAGCCTTTTCAAGTTCACAGGCGCAGAGATCATCCTCTGTTTCTGACATATCCACCGCATGAAGCTGCCTCTATCTTGCGGGAGCCAACACCGGTGGGACCACGGCTAAGACTCTTCAGTCAGTCCTGGAACGGACATGGACCCGTGGGTTTTAAGAATAGTCTCCAAAGGGGGGTCATACTGGAGTTTCCAGACGTTCCCCTCACCGATTTTCAAATCGACCTTAACGGTTTTCCTCCGGACGGGGAGGTAGTATGCGGCGCAATACAAGGGTTGTGTCAGGATCAGGTCTTTGTCCTGGTGTCCAGGTCACACAAAAAAAAAAAAAAAAAAAAGAGAGGCTGTTTTCCAAGCCTCTTAGTGCTCCCGAGGCCGGACGGCTGGGTCAGACCAGTCCTATATCTGAAATCCCTAAATTTCTATTTAAAGAAATTAAGATCCAAGATGGGATCTCTCAGGGCAGGGATCTCCAGTCTGAATAAAGGTTAAAGGAGGTCTAATTACGGATTTCTTCCGCACTAGGCTTACCTAAGGTTTCCAATTCAGGACCGTCATTGCCAATTTCACCAGGGTGAGGGCGCTAATGATGGTTCTCCTTCGATAGTAAGGAGTCATAATTAGTCTGTACTGGGTCGCTCTCCTGATTAGGGCGAGATCAAGTAACCACGTGGTGCAAAACGTTGCATTCTCCCGGACAGTTCTTCAAAATCATTGTTGGTCCCAACGACGCGGTTGTTGGCTTTGGGAATAAAACTAGATACAGAACTCATGAGTTTATTTTCTTCCAGTGGAAAAGGCTCTGGGGATCCAGAGTCTGGTCAGACATGCAACAATGTCAATCCTTCAATACATTCGGTTGCTGAAAAGGATGGTTGTAGCCTACGAAGCCATTCAGTTGGCAGGTTCCATGCCAGGGTGTTTTAGCAGGACCAGTTGGACAAGGGGTCCGGTTCCCACCTAGGATAATCCTGTCTTTTAAGACCGGAGTCTCACTCCGGTGGGGGGCTGCGCGGTTCTCACTTCCTAAAGGGGCGCTGGTTCGGGTTCCAGGTCTGGATCCTGGTGACCACGGATGCAAGCCTCCGTGGCGGGGGAGCTGTCACATAGGAAGAAAGCTTCCAAGGAAGAGGGTCAAGTTAGGATACTTGTCACCGATTAAACGGTCTAGAGTTAAGGGCCGTTTACAACAGTTTTCTACAAATGGGAAACGTAGAAGGAAGTTTTCCGCTGGCAACGAAACATACAAGCGCTTTGTCAGCAATGTTCGTTCCAAGAGTAGACAACTGGGAAGCAGACTTCATCGGCAGACACGATCTCCGTCCAGGAGAGTGGAGTCTTCATCAAGAGGTCTTCACAGAAGTGACAAGTCTTTGGGGAATTCCTCAAATAGATATGTTGGCGTCTCGTCTCAACAAGAAACTTCAGAGATATTGTTCCAGGTCAAGGGACCCTCAAGCAATAGCGGTGGACGCACTAGTAACACCGGGAGTGTTTCAGTCGGTGTATGTGTTCCCTCTGCTTCCACTCTTTCCAAAGATGCTAAAGATCATAAGAAGAACAAATGTTCAAGTGATCCTCATTGTTCCAGACTGGCCAAGGAGGGCTGGGTGTCTGGATCTTCAGGAATTGCTCATGGGAGATTCCGGGCCTCTTCAGCTACGAGAGGATCTGTTACAGCAGGGGCCGTGCGTGTATCAAGATTTCCTGCGGATGCGTTTGAAGGCTTGGTGATTGTACGCCAGTTACTGACCCGAAAGGGTTTTTTCCCGGTGAAATCATTTCCACACGTCTTCAGACTAGGAAAGGGGTAACGTCTACACCAGGGGTGGGCAATTATTTCAGCTGAGGGGCCACTTGACATTTCCTGTCAGTATCCGAGGGCCACATACAAAATAGCAGCTCGCCCCACTTGCCAAAAATATAGGGACGTGGCTTCATGTGGAAGGGGTGTGGGCAAAAAATAATACAGATTCATATTAGGCTGAACAATAGTCTCCATTATTCAAATTGCGCCACACAGCGCCACTTACGCACATTACACCAGGTAGAGCCCCTTTTACACACATTACGGCAGGTAGAGAGCCTTTTTACACATTAACATTTTATTTAGGATTATTATTGTGCAGCAAGCAAATTATCCAGTGTCTTATGGCCCCTAGGGAAAGGTGTGACACGGTGACAGAACACGGTGGGGGTGACACAGTGACAGAACACGGTGGGGGTGACACGGTGACAGAACACGGGTGTGTGACACGGTGACAGAACACGGTGGGGGTGACACGGTGACAGAACACGGGGAGGGGGGGTTGACAGTGACAGAACACGGGGGTGTGACACAGTGACAGAACACGGGGAGGGGGGGTGACGGTGACAGAACGCGGATGTGTGACACGGTGACAGAACACGGTGGGGGTGACAGAACACGGGGGGTGTGACACAGTGACAGAACACGGGGGTGACCCGGTGACAGAACACGGTGGGGGTGACAGAACACGTGGGGTGTGACACGGTGACAGAACACGGGTGTGTGACACGGTGACAGAACACGGGGAGGGGGGGTGACAGTGACACAACACGGGTGTGTGACACAGTGACAGAAAACGGTGGGGGTGACACAGTGACAGAACACGGGGAGGGGGGGTGACGGTGACAGAACACGGATGTGTGACACGGTGACAGAACACGGGGGGTGTGACAGAACACGGTGGGGGTGACAGTGACAGAACACGGATGTGTGACACGGTGACAGAACACGGGGGGTGTGACACAGTGAAAGAACACGGGAGGGGTTGGTACAGCGAGAGCTAAAGATCTCTCCCCCAAACCTAAAAACAGTCTGACGCCACTGCCCGCACATGCGCGCGCGCGCTCTCTCTCTCTCTCTCTCTCTCTCTCTCTCTTTCACTTTTCCCAGTAACTTACTGATCTGGCTGGCAGTGGCAGGAAGGATGGATCTGCAGCAGTCTGGCTCTTGTCCCGTGTAGCTCCGCCCCCTGAGGTCCCGCGTAGACCCGCCCCCTCATCGGCACGTAGCCCCGCCCCCTTTTCGGCTGAACACAGCCGTTGTCACTGGGGACTCTGGAGGAGGCTGCTACAACGCAGCAGGAGCAGCAGGGGAGAGAGGCGCCGCTGGCAGCTTGGAGGTACTGCAGTGCAGAGCAATGACAAGCAGCTCAGCCGGTCGGGCCGCTTGTCATTGCTCGCTGGTGGGAGGCAGTGGGCCGGGCAGGATCGGTTTGCGGGCCGCATCCGGCCTGCGGGACGTATTTTGCCCACCCCTAGTCTACACGTTACCACCATGTTTGGAGAAAATATGTGTCTTGGTGTGAGTCCAAGAAGGCTTCTACTGAAGAAGTTCGGTTAGGACGTTTTCTCCATTTTTTTCTACAAACTGGTGTGGATGCGGGTTTAAAGTTTGGCTCAATTAAAGTACAAATTTCAGCATTATCGGTTTTCTTTCTAAAACAATTGGCCTCCCTTCCAGAAGTTCAGACTTTCGTGAAGGGCGTATTTAACATCCAACCTCCATGTGTGTCCCCAGTGGCACAATGGGATCTTGGCGTGGTGTTGAAATTCCTTCAATCACATTGGTTGGAACCTTTACAGGAGGTGGAAGTTGACAATCATCACTTGGAAAGTGGTCAATTGGCCTTGGCATGCGCAAGGCGAGTGGCTAATTTAGCAACCTGGTCTTACAGGAGACCTTATTTGATCGTCTATGAAGATAGGGCTGAGTTGGTAACTCGTCAACAATTCCTACCGAAGGTGTTCTCTTTCTTCCACATGTACCAACCTATTGTGGTGCCGATGGCTACTAACGCTTCCACTGAGTCAAAAGCCTCTGCATGTGGTCAGAGTTTGAAAATTTATGTCGCTAGGATGGCTCTGTTTAGGAACACAGGCTCTGTTTGTCATGTTTGCTCCCAACAAGATTGGGTGTCCGGCTTCTAAGCAGACCGTTGCGTGCTGGATCTGTGGTATGATTCAGCATTCTCATCCCACGGCAAGATTGCCGTTACCGAATTAAGTGAAAGCCCATTCTACTAGAAAGGTGGGCTCATCCGGACTGGTGGACCGGGGGGGTCTCGGCATGGCAACTTTGCCGAGCAGCTATTTAGCAAACTGTTTGCTTAAAAATTTTTACGGGTTGAATACCTTGGCCGATATTGACCTCAAGTTTGGTTATTTGGTGCTGCAGAAGCGTCCGCACTCTCCCACCTGTTTTTAGAGCTTTGGTATAACCCCATGGTTCTTGAAGTGACCCCAGCATCCTCTAGGACGTATGAGAAAATAGGATTTTAATACCTACCGGTAAATCCTTTTCTCTTAGTCCGTACAGGATGCTGGGCGCCCGTCCCAGTGCGTACTGTTTCTGCAGTTATTGGTTGTGGTTACACACAGGTTGTGTTACGGGTTCTGTCAGCATATTGCTGCAGGTTCTTCATGCTGTTGGCTGGTGTTCTATGGAATGCCACGTCCTGCGGCATGCTTGAGGTGTGAGCTGGTAAGTGGCTCACCGTGATTTAACATTAAATTCTTTCCTCGAAATGTCCGTCTCCCTGGGCACAGTTCCTTAAACTGGAGTCAGGAGGAGGGGCATAAAGGGAGGATCCAGTTCACACCCATTCAAAGTCTTAAAGTGCCCATGTCTCCTGCGGATCCCGTCTATACCCCATGGTTCTTGAAGTGACCCCAGCATCCTCTACGGACTAAGAGAAAAGGATTTACCGGTAGGTATTAAAGTCCTATTTTCTCTGACGTCCTAAGTGGATGCTGGGGACTCCGTCAGGACCATGGGGAATAGCGGCTCCGCAGGAGACAGGGCACAAAAATAAAGCTTTAGGATCAGGTGGTGTGCACTGGCTCCTCCCCCCATGACCCTCCTCCAAGCCTCAGTTAGGTTTTTGTGCCCGTCCGAGCAGGGTGCAATCTAGGTGGCTCTCTTAAGGAGCTGCTTAGAAAAAGTTTTTAGGTTTTTTATGTTCAGTGAGTCCTGCTGGCAACAGGCTCACTGCATCGAGGGACTTAGGGGAGAGAAGTTCAACTCACCTGCGTGCAGGATGGATTGGCTTCTTAGGCTACTGGACACCATTAGCTCCAGAGGGAGTCGGAACACAGGTCTCACCCTGGGGTTCGTCCCGGAGCCGCGCCGCCGACCCCCCTTGCAGATGCTGAAGATTGAAGGTCCAGAAACCGGCGGCAGAAGGCTTTTCAGTCTTCATGAAGGTAGCGCACAGCACTGCAGCTGTGCGCCATTGTTGTCACACACTTCACACCATAGGTCACGGAGGGTGCAGGGCGCTGCTGGGGGCGCCCTGGGCAGCAATGTATAATACCTTTTATGGCTAAAAAATACATCACATATAGCCCTTGAGGCTATATGAATGTATTAAACCCATGCCAGATATCTCAAACTCCGGGAGAAAAGCCCGCCGGAATAGGGGGCGGGGCTTATTCTCCTCAGCACACAGCGCCATTTTCCTGCTCAGCTCCGCTGTGAGGAAGGCTCCCAGGACTCTCCCCTGCACTGCACTACAGAAACAGGGTAAAACAGAGGGGGGGCACTTTTTTGGGCGATATTTTATATATTTAAGCTGCTATAAGGATACAACACTTATATAAGGTTGTTCCCATATATATTATAGCGCTTGGGTGTGTGCTGGCAAACTCTCCCTCTGTCTCCCCAAAGGGCTAGTGGGGTCCTGTCTTCGATAAGAGCATTCCCTGTGTGTCTGCTGTGTGTCGGTACGTGTGTGTCGACATGTATGAGGACGATGTTGGTGTGGAGGCAGAGCAATTGCCGATAATGGTGATGTCACCCCCCAGGGAGTCGACACCGGAATGGATGGCTTTGTTTATGGAATTACGTGATAATGTCAGCACATTACAAAAATCTGTTGACGACATGAGACGGCCGGAAAACCAGTTGGTACCTGCCCAGGCGTCTCAGACACCGTCAGGGGCTGTAAAACGCCCTTTACCTCAGTCGGTCGACACAGACCCAGACACGGACACTGAATCTAGTGTCGACGGTGAAGAAACAAACGTATTTTCAAGTAGGGCCACACGTTATATGATCACGGCAATGAAGGAGGCTTTGCATATCTCTGATACTGCAAGTACCACAAAAAGGGGTATTATGTGGGGGGTGAAAAAACTACCTGTAGTTTTTCCTGAATCAGAGGAATTGAATGATGTATGTGATGAAGCGTGGGTTAACCCAGATAGAAAAGTGCTAATTTCAAAAAAGTTATTGGCATTATACCCTTTCCCGCCAGAGGTTAGGGCGCGCTGGGAAACACCCCCTAGGGTGGATAAGGCGCTCACACGCTTATCAAAACAAGTAGCGTTACCGTCTCCTGATACGGCCGCCCTCAAGGATCCAGCTGATAGGAGGCTGGAAACTACCCTAAAAAGTATATACACACATACTGGTGTTATACTGCGACCAGCCATCGCCTCAGCCTGGATGTGCAGTGCTGGGGTGGTCTGGTCGGATTCCCTGACTGAAAATATTGATACCCTGGATAGGGACAGTATTTTATTGACTATAGAGCAATTAAAGGATGCTTTTCTTTATATGCGAGATGCTCAGAGGGATATTTGCACTCTGGCATCGAGAGTAAATGCGATGTCCATATCTGCCAGAAGAAGTTTATGGACGCGACAGTGGTCAGGTGATGCGGATTCTAAACGACATATGGAAGTATTGCCGTATAAAGGGGAGGAATTATTTGGCGTCGGTCTATCGGATCTGGTGGCCACGGCAACTGCCGGAAAATCCACCTTTTTACCTCAGACCCCCTCCCAACAGAAAAAGACACCGTCTTTTCAGCCGCAGTCCTTTCGGTCCTATAAGAACAAGCGGGCAAAAGGACAGTCATATCTGCCCCGGGGCAGAGGAAGGGGTAAGAGAGGACAGCAAGCTGCCCCTGCCCAGGAACAGAAGCCCTCCCAGGGTTCTGCAAAGCCCTCAGCATGACGCTGGGGCTTTACAAGCGGACTCAGGAGCGGTGGGGGGTCGACTCAAGAATTTCAGCGCGCAGTGGGCTTGCTCACAGGTGGACCACTGGATCCTGCAGGTAGTATCTCAGGGTTACAGGTTGGAGTTCGAGAAGTCTCCCCCTCGCCGGTTCCTAAAGTCTGCTTTGCCAACGTCTCCCTCAGACAGGGCGACGGTATTGGAAGCCATTCACAAGCTGTTTTCTCAGCAGGTGATAGTCAAGGTACCCCTCCTACAACAAGGGAAAGGGTATTACTCCACGCTATTTGTGGTACCGAAGCCGGACGGCTCGGTAAGACCTATTCTAAATCTGAAATCTTTGAACCTGTACATACAGAAATTCAAATTCAAGATGGAGTCACTCAGAGCAGTGATAGCGAATCTGGAAGAAGGGGACTTTATGGTGTCCCTGGACATAAAGGATGCTTACCTGCATGTCCCAATTTGCCCTTCACATCAAGGGTACCTCAGGTTCGTGGTGCAAAACTGTCATTATCAGTTTCAGACGCTGCCGTTTGGATTGTCCACGGCACCTCGGGTCTTTACCAAGGTAATGGCCGAAATGATGATTCTTCTTCGAAGAAGAGGCGTATTAATTATCCCTTACTTGGACGATCTCCTGATAAGGGCAAGGTCCAGAGAACAGCTGGAGGACGGCGTAGCACTAACCCGATTTAGTGCTGCAACAACACGGGTGGATTCTGAATTTTCCAAAATCTCAGTTGACACCGACAACACGTCTGCTGTTCCTGGGAATGATTCTGGACACGGTTCAGAAAAAGGTGTTTCTTCCGGAGGAGAAAGCCAAGGAGTTATCCAAACTTGTCAGGAACCTCCTAAAACCAGGAAAAGTGTCTGTGCATCAATGCACAAGAGTCCTGGGAAAGATGGTGGCTTCTTACGAAGCGATTCCATTCGGCAGATTCCACGCACGAACTTTTCAGTGGGATCTGTTGGACAAATGGTCCGGATCGCATCTGCAGATGCACCAGCGGATAACCTTATCACCACGGACAAGGGTCTCTCTTCTGTGGTGGTTGCAGAGTGCTCATCTGTTAGAGGGCCGCAGATTCGGCATACAGGACTGGGTCCTGGTGACCACGGATGCCAGTCTGAGAGGCTGGGGAGCGGTCACACAGGGAAGAAACTTCCAGGGAGTTTGGTCAAGCCTGGAGATGTCTTTTCACATAAATATACTGGAGCTAAGAGCGATTTACAATGCTCTAAGTCTGGCAAAACCCCTGCTTCAGGGTCAGCCGGTGTTGATCCAGTCGGACAACATCACGGCAGTCGCCCACGTACACAGACAGGGCGGCACAAGAAGCAGGACAGCAATGGCAGAAGCTGCAAGGATTCTTCGCTGGGCGGAAGATCATGTGATAGCACTGTCAGCAGTGTTCATTCCGGGAGTGGACAACTGGGAAGCAGACTTCCTCAGCAGACACGATCTACACCCGGGAGAGTGGGGACTTCATCCAGAAGTCTTCCACATGATTGTGAACCGTTGGGAAAAACCAAAGGTGGATATGATGGCGTCCCGCCTCAACAAAAAACTGGACAGGTATTGCGCCAGGTCAAGAGACCCTCAGGCAATAGCTGTGGACGCTCTGGTAACACCGTGGGTGTTCCAGTCAGTGTATGTGTTCCCTCCTCTGCCTCTCATACCAAAAGTACTGAGAATTATACGGCAAAGGGGAGTAAGAACGATACTCGTGGCTCCGGATTGGCAAAGAAGAACTTGGTACCCGGAACTTCAAGAGATGCTCACGGAGGATCCGTGGCCTCTACCTCTAAGACGGGACCTGCTTCAGCAGGGACCGTGTCTATTCCAAGACTTACCGCGGCTGCGTTTGACGGCGTGGCGGTTGAACGCCGAATTCTAAGGGAAAAAGGCATTCCGGAAGAGGTCATTCCTACACTGGTAAAAGCCAGGAAGGAGGTGACTGCACAACATTATCACCGCATTTGGAGAAAATATGTTGCGTGGTGTGAGGCCAGGAAGGCCCCCACAGAGGAATTTCAATTGGGTCGATTCCTACATTTCCTGCAAACAGGATTGTCTATGGGCCTCAAATTGGGGTCCATTAAGGTTCAAATTTCGGCCCTGTCGATTTTCTTCCAGAAAAAATTGGCTTCAGTTCCTGAAGTCCAGACTTTTGTAAAAGGAGTACTACATATACAGCCCCCGGTTGTCCCCCCAGTGGCTCCGTGGGACCTTAATGTAGTTTTGGATTTTCTCAAATCCCATTGGTTTGAGCCACTCAAATCGGCGGATTTGAAATATCTTACATGGAAAGTAACCATGCTACTGGCCCTGGCTTCAGCCAGGAGAGTGTCAGAATTGGCGGCTTTATCCTATAAAAGCCCATATCTGATTTTCCATTCGGACAGGGCAGAACTGCGGACGCGTCCTCATTTTCTGCCTAAGGTGGTGTCAGTGTTTCACCTGAACCAGCCTATTGTGGTGCCTGCGGCTACTAACGATTTGGAGGATTCCAAGTTGTTGGACGTGGTCCGGGCATTGAAAATATATATTTCAAGAACGGCTGGAGTCAGAAAGTCTGACTCGCTGTTTATATTGTATGCACCCAACAAGCTGGGTGCTCCTGCTTCTAAGCAGACGATTGCTCGTTGGATTTGTAGCACAATTCAACTTGCACATTCTGTGGCAGGCTTGCCACAACCAAAATCTGTCAAGGCCCATTCCACAAGGAAAGTGGGCTCATCCTGGGCGGCTGCCCGGGGGGTCTCGGCATTACAACTCTGCCGAGCAGCTACGTGGTCGGGGGAGAACACGTTTGTAAAATTCTACAAATTTGATACCCTGGCTAAAGAGGACCTGGAGTTCTCTCATTCGGTGCTGCAGAGTCATCCGCACTCTCCCGCCCGTTTGGGAGCTTTGGTATAATCCCCATGGTCCTGACGGAGTCCCCAGCATCCACTTAGGACGTCAGAGAAAATAAGATTTTACTTACCGATAAATCTATTTCTCGTAGTCCGTAGTGGATGCTGGGCGCCCATCCCAAGTGCGGATTGTCTGCAATGCTTGTACATAGTTATTGTTACAAAAAAAATCGGGTTGTTATTGTTGTGAGCCGTCTGTTCAGAGGCTCCTACGTTTGTCATACTGTTAACTGGGTTCAGATCACAAGTTGTACGGTGTGATTGGTGTGGCTGGTCTGAGTCTTACCCGGGATTCATTATCCTTCCTTATTGTGTACGCTCGTCCGGGCACAGTATCCTAACTGAGGCTTGGAGGAGGGTCATGGGGGGAGGAGCCAGTGCACACCACCTGATCCTAAAGCTTTATTTTTGTGCCCTGTCTCCTGCGGAGCCGCTATTCCCCATGGTCCTGACGGAGTCCCCAGCATCCACTACGGACTACGAGAAATAGATTTATCGGTAAGTAAAATCTTATTTTTTCACGTTGTCATTTTTGGGTATTGTGTGTAGAATTTTGATGGAAATTTTTTTATTCCATTTTGGAATAAGGCTGTAACATAAAATGTGGAAAAAGTGAAGCGCTGTGAATAGAGGGAGGGAGAGAGAGAAATATACTGTATGTTATATACTATAGTATTAGTAAAACTGTTCATTTATATGCATGTTTGCAATAAATTCGAGAACTACTGATCCGATTTTTTGCAAGTTTTCACTGAAATGTTCCTTAATATCCTCTGAGCAACATAGTGTATGAATCATGTTGCTATCATATTAATTGGATAATTAGTAAACAAAATCATCAGCGCATCGAATTGTCTCTGTTGTCTTACCACTTAGCAGTTGATGCGGGGGTCAGAGCCACACATTAGTAATTGGGGGGGTCACACATGGATAATGGGGCACTCCCTTTTATTTAGGAAATGCAGTCTCCACGTGTGTGTATGTGTTTTGTTATGTATTTCCTATCCCAGATGATGGGTTAAGCCCCAAAATGTAGGATACACAATAATAAAAGCATCTTTAATTCATACAAAGACTCTTGAGTGCCACCATCTTGTCAATATATAATCGGGTCCCTGTATATACTCGTACATACTTTATCAGGCGAGTGGTATTACCCGCAATTGCGTGATCCACCCAGTGATGCCTGTGGGTACTCTTAATGGTGGCACTCAGCGCTCAGTGTAGATGACTCCTTTCCGCCACCAATTCACTGCTTTTGCTTGCCAGTGGACTCTGAAGTTTTGCTGATAAACTGAGTTTCTGGTGTCGGAGCCAGTGCCACTGCACATGTGCACCACTCGATCTTTTATCATCTCTGCCAGTGATGTCATGCGCTGTTAACCTATTTAAGAAAACCTGTTCTGTCATTTGGTACTTGTATTTTAAAGCTATGTTCTGAACTGCTCTCTCTCTCGCCTTGACCATTGACTTTACTTCAACCACATCCTCTGGTTTTCTTTTTACCTGCTTTTCTTGCCCTATGTGTAGCAGCTAGTCAGCCGACCTCTTCCTTTGCAGCAGACTATAAAGGGGGTACACACGTAGCGATGTGTGCTTAAATTCTAAGCAATCTGACTAGAGTGCTAAGAAAAGAAGCACACATCGCTCTGTGTGTATGCCCCATAGCAATAGCGTTGCGCAGCCCTGCATTCTAGTCAGATCGCTCACTTCACCGCTGGGTGAAGTGAGCGTCCACCCGCCTCACTCAGCCAACATTGCTCTGGGTGATGAGCGGGGGAGAGTTGTGTGCTGAGTGTTTTGTGCTAGATCACTCAGCACACATCTCCCTGTGTGTACCCCCATTTAGTCTCTGGGATTCTACTTGCCTGCCATTGTTACCCAGTGAGATTACTCTCCGTATTTACCTCTGTCAACCAAACACGCCCCCTGATTTGCCAGTCCACTGTGTAATGAACCTTGGCTTCCCGGACATGTTTTTCTCCACGCTTATGACCATTTTTATAATTGGGATCCCACTTAGAGTAGGCAGTCCTGCACCTTGTGATAGATAGGTCAACTGTGAATTGTCACTAATAACATGAGGTCTACAAATTAAAGACATCCTTGATGGATAAAAAAAAAAAAATTGCAACTCAGGAGTAAACAAAATAAAATAATTTGTTTCTAATTTTTGTTTCCCTGAGTTTCCCTATGTCATGTAATGTAATCATTAACCTGTTTCTTTTATTTTATAATCACTATTTGCTGAAGTAAAACAGTACTACACCCAGTGCCTGGTAGGTGATTCATTAATCAGAGGCATGTTTACTGTGCATTATGAAGAAAATGTTATCACTGACTTGTGACTGATTATGAAATATGCCATGACAGCTAAGGTGCTAAAAGTTTTTGGGGTATATGCAATTACCGGCGAATCGCAGCAATTTTTCGCCCGTTTTTTAATTCGACACAATTCGACCGTCGAATTCCGGCAAGTGGGTGCCGGAATTCAACATATTCAATAAACAACGGATTCGACAGTCCCGCTGTCGAAAAACGGCCGATTTGACTGATTTTGATCCGATTTTTAAAAAACGGGAAAAAAACAGAAAAAAAATTGCGTGGGGTCCCCCCTCCAAAGCATAACCAGCCTCGGGCTCTTCGAGCCGGTCCTGGTTCTAAAAATCCAGGGAAAAAACTGACAGGGGATCCCCCGTATTTTTAAAACCAGCACCGGGCTCTGCGCCTGGTGCTGGTGCAAAAAATACGGGGGACAAAAAGAGTAGGGGTCCCCCGTATTTTTTACACCAGCATCGGGCTCCACTAGCTGGACAGATAATGCTACAGCCGGCGGTCACTTTTATACAGCGCCCTGCGGCCGTGGCATTAAATATCCAACTAGTCACCCCTGGCCGGGGTACCCTGGGGGAGTGGGGACCCCTTCAATCAAGGGGTCCCCCCCCCAGCCACCCAAGGGCCAGGGGTGAAGCCCGAGGCTCCCCCCCCCCCCATCCAAGGGCTGCGGATGGGGGGCTGATAGCCTTGAGAAAATTTTAAGAATATTGTTTTTTTCCAGTAGTACTACAAGTCCCAGCAAGCCTCCCCCGCAAGCTGGTACTTGGAGAACCACAAGTACCAGCATGCGGGAGAAAACCCGGGCCCGCCGGTACCTGTAGTTCTACTGAAAAAAAGATACCCAAATAAAAACAGGACACGCACACCGTGAGAGTAAAACTTTATTTCACACATGTCGACACACACATACTTACCTATGTTCACACGCCGACCTCTGTCCACTTGTCCAAGTAGAATCCACGTGTACCTGTGAATAAAATTATACTCGCCTCAATCCAGTGTCCGGACTTTTTAAATAATCATCGTACTTGGCAAAACAACAAAACGAACATCCGGACCAAACGGACTGAAAGGGGTCCCATGTTTACACATAGGACCCCTTTCCCCGAATGCAGAGACCCCCCCGTGACTGCTGTCACAGAAAGGTCCCTTCAGCCAATCAGCGAGCGCAACGTCGTGGCACTCTGCTGATTGGCTATGCGCGTCTGAGCTGTCAGACAGCGCATCGCAAAGCCTCTCCATTATATTCAATGGTGGGAACTTTGCGGTCAGCGGTGAGGTCACCTGCGGTCAGTGGCCACCCCAAGAGGGAAAATAGTTGTCGGTATGACGGCTGTCGGGATTCCGGTGGCATTATTCTGAAGGCTGGGATCCCGACAGCCGGCCTATCAAATGCCTCCCGTTCTGGCAACCATGAGTCTGGTAGTATACTATAAAACATTTAATTCTGTTCTTTACACTTTTTACTACCCCCACACCTGCTGCAGTATGGTGGCAGTGCTAGCAATGGATTTTCATAAAGTAGGCTCCCTTTGTGTGTGTGTGTGTGTGTGTGTGTGTGTGTGTGTGTGTGTCCCATGCTGCACAGGCCGGGGCTATTGGTTGTTATAACAAGGAAGCCCTGGTTTCCTTGTAGGAGCTTTACCTGGCAAACTCAACTCTATTTGTCTTACCCCAATATTGCCACCACCAGCCTAGGGTTTGAGTTCTCATGCTAGTTACACTCAAAAGGGTTGGATATTAGCATCACCCTCCGACACTTTCACAGAAATGTCTTCTGACTGTTATATCAGCAGATTTCTGCAGGACAGCATCACATCCATAGTATATTGTTCATTGCCTATGTGAAAACATCCCTTTCAATGCTTGTTCCATCTCTTTGATTGTTAGTGTAGATCTGATCGAAATGGGTCTTGCTAAGAGTTCCCCTATTTGCCTGGGTTCATTTTCGGGGCATGCAAAGTGTGTTCCATGGATGGTCATATATTTATCCCTACATCAGCCAGATATATTGAGTTAACCAGATAATAGCTTCTAAGGGGGAATTAATTTCTTGTTGTTTGTCCTCCCATGAGTAATTGGTGCCCTACGGAGCTATTCAACTGTTCTGCCGATCGCGCATTACTTATTGCACTGGTCATGCCCAAATGCACCTGGTTTAGACACGTAATGTGTTTTAAACCTGTGTGAAGTTCTTGATAGCATGCCCAGACAGCCGACTTTTCATGGATTTCTGCTCACCACCTCAGTAAGTTGCGAGCAGAAATCATGGGTGTCAGCAGCACTCTGACCCAATCTGCAAAATCGTTGAATAGCTCCGTTGGGCCCACTTTATTTATGGGCAACCAAAAAAAAAAACTATTGAATTTCTCTCAAAATGACTTACACAAATCCCACTTTTAGGAATATGCATAAACTGGCATCAATACACTGAGTGAGGTATATTTATGAGCAAGATCTGCCTCACATGAACAGTGAAACTGGTTTCCTGGCCGTGTATTACACTGTCTTACATAACATAACATTTCCTTTGACCAAAAAGTGAAAGAAGGTTCTAGTCAGGGTCGCTTGCACATTATTATTTTTTCTTCTGGCAAATAGTAAAAAAAAATTAATGTCTCAAGGTGTTTGGCTATTTGCACAACTCGATAAATGCTGGGATCATTTCTATGATTCCAACACTTTTCACAGAGATACTGTACAAATGAATGCCACTTTTGGGGTTTTGCCTACAGTTGCAAGAAAAAGTATGTGAACCCTTTGGAATTTCCTGGATTTGTGCATAAATTGGTCATAAAATGTGTTCTGATCTTCATCTAAGTCACAACAATAGACAAACACAGTCTGCTGAAACTAATACCACACCAACAATTATATGTTCTCATATAGTCAGGAGTCAGCCAACCTGTAGTATAATCAATGAGACGAGATTGGAGGATTTGGTTAAAGCTGCCCTGCCCTATAAAAAACACACACCAGTTTTGAGTTTCCAATTCTCAAGATGCATTGCCTGATGTGAACCATGCCTCTCAGAAAAGAGCTCTCAGAAGATTTACGATTAAGAATTGTTGACTTGCATAAAGCTGGAAAGGGTTACAAAAGTATCTCTAAAAGCCTTGATGTTCATCAGTCCACGGTAAGACAAATTGTCTATAAATGGAGAATGTTCAGCACTGTTGCTGCTCTCCCTAGGAGTGGGCATCCTGTAAAGATGACTGCAAGAGCACAGCACAGAATGCTCAGTGAGGTGAAGAAGAATCCTAGAGTGTCAGCTAAAGACTAAAGTACACATTGACCGATCCGCCGCCGAGCTGCCCGACGGCGGATACGAGCGACCCAGCGGCGGGTGGCCAGTGACTGGAGGAGTGAAGTTTCTTCACTCCCCCCGTCACCGGGCTCCATAGAAGTGCATGCAGTCGACGGGGCACCAGCGATGAACAAGCGGGGGGCCGCGCATTGTTCATTGCTGGTGACTCCACACTCAAAGATATGAATGTTTATCTCATTCAATAATTAACAAGATCATTCATATCTTTGAGGATTATCGGCCAGTGTGTAGGGCCTATTACAGAAATCTCTGGCACATGCTAACATCTCTGTTGACGAATCTACCATACGTAAAACACTGAACAAGAATGGAGTTCATGAGAGGATACCACGGAGGAAGCCACTGCTATCCAAAAAAACATTGCTGCACGTTTGAAGTTTTCAAAAGAGCACCTGAATGTTCCACAGCACTGCTGGCAAAATATTCTGTGGACAGATGAAACCAAAGTTGAGTTGTTTGGAAGGAACACGCAACACTATGTGTGGAGAAAAAAACGCACCGCACACCAACATCAAAACCTCATCCCAACTGTGAAGTATGGTGGAGGGGGCATCATGGTTTGGGGCTGCTTTGCTGCCTCAGGGCCTGGACAGATTGCGATCATCGACGGAAAAATGAATCCCAAGTTTATCAAGACATTTTGCAGGAGAACTTAAGGCCATCTGTCTACCAATTGAAGCTCAACAGAATATGGGTGATGCAACAGGACAACGACCCAAAGCACAGAAGTAGATCAATAACAGCATGGCTTCAACAGAAGAAAATATGCCTTCTGGAGTGGCCCAGTCAGAGTCTTGACCTAAACCCGATTGAGATGCTGTGGCATGACCTCAAGAGAGCGATTCACACCAGACAACCCAAGAATATTGCTGAATTGAAACAGTTTTGTGAAGAGGAATAGTCCAGAATTCCCCCTGACTGTTGTGCAGGTCTGATATGCAACTAACCGCTCCTTCTCTGTGTCTGCCTCCGGCACCACCTCATACCCTTCCATCCTTCCTGTTGGTGTCCCTCAGGGTCCTGTCCTTGGCCCCCTTCTGTTCTCCCTGTACACCTCTTCCCTGGGTGCGCTCATTAACTACTTTGACCATCAATACCACCTCTATGCTGATGACACACAACTCTACCTCTCCTCTCCTGATCTGTCCCCCTCTATCCTCTCTCAGGTTTCCAGCTGCCTCTCCGCAATCTCCTCCTGGATGTCTTAGCGCTCTCTGAAGCTCAACATGGACAAAACTGAACTCATCATCTTTCCCCAGAGCAACACCCCCTACCAATATCTCTATCACTGTTGACAACACCACCATCTCCCCCGTTCCCCAACTCCGCTGCTTAGGTGTCACTCTTGACTCCTCCCTCTCCTTTGCACCCCACATCCAAGCTCTAGCACAATCCTGTCTGTTCCAGATACGCAACATTGCTCGCATCAGGCCATTTCTCTACCAGAGTGCAATTAAACTTATCCACTCACTGGTCATCTCACGACTAGACTACGGCAACGTTCTCCTCACTGTCCTTGCTTGTTCCCATCTTGCTCCCCTCCAATCTGTTCTGAACTCCGCAGCTAGGCTTATCTTCCTCTCCCGCCGCTCCACATCACACCCCTATAGAATCCCCTTAAAACTCTTCACCCTCACATACAAGACCATCTCTAATTCCACTGCTCCATACATCTCCAACCTCCTCTCCGTTCAGATACTCCCTCCCTCCCCCTACGGTCGGCCAATGACCGTCGCCTCTCCACTGCCCTGGTCACTGCTTCCCATGCTTGAGTTCAAGACTATGCCCGTGCTTCACCCCTTTCAGTGGAACGCACTCCCCCACTCCATTAGACTCTCCCCGACCTTGCAAAGCTTCAAATGGGAACTAAAAATCCACCTATTCATCAAAGGGTACCCTTCCGATGCATAACCTGGTCCTGAGGCTGCTCCTCCATCCCCCTGCCTCATGCCTTGAACATCTCAGCTTTGCTTACATACTGCCATCAGGCTACCTCCCGCTTGCTTGCACCTCATGTCATCTGTCTGTCGACCCTTCCTACTAGATTGTTAGCTCTTCAGAGCACGGCCCTCTTTTCTATTGTTATCTAAGCCCTCTTCTCGACACATTTCACTCGCAGCTCTCCCCTACTCAGTGACCATCTTTACCCGCTTTTTCTCCTGCTGGTAAAGGCTCATCTCCATCTATGGCCACCAGCCCCTTGTAGAATGTCTTGAATTGTAGTGCTCTTTGTTACCTGTACTCTATTTCTGTTATTTATTGACTGTAATGCTAAGTTTTGTCTCCTTGTACTGTCCTTGGTATGGCGCTGCAAAACACTTGTAGCGCCTTATAAATAAAATGTAATAATAATAATAGTCGGTGAGGTTGAAAAAAGACTAGTAGTCCATCGAGTTCAACTGGAATTATATTGCATTCCCTGTTCTATTTAGGTTAAAGGCTATATCCTCATATATCTTTTTCTGTTAGAAATTTGTCTAACCTATTTTTAAACGCGTTGACTGAGTCCGCCATTACAACCTTCTCTGTCCGTGTATTCCATATTCGTTTTGTCCTTACAGTGAAGAATTGCTTCCTGCGCTGAGTATGAAATGTCTTCTCCTTAAGCCTTAGTGGGTGTCCGCGTGTTTTGTATAGAGGTTGATAGCTTCATATTGCTCCTTTTTATATACAGGTTGAGTATCCCATATCCATATATTCCGAAATACGGAATATTCCGAAATACGGACTTTTTTGAGTGAGAGTGAGATAGTGAAACCTTTGTTTTTTGATGGCTCAGTGTACACAAACTTTGTTTAATACACAGTTATTAATAATATTGTATTAAATGACCTTCAGGCTGTGTGTACAAGGTGTATATGAAACATAAATGAATTGTGTGAATGTACACACACTTTGTTTAATGCACAAAGTTATAAAAAATATTGGCTAAAATGACCTTCAGGCTGTGTGTATAAGGTCTTTATGAAACATAAATGCATTCTGTGCTTAGATTTAGGTCCCATCACCATGATATCTCATTATGGTATCTAATTATTCCAAAATACGGAAAAATCCGTTATCCAAAATACCTCTGGTCCCAAGCATTTTGGATAAGGGATACTCAACATATATATATATATATATATATATATATATATATATATATATATATATATATATATATATATATATATATATCTCCTCTTAGTCTTCTCATTTCTAGTGTAAACATATCTTCTCTAGAAAGCCTTTCCTCATACCAATTCCCCTTTTAAGGCATGCTGACACCTTGTTTGCCTTTGTAGCTGCACTTTGACATTGTGTGTTGCCGCTAAATCTGCTATCAAGGAACACCCCCAAATCCTTTTCTAATACAGTTTACCCTATTTTTTTCCCTATTTAATTAGTAGCTGGTATGTTTATTCTTAGTCCCACAGTGCATGACTTTACATTTTTCCACATTAAACCTCATACACCATTTCATTGCCCAAACCTCTAGTTTTAATAAATCGCTCTGAAGAGAAACCACATACACACATCTGACTTGATTACCCTACATATTTTAGTATCGTCTGCAAAAATTGACACTGTGCTTTCTATTCCTTCTCCTAAATCATTAATAAATATATTAAACTATAGTTGCCCCAGCACAGAACCCTGTGGTATTCCACTAATTACTTTAGCCCAGGTAGAAAACTTCCCATTAATCACCACTCGCTGTTCCCTGTTATCAAGCCAATTACACACCCATGTACAAATAGTTTCTCCTATACCGAGCTCCCTTAATTTGAAAATCAGCCTCCTGTGAGGTCCTGTCGAAAGATTTTGCAAAATCCAGATAAATCACATCTATTGTGTTACCCTGGTCAAGATTGTTGCTTACTATCTCATAAAAGCTAATCAAATTAGTTTGGCATGACCTATTTTGCACAAAACCATGCTGGTTCTTATTAATAGCTTGGGAGTTCTCCATGTAGTCCTGTATGCTGTCCCTTAGTATACTCTACCAATAGTTTCCCCACTATTGCTGTCAGACTAACCGGTCTGTAGTTACCAGGATGAAGTTAATTACCCTTTTTAAATATTGGGACTGCATCCGCTATATGCCAGTCCTTTGGTACCATGCCTGATCTAAGTGACTCAGTGAAAATCAGGTTCAGAGGCCTTGCTATTTCAGCATTTAGATCCATCAGAACCCTAGGAGGTAGGCCATCCGGACCAGGATATTTATTAGTCTTCATTTTTTTTAGTCGTTCACGGACTACTTCCTCAGACAGATAAGTATTAAGCAATGGGCCTTTATCAATACTATTGTTATTGTTACTCACTAATCCCACAATCTGGTCCTCTCTCTAATAAACACTGATGAGAAAAATTTGTTCAGTATTTCAGCTTTTTCTTTGACATCATTTATCAGGAATCTCATTTAACTTTTTTAATGGTCCTATATTCTCTTTTTTTTAGCCTCTTACCATTTATGTACTTATAGAATTTTTAAGGGTTAAGTTTTACTCTCCTTAGCGATTTTGCTTTTCGCTTTCTATTTTAGCTGCTCTAATTTCCCTTTTGCATTTTTTGTTACATTCCTTGTAGTACTGGAATGACTCTGCCTTCCCGTCTAGTTTGAAAGCTTTGAATGCTCGTTTTTTTTTTTTTTTTTTAATTTAATCCATTTCTTCCTTAACTTTTTTGTGTAACCACATTGGTTTGAATTTAGTACTCTTATTTTTACTGCCCAAGGGGATGCACTTATGGGTATATTTGACAAGCATCGTTTAAAAATATCCCACATTTCGGCCGTGTTTTTTCCCTGAAACAAAGTTTTCCAATCTATTTCAATTAGTTTGTGTTTCAGCATGTTAAAATTTGCTTTTTTAAAGTTAAGAGTCTTAGTTGTACCCTTAGAGTGCTGCTTTTGAATGCTAATGTTGAATGTGATCACATAATGATCACTGTTACACAAGGTCTCGCCTACTGCAGTATTCACTATTATCTCCACGTTGTTAGTACCAGGTCCAGTATAGTCCCTAATCTGGTTGGTTCCTCGACTATTTGCGACAAGTTGTTATCCTTTAGCATATTTTTTAAATCAAGTATTTTTTATTGTTTTGCAAAAAAGAAAAACATTACAATAAACATTTCTAATACACTACTACAGAAACAAAATTTGTGCCTTTCAAGTAGCTCCTCTGGATATCAGTTGCAGTATGTGGACATTGGATATATCCGCTTCCACTGATCAGAACAAATCAAAACATATGTAGAAGAGTGAAAAAGGATCATATTTCGTGCCAGAATGCTTGGGGAGAAAAAGGGGGGGGGGGGCGCGAACGGTCCGCAGCAGGACCAATATACCGTTAAAATCAACACATACGCTCATCCCTTAGAATGTAAGCTCTCACGAGTAGGGCCGTCTTCCCTCATGTGCTTATCCTTTTCTTACTTTAATAATTCTCAACTGCCCAAATCACGCAGTTTTTTGGCCACCTGGAACTTATCTCTGTCATTTACTGGTGTGGTTGTGCTTAGTTACCCTGTACTTGTCCTATATTGTCTTCAACTGTAAGTCACTGTTTTCCTGTTTTGATTATGTGCATATGTACTCTGTAATTGGGCGCTGCGGAACCCTTGTGGCGCCATATAAATAAAGGATGATAATAATCATTTAAATTGAGGGATCAATATAGTATTGGGTGCATAAAACGTTTAGTGTGCATAAAACGAGTGCATAAAACGTTTAGTGTGCATAAAACGTTCATGGGAGAGAGTTGTGTTCAGCAGATGACAGCGGAACATGAGCCATCCAGGCACGAGCTATACACACCCGGGCCAACGCTAGAACAATATTTACATAAAGGCAGGAGTGAAGTGGGAGATAGTCCCTCAGATCAAGACCGAATATGCAAATACGCTGAGTCATAAACGGATTCCGAATACCCGTGTGATCTATAGATGTCGTGACATCTTCCCAAAAAGCATATACACACGGGCATTGCCAAAGCAAGTGCCAGAACCCAGCAGCTGGAGCAGAGCATTACGGACATTTATCCGAAGCCGAACCTCCAAATTCAAACAGACGATGAGGAGTCCAATAGACCCTATGTAAAATATATAGCTGTATCTGCTGGATTCTAGCACTCGCCGAGGCCGCACGCGGGTCCTTTAGCATATTTAAGAACCTTTTTCCCCTAGCTGTATTACATGATTCGCTGGCCCAATTTATGTTTGGACAGTAACATTAAAATACAAAATATATCTCGCTAATTACCCATCTCTGATAAAATAGTGTAAAATTCAAAGTTTAAGTCGCAAAAATCCGAGAAGCCTTCTATGTATCAACCACAATAAAATAGAAGTAATTTGGGAACTCCAATCAAATTAAAAGTAGGAGCAGCACTAGAGTCCACAATGATATGGGTAACCTCATCTTGTAATAAGTGTGGCAACGTTGTTAATTGAATTAATATAATGTTTCTTTGTAATATTCATAACAGTAATAAAGTTATCTTATGAACAGCCTAGAATCCAGCGGATTATCACATGCTGCAGTGCATACACGATATCCGTTTCTGGTGTATGACCCACCCGAGCCATGAGTGAGGCAATGTTGAAAAGCAGACCACCAACACTGACCGGCTGAACAGAGTTATGTATTCAGGATCTCTTTGGTGGTGACTGTTATTCCATAAACATATTCTGAATCTGAATCGTACTGTAGGTTGAATATGTGAGAGGCTCAATACGAACCATCGCTCCTACTTTCAGTTTTAGTTGAGTTACCAAGGACTGTTAGTTACTAATATTTTATTGCAGTTGGTACATAGGAGGGTGCTTGGATTTTTTTTTTTACTTTGAATTTTACAGCGTTTTCTCATAGATGTCTAATAGGTGAGATATACTAGTAATTTAATGTTATTGTGAAAATCAATAAACATAGATATTTTTATAAATTGCTACAACATCATCCTATAATGTAGTAAAAAAAAATTATCGTAGGTTTAGAAATGGAGTGCTGTTGAAGTTTCCCTTTTTTTTTATATCTTTTTAGTTTAGTTTAGTTGGAACCCAAACTAGAGCTGCTTGGTTCAATTACCTAAATTATTAATTTAATTCCTGTCCATAGTCCAGCTGCTTGGGTGGGTGTGTTTTTGTTGAGACGTAATTACTCAGCTACCGTCTTCATATGCATTTTTGCTACTTATTTGAATACCCATTAACTAATTTCAACCACCTAAAGGGCTATTATTTTTTTCCAAAAATGTCCCCCAAATGTACTTTTTTTTTCCATTGTCAAATTATGTAAAGAAGACCTATTTCACACCAATTTAGTATATTAACAAATCTGCATATTTCATATTAATAAATGGTTTAACAGCTATTTAACACTTATACATGTCTTTATTTTTTTAATTTTTTTAAATAAACTATTTTGGGGAAACCCCCCAAAAAAGACAGTTGATATCAAATTGACACGTTGATACTACATGTTGATATTCGACCTGCTCGTTTTGGAATGCTGGTTTTCCTTCAGCGCCTGCACTTCCCCAGAGTAAGGCAAGCCAACACACAGTCTGAGAGAATACTGAGTGAAGGGCTGTGTGCCAGGCTACAAACCAGCCCCCAGGAAGTGGGCCACACATAATTAAAAAACTAAAGGCAGGCCTTTGATAATCCTGCTCAATACCACTGGCGCTGCGGGTGCCTGGTGGTCCACCACTCCTCACAAGCTGGCATCCTGTACACGGATGCTATTTGGGACTTAACACAATTACTACTTCTCACTGGTCCAGGCACGCCAAGCAGACAGGACACTCCCATACACCTGTGAGTGTCTCCACTGCTGCCTACTGCCTGGCTCTTTATTCCTGGCAGTGTGCAGCCTGAGATTGCTCTCTGTGTTGGAACTGTCCTACTCATAGTTCTTAGATACAGCCTGGAGCTGCTGACTGCACACAGAGCTAATGATGCAGAAAACTGGCAGGAGCTAGCAGGTTCCTTGGGTGCTCCCCTGTCTCAACTGTGAACAGGGACCTGGGACCCTACACCAGTTGCACCTAAAGTAAGCTATTAGGAGGTAAACAGCTGATTAAGTGGCCATTCCTTGCAATAGGACTCTAACTTTTATAGGCGATTTCTATTTAGGATCCCACTGTGTGGCATTCTATGAATGTGAGGGGCCCTAATGTGTGGCATACTGTGAACTGGGGGTCCTGCAGTATGGCATGGTTTGACTTGGGGACCCTACTCATTCTTTGAATAGGGTTGTAGTAAATGTGAGGTTCTCCTTGTGTATCTTTTAGTACGTGAGGTCACACAGGGCCCACAATATACTGTGGTTTGGGTGTTTAGGCTCATTTTTATTCATTTATCCAATATCTACTGTATCTCCTTTTTCTGTTGTATTAGTTATTTAGAAGGGTGGCATGCCATGAGGCCACACCTTCTTCCTGCAAGGTCACACACACCTTTTTCTGGTGCTCCGTCCTCTGTGATCAGTACCCTGCCCTAAAAAATCCAGTACACACACACACACACACACACACACACACACACACACACACACACACACACACACACACACACACACACACGTTGATTGGTTAAGGAAAATAAAAATGTAATTGATTTCCAGATGAATGAGCAGCAATCTGAGCAGTGTGACTTATAAGTACTGTGTTCTGAGCTCTTTGGCTGTCTGTATTATACCCTTTTCAGACATAAATGCCTGGAAGGCCCAGCTTTTTCCCTGCATTTCAATGCTAGTATGCTTAGCCGGACCCAGCCTGACCCTCCTTTAACGCAGGGAAGCGACTTACCAGGTGAAACCGTTCTAACTGGTAATTTGCAGATCAACACGGGTATTTCTTCTGTTTGAAAGGGTCGACCCAGATCGAAATTCCTGTATCTCCAACCCTGGTAAATTCCTTGGTCAAAGTCCTGGGAATTTCAACCCGGGTTGACCCTTTCACACAGAAAACAACTTGGGTTGACCCGGCAAATTCCTAGGTAGAAACCTCTGTGTGGAAGTATAAGTAACACAACACACAAGAAAATCGTGGCTCACATATTTTGCCTCCGGACGCCTGGTATGAACTTACGCCCCTGATAAGCAACTAGTGGATCTGGCGTAGGTTGCATCAGGTTTATTGAATATGTAATTATCTATCTTTTACAATTACTCATTACTGATTTCCCTAATCAGCTGATTCATCTGACTATCCTGTGTGAGTAGTTTACTGCTATTCTGGGAATCTCTGTCACTTGCCCAATATTATAAAGGCATGTGCACGGACCTGTCTCCCTACTACAAGAAATACAGATTTAGTATTCATTCGAACACCCTGCACCTTTCAAAACCCATACAGTTTCTCTTTTCTGCCTGGGATGTCTTTCTGCTGTGATGTTTCTAGCACACTCTGGTCTGAAACTCCGTGCTGAGATACAAACCAGAGTGTGCTAAAAGCACCAAAGCAGAGAACGACACCCCAGGTGGGAAAGAGAAACTACTTGGGTTTTGAAAGGTGCAGGGTGCTAGAAAGTACTCTATAGATTTACGCTGGGGCTACCAATTAGGATTTATGGATGGAGATTCTTTGAACTACTCAAGGTATTTGTGATTGAATAATGCAGGTTAATGTAATGATTTGATTAAGCCAGTAATTGCTATTAAGTGGAATTTCCTGAGAGACTACTGTAATATAACATCCTTAGGACATCCTAGTTGGTTAATAACTCGTCCTATAGGATTTCTTAATTTTGTAATACGAATTCCTTAAATTCAATATGGTGTTAAAAAAAAAAATTAAATAAATTAGAGCACTGTTAGAAAAGGGAGAGAAGGCTTCCGGTGGGCGGGCTGCACTGACTGGCCGCATTCTTACAGAGCTTCCCTATCCCGCACTCCAATATCGCATACGCCGAGGAGGATCAGGACTCATAGTGACAGCAAAGGGTCCCTGGGATAAGTGTAGGCAAGTGTGGCATCTGCCCCAGCTCCCTGCACCTCCCAAATCACCGGAGTTCGGCCGCACTTAGCTGCAGCAATGGCCGCTGCTGCCATTTTGGACTTTCGCCTTGTGAATCCCCACTATTTCCCCCCCCCACCCCCCCTCCTGCCATTTGCTCACTATACCTTCTATCTCCTGGGGTTGACGGGGGCCGCTGTTCCCCCTACAGCTGCCGTTTCATAGCTTAGACATCTCTTCTACAGGGCATATTTATCTGCACAGGCTCCTCTCCCCCACTAGACATGTTGGGAACTCCCTGCAATATCCCCTGTAAGATTTCATTCCTATCTAGTGCTAAGCCAGCCTGATCCACCATGGAAAAATATATGGCAAAGCAGAAACTTGGGGCCACAGACTGCTAAGGGCAAGGAGAAAGGCCTCCACACATTAGAAAGTTTTTTTGTACACAATGGGGTCAATTCAATTTGCCGACAATTGAATAGCGCCAGGAATTAGCTCCCGTCGCTAATCTTTCCCCTCTACCCTTACGTCTGGCGAGGAAGGATGAGCCCCGACCTCTTCTGGATTTATGCGACTGAAAGGACTGCATCTGATATTGCAGAGTTTTCTTTTGCTGTGGGGGAACAAAAGGCAAAAAGGTAGATTTACCCGCTGTAGCTGTTGAAACCAGGTCCGCAAGACCTTCCCCGAATAAAACTTCACCCTTGTAAGGTAAAACCTCCATATGCTTCTTTGAGTCGGCATCACCCGTCCATTGGCGGGTCAACAGGGCACGCCTAGCAGAAATAGCCATGGTGTTGGCTCTCGAACCTAGCAGCCCAACGTCTCTTTGAGCGTCTCTCATATATAAGACTGCGTCTTTAATATGACCTAACGTCAATAAAATGGTATCCCTATCTAGGGTATCAAAGTGGATGCTGGATATTGGGTCTATTATGATTACAGAGAGGGTTTCTTTGCAAATGACCACTGGTATATGTGAGGTGTTCTTCCCACATAGGTGGGTATATATTTGTTGTTGAGCTCCTATAGGCCCCCCATATTGGTTTTAGCTTTCCAATTTATAATCCAGTCTGACAAATGATCCTCTATATTTGAACTCAGTGTGACCAAAATTGTATATAATTGGTGCTGCTAGCTCCTGAATAGGAGGAAATCATAGCCGTGATGTTGTAATCCGTGCAAATGAATGGTAACAAATCTCCTTGTGACACACACAATTTCTCTAACGTCCTAGTGGATGCTGGGGACTCCGTCAGGACCATGGGGAATAGCGGCTCCGCAGGAGACAGGGCACAAAAGCAAGCTTTTAGGATCACATGGTGTGTACTGGCTCCTCCCCCTATGACCCTCCTCCAAGCCTCAGTTAGGTTTTTGTGCCCGTCCGAGCAGGGTGCAATCTAGGTGGCTCTCTTAAAGAGTTGCTTAGAAAAAGTTTTTAGGTTCTTTATTTTCAGTGAGTCCTGCTGGCAACAGGCTCACTGCATCGAGGGACTTAGGGGAGAGAAGTGAACTCACCTGCGTGCAGGATGGATTGGCTTCTTAGGCTACTGGACACCATTAGCTCCAGAGGGAGTCGGAACACAGGTCTCGCCCTGGGGTTCGTCCCGGAGCCGCGCCGCCGACCCCCCTTGCAGATGCTGAAGATTGAAGAGGTCCGGAACCAGGCGGCAGAAGACTTTCAGTCTTCATCAGGTAGCGCACAGCACTGCAGCTGTGCGCCATTGTTGTCAGCACACTTCACACAGCGGTCACGGAGGGTGCAGGGCGCGGGGGGGGGCGCCCTGGGCAGCAATGTATAATACCTGTATGGCGAAAAATACATCACATATAGCCCTTGAGGCTATATGGATGTATTTAACCCCTGCCAGATATCACAAACTCCGGAGAAGAAGCCCGCCGAAAAGGGGGCGGGGCCTATTCTCCTCAGCACACAGCGCCATTTTCCCTCACAGAAATGCTGGTGGGAAGGCTCCCATGCTCTCCCCTGCACTGCACTACAGAAACAGGGTTAAAACAGAGAGGGGGGGCACTGATTTGGCGATATGAATATATATTAAATGCTATAAGGGAGGAACACTTATATAAAGGTTGTCCCTATATAATTATAGCGTTTTGGTGTGTGCTGGCAAACTCTCCCTCTGTCTCCCCAAAGGGCTAGTGGGTCCTGTCCTCTATCAGAGCATTCCCTATGTGTGTGCTGTATGTCGGTACGTGTGTGTCGACATGTATGAGGAAAATGTTGGTGAGGAGGCGGAGCAAATTGCCTGTAATGGTGATGTGACTCTCTAGGGAGTCGACACCGGAATGGATGGCTTATTTATGGAATTACGTGATAATGTCAACACGCTGCAAGCCGGTTGACGACATGAGACGGCCGGCGAACAAATTAGTACCTGCTCAGGCGTCTCAAACACTGTCAGGGGCTGTAAAACGCCCATTTACCTCAGTCGGTCGACACAGACCCAGACACGGACACTGATTTCAGTGTCGACGGTGAAGAAACAAACGTATTTTCCTTTAGGGCCACACGTTAAGGGCAATGAAGGAGGTGTTACATATTTCTGATACTACAAGTACCACAAAAAAGGGTATTATGTGGGATGTGAAAAAACTACCTGTAGTTTTTCCTGAATCAGATAAATTAAATGAAGTGTGTGATGATGCGTGGGTTTCCCCCGATAAAAAATTATTGGCGGTATACCCTTTCCCGCCAGAAGTTAGGGCGCGTTGGGAAACACCCCTTAGGGTGGATAAGGCGCTCACATGCTTATCAGAACAAGTGGCGGTACCATCTACAGATAGGGCCGTACTTAAGGAGCCAGCTGATAGGAGGCTGGAAAATATCCTAAAAAGTATACACACACATGCTGGTGTTATACTGCGACCAGCGATCGCCTCAGCCTGGATGTGCAGAGCTGAGGTGGCTTGGTCGGATTCCCTGACTAAAAATATTGATACCCTTGACAGGGACAGTATTTTATTGACTATAGAGCATTTAAAGGATGCATTTCTATATATGCGAGATGCGCAGAGGGATATTTGCACTCTGGCATCAAGAGTAAATGCGATGTCCATATCTGCAAGAAGATGTTTATGGACACGACAGTGGTCAGGTGATGCAGATTCCAAACGGCACAAAGATGTATTGCCGTATAAAGGGGAGGAGTTATTTGGGGTCGGTCCATGGGACCTGGTGGTCACGGCAACTGCTGGAAAATCCACAGTTTTTTACCCTAAGTCACATCTCTGCAGAAAAAGACACCGTCTTTTCAGCCTCAGTCCTTTCGTCCCTATAAGAGTCATATCTGCCCAGGGATAGAGGAAAGGGAAGAAGACTGCAGCAGGCAGCCCATTCCCAGGAACAGAAGCCCTCCAACGCTTCTACCAAGTTCTCAGCATGACGCTGGGACCGTACAGGACCCCTGGATCCTACAAGTAGTATCCAAGGGGTACAGATTGGAATGTCGAGACGTTTCCCCCTCGCAGGTTCCTGTAGTCTGCTGTACCAATGTCTCCCTCCGACAGGGAGGCAGTATTGAAAACAATTCACAAGCTGTATTCCCAGCAGGTGATAATCAAAGTACCCCTCCTACAACAAGGAAAGGGATATTATTCCACACTATATGGTGGTACTGAAGCCAGAAGGCTAGGTGAGACCTATTCTAAATCTGAAATATTTGAACACTTACAAAAGTTCAAATCCAGATGGAGTCACTCAGAGCAGTGATAGCGAACCGGGAAGAAGGGGACTATATGGTGTCCCGGGACATCAGGGATGCTTACCTCCATGTCCCAAAAATTTGCCTTTCTCACCGAGGGTACCTCAGGTTCGTGGTACAGAACTGTCACTATCAGTTTCAGACGATGCCGTTGGATTGTCCAAGGCACCCCGGGTCCTTACCAAGGTAATGACCGAAATGAGGATTCGTCTTCAAAGAAAATGGACGACTTCCTGATAAGAACAAGGTCCAGAGAACAGTTGGAGGTCGGAGTAGCACTATCTCAAGTAGTTCTACGACAACACGGGTGGATTCTAAATATTCCAAAACCGCAGTTGTTCCGACGACACGTCTGCTGGTCCTAGGAATGATTCTGGACACAGTCCAGAAAAAGGTGTTTCTCCCAGAGGAGAAAGCCAGGGAGTTATCCGAGCTAATCGGGATCCTCCTAAAACCAGGAAAAGTGTCAGTGCATCATTGCACAAGAGTCCTGGTAAAAATGGTGGCTTATTACGAAGCGATTCCATTCGGCAGATTTCACGCAAGAACTCTTCAGTGGGATCTGCTGGACAAATGGTCCGGATCGCATCTTCAGATGCATCAGCGGATAACCCTATATCCAAGGACAAGGGTGTCTCTCCTGTGGTGATTACAGAGTGCTCATCTTCTAGAGGGCCGCAGATTCGGCATTCAGGATTGGGTGCTGGTGACCACGGAGGCCAGCCTGAGAGGCTGGAGAGCAGTCACACAGGGAAAAAATTTCCAGGGAGTGTGATCAAGTCTGGAGAATTCTCTCCACATAAATATACTGGAGCTAAGAGCAAATTTATAATGCTCTAAACTTAGCAAGACCTCTGCTTCAAGGTCAGCCGGTATTGATCCAGTGGGATAACATCACGGCAGTCGCCCACGTAAACAGAAAGGGCGGCACAAGAAGCAGGAGGGCAGTGGCAAAACTGCAAGGATTTTTCGCTAGGCGGAAAATCATGTGATAGCACTGTCAGCAGTGTTCATTCCGGGAGTGGACGACTGGGAAGCAGACTTCCTCAGCAGGCACGACCTCCACCCGGGAGAGTGGGAACTTCATCGGGAAGTTTTCCGCATTATTGTGAACCGTTGGGAAAGACCAAAGGTGGACATGATGGCATCCCGCCCGAACAAAAAACGGGACAGGTATTGCGCCAGGTCACGAGACCTTCAGGCGATAGCTGTGGATGTCCTGGTAACACCGCGGGTGTAACAGTCGGTGTATGTGTTCCCTCCTCTGCTTCTCATAACCAAGGTATTGAGAATTATAAGACGTAGAGGAGTAAGAACTATACTCGTGGCTCCGGATTGGCCAAGAGGGACTTGGTACCCGGAATTTCAAGAGATGCTCACAGAGGACTAATGGCCTCGGGAGCTAAGAAGGGACTTGCTTCAGCAAGTACCATGTCTGTTCCAAGACTTACCGCGGCTGCGTTTGACGGCATGGCGGTTGAACGCCGGATCCTAAGGGAAAAGGCATTCCGGAAGAGGTCATACCTACCCTGGTCAAAGCCAGGAAGGAGGTGACCGCACAACGTTATCACCACATGTGGTGAAAATATGTTGCGTGGGTGAGGCCAGGAAGGCCCCACGAAGAAATTTCAACTAGGTCGATTTCTGCACTTCCTGCAAACAGGAGTGTCTATGAGCCTCAAATTGGGGTCCATTAAGGTTCAAGTTTCGGCCCTATAGATTTTCTTCCAGAAAGAATTGGCTTCAGTTCCTGAAGTCCAGACATTTGTCAAGGGAGTATTGCATATACAGCCCCTTTTGTGCCTCCAGTGGCACCGTGGGATCTCAACGTAGTGTTGGGATTCCTCAAATCATATTGGTTTGAACCGCTCAAATCTGTGGATTTGAAATATCTCACATGGAAAGTGACCATGCTGTTGGCCCTGGCCTCGGCCAGGCGAGTGTTACAATTGGCGGCTTTGTCTTACAAAAGCCCATATTTGATTTTCCATTCGGACAGGGCAGAACTGCGGACTCGTCCCCAGTTTCTTCCTAAGGTGGTGTCAGCGTTTCACCTGAAACAACCTATTGTGGTGCCTGCGGCTACTAGGGACTTGGAGGACTCCAAGTTGCTAGACGTTGTCAGGGCCCTGAAAATATATATATATATATATAATTCCAGGACGGCTGGAGTCAGAAAGTCTGACTTGCTGTTTATATTGTATGCACCCAAAAAGCTGGGTGCTCCTGCTTCTAAGCAGACTATTGCTCGTTGGATTTGTAGTACAATTCAGCTTGCACATTCTGTGGCAGGCCTGCCACAGCCAAAATCTGTAAATGCCCATTCCACAAGGAAGGTGGGCTCATCTTGGGCGGCTGCCCGAGGGGTCTCGGCTTTACAACTTTGCCGAGCAGCTACGTGGTCAGGGGGGAACACGTATGTAAAATTCTACAAATTTGATACCCTGGCTGAGGAGGACCTGGAGTTCTCTCATTCGGTGCTGCAGAGTCATCCGCACTCTCCCGCCCGTTTGGGAGCTTTGGTATAATCCCCATGGTCCTGACTGAGTCCCCAGCATCCACTAGGACGTTAGAGAAAATAAGATTTTACTTACCGATAAATCTATTTCTCATAGTCCGTAGTGGATGCTGGGCGCCCATCCCAAGTGCGGATTGTCTGCATTACTTGTACATAGTTATTGTTACAAAAATCGGGTTGTTATTATTGTTGTGAGCCATCTTTTTTTAGAGGCTACTTCTTTGTTATCATACTGTTAACTGGGTTCAGATCACAAGTTGTACGGTGTGATTGGTGTGGCTGGTATGAGTCTTACCCGGGATTCAAGATCCTTCCTTATTGTGTACGCTCGTCCGGGCACAGTACCTAACTGAGGCTTGGAGGAGGGTCATAGGGGGAGGAGCCAGTACACACCATGTGATCCTAAAAGCTTGCTTTTGTGCCCTGTCTCCTGCGGAGCCGCTATTCCCCATGGTCCTGACGGAGTCCCCAGCATCCACTACGGACTATGAGAAATAGATTTATCGGTAAGTAAAATCTTATTATTTACTGCATCCAAATCACAGCCACTGGATGGTGCAATAGTAATGACCCTCTCACCTGCCATCTGGCATGCTACATCAGTAGCTGGGGTGCGTCTCCGTGTGGTGTGTCTGGGGTGCAGTGATTGTATCCGGCTGCAGCTTCGGTACACTGACTATGACGTATAGGCAGATTGGACCCTTGATGTCCGGCATGCGGCAGAGAGGTTACAGACAGCTGGCGGCTTGGGCATCCGGTGTAAATAACACATGTTGCAATAAGTAATCATCTAACCGGTTCACCCCTGTCTGGGAGCTTTTTCAAAGAGTCCTTTTTGTCCCCTCCTGCAGCCTAATCCTAGCCCTCCCCCTAGTGCCTCGCCGAACCCCTAACAGTAAAAATGGACCTTTTGGATGTGTTGACTTAAGCACTGTGGCCTATTCATCTGTTGATCTTTTGTCATTGTTGACCTAATGCATGTGGACCACGTGTTGTCGACATTTTAATTGTCGGCCTACTGTAGACATGGTTGATTTTTCAACTGGATACCAATTATCTGGTACAAAACTAAATTACTTGATCCACATTCTGTAACCACATATTTTGGAATCTCTTATGTATAGTTAGACCGAAAAGTCAGGTGTCCACGCTTAGCTCTTGAAGCAAAGTTTCAAGTAAATTCGGCGTGCCTTGCCCAAAAGAAGTGTGTACAAAAAAAAATGTAGATTTTTGCCGCCAGTATACCAACAGTAGTAACTGCATCAGGAAGTGCGCCTTTTTACTCCTTCTCCTCCTCCTCATCAATCATCAATATCCATCATCATCATCTTACACCAGCCCTATATTGGGTCCAAAAAATACAGGCCCTAATTCAGCATGGAACACTGCTGCGGTAGAGTTCTCATGCTGAAGCCCTGTGAAGTGTGCACGTGCACACACTGTGAAAATGCGAAAGCATCTCACATCTTTTAATGCCTCTGCCTGATTGACAGGCAGAGGCGTTAGCGGGAGCATTTTCGAGGCGCGGTCCGGACAACGCAGGCGGCTGCGTGACGTTGCATGAAGCCGCTGTGACCTGAAACATGGCAGCTATGCATGGCTGCGCAATGCTTTCGCATATTTGTGAGGGGAGGTGCTGGATCCAGCATGTGGGGCAGACTTAGCCTGTGCTGAGCGTCCCCCCGTATGTCGGAAAAATGGATCGTAGGTGTGTGTTGTTTCCACATCTACGATTCATGCTGAATTAGGCCCACAGTTCCTAACAGGTATATTTTTTCTTATGTATACCTCTGCATTAGTGCATCTGCATAAACACTCCCCTTTCTGAACTTTGCCTCCATGAGAACATCCCATTACAGCAGGGTTCCACATTTCCTTTCCTGTGAATGCAATTTAAATGTGTATAAGACTTTCTCCCAATAATGGGGGTGATTCCGAGTTGATCGTAGCGGAGGGCTACGATTATGACCATAGACATATGGGGGGACGGCCAGCACAGGGCTATCCCGCCCCAGATGTCAGTCCGCACAGCGGCGATGCTTTTGCACTTTAGGAGTAGTTCCCAGCCAGTGCAGCTTTAGCGTGCTGGCCGGGAGCTACTCGTCGCTCCCCGGCCCGCAGCGGATGCGTGTGAGGTCATGCAGCCGCTGCGGCCCGCCCCCCGCATGGTCTGGCCACGTCCACGAAACGGCGGCCAAACGGTGTCGTTCCGCCACCCCCCCTGCCCAGTGACCGCCTCTGCCTGCCGGCGTATGAGCAGTTCTGACCCAATCGCACCGCTGCGATAAACTGCAGCATGTGATCGGGTCAGAATTACCCTCAATATCCCCATACTTGTGTTTGCCTTTTTTTGGGGGGGAACCATGCACATTACAAATTCATACAAGCTAAACTCAACAAATGGCTGCTCAGTTAGCAAGGTGTATACTTCAAACAGTTGTTAAATAAACCCTATTTTTGTTGCAGTTATTTGTACTTACACTGTTGCTTCCAAGCAGCTCAATCCCTGTTTCTGATATTGCTTGGTTGATTACCGTTTGTGGATGGCTGTCAGGAAGTTTCAAAAGTAATTAGTCAAGCAATTGCCATTCATTAATTTTCTTTGAAATACTCCATGGCAGCCATTTACTTCCAGCCATGTTGTCTGTTCATCTTTTGTAGGACAGTTTTAGGAAGATACTAAGGGGGGAATTTAATTGTTTATGCTGGCGGCCAGTGGCGTCTGAATGGGGGGTGCAAGGGGGCAGCATGCCCCCCCAAACATGAAAGAGGCACAAGCGTTGGGGAGGGGGAGCGCCGCTTACCTATCCGCTGAGATAAAAGCCTGTCGCCGGCGCTGCAGCGTGCTGCCATCTGTCCTTTCCCAGCCGGTTCTAAACCACTGATGCATTACTGGGAGGAGGCGGGGATGTCCCAACAGGCCCAGCATGGCCACGCCTCCTCCCAGTAATGCATTCCTGAAGAGTGAAGAACCGACCGGGACAGGACATGTGGCAGCAGGATGTGGCGCCGGCGGCAGCCTTTTTACAGTAGGAGTCTCCACGGGGAGCTGGAGATAAGCTCTCCCCGCATGGAAAGGGAGGTGGGGGCGTGAAACGTGGGGTGGGGGCAGGGCCGGCCATAGGCATAGTTAAACTAGGCAATTGCCTAGGGCATTTCATATGCCTATGGGCATCAGCAGCTTCTGCTGATTAAAATGATATGCAGCATGCCTATATTCTGTGTGTAGCATTTCATATGCAGATACAGCCACAGTCTCACACAGTATATAGGCATGCTGCATATAATTTTAATCAGCAGAAGCTGCTTGTGCATCCTAGCCACATAGCAATGCAAATAAGATGCATTTTCATAAAAAAGGTGTGCCCGACGTTAACATTGAGGCAATATTTATCAGGACACATCTGTATCCAAGCAGAGGCAGAGGTCACAGTGTTAGTGGCAGTGTGAGTGCTGTGTGCATGTGAGTGGGTTGGTTGTGCAGTAGTGTTCGGAATATGTGTAAGGAGCATTATGTGTGTCATGTAAAAATGCATTAATAATGTGCAACATATGTGTAAGGGGCACTATGTGTGTCATTATGTGTATAAGGGCATTAATAATGTGCGGCATATGTGTAACAGGGTACTACTGTATGTGTGTCATTATGTGTATAGGGGCACTAATAATGTGAAGCAAATGTGTAGGGAACACTATGTGTGTCATTATGTGTATAAGGGCATTAATAATGTGCGGCATATGTGTAAGGGACATTATGTGTAAAAGGGCATTAATAAAGGTTGTCATAATGTGTAAGGTCCATTATGTTTATAAGGACATTAATAAGGTGTCTCATATGTGTAAGGGGCATTACTGTGTGGAATGTGTGTAAATGCATTACTAATGTGTGGCATTATGCGTATAAGGTGCTCTACTATGTGGCGTTGCGTATAGAAAGGGAACTACTGTGTCATCTAATGTGAATAAAGAGCAATAGGGTGTGGTGTAATGTGAATAAGGAGCAATTCAGTGTGATGTAATGTGAATAAGGGGCTCTACTGTGAGGAGTAACATTTATAAGGTAAAGTGATACTACTGTGGGATGTAATATGAATTATGGACACTATTGCATGATCATATGTGAATAAAGTTGCAGTCCTGTGTGGCGTAATTGGAATTGGGGTTATTGCGTGGCCATGCCCCTTGCCAGCAAAAACACACCTCTTTTTGGGCTGTGCGCCAAATGTGCAAACTGTTCCTGTTTAAAATATAGGGTGTACAAGGTCAGAGGCGGAACCAGCGGTGGTGCTAGGGGGCACCAGCCAAAATCTTGCCTAGGGCATCATTATGGTTAGGGCCGGCTCTGGGGGGGGGGGGGGGGGGACGGGTAGTGCCAAAATGGATATTTTGCTCTGCCCCAAAACCACAATGCATTCCTGCGTCCCTGGCGGCTGCTGTCTGTGCGATGGACCCGATGCAGCTATTCAATTGTTCCTTCACTTCGTCATAAACAGCTGCTGGCGCCTACATTTATGCTTACAGCCCCCTAATGTTGGTGAGCAGAAATGTGCAGAAAATGTCCTGTTTGGGTTCCCAAATGGGACTTTTTGCGTTGCACCCAGCACTTTAGTCGGGTTTAACCATTTTACGTGTCTAAATCCGGCACTGCAGGGTGCAATAATAAATCAAAATATTGAATAGGGCCCCCGATTTCCTGTCATTTTAGATGGAAGTTCGGGTGCGCATAAACAATTGAATTGCCCCCTAAATCTCCAAAGGGAAGGAGGTGTCACACTGTTTACCTGCAGAGTTTTTTTTATTATCTTTAATCAGCTGACTAAAGTGTTCATCTATTCGTGAATTTTAGTGCACTGGGTGGTATGTGGAGGTGGCTGTTCTTAAGATCAGCTCTGTGTTTATTCCGCTTCACACAAAGGTAAAACATATTGTGAAGGTAAGTTTTAAATGCAGTGTTTTGTTGGTACCAAGGAGTACTCGCACCAAGCACAAAAGATCTCTGAAATATCCTGTTTCCGCTGCTGGATCCATTAAGTTTAGTTTTCATTGCTTTTGACAGATCTGCTCCTTCTTTGATGATCTCAACGGCCCCCTTTAGTCATAACATCTGCCACGAACATGGGGAACTATTATCTTGGCACTTTCCAATATAAGGGGGAATATCTCCCAGCGCTTGGTTATATCGAGTGAGTTCTATACAAGTGATTTAGTAAATACCAATAATCACAAAATCAAAGAGTGAAATAAAATCAATTTTCTTTTATTAAAGGTAAGATATGGGTGTCTTTCACTCCGTTCTAGAATACTAAAAGTTTTACAGTGATTCCTAATACCGGTATACTAAAAATAAATAAAATAACAGGACAAACAACACAAATAACATGTATAATTTGTGATACGCTATCCTTCGCGATTTACTCACTAAATGTCTTATAATCACTAAAGGGTGAATCTTAAGTCCCAAGAGTATGGTAATTTTTTCGTAAGATGAAACTCACTAAATGGTGAGTCTTAAGTCCCAAGAATGTAGTAATTTTCCGCAAAGTGAAACTTATTTGTATCAAAAAGGCAGTCTTAGTAAGGCTTCCATTCAGGTCACAATTTCCTGATGCCAGTATGCACAGTTTCCTTCATGTATAACCTATGGAAAGCCACTTACTTCAAAAACCACGGAGAAACAAACGACGGGTGTCTGCCGGCATACTCTTGGGACTTAAGATTCACCCTTCAGTGATTATAAGACATTTAGTGAGTAAATCGCTAAGGATAGCGTATCACAAATTATACATGTTATTTGTGTTGTTTGTCCTGTTATTTTATTTATTTTTAGTATACCGGTATTAGGAATCACTGTAAAACTTTTAGTATTCTAGAACGGAGTGAAAGACACCCATATCTTACCTTTAATAAAAGAAAATTGATTTTATTTCACTCTTTGATTTTGTGATTATTGGTATTTACTAAATCACTTGTATAGAACTCACTCGATATAACCAAGCGCTGGGAGATATTCCCCCTTTTTTCCGTGTTCTAGTAACGGAGAGGATAGTGGAATCCTCTCCTTGTTCTCCAGAGCAGCTGTAATATATCGAGTGAGGCAGGAATAAGCGCAGTCCCCCTACCCTTTCTTTCTACTTTCCAATATAAGCATGACACTCAAAAAACACAGTTACATCAAACAGACTGCTAACTACAAGAGTGCATACAGTATATGCAGCAGAAAGCAAAAGCCTTCTCTAGAACCAGCAAAGGGAGGAAGGATGCTCTGTTGTCATGGTTGCCAGCAGCTGTGAGTTTTAAGATTCACCCAATTATGTTTGTGTAGGAGTAGGCAAACAAGGGGATCCGGTCTGAAGATCGACAGTCTAGGTCAACAATGTTTAGGTCGACCACTATAGGTCGACAGTCACTAGGTCGACATGGATGGAAGGTCGACAGGGTTTCTAGGTCGACATGTGCTAGGTCGACAGGTCTAAAGGTCGACATGAGTTTTTCAAAAAAAAATTCTTTTTTTGAATTTTTTCATACTTAACGATCCACGTGGACTACGATTGGAACGGTAAAGTGTGCCGAGCGAAACGGTAGCGGAGCGAAGGCACCATGCCCGAAGCATGGCGAGCGAAGCGAGCCATGCGAGGGGACGTGGTGCACTAATTTGGGATCCCGGTCACTCTACGAAGAAAACAACAACAACAAAAAATCCTCATGTCGACCTTTTAGACCTGTCGACCTAGCACATGTCGACCTAGAAACCCTGTCGACCTTCCATCCATGTCGACCTAGTGACTGTCGACCTAAACATTGTCGACCTAGACACTGTCGATTTGATGAACCACCCCCGCAAACAAGACCTCTAGTGTAAGTTGCCAATTGAGCTTCATAGTCGAGAAAATTATTTCATTCTAACCTCAAAAACGGCTATTTTATAAATTGAAAAAAAAGAGTTGACCTAGCATGGTTGTCAAGTGGCTGCACCCCTGACATGATTGCTATTCACTAATATAACAATACAGGCTCCTCAAATAATGGTTAATATATTTCTCTAACGTCCTAGTGGATGCTGGGGACTCCGTAAGGACCATAGGGAATAGACTGGCTCCGCAGGAGACATGGGCACTTTAAGAAAGAATTTAGATTCTGGTGTGCTCTGGCTCCTCCCTCTATGTCCCTCCTCCAGACCTCAGTTTGAATCTGTGCCCGGACGAGCTGGGTGCTGTTCAGTGAGCTCTCCTGAGCTTGCTGTAAGAAAGTATTTTGTTAGGTTTTTTATTTTCAGGGAGCTCTGCTGGCAACAGACTCCCTGCATCGTGGGACAGAGGGGAGAGAAGCAGCCCTACTCTCTGCAGATAGGTCCTGCTTCTTAGGCTACTGGACACCATTAGCTCCAGAGGGATCGTACACAGGATCTCACCCTCGTCGTCCGATCCCAGAGCCGCGCCGCCGTCCCCCGTCCCCCTCGCAGAGCCGGAAGACAGAAGCCGGGTGAGCATAAGAAGCAAGAAGACTTCGAAATCGGCGGCAGAAGACTCCAGTCTTCACTGAGGTAGCGCACAGCACTGCAGCTGTGCGCCATTGCTCCCACACACACCCACATACTCCGGTCACTGTAAGGGTGCTGGGCGCAGGGGGGGGGGCGCCCTGGGCAGCAATTAGGACCTATTTGGCAAAAGTTTTCATAATATACAGTTGGGCACTGTTTATATGTATGAGCCCCCGCCAACAAAATGTATATTTAAGCGGGACAGAAGCCCGCCGTCAAGGGGGCGGGGCTTCTTCCTCAGCACTCACCAGCGCCATGTTTTTTCTCCACAGCACCGCTGAGAGGAAGCTCCCCAGCCTCTCCCCTGCAGATACACGGTAGAAGAGGGTAAAAAGAGAGGGGGGTCACATAATTAGGCACAAAAATCAATATAAACAGCAGCTACTGGGTTAACATTAAGTTACTGTGTTTTCTCTATCGTCCTAGTTGATGCTGGGGTTCCTGAAAGGACCATGGGGAATAGCGGCTCCGCAGGAGACAGGGCACAAAAAGTAAAGCTTTAGGATCAGGTGGTGTGCACTGGCTCCTCCCCCTATGACCCTCCTCCAAGCCTCAGTTAGATTTTTGTGCCCGGCCGAGAAGGGTGCAATCTAGGTGGCTCTCCTAAAGAGCTGCTTAGAAAAGTTTAGCTTAGGTTTTTTATTTTACAGTGAATCCTGCTGGCAACAGGATCACTGCAATGAGGGACTTAGGGGAGAAGAAGTGAACTCACCTGCGTGCAGGATGGATTGGCTTCTTGGCTACTGGACATTAGCTCCAGAGGGACGATCACAGGTACAGCCTGGATGGTCACCGGAGCCTCGCCGCCGGCCCCCTTGCAGATGCTGAAACGAGAAGAGGTCCAGAATCGGCGGCAGAAGACTCCTCAGTCTTCTTAAGGTAGCGCACAGCACTGCAGCTGTGCGCCATTTTCCTCTCAGCACACTTCACACGGCAGTCACTGAGGGTGCAGGGCGCTGGGAGGGGGGCGCCCTGGGAGGCAAATGAAAACCTTTTTTGGCTAAAAATACCTCACATATAGCCTCCGGGGGCTATATGGAGATATTTAACCCCTGCCAGAATCCGTTAAGAGCGGGAGACGAGGCCGCCGAAAAAGGGGCGGGGCCTATCTCCTCAGCACACAGCGCCATTTTCCCTCACAGAAAGGCTGGAGGGAAGGCTCCCAGGCTCTCCCCTGCACTGCACTACAGAAACAGGGTTAAAACAGAGAGGGGGGGCACTAATTTGGCGTTAGAAATATATAAAAAAGATGCTATAAGGGAAAACACTTATATAAGGTTGTCCCTATATAATTATAGCGTTTTTGGTGTGTGCTGGCAAACTCTCCCTCTGTCTCTCCAAAGGGCTAGTGGGTCCTGTCCTCTATCAGAGCATTCCCTGTGTGTGTGCTGTGTGTCGGTACGTGTGTGTCGACATGTATGAGGACGATGTTGGTGAGGAGGCGGAGCAATTGCCTGTAATGGTGATGTCACTCTCTAGGGAGTCGACACCGGAATGGATGGCTTATTTAGGGAATTACGTGATAATGTCAACACGCGCCAAGGTCGGTTGACGACATGAGACGGCCGACAAACAATTAGTACCGGTCCAGACGTCTCAAAAACACCGTCGGGGGTTTTAAAACGCCCGTTTACTTTAGTCGGTCGACACAGACACAGACAGGGACACTGAATCCAGTGTCGACGGTGAATAAACAAACGTATTCCTTATTAGGGCCACACGTTAAGGGCAATGAAGGAGGTGTTACATATTTCTGATACTACAAGTACCACAAAAGAGGGTATTATGTGGGATGTGAAAAAACTACCGTAGTTTTTCCTGAATCAGATAAATTAAATGAAGTGTGTGATGATGCGTGGGTTCCCCCCGATAGAAAATATGGGCGGTATACCCTTTCCCGCCAGAAGTTAGGGCGCGTTGGGAAACACCCCTTAGGGTGGATAAGGCGCTCACACGCTTATCAGAACAAGTGGCGGTACCGTCTATAGATAGGGCCGTCCTCAAGGAGCCAGCTGACAGGAGGCTGGAAAAATATCATAAAAAGTATATACACACATACTGGTGTTATACTGCGACCAGCGATCGCCTCAGCCTGGATGTGCAGAGCTGGGGTGGCTTGGTCGGATTCCCTGACTAAAAATATTGATACCCTTGACAGGGACAGTATTTTATTGACTATAGAGCATTTAAAGGATGTATTTCTATATATGCGAGATGCACAGAGGGATATTTGCACTCTGGCATCAAGAGTAAGTGCGATGTCCATATCTGCCAGAAGATGTTTATGGACACGACAGTGGTCAGGTGATGCAGATTCCAAACGGCACAAAGGTGTATTGCCGTATAAAGGAAGAGGAGTTATTTGGGGTCGGTCCATCGGACCTAGTGGCCACGGCAACTGCTGGAAAATCCACCGTTTTTACCCTAAGTCACATCTCTGCAGAAAAAGACACCGTCTTTTCAGCTTCAGTCCTTTCGTCCCTATAAGAGTCATATCTGCCCAGGGATAGAGGAAAGGGAAGAAGACTGCAGCAGGCAGCCCATTCCCAGGAACAGAAGCTTTCCAACCCTTCTGACAAGCTCTCAGCATGACGCTAAGACCGTACAGGACCCCTGGATCCTACAAGTAGTATCCCAGGGGTACAGTTTGGAATGTCGAGACGTTTCCCCTGCGCAGGCTCCTGAAGGCTGCTTTACCAAGGTCTCCCTCCGACAAGGAGGCAGTATGGGAAAAAATTCACGAGCTGTATTCCCAGCAGGTGATAATTAAATTACCCCTCCTACAACAAGAAAAGGGGTATTATTCCACACTATATTGTGGTACTGAAGCCAGAAGGCTAGGTGAGACCTATTCTAAATCTAAAAAAATTTGAACACTTACAAAGGTTCAAATCAAGATGGAGTCACTCAGAGCAGTGATAACGAACCTGGAAGAAGGGGACTATCTGGTGTCCCGAGACATCAGGGATGCTTACCTCCATGTCCCAAATTTGCCCTTATCACTAAGGGTACCTCAGGTTCGTGGTACAGAACTGTCACTATCAGTTTCAGACGCTGCCGTTTGGATTGTCTACGGCACCCCGGGTCTTTACCAAGGTAATGGCCGAAATGATGGTTCTTCTTAGAAGAAAAGGCGTCTTAATTATCCCTTACTTGGACGATCTCCTGATAAGGGCAAAGTCCAGGGAACAGTTGGAGGTCGGAGTAGCACTATCTCGGATACTGTTACAACAGCAGGGGTGGATTCTAAAGATTCCAAAATCGCAGCTGATCCCGACAACAAGTCTCCTGTGCTTAGGGATGATTCTGGACACAGTCCAGAAAAAGGTGTTTCTCCCGGAAGAGAAAGCCAGGGAGTTATCCGAGCTAGTCAGGAACCTCCTAAAATCAGTGCATCATTGCACAATGGGCCATGGTAAAAAAATGGTGACTTCCTTCGAAGCAATTCCAGTCGGCAGATTTCATGCAAGAACTTTTCAGTGGGATCTGCTGGACAAATGGTCCGGATCGCATCTTCAGATGCATCAGCGGATAACCCTATATCCAAGGACAAGGGTGTCTCTCCTGTGGTGGTTACAGAGTGCTCATCTTCTAGAGGGCCGCAGATTCGGCATTCAGTTTGGATGTTGGTGACCACGGAGGCCAGCCCGAGAGGCTGGGGAGCAGTCACACAAGGAAAAAATTTCCAGGGAGTGTGATCAAGTCTGGAGATTTTTCTCCACATAAATATAGCTAAGGGTAAATTTATAATGCTCTAAGCTTAGCAAGACCTCTGCTTCAAGGTCAGCCGGTATTGATCCAGTGGGATAAAACATCACGGCAGTCGCCCACGTAAATAGACAGGGCGACACAAGAAGCAGGAGGGCAGTGGCAAAAACTGCAAGGACTTTTCGCTGGGCGGAAAATCATGCGATAGCACTGTCAGCAGTGTTTCATTCCGGGAATGGAAACTGGGAAGCAGACTTCCTCAGTAGGCACGACCTCCACCCGGCAGAGTGGGAACTTCATGGGGAAGTTTTCCACATGATTGTAAACCGTTGGGAATTACCAAAGGTGGACATGATGGCGTCCCGTCTGAACAAAAAACGGGACAGGTATTGCGCCAGGTTAAGAAACCCTCAGGCAATAGCTGTGGACGTTCTGGTAACACCGTGGGTGTACCAGTCGGTGTATGTGTTCCATCCTCTGCTTTTCATACCTAAGGTACTGAGAATTATAAGACGTAGAGGAGTAAGAACTATACTCATGGCTCCGGATTGGCCAAGAAGGACTTGGTACCCGGAACTTCAAGAGATGCTCACAGAGGACTTATGGCCTCTGCCGCTAAGAAGGGACTTGTTTCAGCAAGTACCATGTCTGTTCCAAGACTTACCGCAGCTGCGTTTGACGGCATGGCGGTGGAACGCCGGATCCTAAGGGAAAAGGCATTCAGGAAGAGGTCATTCCTACCCTGGTCAAAGCCAGAAAGGAGGTGACCGCACAACATTATCACCACATGTGGCGAAAATATGTTGCGTGGTGTGAGGCCAGGAAGGCCCCACGAAGAAATTTCAACTCGGTCGATTCCTGCATTTCTTGCAAACAGGAGTGTCTATGGGCCTCAAATTGGGGTCCATTAAGGTTCAAATTTCGGCCCTGTCGATTTTTCTTCCAGAAAGAAGTGGCTTCAGTTCCTGAAGTCCAGAAGTTTGTCAAGGGAGTATTGCATATACAACCCACTTTTGTGCCTCCAGTGGCACTGTGGGATCTCAACGTAGTTCTGGGATTCCTCAAAACACATTGGTTTAAAACCAGTCAAATCTGTGGATTTGAAGCATCTCACATGAAAAGTGAACATGCTCTTGGACCTGGCCTGGACCAGGCGAGTGTCAAATTGGTGGTTTTTTTCTCAAAAAAGCCCATATCTGTTTGTCCATTCGGACAGGGCAGAGCTGCGGACTCGTCCCCAGTTCTCTCCCTAAGGTGGTGTCAGTGTTTCACCTGAACCAGCTTATTGTGGTGTCTTGCGCCTACTAGGGACTTGGAGGACTCCAAGTTGCTAGATGTGGTCAGGGCCCTGAAAATATAGGTTCCAGGACGGCTGGAGTCAGGAAAACTGACTTGCTGTTATCCTGTATGCACCCAACAAACTGGGTGCTCTTGCTTTTAAGCAGACTTTTGCTAGTTGGATGTGTAATACAATTCAGCTTGCACATTCTGTGGCAGGCCTGCCACAGCCAAAATATGTAAATGCCCATTCCACAAGGAAGGTGGGCTCATCTTGGGCGGCTGCCCGAGGGGTCTCGGCTTTACAACTTTGCCGAGCGGCTATTTAGTCAGGGGCAAACACGTTTGTAAAATCCTACAAATTTGATACCCTGGCTAAGGAGGACCTGGAGTTCTCTCATTCGGTGCTGCAGAGTCATCCGCACTCTCCCGCCCGTTTGGGAGCTTTGGTATAATCCCCATGGTCCTTTCAGGAACCCCAGTATCCACTAGGACGATAGAGAAAATAAGAATTTACTTACCGATAATTCTATTTCTCGGAGTCCGTAGTGGATGCTGGGCGCCCATCCCAAGTGCGGATTATCTGCATTACTTGTACATAGTTACAAAAATCGGGTTATTATTGTTGTGAGCCATCTTTTCAGAGGCTCCGCTGTTATCATACTGTTAACTGGGTTCAGATCACAGGTTGTACAGTGTGATTGGTGTGGCTGGTATGAGTCTTACCCGGGATTCATAAATCCTTCCTTATTGTGTACGCTCGTCCGGGCACAGTACCTAACTGAGGCTTGGAGGAGGGTCATAGGGGGAGGAGCCAGTGCACACCACCTGATCCTAAAGCTTTACTTTTTGTGCCCTGTCTCCTGCGGAGCCGCTATTCCCCATGGTCCTTTCAGGAACCCCAGCATCCACTACGGACTCCGAGAAATAGAATTATCGGTAAGTAAATTCTTATTATTCCTGGGTTAATAGCGCTGGGGTGTGTGCTGGCATACTCTCTCTCTGTCTCTCCAAAGGGCCTTGTGGGGGAATTGTCTTCAGATGAGCATTCCCTGAGTGTGTGGTGTGTCGGTACGTGTGTGTCGACATGTCTGAGGTAAAAGGCTCCCCTAAGGAGAAGATGGAGCAAATGTGTGTGTGAGGGGTGTCTCCGTCGACAACGCCGACACCTGTTTGGATATGTGTAATTAAGTGCTAAGGTGAAATTATTGCACAAAAGATTAGAGAACAGACAGGGAATCTACCCATGTCTGTCCCTATGTCGCAGAGACCTTCAGAGTCTCTCAATGATCACTATCCAAAATAATAGACACTGATATCGACATGGAGTCTGACTCCAGTGTCGACTACGATAATGCAAAGTTACAGCCAAAATGGCAGGAAAGTATTCAATATATGATTATGTAATAAAAGATGATTTGCATATCACTGATGACTCATCTGTCCCTGACACAAGGGTACACATGTTTAAGGGGAAGAAAGCTGATGTAAATTTCCCTCCTCATGATGAAAAAGAGCGGGAAACTCCAGACAAGAGACTGCAACTTCCCACAAAGAATTCTCAGGGAGTATCCTTTCCCTACTAGGGCCAGGATACGATGGGAATCTTCCCCTAGGGTGTCACGTTTGCCCAAAAGGTAGCCCTGACTTAACAGCTATACTCAGGGATCCTGCAGATAGCGTGCACATTCTGGTACACTACTCAGACCGGCGATTGTGTCGGCATTGGTTTATAGCGCTGTAGCAGCGTGGTCAGGTACCTTATCAGCAGAGATTGAGACCCTAGTATGTGTATGTATGTATGTATGTATGTATATGTATGTATATGTGTATATATATATATATATATATATATATATATATATATGTGTGTGTATATATATATATATATATATATATATATATAAAACATGCCCAAAGAGACATTAGTCTACTGGGTTCTAGAGTCAACGCTATGTCGATTTCTGCTTGACGTGTCCTGTAGAATATGCAATAGACAGGTGATGCCGACTTAAGAGGCATATGGAAGGCTGAGGATTGTGTGGAGAAGGGATCTCGGACCTGGTCTCCACAGCTGTAGCTGGTAATTCTGATCTTTTGCCTTATATTCCTGCACAGCCTAGGAAAGCACGACATTATCAAATGCAGCCTTTCGATCACAAAGAAACAAAGTCCGAGGTGCGTCCTTTCTTGCCAGAGGCAGGGGCAGAGGAAAGAAGCTGCACAAAACAGCTAGTTCCCAGGAACAGAAGTCCTCCCCGGCCTCTACAAAATCCACCGCATGTCGCTGGGGCTCCACAGGCGGAGCTAGGCCCGGTGGGGGCACGTCTTCGTAATTTCAGCCACAAGTAGGTTCACTCCCTATTGGATCCCTGGGCAATTGATATTGTGTCTCAGGGATACAAGCTGGACTTTGAGGAGATGCCCCTCACCGACAGCCCTGCCGGCTTCCCCCCACGAGAGGGAAATAGTGTTAACTGCAATTTACAAATTGTATCTTCAACAGGTGGTGGTCAAGGTTCCCCTCCTTCAACAATACATTTGACCATGTTGTAGTCCCGAAACCGGAGGGTTCGGTCAGACCCATATTGCATTTAAAATCCCTGAACATATACCTGAAAAGGTTCAAGTTCAAGATGGAATCGTTAAGAGCGGTCATCGCAAGCCTGAAAGGGGGAGATTTTATGGTGTCTCTGGACATAAAGGATGCATACCTTCATGTCCCCATTTATCCACCTCATCAGGCGTACCTCAGATTTGCAGTACAGGATTGTCATTACCAATTTCAGACGTTGCCGTTTGGTCTCCCCACGGCCCCGAGAATCTTCACCAAGGTAATGGCGGAAATGATGGTGCTCCTGCGGAAGCAAGGTGTCACAATTATCCAGTACTTGGACGATCTCCTCATAAAAGTGAGATTGAGAGAGCAGTTGCTGAACAGCGCATCACTTTCTCTGGAAGTGTATCGGCAACACGGCTGGATTCTAAATATTCCAAAGTCGCATTTGGTTCCTACGGCTCATCTGCCTTTCCTAGGCATGATTCTAGACGCAGACCAGAAAAGGGTTTATCTCCCGATAGAGAGAGCTCAGGAGCTCATGACACTGGTCAGGAACCTATTAAAACCAAAACAGGTGTCAGTGCATCACTGCACTCGAGTCCTGGTAAGGATGGTGGCATCATAAGAGGCCATTCCCTTCGGCAGGTTCCATGCGAGGACCTATTCAATGGGACTTACTGGACAAGTGGACCGGATCACATCTTCAGATGCATCGGCTAATCACCCTATCCCCCAGGGCCAGGGTGTCTCTCCTGTGGTGGCTGCAGAGTGCTCACCTTCTTGAGGGCCGCAGATTCGTCATTCAGGACTGGGTCCTGGTTACCACGGATGCAAGCCTCCGAGGGTGGGGAGCAGTCGCACAGGGAAGGAATTTTCAAGGTCTGTGGTCAAGTCAGGAGACTTGCCTTCACATCACCATCCTGGAATTAACGGCCGTATACGTCAAGCGGAGACCCTGCTTCGCGACCAACAGGTTCTGATTCAGTCAGAAGCCACCAGAATTCTTCGCTGGGCGGAGAATCACGTAAGCGCACTGTCAGCAGTGTTCATCCCGGGAGTGGACAGCTGGGAAGCAGACTTCCTCAGCAGGCACGACCTCCACCCGGGAGAGGGGGGACTTCATCAAGAAGTCTTCACGCAGATTGCAAGTCGGTGGGAACTGCCACAGGTGGACGTGATGGCATCCCGCCTCAACAAAAAGCTACAGAGGTATTGCGCCAGGTCGTGAGACCCTCAGGCGATAGCTGTGGACGCACTGGTGTCACCGTGGGTGTTCCAGTCGGTCTATGTATTTCCTCCTCTTCCTCTCATACTCAAGGTGCTGAGAATCATAAGAAAAAGAGGAGTGAGAACAATACTCATTGTTCCGGATTGGCCAAGAAGGACTTGGTATCCAGATCTGCTCGAGGTGCTCACAGAGGACCCGTGGCCTCTGCCTCTAAGACAGGACTTGTTGCAACAGGGGCCCTGTCTGTTCCAAGTCTTACCGCGGCTGTGTTTGACGGCATGGTGGTTGAACGCCGGATCCTAGCAGAATAAGGCATTCCGGATGAGGTCATTCCTACGCTGATAAAGGCTAGGAAGGACGTGACTGCTCAACATTATCACCGTATATGGCGAAAATATTTTGTTTGGTGTGAGGCCAGGAATGCCCCTACGGAGGAATTCCAGCTGGGCCGTTTCCTTCACTTCCTACAGTCGGGAGTGACTTTGGGCCTAAAATTGGGGTCCATTAAGGTCCAGATTTCGGCCCTATCCATTTTCTTTCAAAAAGAACTAGCTTCCCTACCTGAAGTTCAGACGTTTGTAAAGGGAGTGCTGCATATTCAGCCCCTTTTGTGCCTCCAGTGGCACCTTGGGATCTTAACGTGGTGTTGAGTTTCCTGAAATCACATTGATTTGAACCACTCAAAACGGTGGAATTGAAATATCTCACGTGGAAGGTGGTCATGCTACTAGCCTTGGCTTCGGCTAGGCGTGTGTCAGAATTGGCGGCTTTGTCACATAAAAGCCCCTATCTGGTTTTCCATGCGGATAGAGCAGAATTGCGGACCCGCCCACAATTTCTGCCAAAAGTGGTTTCATCCTTTCATATAAACCAACCTATTGTGGTGCCTGTGGCTACTACTGACTTGGAGGATTCCGAGTTACTTGATGTGGTCAGGGCTTTGAAGGTTTATGTTGCCAGAACGGCTAGGATCAGGAAAACAGAATCTTTGTTTATCCTGTATGCTTCCAACAAGCTTGGGGCGCCTGCTTCAAAGCAAACTATTGCTCGCTGGATCTGTAACACGATTCAGCAGGCTCATTCTGCGGCTGGATTGCCGCTGCCAAAATCAGTTAAGGCCCATTCCACTAGGAAGGTGGGCTCTTCTTGGGCGGCTGCCCGAGGGGTCTCGGCATTACAGCTGTGCCGAGCGGCTACTTAGTCAGGTTCAAACACTTTTGCAAAGTTCTATAAGTTTGATACCCTGGCTGAGGAGGACCTTGTGTTTGTTCAATCGGTGCTGCAGAGTCATCCGCACTCTCCTGCCCAATTGGGAGCTTTGGTATAATCCCCATGGTCCTTACGGAGTCCCCAGCATCCACTAGGACGTTAGAGAAAGTAAGATTTTACTTACCGGTAATCTATTTATCGTAGTCCGTAGTGGATGCTGGGCGCCCGTCCCAAGTGCGGACTTCTTCTGCAATACTTGTATATAGTTATTGCTGCAATAAGGGCTATGCTATTGTTGCATCAGGGTTGAACTGATGCTCTGTTGTTGTTCATACTGTTGACTGGGTAAGTTTATCACAAGTTATACGGTGTGATTGGTGTGGCTGGTATGAATCTTGCCCTGGATTACCAAAATCCTTTCCTTGTACTGTCAGCTCTTCCGGGCACAGTTTCTCTAACTGAGGTCTGGAGGAGGGACATAGAGGGAGGAGCCAGAGCACACCAGAATCTAAATTCTTTCTTAAAGTGCCCATGTCTCCTGCGGAGCCCGTCTATTCCCTATGGTCCTTACGGAGTCCCCAGCATCCACTACGGACTACGAGAAATAGATTTACCGGTAAGTAAAATCTTATTTTACTTGTGCAGAAGTCTTATTTCTCTGTTCAGTTTGAGTAATTCTCTGGAACAATTTCCAATTTAAGATACAGGTTTAATTTATTGTAAGAAAGGTATTCAATTTGTTTTTAAAGTATTGTTACATTTCCATAATTTAACTCATATGGGGGGAACAAATTCCAGAACTTAGCTATTAGTTCTGTAAAATAACACTTCCTACACTCATAGTGGAACAGTCTTTCATATTTGCTTGCAATGGATGATTCATTGTCCTCTGTATGGTCCTTGGTGTGAAAATTTCCTTAAACAAATATTTGAACAAGAACAAACACTTTCAAAGCTCTTAAGTGTCCTAGATAAAAGCTTCAAGGTATTGCTGGATAAGATTTATCACAAAATATGTAATAATTGTGATACCACTTCAGTGCACATAGTAGTAAAGTCCTTTTTAACCATTTAACTGATGACTTTTGTATTTAATTTTTACAAAAAACGCACAGAAATTGTTGGGGTTTTTTTTTTATGAGTGAATTAAGTGAAGAACTTGAATGTAAATTAATTCAAAAAAATTTTTGTTTTTTTTTAATAAGACAGAAAAGAAAATGTATATATTTTTTGATATCTGTAAAAAAAAAATAGAATTTTTTTTTTTTTTTTTCAAACATCGGAATATTGCTCTGCACTATGGGCACATCAGGAACATCAGAAACCTCACCACTGTCGCAACTTTATTTTCAACAGCGGTACGCCACCACATACACATTTGGAGGTGGGGGGTTAATTTACATTTCCCCAGTGGCTGCTGTTGTCTGCAGCTGCTGTGGGGAGGTTCTGCCATGGTGACCAATCAGCAGTGATTTGCCGCACAGCAAACACTGGGGAATTGTGCAGGGAGGCAATGAGCTGCAGCAAGTTTCTCTTCCCTGCAGCTGCACACGCTGTGTATCTGACTGGTCGCATCCTGTGCGACCAGATCAGATAAGGCACTTGCCGGTGTGGTCACATCTGATGCGACTATGGCAGGCAAGTGGTTAAAAATGCAGATTGTTATCCTACAGCAGTGTCCTCATACACCTATCCTTAAATGATACCAATTACCCCTGATCTGGCGCCCCATGGACTTTGACTAAGCCACACCATGTGTCCCACCATATACTTTTTCACAAAATATGTGTCTTAATCACATCGCTACCCTACATATTGGCACTGGCTTTACATGCAACTGCTGTGTGTGACTTTTACGGCATCGTAAAGCTGCACATAAGGATCAATTCAGCGTCCCTACTTTATTAAATTATTTACTAGGGACCATATGAAATACCTTGAACATGTTTAATATCATAAGTATATGGAGATTTAATTTTTCATAATGTACAATAAAATTTTTTTATTTGCATTCTAGTACAAACAAGGCTTACTTTGAAAACATTCCAGAATACATTTTTAATGTGTTGACTTATTAAATGGGAAAACAAAGAGAAATAACATCATAATAAAATATAACATAGCCTGTGGGCTATGGTCTTTCTGCCTCTCTGTTGATGGCGGCAACTTGTTGTTGCGGTCTCATCTTAAGTAAATTATTGGGAACGTTTACAATTATTCTAATGTTTGGAAATATTTTAATATATTTTAATTGTACTTTATCTTTAATCGTTGGGTAATGAGTACAGCAGCACTTACAGTGGTTTGGGTCTACTGCTGTATGCTAGTTGTTAAGTATTTCCAGGGTTATTGATTTATAAGCTATTTGTCATTTTGAGTAGATTGATTTATGACATTCTGCCATTCTGGCCTCGGCAGAAGGCTGTTCGGTCTATAATTTTCTAGGAGTAATGGTAGCTAGAATCTGACTGGTTGCTATGGACAACACCACCACCACTTTACATTTATAGACGCTTTTACCCCTTAGGGGTATATTCAATTAGGGTCGGATCCATTCCGACATGCATTTGTGGGAATGGATCCGCCAATCCCTATTCAATCTCATCTCAATTCGACTTTTAAAAAGTCGAATTGAGATGAGGGTCCCAGAGGAGGAGAGAGAGGGGGGCGGGGAGCCGCGGGGACAGCCGCAGGCAGACGGAGGAGATCAGCGCTACAGTAGTCTCACTGCCGCCCGACCTCACGGCAGTGTCCACCCTGCTCCAGCAAGCGTGACCTCACTTGCTGGAGCCGGGTGGATGCTGCCGAGAGCGGTACGGCTGTGAGACATCCTGCTGCAGCGCTGTGCTGTAGCGCTTCTCTCCCCTGTATGCCCCGCTGCTCCCCCCTCTCCTCCTCTGGGTCTCACATCTCAGTCCGACATTTTTTTATGTTGGACTGAGATGGTCGGGAACGGGGCCAGATTCTGTCGAATTTGGCCCCGTTTCACTCAAAAGTACGTGAATCGGCAGCTATACCGCTGATTCACGTACTGTTCGACAAGTTGAATTCCACGACTTGTCGAATAAAAACTGATGGGACTGAATAGGTCGAATCACTATTCGACCTTAAAAAGTTGAAAATTGCCGTCTTTTTCGACAGACTGTAGTTTTCGACTCTAATTGAATATACCCCTTAGTGTTAATTGGCCAAATGCATTTGTTTAATTTAACTACACGGGTTGGGGCATCCTTGTTGTACAAATTAGTATGGAAATTGCCAATTGATTAAGTTATTCTATTCAAATCAAAATGCTGTTTAAAATAGGTGATTTGTTTCTGTGTGATAAATATTTAGGATGACCTAAATTGACAGGTTCCTGTGAAATTGAAGTTCTATTTAATTTTGTGAGACTGTTACTTGATGGCAAATTGAAATGCAAGATTTGCTAATTAATCTTGGTTTAAAAAGGAAGAAGGGATTGTTCATATGGGCGACGGACGGGATCTCGGCTGTCGAAATAACGACTCCGGAATTCAAACACTGCTTGGAATGCCGGTGCCAGCATCCCACATGAGATCACAGTCCTGCCATCCCGACAGCTAGGACCCCGAACGAGTGACTGTTGGCTGCCGGAGAGGTAAGCCGTGGGGGGAGTTTAGGTTTAGGCTGCTTGGGAGAGTGTTAAGGTTAGGCTGCGGGGGGTGGGGGCTAGGTTCAGGCTTTGGGGAGGGGGGTTAGGTTTAGGCACACCCAGTGAGAGTTAGGCTGCGGGGGCAGACCTGGGAGGGTTAAGATTAGGCTGTGTGGGGGTGGGTAGCTTTAGGCTGCAGGTAGGATTAATTAGCATTCTTTCTTTCTCTAGCATCCATAAGGGATATTGGGGACACATTAGTGCGATGGGTATAGACGGGGTCCAAAGGAGCCAGTGCACTTTAAATTTCTTCCACTGGGTGTGCTGGCTCCTCCACTCTATGCCCCTTCCCACAGTCCGTTTCGAAAAAAGTGACTTCAGGAGAGATTGCACACACTGCTAGCTCCAGAGTTTTTCTTCATTTTATTTTAAACTTTTATTTCGGCTTGCTGTTTGGGCAACGGCATACCTGCACCGTGGGAGTTAGGGGAGGGGATGGTCACCGGCCTCGTGTGGTGCAGAGCTGCTTCCCTGCTGCAGGACCACCGTCCTGAGGGGTTGTTTGTTCAGCGGGGCACTGCACCTTGGCTGTCATACCCGCAGCAAGCCGCACACCCCTAACACTGCCTGAAGGTGATCGTCGGTGGTGAGTACACACCGGGAACCCTGCTAGGGGGGTCCCCCCTTACTTGGTGAGGCATGCGGGTCCCTCCTGGGGGGGACCCGCTATAGCCCCTGCGTGAGACTGGCTAGCGATGGCTGTACCAAACATTCATGTAAGGCTAGGCTACAGCACAGTTAGGAGACAGGGCCTGTATAAATATAACTATGTAACTCCGGCGCCATTACAAGCGGCGGAGCTACATCAGAGTGGGCTCAGCGGCATTTTGGCGCCTTCCTCTGCATAAGCAGCAGCCTCACACAGCTCCTCCAGACTCTCACACGCTGGATCAATGGTACAGGGTGCTAATTAGGGGGAGAGACGCTAATTGGGCACAGATATTATTCCTCTGAGGTAATTACATTGTATAAGCAGTTCTCACTGTTCTGTACAAACGCTGACAGCCTCACTGGGGCTCTGCAGTGTTGGGTGTGCTGAGTCCTCTCTTCCTCTGCGTCTCCTCTCACATGCAATAGGGCAGGCTTGCATTGTAATCAGTCTGTGTTGTATGTGGGTTGTGTTTTCATTATAGTAAAACAAAAGTTATACAGTGATACAGTGTATGTAATGCTAGATTCTCCCATCTTTCATCTGGTTTCATATCATGAGCAGTGTAGTCAGTCCTCACAAAATGCTGAGGACAATGAGGGGGAGAGTCACAAGCCCACCTGGCTGGGGGCTATGAAAACTGTGATGTCTGATATGTCATCTCAGCTCACTGCGAATGCCAACAAAACACAAGAACTGCAAGAAGCAGTAGCAGATCTAGCTGCCAGGGCTGCTGATCCCCATTCCCCCCTCTCTACTGCAGGTCCACATAAACGTGCTTTACCTGCAATTCTATCAGATACAAGATGAGGGGAACGATGTGGATCCCATAGGTGGGTATTGAACCCTTCATTTTAGCTATAAGGGATGTGCTAAAGCTCCCCCAGAGGACGCTGCAAATCAGCAGTCGTTTTTCCTCCCTCAAGACAAACTGACTGTCACATTTCCTGATTCTAAGGAATTAGATGATTTATTTAAACTAGCCTAGAAGAATCCAGATAAAAAATATCAGGTGTCAAACCGGTTTTTGCATACATTCCCCTTTGCCCCTGAGGGTAGAAAGTTCTGGGAAGAATCTCCGGCTGTAGACGTCTCGGTCTCTCGCCTCTCTAGGAAGGCGGTGCTCCCGGCTCCGTGCTCCTTTACGGTAAAGGACCCAGGGGATAGGAAAATTGATGCCACACCTGAAATCTATCTACATTGCTGCAGAGGTATCTCCAAAGAACGGTCATTGCAGGTTGCTGGATGACGCATACAATTCACACCTGGGCTACTCAAATTCAGGAGGTTCTATCGGGTGACATGACCCTAGTTAATACGGTGACTTTACTAAAACACATTCAGGACATGGCAAGAGTCCTCTGTGACTCCCTAAAAGAGATTGGCAATATTAATGCTAGAACCACTGCTATGGCTGTGTCAGCACGCAGAGCCATATGGTTGCGTCAGTGGATTGCAGACACTGACTCCAAACGTAATGTGGAATCTCTTCCCTTCACAGGGGAATGTTTCTTTCGGAGGTGAGTTGGACGCATGGATCTCCAAAGCTACTGCTGGGAAATCCGCGTTTCTTCCCCCGGGGGCTCCGCCCGCTAGACGTACCTACCCGGGACCGTCTACTCAGTCCTTTCGGTCCATCACATTTCGATCTAGGGCCAGAGGTGCATGAAATGCAGCTAGAGGCACCAAGGGTAGTTACTTTCTGCAGGTTCTCTGTTAGGTGTTACCTGTTCAGTCGTTGCTGTTTATGTTGCCAGATGTTGCTGGCCCAGTTATGTTATGGTGGGCTGGTTTATAAATCTCACCACACTTCTCGTTATGTTCCTTCTCTCAAGTATGTAATTTCTCCTTCGGGCACTGTTTTACCTATAACCGCCTGTAGGAGGGGGCATAGAGGGGAGGAACCAGCACACCCAGTGGAAGAAATTTAAAGTGCACTGGCTCCTTTGTACCCCGTCTATACCCATCGCACTAATGTGTCCCCAATATCCCTTATGGAATATGAGGATTTTAAATACCTACCGGTAAATCCTTTTCTCTGACGTCCTAAGTGGATGCTGGGGACTCCGTAAGGACCATGGGGAATAGCGGCTCCGCAGGAGACAGGGCACAAAAGTAAAAGCTTTAGGATCAGGTGGTGTGCACTGGCTCCTCCCCCTATGACCCTCCTCCAAGCCTCAGTTAGGTTTTTGTGCCCGGCCGAGAAGGGTGCAATCTAGGTGGCTCTCCTAAAGAGCTGCTTAGAGTAAAAGTTTTGTTAGGTTTTTTATTTTTAGTGAGTCCTGCTGGCAACAGGCTCACTGCAACGCGGGACTTAGGGGAGAAGAAGTGAACTCACCTGCGTGCAGGATGGATTGGCTTCTTAGGCTACTGGACACTAGCTCCAGAGGGACGATCACAGGTACAGCCTGGATGGGTCACCGGAGCCGCGCCGCCGACCCCCTTGCAGATGCTGAAGAGAGAAGAGGTCCAGAAATCGGCGGCTGAAGACTTCCCAGTCTTCTTAAGGTAGCGCACAGCACGGCAGCTGTGCGCCATTGCTCTCAGCACACTTCACACCAACGGTCACTGAGGGTGCAGGGCGCTGGGGGGGGCGCCCTGGGCAGCAATGAAAGTACCTATGCTGGCTAAAAATACATCACATATAGCCCCTGAGGCTATATGGATGTATTTAACCCCTGCCAGGTTGTCAGAAAAACCGGGAGAAGAGCCCGCCGGAAAGTGGGCGGGGCCTATTCTCCTCAGCACACGGCGCCATTTTCCTACACAGCTCCGCTGCTAGGAAGGCTCCCAGGCTCTCCCCTGCACTGCACTACAGAAACAGGGTTAAAACAGAGAGGGGGGGCATTTTGTGTGGCGATATTATAATATATTAAGATGCTATAAGGGAAAACACTTATTATAAGGTTGTCCCTGTATAATTATAGCGTTTTGGTGTGTGCTGGCAAACTCTCCCTCTGTCTCCCCAAAGGGCTAGTGGGGTCCTGTCCTCTATCAGAGCATTCCCTGTGTGTGTGCTGTGTGTCGGTACGTGTGTGTCGACATGTATGAGGACGATGTTGGTGTGGAGGCGGAGAAATTGCCTGTAATGGTGATGTCACCCCCTAGGGAGTCGACACCGGAATGGATGGCTTATTTATGGAATTACGTGATAATGTCAACACGCTGCAAGGTCGGTTGACGACATGAGACGGCCGGCAAACCAATTAGTACCTGTCCAGGCGTCTCAAACACCGTCAGGGGCTTTAAAACGGCCATTACCTCAGTCGGTCGACACAGACAGAGACACGGACACTGACTCCAGTGTCGACGGTGAAAAAACAGACGTATTTTCCAGTAGGGCCACACGTTACATGATAAGGGCAATGAAGGAGGTGTTACATATTTCTGATACTACAAGTACCACAAAAAAGGGTATTATGTGGGGTGTGAAAAAACTACCTGTAGTTTTTCCTGAATCAGATGAATTAAAAATTGCTAATATCTAAGAAATTATTGGCGTTATACCCTTTCCCGCCAGAAGTTAGGGCGCGTTGGGAAACACCTACTAGGGTGGATAAGGCATTCACACGCTTATCAAAACAAGTGGCGTTACCGTCTCCAGATACGGCCACCCTCAAGGAACCAGCTGATAGGAGGCTGGAAAATATCCTAAAAAGTATATACACACATACTGGTGTTATACTGCGACCAGCGATCGCCTCAGCCTGGATGTGCAGTGCTGGGGTGGCTTGGTCGGATTCCCTGACTGAAAATATTGATACCCTTGACAGGGACAGTATTTTATTGACTATAGAGCATTTAAAGGATGCATTTCTATATATGCGAGATGCACAGAGGGATATTTGCACTCTGGCATCAAGAGTAAGTGCGATGTCCATTTCTGCCAGAAGATGTTTATGGACACGACAGTGGTCAGGTGATGCGGATTCCAAACGGCACATGGAAGTATTGCCGTATAAAGGGGAGGAGTTATTTGGGGTAGGTCTATCGGACCTGGTGGCCACGGCAACAGCTGGAAAATCCACCTTTTTACCCCAAGTCGCCTCTCAGCAGAAAAAGACACCGTCTTTTCAGCCTCAGTCCTTTCGTCCCCATAAGGGCAAGCGGGCAAAAGGCCAGTCATATCTGCCCAGGGGTAGAGGAAAGGAAAAAAGACTGCAGCAGGCAGCCCCTTCCCAGGAACAGAAGCCCTCCACCGCTTCTGCCAAGTCCTCAGCATGACGCTGGGGCCTTACAAGCGGACTCAGGTGCGGTGGGGGGTCGTCTCAAGAGTTTCAGCGCGCAGTGGGCTCACTCGCAAGTGGACCCCTGGATCCTACAGGTAGTATCTCAGGGGTACAGATTGGAATTCGAGACGTCGCCTCCTCGCAGGTTCCTGAAGTCTGCTTTACCAACGTCTCCCTCCGACAGGGAGGCAGTATTGGAAGCAATTCACCAGCAGGTGATAATGAAAGTACCCCTCCTACAACAAGGAAAGGGGTATTATTCCACACTATTTGTGGTACCGAAGCCAGACGACTCGGTGAGACCTATTCTAAATCTGAAATCTTTGAACACTTACATACAAAGGTTCAAATCAAGATGGAGTCACTCAGAGCAGTGATAGCGAACCTGGAAGAGGGGACTATATGGTGTCCTTGGACATCAAGAAAGCTTACCTCCATGTCCCAATTTGCCCTTCTCACCAAGGGTACCTCAGGTTCGTGGTACTGAACTGTCACTATCAGTTCAGACGCTGCCGTTTGGATTGTCCACGGCACCCCGGGTCTTTACCAAGGTAAGGGCCGAAATGATGATTCTTCTTCAAAGAAAAGACGTCTTAATTATCCCTTACTTGGGCGATCTCCTGATAAGGGCAAAGTCCAGGGAACAGTTGGAGGTCGGAGTAGCAGTACTGCTACAACAGCACGGGTGGATTCTAAATATTCCAAAATCGCAGCTGATCCCGACGACACGTCTGCTGTTCCTAGGGATGATTCTGGACACAGTCCAGAAAAAGGTGTTTCTCCCGGAGGAGAAAGCCAGGGAGTTATCCGAGCTAGTCAGGAACCTCCTAAAACCAGGAAAAGTGTCAGTGCATCATTGCACAAGGGTCCTGGGAAAAATGGTGGCTTCTTACGAAGCGATTCCATTCGGCAGATTTCACGCAAGAACTTTTCAGTGGGATCTGCTGGAAAAATGGTCCGGATCGCATCTTCAGATGCATCAGCGGATAACCCTGTCTCCAAGGACAAGGGTGTCTCTTCTGTGGTGGCTGCAGAGTGCTCATCTACTAGAGGGCCGCAGATTCGGCATTCAGGACTGGGTCCTGGTGACCACGGATGCCAGCCTGAGAGGCTGGGGAGCAGTCACACAGGGAAAAAATTTCCAGGGAGTGTGGTCAAGTCTGGAGACTTCTCTCCACATAAATATACTGGAGCTAAGGGCAATTTACAATGCTCTAAGCTTAGCAAGACCTCTGCTTAAAGGTCAGCCGGTATTGATCCAGTCGGACAACATCACGGCAGTCGCCCACGTAAACAGACAGGGCGGCACAAGAAGCAGGAGGGCAATGGCAGAAACTGCAAGGATTCTTCGCTGGGCGGAAAATCATGTGATAGCAGTGTTCATTCCGGGAGTGGACAACTGGGAAGCAGACTTCCTCAGCAGGCACGACCTCCACCCGGGAGAGTGGGGACTTCATCTGGAAGTCTTCCACATGATTGTGAACCGTTGGGAAAGACCAAAGGTGGACATGATGGCGTCCCGCCTGAACAAAAAACTGGACAGGTATTGCGCCAGGTCAAGAGACCCTCAGGCAATAGTTGTGGACGTTCTGGTAACACCGTGGGTATACCAGTCGGTGTATGTGTTCCCTCCTCTGCTTCTCATACCCAAGGTACTGAGAATTATAAGACGTAGAGGAGTAAGAACTATACTCGTGGCTCCAGATTGGCCAAGAAGGACTTGGTACCCGGAACTTCAAGAGATGCTCACAGAGGACCCATGGCCTCTGCCGCTAAGAAGGGACTTGCTTCAGCAAGTACCATGTCTGTTCCAAGACTTACCGCGGCTGCGTTTGACGGCATGGCGGTTGAACGCCGGATCCTAAGGGAAAAAGGCATTCCGGAAGAGGTCATCCCTACCCTGGTCAAAGCCAGGAAGGAGGTGACCGCACAACATTATCACCACAGGTGGCGAAAATATGTTGCGTGGTGTGAGGCCAGGAAGGCCCCCACGAAGAAATTTCAACTCGGTCGATTCCTGCATTTCCTGCAAACAGGAGTGTCTATGGGCCTAAAATTGGGGTCCATTAAGGTTCAAATTTCGGCCCTGTCGTTTTTCTTCCAGAAAGAATTGGCTTCAGTTCCTGATGTCCAGACGTTTGTCAAGGGAGTACTGCATATACAACCCCCTTTTGTGCCTCCAGTGGCACCGTGGGATCTCAACGTAGTTCTGGGATTCCTCAAATCACATTGGTTTGAACCGCTCAAATCTGTGGATTTGAAATATCTCACATGGAAAGTGACCATGCGGTTGGCCCTGGCCTCGGCCAGGCGAGTGTCAGAATTGGCGGCTTTGTCTCACAAAAGCCCATATCTCTTTTTCCATTCGGACAGGGCAGAACTGCGGACTCGTCCCCAGTTTTTCCCTAAGGTGGTGTCAGCGTTTCACCTGAACCAGCCTATTGTGGTACCTGCGGCTAATAGGGACTTGGAGGACTCCAAGTTGCTAGATGTTGTCAGGGCCCTGAAAATATATGTTTCCAGGACGGCTGGAGTCAGGAAAACTGACTCGCTGTTTATCCTGTATGCACCCAACAAACTGGGTGCTCCTGCTTCTAAGCAGACGATTGTTCGTTGGATTTGTAGTACAATTCAGCTTGCACATTCTGTGGCAGGCCTGCCACAGCCAAAATCTGTAAATGCCCATTCCACAAGGAAGGTGGGTTCATCTTGGGCGACTGCCCATGGGGTCTCGGCTTTACAACTTTGCCGAGCTGCTGCTTGGTCAGGGGCAAACACGTTTGCAAAATTCTACAAATTTGATACCCTGGCTGAGGAGGACCTGGAGTTCTCTCATTCGGTGTTGCAGAGTCATCCGCACTCTCCCGCCCGTTTGGGAGCTTTGGTATAATCCCCATGGTCCTTACGGAGTCCCCAGCATCCACTTAGGACGTCAGAGAAAATAAGTATTTACTTACCGATAATTCTATTTCTCGGAGTCCGTAGTGGATGCTGGGCGCCCATCCCAGGTGCGGATTGTCTGCAAATACTTGTACATAGTTATTGTTACAAAAATCGGGTTATTATTGTTGTGAGCCATCTTTTCAGAGGCTCCGCTGTTATCATGCTGTTAACTGGGTTCAGATCACAGGTTGTACAGTGTGATTGGTGTGGCTGGTATGAGTCTTACCCGCGATTCAAGATCCTTCCTTATTGTGTACGCTCGTCCGGGCACAGTATCCTAACTGAGGCTTGGAGGAGGGTCATAGGGGGAGGAGCCAGTGCACACCACCTGATCCTAAAGCTTTTACTTTTGTGCCCTGTCTCCTGCGGAGCCGCTATTCCCCATGGTCCTTACGGAGTCCCCAGCATCCACTACGGACTAGGAGAAATAGAATTATCGGTAAGTAAATTCTTATTTTCTATTTTTCTCGGGATTCTAAACATCGGGATGCCACGGTCGATAATTGGACCGTCGACATTTCAGCCGCTTACATGTGTGTTAAATATGTGTACAAAAAGAGTTTGTAAGCTAAAAAAGCGATACCAGGCTAAACGTAATAGAGTGCAAGTTCTAAAATAGTGCAAATGTACTACAAGTAAAAGGTTGCTAGAACATGCAAATGTGCATGTTTCTTGCATTTGCACAACTTACAGTGGGCTAAACTCTCATCTAGATGTTTTCCCATTTTGAAGATGCAACTTGGCCAATGTAATAGGGTACGAGTTGTAAATTCAAAAACTTGCAGAAAATACCAGCTTTTGATAGGAGAGTTCAATGTAATATCATTTACATTTATTTTTAACCCCTAAATAGTTTACTCACATTTAAGTTTGAAAAAAAAAAAAAAACCATTACCCAAACTTTAACCCTAATTTATACAGATATTTTCACATACTTTAACAATAGACACTATTTTATTTTTGAACAGTTTACTGAACAGAAGTAAAACAAAACAAACAGAAATATAGTGGCAAGAACGAAAAAAAATATTTTTCATACATCCTAGAGGATGCTGGGGACACTTTAAGAACCATGGGGTATAGACGGGATCCGCAGGAGTCATGGGCACTTTAAGACTTTGAATGGGTGTGAACTGGCTCCTCCCTCTATGCCCCTCCTCCAGACTCCAGTTTAGAATTGTGCCCAGGGAGACTGGTCACACACAGGGGAGCTCTACTGAGTTTCTCTGGAAAGACTGTTAGGTTTTTTATTTTCAGGGAGAACTGCTGGCAACAGTCTCCCTGCATCGTGGGACTTAGGGGAGAGAAGTCAGACCTACTTCTAATGAGTTCAAAGGCTCTGCTTCTTGGCTACAGGACACCATTAGCTCCTGAGGGTTTGAAACACTAGGTACGCCTAGGGGTTCACTCCCAGAGCCCACCGTCACCCCCCCTTGCAGAGCCAGAAGTCAGAAGACATGTGAGTAGAAGAAGATAGAAGACTTCAGTGACTGCTTCTGAGGTACTGCACAGCGATCGCGCTGCGCGCCATGCTCCCACACACAGCGGCACTACAGGGTGGGGGGGGGCGCCCTGGGCATCATAAAAAAATCCTCATACAAGTTGGCAAAGTGGATAGGATGTGCCAAGGCACTAAATCCTGACCCCCGCCAGCGTTTTTATATTATAAAATAGCGGGCTGAAGCGCGCCATTGAGCGACCCAGTGCGGATTCTATCTGCAGTTATTGCTTATTAGTTATTGGTTAGGTTACACACAGGTTGTGTTTCTGTTATAGTCAGCCTGTTGCTGACATGGTTCATGCCGTTGACTGGTTTTCTGTTAAATGCCATGTTGTACGGCGTGTTTGAGGTGTGAGCTGGTATGTATCCCACCTTAGTTAACAATAAATCCTTTTCCTCGAAAATGTCCGTCTCCCTGGGCACAGTTCCTATAACTGGCGTCTGGAGGAGGGGCATAGAGGGAGGAGCCAGTTCACACCCATTCAAAGTCTTAAAGTGCCCATGTCTCCTGCGGATCCCGTCTATACCCCATGGTTCTTGAAGTGTCCCCAGCATCCTCTACGGACTAAGAGAAAATAGGATTTTGGTACTTACCAGGTAAATCCTTTTCTTTGAATCCATAGGGGGCACTGGAGTACTCTTGGGATATGGACGGCTTAGCAGAAACAAAGGCACTGAATATTTAAATTTAGAACTCTCCACCCCTCCATATCCCAGAGTACCTCAGTGTACGACCTCAGTGTTTTTTACTGAGCGAACAGGAACTATAGAGAGGTTGACAATGGAGAATTCCTATAACATAACGGACAACAACAAAGTTGACACATAACGTTACTGTCAACTAAACAGTTGACACCATAACCGATAGACCTTTATAAGTTGAACCAATCGGTGAAAATGTGTTACCATAAGCTCCTCTGAGCTTAATACAACCCAGGTAAAACTGCTCTGGGTGGGCGTCCAGTGCCCCCTATGGATTCAAAGAAAAGGATTTACCTGGTAAGTACCAAAATCCTATTTTCTCTAACGTCCTAGTGGATGCTGGGACTCCGTCAGGACCATGGGGAATAGCGGGCTCCACAGGAGACAGGGCACATCTAAAAAAGCTTTTAGGTCACATGGTGCGTACTGGCTCCTCCCCCTATGACCCTCCTCCAAGCCTCAGTTAGGTTTTTGTGCCCGTCCGAGAGGGTGCAATCTAGGTGGCTCTCCTAAAGAGCTGTTTAGAAAAGTTTTTTTTTAGGTTTCAATCTCAGTGATTCCTGCTGGCAACAGGATCACTGCATCGAGGGACTTAGGGGAGAGATTTCCAACTCACCTGCGTGCAGGATGGATTGGAGTCTTAGGCTACTGGACACTTAGCTCCAGAGGGAGTCGGAACACAGGTCAGCCTGGGGTTCGTCCCGGAGCCGCGCCGCCGATCCCCCTTACAGACGCTGAAGAGACGGCAGAACGGAGGTCCGGAAAGCAGGCGGCAGAAGACTCCTCAGTCTTCTTGAAGGTAGCGCACAGCACGGCAGCTGTGCGCCATTGTTGTCACACGGCTCACTGACTCAGTCACGGAGGGTGCAGGGCGCTGCTGGGGGCGCCCTGGGCAGCAATTTAATTACCTTTAGTGGCAAAATAAATACATCACATATAGCCATTAAGGCTATATGTATGTATTTTAACCCAGGCCAGTTTCTTAAAAACCGGAGAAAAGCCCGCCGAAAAAGGGGCGGAGCTTATTCTCCTCAGCACTCAGCGCCATTTTCCTGCTCAGCTCCGCTGGTGAGGAAGGCTCCCAGGTCTCTCCCCTGCACTGCACTACAGAAACAGGGTAACAAAGAGAAGGGGGGCATAAATTGGCGATATTTATATATTAAGAGCGCATATATAGTAAAAAACACCTTCTAGGGTTGTTTATATACATTTATAGCGCTTTTGGTGTGTGCTGGCAAACTCTCCCTCTGTCTCCCCAAAGGGCTAGGGGGTCCTGTCTTCGATTAGAGCATTCCCTGTGTGGCTGCTGTGTGTCGGTACGTGTGTGTCGACATGTATGAGGACGATGTTGGTGTGGAGGCAGAGCAATTGCCGATGATGGTAATGTCACCCCCTAGGGAGTCGACACCGGAATGGATGGCTTTAGTTATGGAATTACGTGATAATGTCAGCACATTACAAAAGTCAGTTGACGAAATAAGACGCCCGGCAAGCCAGTTAGTACCGGTTCAGGCGTCTCAGACACCGTCAGGGGCTGTAAAACGTCCTTTACCTCAGTCAGTCGACACGGGTACCGACACAGATGAATCTAGTGTCGACGGTGAAGAAACAAACGTATTTTCCAATAGGGCCACACGTTATATGATCACGGCAATGAAGGAGGCTTTGCAGATCTCTGATACTGCTGGTACCTCAAAAAGGGGTATTATGTGGGGGGTGAAAAAACTACCTGTATTTTTTCCAGAATCAGAGGAATTGAATGACGTGTGTGATGAAGCGTGGGTTAACCCCGATAGAAAACTGCTAATTTCCAAGAAGTTATTGGCATTATACCCTTTCCCACCAGAGGTTAGGGCGCGCTGGGAAACACCCCCTAGGGTGGATAAGGCGCTCACACGTTTATCAAAGCAAGTGGCGTTGCCGTCTCCTGATACGGCCGCCCTCAAGGATCCAGCAGATAGGAGGCTGGAAACTACACTGAAGAGTATATACACACATACTGGTGTTATACTGCGACCGGCAATAGCCTCAGCCTGGATGTGCAGTGCTGGGGTAGTGTGGTTGGATTCTCTGACTGAAAATATTGATACCCTGGATAGGGACAGTATTTTATTGACTCTAGAGCAATTAAAGGATGCTTTCCTTTATATGCGAGATGCTCAGAGGGATGTTTGTACTCTAGCATCAAGAGTAAGCGCGATGTCCATATCTGCCAGAAGAAGTTTATGGACGCGACAGTGGTCAGGTGATGCGGATTCCAAGAGGCATATGGAAGTATTGCCATATAAAGGAGAGGAATTGTTTGGGGTCGGTCTTTCGGACCTGGTGGCCACGGCAACTGCCGGCAAATCCACTTTTTTACCTCAGACCCCCTCCCAACAGAAAAAGACACCGTCTTTTCAGCCGCAGTCCTTTCGCTCCTATAAAAAGCGACCAAAAGGACAGTCTTATCTGCCGCGAGGCAGAGGAAAGGGTAAGAAAGGGCAGCAAGCAGCCCCTGCCCAGGAACAGAAGCCCGCCCCGGCTTCTACAAAGCCATCAGCATGACGCTGGGGCTTTACAAGCGGACTCAGGAACGGTGGGGGGTCGACTCAAGATTTTCAGCAATCAATGGGTTCACTCACAAGTGGACCCGTGGGTCCTGCAGATAGTATCTCAGGGTTACATGCTGGAGTTCGAAAGGTCTCCCCCTCGCCGGTTCCTAAAGTCTGCTTTACCAACGTCTCCCTCAGAAAGGACGTCGGTTTTGGAAGCCATTCACAAGCTGTATTCTCAGCAGGTGATAGTCAAGGTACCCCTCCTACAACAGGGAAAGGGGTATTATTCCACACTATTTGTGGTACCGAAACCGGACGGTTCGGTAAGGCCTATTCTAAATCTGAAATCCTTGAACCTGTACATAAAGAAATTCAAGTTCAAGATGGAGTCACTCAGAGCAGTGATAGCGAATCTGGAAGAAGGAGACTTCATGGTGTCCTTGGACATAAAAGATGCTTATCTACATGTCCCGATTTACCCCTCACACCAAGGGTATCTCAGGTTCGTGATACAAGACTGTCATTATCAGTTTCAAACGCTGCCGTTTGGGTTGTCCACGGCCCCTCGGGTCTTTACCAAGGTAATGACCGAAATGATGGTTCTTCTACGAAGAAAAGGCGTATTAATTATCCCTTACTTGGACGATCTCCTGATAAGGGCAAAGTCCAGAGAACAGCTGGAAGTCGGTGTAGCGCTAACACAAGTAGTGCTTCAGCAACACGGGTGGATTCTAAATCTTCCAAAATCTCAATTGACCCCGACAACACATCTGCTGTTCCTGGGCATGATTCTGGACACGGTTCAGAAAAAGGTATTTCTCCCGGAAGAGAAAGCAAGGGAGTTATCCGAACTTGTCAAGAACCTCCTAAAACCAGGAACTGTGTCAGTACATCAATGCACAAGAGTCCTGGGAAAGATGGTGGCTTCGTACGAAGCGATTCCATTCGGCAGATTCCATGCACGAACATTTCAGTGGGATCTGCTGGACAAATGGTCCGGATCGCATCTGCACATGCATCAGCGGATAACACTGTCACCGAGAACAAGGTTGTCTCTCCTGTGGTGGTTGCAGACTGCCCATCTGTTAGTGGGCCGCAGATTCGGCATACAGGACTGGGTCCTGGTGACTACGGATGCCAGCCTACGAGGTTGGGGAGCAGTCACAAAGTGAAGAAACTTCCAGGGCGTGTGGTCAAACCTGGAGACGTCTCTTCACATAAATATACTGGAGCTAAGAGCGATCTACAATGCTCTAAGCCTGGCAAAATCGCTGCTTCAGGGTCAGCCGGTGTTGATCCAGTCCGACAACATCACGGCAGTCGCCCACGTAAACCGACAAGGCGGCACGAGAAGCAGGAGTGCAATGGCAGAAGCTGCAAGGATTCTGCGCTGGGCGGAGAATCATGTCGTAGCACTGTCAGCAGTGTTCATCCCGGGAGTGGACAACTGGGAAGCAGATTTCCTCAGCAGACACGACCTTCACCCGGGAGAGTGGGGACTTCATCCAGAAGTTTTCCACATGATTGTGAACCGTTGGGAAAAACCAAAGGTGGACATGATGGCGTCTCGCCTCAACAAAAAATTGGACAGGTATTGCGCCAGGTCAAGAGACCCTCAGGCAATAGCTGTGGACGCTCTGGTAACACCGTGGGTGTACCAGTCAGTGTATGTGTTCCCTCCTCTGCCTCTCATACCAAAGGTACTGAGAATTATACGGAAAAGAGGAGTAAGAACAATACTGGTAGCTCCGGACTGGCCAAGAAGAACTTGGTATCCGGAACTTCAAGAGATGCTCACGGAGGATCCGTGGCCTCTACCTCTAAGAAGGGATCTGCTTCAGCAGGGACCTTGTATGTTCCAAGACTTGCTGCGTTTGACGGCATGGCGGTTGAACGCCGGATTCTAAAAGAGAAGGGCATTCCTGAGGAAGATATTCCTACTTTAATTAAAGCCAGGAAAGAAGTGACCGCACAACATTATCACCGCATTTGGAGAAAATATGTTGCGTGGTGTGAGGCCAAGAAGGCTCCAACGGAAGAATTTCAATTGGGTCGATTCTTACATTTCCTGCAAGCAGGATTGTCTATGGGCCTCAAATTGGGGTCCATTAAAGTTCAAATTTCGGCCTTATCAATTTTCTTCCAGAAGGAATTGGCGTCAGTGCCTGAAGTACAAACTTTTGTCAAAGGTGTACTACATATACAACCCCCAATAGTGCCTCCAGTGGCACCGTGGGATTTGAACGTGGTTCTAAATTTTCTCAAATCTCATTGGTTTGAGCCTTTAAAATCGGTAGATTTAAAATACCTTACATGGAAGGTAACCATGCTGTTGGCCCTGGCTTCAGCCAGGAGAGTTTCGGAGTTGGCAGCTTTGTCATACAAAAGCCCATATCTGATATTCCATTCGGACAGGGCAGAATTGAGGACACGTCCTCAATTTCTCCCTAAGGTGGTTTCGGCATTTCACTTGAACCAGCCTATTGTGGTGCCTGCGGCTACTAGCGACTTGGAGGACTCCAAGTTACTGGACGTTGTCAGAGCATTAAAAATATATATTTCAAGGACAGCTGGAGTCAGAAAATCTGACTCGTTGTTTACATTGTATGCACCCAACAAGTTGGGTGCTCCTGCGTCTAAACAGACGATTGCACGTTGGATATGTAGTACAATCCAACTTGCACATTCTGTGGCAGGCCTGCCACAGCCTAAATCTGTAAAGGCCCATTCCACAAGGAAAGTGGGCTCATCCTGGGCGGCTGCCCGAGGAGTCTCGGCATTACAACTTTGCCGAGCAGCTACGTGGTCAGGGGAGAACACGTTTGTAAAATTTTACAAATTTGATACTCTGGCTAAAGAGGACCTGGAGTTCTCTCATTCGGTGCTGCAGAGTCATCCGCACTCTCCCGCCCGTTTGGGAGCTTTGGTATAATCCCCATGGTCCTGACGGAGTCCCAGCATCCACTAGGACGTTAGAGAAAATAAGAATTTACTTACCGATAATTCTATTTCTCATAGTCCGTAGTGGATGCTGGGCGCCCATCCCAAGTGCGGATTGTCTGCAATGCTTGTACATAGTTATTGTTACAAAAATCGGGTTATTACTGTTGTTGTGAGCCATCTGTTCAGAGGCTACTTCGTTTGTGTTATCATACTGTTAACTGGGTTCAGATCACAAGTTGTACGGTGTGATTGGTGTGGCTGGTATGAGTCTTACCCGGGATTCAAGATCCTTCCTTATTGTGTACGCTCGTCCGGGCACAGTACCTAACTGAGGCTTGGAGGAGGGTCATAGGGGGAGGAGCCAGTACGCACCATGTGACCTAAAAGCTTTTTTAGATGTGCCCTGTCTCCTGCGGAGCCCGCTATTCCCCATGGTCCTGACGGAGTCCCAGCATCCACTACGGACTATGAGAAATAGAATTATCGGTAAGTAAATTCTTATTTTCTTTTTCATCCACTAGGGGTCACTGGAGTACTCTTGGGACGTACCAAAGCTTCCCTCGTGGGCGGGAGAGCTGTTTGACACCTGTAACAGTAGGCGGCCAAAGCTAGATGCTGATGCCGCAAACGTTTCAAAACGTGTAAACGCGCACAAACGTGTGCACTGAAGACTATGTAGCCGCGTCGTAGAAGCTCCACGACCAGCTGGTCATGACATTCCCACAGAACCTGTGGGATGAGCTATTACTGACCTAGGCGACTGTAACTTAGCCTTAAGGTAAGCCTGACTTGTAGTCAGTTTTATCCAACTGGATAATGTCTGCTGAGAAACTGGCTAACCCCAGTTGGCAGCATCATAGAGAACAAACAACGTATCCGTATTACGAACTGTAGACGTTCGGGACATATAAACGCGTAATGCGCGTACCACATTCAGAATTATAGAATGTGCTGTCAACACAGGAAACACTATTGGTTTATTGATGTGAAAAATAAGAAATCGGAATTCGTCCGAAGTTCCGCTCTGTCATGAGGAAACCCAAATACGGTGGCTTGGAATACAAGGCACCCAAATGTGAAAACAAAACCCTTGCCGAAGCTAAGGCTAGAAGAAAAACCGTTTTCCAAGTGAGAAACTTAATCCCCATTTGTTGTAAGGGTTCAAAATATGAAAACTGTAAGACAACTGAACCCAGCTTCAAGTCGCATGGCCCTGTAGGTGGGATAAATGGAGGCTGCACTCTGATGACACCTTGTAAAAAAGTGTGTACTGACGCAATAGAGTCAAACGTCTTTGAAAATAAATTGACCATACAGATACCTGCACCCTTAGTGTAGATAAACGCAGTTCTCCATCCCACCCCGTCTGTAAAATACCAGAATACGGGTAACTTGAAAGATGATGTCGGAAACTTCCGAGCTTCACACCCACCTATATAGACACACCAAATTTTGTAATAATGAGCTGCCGTAAGCGGCTTCCTAGCTCGTAACATGGTTGGTATAACCGATACTGTAATGCCCTATGTCTTTTCTTAAGAGGGCGGTCTGAACCACCACCCCGTCAACCTCAGCCACGGTACATAGGTAAATAGGGGTAAATGAACGGTCCCTGTTGTAACAGGTTGGACGTATTATGAGCGGGCAAAGATCGTGTGCGAGTATTCCTTGGAGATTCGAGAAGCAAGCTCTCCGAAACCCATGAGATATCACTAGTATGACTGTGACGAACTGTCTTATGATCCGTTTTAGCAACGGAGAGAGCAGCGGAAAACGGTGGAGCCAGATACACGAGGCTGTACAACCACGCGAATGTGAGAGCCTCCACCGCCACTGCCCTTGTGATCTGTCGTTCTGTACACATACTGAGCGTTTGTAATTGTGGCGAGATGCCATCATGTACACCTGAGGGTAACCCCACCTGTGGATCCACATGTGAAACACCTCTGGATTTCATGCCCAGTTTTCTGGATGAAAATCCCGACGGGTGAGATCATCTGTCTAACCGATGTCCACTCCCGGAATGATCGACAACATCACCTTATGGTGTTCTGGCCAATTGAGGATTCGAGCTATCCTCTCTGGTTGTTGTATATGCAACTCCCGTTGCGTTGTCTGACTGCACTTGGACAGACTGAAAACGAAGCATGTAGTGCATTGTAAATTGCACGGAGTTCGCGGACATTTATAGACAGCAATCTGTCGTGATGTTTTTTAACTACAACTCCTCAACCTCTGAGACTGTCGTCCAGAGTATAGACACCCTCGCCGCCCTGTGGGAAACACGAGTGAAACCCGGCAAACTAAAGCGCTTCGAAAACACATCATTGTTCCCAATAGGCGAATACACCAATGTACCGCTAGTGTGCGTGGCTTTTGCACTAATTGTACTAGATGGTATAATGTGTTCTTTCTGGTGTAGTAGGTAAATCTCTTTGATTTACCGTATTTATAATCATACCTAGGAATTGAAGTCGTTCAGACGGTATTAGATGCGATTGTTTTTGAACTTGAGCCTGCCACCGTGGTGTACGTTAGTAGCGCAAGTAAGAGGAACCTCTGTTGAGACAGAGTTCTTATGAGCAGATCGTCTAAGTGTGGAACGATTGTCACTGCCAGGGCTCTGAGATGAACTATCATCACCAACATCACTTTGGTGAATACCCGAGGCGTTGACAAGAGGCCAAACGGTAGAACCTGAAATGGTTAATGGTTGTGGCGTATTGCAAAACGCTAGAACCTGTGATGCGGTGACCAAACTGGAATGGGTAAATACGCATTGTGAAGATCAAGCGCAATTATGCAATTTTGTGGCTCCCAATATGCAAATACTAACCGCAGAAAATCCATTTTCAAACTGCAGTAAGTGACTTGCTGATTGGGGTAACGAAGCCGGAGGGCTCCGTCGCAATCTCAAACAGAGGGGAATAAGTAACCCTGACTCTGTTGGTGTACCAGGCCTGGAAATAAAAACAGCTGAAACCAGCAGAGACTGAATGGCAACCTGCCAAAACGCCTAATTTCGTCCGACAGAGGCAGTCTTGTCTTTTAATCTGTAAATAGCGGATACATCCATGAGTTGATGTCTGGAAACCCGGCCAATGTAACGTGTAAAGACGCGCTTCCACAATTGGAAAATGGAGATGGCCTAAGAGGCCGTCAAGCTACTGGCTTGTTGACTTTAGCGTCCTGTCGTTACAAGGCGTGACTGTTTTTGTACCACAGCCTTGAAAAGACTGAAGTCTAAAGGGATTAAACGCCGGACCAAAGTATTTCCGTTTTGATACTGGAGGCGGCAATGGCCTGAATATCAAATTTAGGACCAAACAACTTCTGGCCTTGTCGTGCTGAAACTAGCGACGATGAAAAGTGAGAATCGAGGTAACAGGCGTTAGCAGAAGCTTTACAGATATACTCTGCAGCTTCTCATTAACAGTGATCGTCATTGTTTCCATACATAGAGTCTAGTGACCCAAATGTATCTTGGGTCTTTATAATGTTTGACACAGACGAATTCACCAATGGCGGATTGTCCCATTTAGATGTGGAAACGGTTAAATAGTTGTTAGAGTCTACTTAGTCTCTGTAAAAATTGAGACATTGACTCACTGGTTATTAGCAATGCATGGTTGTCAAAATCCTGCACTATCTGAGTGCTGGTCTAATGTACCCTTCTCACTCGTAGTTATCGCTGTGAGATTTGACATAGAATCGTCCGACTGCATTAAATTATAAGACCAGTTAAATAAACACCCTGGTACCCAAAGCGAAATTGGACCTTTGGAAAGACTGTCCTTCGTTAGAGCTGGCGGAGTAACTTCCGAGACTCCGATGTTACCGCTCCTGTCGAGCGGAGTTTAATTTGAATTGCCAATGCTTAACATAGGATCTGGGATCCTGAACCTACAAAACATAGTGAACATGTGGTAGATTTATGTCTAGACATTGTTTAAAAGTATTTTTAGTCTGCGCTGGAGCCTTACTCCCTATGCAGACAGACAACACACAATAGGCAACGGACAGACACTTGCACGACTTAGTAAAGTTATTATCTGAAGGTGTGTCATATATATCTATTTATGGCTGAAAAGCAGTTCACATGGGCAGCCTATGTGAAACCCGAACCAAAATTCCCACTAACACCCCTGCGCCTCTGGTGGCTTAGAGATGTAGGGCAGGAATGTTCCGGAATTACAAACTGGAAAACAACAGGAAGCATGGTTAAAATGGCCCCTTTGCCATGCTGACCCTGATAATCACAGAACAAGTTACAATTGTTTCAGTGTTAATATAGCCTATTATACAGTGATAATCACAGGCAGGGTACAACACATGCTCTATGAATAAATATATATATAGGCTCAATAGCCTATTATACAGTGATAATCACAGACATTAATATAGGCTCAATAGCCTATTATACAGTGAAACTCACAGGACAGGTTACAATACATGCCTCCATTGTTAATATAAGCTCAATAGCCTATTTACAGTGATAATCACAGTCATTAATATAGGCTCAATAGCCTATTATACAGTGAATACATGTCACATATATATATAGCTCCATATACATAAACTGTGGCTGCTGTTCATATAGGTATTTTACATACCCTTGCCGCTGTAATCCGCCAGATTCCACCGCCCCCCTTCCCCCCGTACTCCCTGTAACGCTGTGTCTCAGCGGGAAGCCCGGGAAGACTTGCAGGGAGGCCTTCTTGCAGAGCAGCGGAGGTCGCCAGGAGCGGCCCGGTTGCCTCTTAGCGCTGGCAACTGACGGAGCGTCTGCGGGTGGACGGTGCTGGGCGGCCGGACGGAGCGGCGGGCCGGTTGTCACCCTCTTAGCGCTGGCAACTGACGGAGCGTCTGCGGGTGGATGGTGCTGGGCGGCCGGACGGAGCGGCGGCCCGGTTGTCACCCTCTTAGCGCTGGCAACTGACGGCCGGACGTAGCGGCTGGGACGGCCGGACGTAGCGGCTGCCGTATGGAGCGGCTGGGGCTGCCAGACGTAGCGGCTGGGCGCTGTGGCGGGCGGATGTATGAGCGGCGGGAGCGGCATAACAAAACTGACCCACATAGCGGGGCGGCAGCCTGCGCTGACCGCCCCGTTCCCCAGCCTACCTTGCTCTGTATCTTCCGATCATGGCTGCGACGGGGCTTCTATGTGTAAGCTCCGTCCAGCTCTCCAGTCATGGCTGCGACGGGGCTTCTATGTGTAAGCTCCGTCCAGCTCTCCAGTCCTGGCTGCGATCCAGCTCTCCAGTCATGGCTGCGACGGGCTTCTATGTGTAAGCTCCGTCCAGCTGTTGCAGGAGACAGTGGGCTGCCTGTGGCTGTGAGGGTGCTCTTTGTGAGGACCGACACGCCATGCGCTGCCCGTGCAGCGGCACTATCCCGGACCCATGTTTTTCCAGAAACTGGGAAGGGATGTGCTATTGAAAAAAGTAAAAAGGAAAAAGTAAAAATGAAAAATTAATAAAATCTTCCACAAAGTGTGGGAACTCCCACAAGCCGATGTTAGTGCTTTGAGCACAGAAAAAACACTGAGGTCGTACACTGAGGTACTCTGGGATATGGAGGGGTGGAGAGTTCTAAATTTAAATATTCAGTGCCTTTGTTTCTGCTTAGCCGTCCATATCCCAAGAGTACTCCAGTGACCCCTAGTGGATGAAAAAGAAAAGGATTTACCGGTAGGTATTAAAATCCTATTTTTTTTTTTTTTTTGAGGCACAGCTCCCTCTGCCCATTTAGGTGCACCTCCCCATGTGTGCGCATTCTGCCTAGAGGGAGTGACTGGTGACGCCATTTGGGGGAATGTGGTTCTGGAGCTAACATTGGACACAGAGGAAGCTTCCCTTGTGGCCTGTTAGCCCTCTTTGGAGAATGTTTGTGCCCTGATGGCCTGTGTCATTTCGAACATACAGTACGCAAGTTAATATTACTAGCCATCCTGGTCCGGGTCACCTGGGTTACTGTGGTAACCCGATTTTAGTTTTTGGAGTTGGTGAATGATGACATTAATCTGGATAGTCTGTGTGGCCATGAATGCCATCTGGACCTGCCTGAAAATGTTAAGGGACAAGCACATTTACTTGACACATGGGGTACATTGAGGTGTGGGTTGTGGTGGGGCCTGCTGCTGGTTCGGTGTGGTGTCAGCTGGTGGTTCAGTGGGTGTGAGGATGATTGTGTCCTCCTTCTCCTCTTCAGAATAGTCAACTAGACCAATAGGTATTGGCAGGACCACAGGTGCTAGTGGTGGGGCAATCGGCAGAAGCAGCCATACAGGAGAAGGACCTGAAAAGAGGAATATAATGGTAATACTTGTACTGCACAAAAAATACTGGCCTTCATTCAGAATGGATCACATTTGCAAAGCTGGCTCATTTGCAAAGCTCGGGACAAGGCCGGCCAAGCCCCGTCCATGCCCCCTCCCTACGAACGCCTCTGACTGTCAATAAGGTAGAGGTGTTCACAATAGTGCAATGTGATCGCAGGTCCCTTTCTGTGCATGCGCAGTTCCCCCCATTATCGGGAAACTGAGCTGAGGATCACTGATGTGACACCTAACAGTGCATGTGTTGCCAATATCCATGCTTTAAGCACAGGCGCATTCAGTAGGGACTCCATTAATACCCCTTTTACACCAACCAGCATATACCACGGGTTATTGCACATGAACGCGCATAACCCGTGTTGCTGGTTGATGTAAAAGGGCTGAGTTGGAATAGTATGGGTCGCGTGACCTGGTATTCCAACTCTGGTAGCTTGCAGGGTTGAACACGGGTTCGACCTGGCATCTCCCGTTCGGTGTTTTGAAGGGTGGCACTGGGCGATCATGTGATCTCCCAGCGCTGCCCTCGCTGCGTCACCGGCAACGTCACCAACCTGACAATATGCCAGGAAAGGGGGCTAACGCTGGTCACAGCCGGGTAGTACCCCTGTCAGGCTCCCGGCTGTGACCCGCGTTTTAGGTGTAAAAGGGGTATAAATAATTTAAATCCCCACAATGCAACGCGGGTTTTAAGGGAATTTGGGATTTTTTTTGTTTGTTTTCAACGGTTTGTACTTATCAGTGTGTTTTTAAGCATTGCACTTAAATTTTTGTTGGTAAAAATCACTGATGTTTATAGCATAATTACATTAATGGTTGTAGGCCTTAATGTCACAATAGTAATGGAATGAATGTTATGTGACACTATAGTACTGTTACAAATGCCTGCTCACCTATGGGATGGTTGTAATGTCATGTGTTTTTTTTTTTTTTCTGTTTTGCACTCACCAGCCTCTTCTTCATCCTGTTGTGGGTAACGTCTTTTTTTTCAGGATCCTTTTCCAGCTGAGGCAACAAAAATTAAACAAAATCAGTGATGTTTCATGGTTTAAATACATGTACCTATTGCTGAATTATGTTCTAATGGACTTGCATTGTGAACTGTACGGTTTGTGGTTTTAGGATGCGCATTTGCAAATGTCTCTTACTCTTCTAGAGTGGCTCACACTCATCCGATTGAAGGGATCACATTTACAGGATTTTTATTCAGAAACGTAACCTTTTCAGGGATAATGGCACATATACAGGGCCGTAACTACATGTGTGCCAGGTGTGCCTGGCACACAGCGCAGTTGCCCTGAGGGCGCAATGGCCAGCGGCATGTAATGAGTCAAATTGACTCATTACATGCCGCCTCTGCTGTGTGCGCCGCGCTGGGGAGGAGAGCAGCAGCGCCAGAAGCAGCGGAGGAGGGAGGGAGATTGGAGCCGCAGCAGCGCTATGTAATTGGTAGTAGCGCCGCTGCAGCTGTCCCCTCTCCTTCCGTATTGGCTGCCCGGCGCCGCTGTGAATGCTGGGTTGCGGTTCCTTCATCCCAGCATTCACAGAGGCGCCAGGCAGCCAATATGGAAGGAGAGGGAACAGCTGCAGCGGTGCTACTACCAATTACATAGCGCTGCTGCGGCTCCAGTCCCCCTCCTTCTCCGCTGCCTGCACCGAGGGATCTGACTGCCAGCGGGGAGAGATGGTAAGTATCTTTCTCTCTCTCTCTCTCTATCTATTCTGTCTGCCGCAATGTGTAAAAAGGGGGACTGGCTGCCGTAATGTGTAAAAAAAAAAAAAAAAAAGGGGGACGCTGTTTGCCGTAATGTGTAAAAAAGGGGACGCTGTCTGCCGTAATGTGTAAAAAGGGGGATTCTGTCTGCTGTAATGTGTAAAAAGGGGGACGCTGTCTGCCGTAATGTGTAAAAAGGGGGACTGTCTGCTATAATGTGTAAAAGGGGCTCGACCTGGAGTAGTGGCGCTACTGTGCAGCATAATTTGAATAATGGAGACTACTGTGCACCGTAGTATGAATTGGTATTATTTGGTTTAATGTAGGTAGAGGTATGTTAATGGCGCTAACTAAGCAGCAATAAGCTTCTGTCGTGGTTATACCCTATAACCAAAGTGTAAACTTGAAAAAGTGGGGTGGTGACAGAAAATCAAGTGCGCTTAGGTTCTATCTAAAATAGGTAAGTATGGTGTTGATACTTATCTCAAATTCAGCTCTGGATTTGTAATGGAGGCGGATGGTATTATTTTGTAGCCACGCCCCTTCCCCATGAGTCCACGCACCTATATATTTTTTGCGCGCCTATGGCGCGCACTGCCCATATCTTGCATGGGGGTGCACCACTGCCATTTCTTGTACACAGCGCTAAAGTGCCTAGTTACGGCACTGCACATATATGTATGTTTACGTTTAAATTAAAATAATGGTTACTTTTCATTGTATACCTTTTTTTAAATATATAGTATATTTATTACTAAATCGGTTAATATAATCAATATTTAATCTATTTACCGACAACACTGGTAATATTTAAACGAAATATATTTTTTTTTTTTTGTATATTTCTCTAAAATTCATTTCTCTAACGTCCTAAGTGGATGCTGGGGACTCCGTAAGGACCATGGGGGAATAGCGGCTCCGCAGGAGACTGGGCACAAAAGTAAAGCTTTAGAACTACCTGGTGTGCACTGGCTCCTCCCCCCATGACCCTCCTCCAAGCCTCAGTTAGATTTTTGTGCCCGAACGAGAAGGGTGCACACTAGGTGGCTCTCCTGAGCTGCTTAGTGAAAAGTTTAGTTTTAGGTTTTTTATTTTCAGTGAGACCTGCTGGCAACAGGCTCACTGCATCGAGGGACTAAGGGGAGAAGAAGCGAACTCACCTGCGTGCAGAGTGGATTGGGCTTCTTAGGCTACTGGACATTAGCTCCAGAGGGACGATCACAGGCCCAGCCATGGATGGGTCCCAGAGCCGCGCCGCCGGCCCCCTTACAGAGCCAGAAGACAGAAGAGGTCCGGAAAATCGGCGGCAGAAGACGTCCTGTCTTCACCAAGGTAGCGCACAGCACTGCAGCTGTGCGCCATTGCTCCTCAGCACACTTCACACTTCGGTCACTGAGGGTGCAGGGCGCTAGGGGGGGGGCGCCCTGAGCAGCAATAAAAACACCTTGGCTGGCGAAAATACATCACATATAGCCCTCAGGGCTATATGGATGAATTTTAACCCCTGCCAGAATCCATAAAAAAGCAGGAGAAAAGTCTGCGAAAAAGGGGCGGAGCCTATCTCAGCACACTGGCGCCATTTTCCCTCACAGCTCAGTTGGAGGGAAGCTCCCCTGGCTCTCCCCTGCAGTCACTACACTACAGAAAGGGTTAAAAAAGAGAGGGGGGCACTAATTAGGCGCAGTATTAACAATACAGCAGCTATAAGGGGAAAAACACTTATATAAGGTTATCCCTGTATATATATAGCGCTCTGGTGTGTGCTGGCAAACTCTCCCTCTGTCTCCCCAAAGGGCTAGTGGGGTCCTGTCCTCTATCAGAGCATTCCCTGTGTGTGTGCTGTGTGTCGGTACATTTGTGTCGACATGCATGAGGAGAAAAATGATGTGGAGACGGAGCAGATTGCCTGTAATAGTGATGTCACCCCCTAGGGGGTCGACACCTGAGTGGATGAACTGTTGGAAGGAATTACGTGACAGTGTCAGCTCTGTATAAAAGACAGTGGTTGACATGAGACAGCCGGCTACTCAGCTTGTGCCTGTCCAGACGTCTCATAGGCCGTCAGGGGCTCTAAAGCGCCCGTTACCTCAGATGGCAGATATAGACGCCGACACGGATACTGACTCCAGTGTCGACGGTGAAGAGACAAATGTGACTTCCAGTAGGGCCACACGTTACATGATTGAGGCAATGAAAAATGTTTTACACATTTCTGATAATACGAGTACCACCAAAAAGGGGTATTATGTTCGGTGAGGAAAAACTACCTGTAGTTTTCCTGAATCTGAGAAATTAAATGAGGTGTGTGATGATGCGTGGGTTTCCCCCGATAACAACTGATAATTTCTAAAATGTTATTGGCATTATATCCTTTCCCGCCAGAGGTTAGGGTGCGTTGGGAAACACCCCCTAGGGTGGATAAAGCGCTCACACGCTTGTAAGAACAAGGGCTCTACCCTCTCCTGAGATGGCCGCCCTTAAGGATCCTGCTGATAGAAAGCAGGAGGGTATCCTAAAATGTATTTACACACATACTGGTGTTATACTGCGACCAGCAATCGCCTCAGCCTGGATGTGCAGTGCTTGGTTGGCGTGGTCGGATTCCCTGACTGAAAATATTGATACCCTAGATAGGGACAGTATATTATTGCCTATAGAGCTTTTGAAAGATGCATTTCTATATATGCGTGATGCACAGCGGAATATTTGCCGACTGGCATCAAGTCTAAGTGCGTTGTCCATTTCTACCAGTAGAGGGTTATGGACACGACAGTGGTCAGGTGATGCGGATTCCAAACGGCATTTGGAAGTATTGCCTTATTAAGGGGAGGAGTTATTTGGGGTCGGTCTTTCAGACCTGGTGGCCACGGCAACAGCTGGGAAATCCACGTTTGTACCCCAGGTCGCCTCTCAACATGAGAAGACGCCGTATTATCAGGCGCAGTCTTTTCGTGGACAAGCAGGCAAAAGGTTCCTCCTTTCTGCCCCGTGACAGAGGGAGAGGAAAAAGGCTGCAGAAATCAGCCAGTTCCCAGGAACAGAAACCCTCTCCTGCCTCTGCCAAGCCCTCAGTATGACGCTGGGGCTTTACAAGCAGAATCAGGCACGGTGGGGGGCCCGTCTCAATGAATTTCAGCGCGCAGTGGGCTCACTCGCAAGTAGACCCCTGGATCCTTCAGGTGATATCTCAGGGGTACAAATTGGAATTCGAGACGTCTCCCCCTCGCCGTTTCCTAAAGTCGGCTTTACCGATGTCTCCTTCTGACAGGGAGACAGTTTTGGAAGCCATTCACAAGCTGTATTCCCAGCAGGTGATAATCAAGGTACCCCTCCTGCAACAGGGAACGGGGTATTATTCCACACTGTTGTGGTACCGAAGCCGGACGGCTCGGTGAGACCGATTCTAAATCTAAAATCTTTGAACACTTACATACAGAGGTTCAAATTCAAGATTGAGTCACTCAGAGCAGTGATTGCGAACCTGGAAGAAGGGGACTACATGATGTCTCGGGACATCAAGGATGCTTACCTTCATGTCCCAATTTACCCTTCTCACCAAGGGTACCTCAGGTTTATGGTACAGAACTGTCACTATCAGTTCAGACGCTGCCGTATGGATGGTCCACGGCACCCCGGGTCTTTACCAAGGTAATGGCCGAAATGATGATATTCCTTCGAAGGAAGGGAATTTTAGTTATCCCTTACTTGGACGATTCCCTGATAAGGGTAAGATCCAGGGAACAGTTGGAGGTCGGTGTAGCACTATCTCAGGTAGTGTTGCGGCAGCACGATTGGATTCTCAATATTCCAAAATCGCAGCTGGTTCCGACGACTCGTCTTCTGTTCCTAGGGATGATCCTGGACACAGTCCAGAAAAAGGTGTTTCTCCCGGAGGAGAAAGCCAGGGAGTTATCCGAGCTAGTCAGGAACCTCCTAAAACCGAGCCAACTCTCAGTGCATCAATGCACAAGGGTTCTCGGTAAAATGGTGGCTTCCTACGAAGCAATCCCATTCGGCAGATTCCACGCAAGAACTTTCCAGTGGGACCTGCTGGACAAATGGTCCGGGTCGCATCTTCAGATGCATCAGCGGATAACCCTGTCACCAAGGACAAGGGTGTCCCTCCTGTGGTGGTTGCAGAGTGCTCATCTTCTAGAGGGCCGCAGATTCGGCATTCAGGACTGGGTCCTGGTGACCACGGATGCCAGCCTGCGAGGCTGGGGAGCAGTCACACAGGGAAGGAATTTCCAGGGCTTATGGTCAAGCCTGGAGACATCACTTCACATAAATATCCTGAAGCTAAGGGCCATTTACAATGCTCTAAGCTTAGCAAGACCTCTGCTTCAAGGTCAGCCGGTGTTGATCCAGTCGGACAACATCACGGCAGTCACCCACGTAAACAGACAGGGTGGCACAAGAAGCAGGAGGGCAATGGCAGAAGCTGCAAGGATTCTTCGCTGGGCGGAAAATCATGTGATAGCACTGTCAGCAGTATTCATTCCGGGAGTGGACAACTGGGAAGCAGACTTCCTCAGCAGACACGACCTCCACCCGGGAGAGTGGAGACTTCACCCAGAAGTCTTCCACATGATTATAAACCGTTGGGAAAAACTCGACAGGTATTGCGCCAGGTCAAGGGACCCTCAGGCAATAGCTGTAGACGCTCTGGTAACACCGTGGGTGTACCAGTCAGTGTATGTGTTCCCTCCTCTGCCTCTCATACCCAAGGTACTGAGATTGATAAGATGGAGAGGAGTAAGCACTATATTCGTGGCTCCGGATTGGCCAAGAAGGACTTGGTAACCGGAACTTCAAGAGATGCTCACGGAGGATCCGTGGCCTCTACCTCTAAGAAGGGACCTGCTCCAGCAAGGACCCTGTCTGTTCCAAGACTTACCGCGGCTGCGTTTGACGGCATGGCGGTTGAACGCCGGATCCTGAAGGAAAAAAGGCATTCCGGATGAAGTCATCCCTATCCTGATCAAAGCCAGGAAGGATGTAACCGCAAAACATTATCACCGCATTTGGCGAAAATATGTTGCGTGGTGCGAGGCCAGTAAGGCCCGACGGAGGAAATTCAACTGGGTCGATTCCTACATTTCCTGCAAACAGGAGTGTCTATGGGCCTCAAATTGGGGTCCATTAAGGTTCAAATTTCGGCCCTGTCAATTTTCTTCCAAAAAGAACTAGCTTCAGTCCCTGAAGTTCAGACGTTTGTAAAAGGGGTACTGCATATACAGCCTCCTTTTGTGCCTCCAGTGGCACTTTGGGATCTCAATGTAGTTTTTGGGTTCCAAAAGTCACATTGGTTTGAACCACTTAAATCTGTGGAGTTAAAATATCTTACATGGAAAGTGGTCATGCTGTTGGCCCTGGCCTGGGCCAGGCGCGTGTCAGAATTGGCGGCTTTATCCTGTAAAAGCCCTTATCTGATTTTCCATTCGGACAGGGCGGAATTGAGGACTCGTCCTCAGTTTCTCCCTAAGGTGGTTTCAGCGTTTCACCTGAACCAACCTATTGTGGTGCCTGCGGCTACTAGGGACTTGGAGGACTCCAAGTTGCTAGACGTTGTCAGGGCCCTGAAAATATATGTTTCCAGGACGGCTGGAGTCAGAAAATCTGACTCGCTGTTTATCCTGTATGCACCCAACAAGCTGGGTGCTCCTTCTTCTAAGCAGACTATTGCTCGTTGGATTTGTAGTACAATTCAGCTTGCACATTCGGTGGCAGGCCTGCCACAGCCAAAAATCTGTAAATGCCCACTCCACAAGGAAGGTGGGCTCATCTTGGGCGGCTGCCCGAGGGGTCTCGGCTTTACAAGTTTGCCGAGCAGCTACTTGGTCAGGAGCAAATACGTTTGTAAAATTCTACAAAATTGATACCCTGGTTCTCTCATTTGGTGCTGCAGAGTCATCCGCACTCTCCCGCCCGTTTGGGAGCTTTGGTATAATCCCCATGGTCCTTACGGAGTCCCCAGCATCCACTTAGGACGTTAGAGAAAATAAGAATTTACTTACCGATAATTCTATTTCTCGTAGTCCGTAGTGGATGCTGGGCGCCCATCCCAAGTGCGGATTGTCTGCAATACTGGTACATAGTTATTGTTACCAAAAAATCGGGTTATTGCTGTAGTGAGCCATCTTTTCTAGAGGCTCCTCTGTTATCATGCTGTTAACTTGGTTTAGATCACGAGTTATACGGTGTGATTGGTGTGGCTGGTATGAGTCTTACCCGGGATTCAAAATCCTTCCTTATTGTGTACGCTCGTCCGGGCACAGTATCCTAACTGAGGCTTGGAGGAGGGTCATGGGGGGAGGAGCCAGTGCACACCAGGTAGTTCTAAAGCTTTACTTTTGTGCCCAGTCTCTTGCGGAGCCGCTATTCCCCCATGGTCCTTACGGAGTCCCCAGCATCCACTACGGACTACGAGAAATAGAATTATCGGTAAGTAAATTCTTATTTTGTCCCTGAAGAGATTAAAAAAGGAACATTTCACACCGATTTAGGTTGGTACAGTTAAAAGGGGGACAATTGTTTGTTTACTCACCACGACGCCTTCGTGATGATGGACCGTCTGTGTCCTCAATATGGGTGCCTGGCAGTATTTCAGGGGTAATCACCTGCCTGAGTTCCTGTTAGTAGGAGTTGTATTGGGAACTGCTCTTCCAACCCCCCTGTCCTGCATCCCTAGCACATCTCCAGTACGGATTATGTAATGGTTAGCATTACTGCCTCACAGCATTGAGGCCATGGGTTCAATTCCCATAATGGTCCTAACTGTGTGGAATTTGTATATTCTCCCCGTACTTGCGTGGGTTTCCTCCGGGTACTCCGGTTTCCTCCCACAATCCAAAAATATACTGGTGGGTTAATTGGATCGCAACAAACTTAACCCTAGCATGAATGTGTGTGGTGTACATGTGGTAGGGAATATAGCTTGTAAGCTCCACTGTGGCAGGGACTGATGTGAATGGCCAAATATTCTCTCTGTAAATCGCTGCGTAATATGTGTGCGCTGTATAAATAACTGGTAATAAATAAATCTCCACCAGTTTCACCATCAGCACCTGCTTAGCGTCATTAAATATTTTCTTGAACTTTTTGACCTAACAATGGCAGGAGCTTACCATAATGAGGGCATTGGTCACAGTCTGCCACATGGCTGAACAGACGCATAAAACCACTGCAGCACGCAGAAGGCCAAGATCCAGGGAAACTCCTGCACAATCACGTGGTGCAATTCTCGTCAAATGAAAATCTGACATTTCTGCTAGTATGTATTTTTCTAAGGGCAGACACAGCTGACTCCTCAGCCTTGGTTCTTAGGGGGTAATTCTGAGTTGATCGCAGCAGGAATTTCTCTGACGTCCTAGTTGATGCTGGGAACTCCGTAAGGACCATGGGGAATAGCGGCTCCGCAGGAGACTGGGCACATCTAAAGAAAGCTTTATGACTATCTGGTGTGCACTGGCTCCTCCCCCTATGACCCTCCTCCAAGCCTCAGTTAGATTTTTGTGCCCGACCGAGCAAGGTGCAATCTAGGAGGCTCTCCTGAACTTCTTAGAAAAAGTTAGTTTTAGGTTTTTTATTTTCAGTGAGACCTGCTGGCAACAGGCTCACTGCATCGAGGGACTAAGGGGAGAAGAAGCGAACCTGCCTGCTTGCAGCCAGCTTGGGCTTCTTAGGCTACTGGACACCATTAGCTCCAGAGGGACCGAACACAGGCCCAGCCTCGGAGTCCGGTCCCAGAGCCGCGCCGCCGGCCCCCTTACAGAGCCAGAAGCAAGAAGAGGTCCGGAAAATCGGCGGCAGAAGACATCAGTCTTCACCAAGGTAGCGCACAGCACTGCAGCTGTGCGCCATTGCTCCTCATGCACACCACACACTCCGGTCACTGAGGGTGCAGGGCGCTGGGGGGGGGCGCCCTGAGCAGCAATATAAACACCTTGGCTGGCAAAAATACATCACATATAACCCCCAGGGCTATATGGATGTATATTAACCCCTGCCAGATTCCATAAAAATGCGGGAGAAAAGTCTGCGAAAAAGGGGCGGAGCCTATCTCCTCAGCACACTGGCGCCATTTTTCCCTCACAGCTCCGTTGGAGGGAAGCTCCCTGGCTCTCCCCTGCAGTTAATACACTACAGAAAGGGTTAAAAAGAGAGGGGGGGGGCACAATTTAGGCGCAGTATACAATATATATGCAGCTATAAGGGAAAACACTTTTTTATAGGTGCTATCCCTGTGATATATAGCGCCCTGGTGTGTGCTGGCATACTCTCCCTCTGTCTCCCCAAAGGGCTTTGTGGGGTCCTGTCCTCTATCAGAGCATTCCCTGTGTGTGTGCTGTGTGTCGGTACGGCTGTGTCGACAGGTAGGATAATGAGGTGGAGGCGGAGCGAATGCCTGTAAATATGTTGTCACCCCCTGCGGGGTCGACACCGGTGTGGTTGAACTTATGGAAGGATTACGTGAAAGTGTCAACTCCTTACATAAAAGGTCGACGGCACGGAACAGCCGGCTACTCAGCTTGTGCCTGTTCCAGCGTCTCAAATGTCATGGGGGGCTCTAAAATCGCCTGCTACCTCAGATAACAGACACAGATGTCGACACGGATACTGACTCCAGTGTCGACATCGATGAGACTGGTGTACCCTCCAAATAGGTCCACCCGTTACAGGATTAAGACAATGAAAAATGTATTACACATTTATGATTATACCCCAGGTACCACATAAAAGGGTATTGTGTTTGGTGAGAGAAAACTATTAGTACAGGTTGAGTATCCCTTATCCAAAATGCTTGGGACCAGAGGTATTTTGGATATGGGATTTTTCCGTATTTTGGAATAATTGCATACCATAATGAGATATCATGGTGATGGGACCTAAATCTAAGCACAGAATGCATTTATGTTACATCTACACCTTATACACACAGCCTGAAGGTCATTTTAGCCAATATTTTTTATAACTTTGTCCATTAAACAAAGTGTGTCTACATTCACACAATTCATTTATGTTTCATATACACCTTATACACACAGCCTGAAGGTCATTTAATACAATATTTTTAATAACTTTGTGTATTAAACAAAGTTTGTGTACATTGAGCCATCAAAAAACAAAGGTTTCACTATCTCACTCTCACTCAAAAAAGTCCGTATTTCGGAATATTCCGTATTTCGGAATATTTGGATATGGGATACTCAACCTGTAGTTTTTCCTGCATCTGAGAAATTAAATGAGGTGTGTGAGGAAGAGTGGTCTTCCCCCGGTAAGAAATTGATAATTTCTACAACGGTTATTGGCAGCGTACCCTTTCCCGCCAGAGGATAGGTCACGCGGGGAAACACCCCATAGGGTAGATACAGCGCTTACACGCTTATCAGAAAAGGTGGCACTACCGTCTCCGGGTACGGCCGCCCTGAAGGAACCTGCTGATAGAAAGCAGGAGGTTACCCTATAAGATATGGTCACACACTAGGGACATTATATTGCGACCAGCCGTTGCTTCGGCATGGATGTGCAGTGCTCCCGCTGCGTGGTCAGATTCCCTGTCGGAAAATAACTATGGATAGGGACAATATTTTGCTGAAAATAGAGCATATAAAAGACGTGGTCTTATACATGCGTGATGCACAGAGGGATATTTGCCGGCTGGCATCAAAAATAAGCGTTAGGTCCATTGCCGCCAGACGGGGGTTATGGACTTGGCAATGGTCAGGCGATGCCGACTCGAATCGGCACATGGATGTTGCCCTATAAGGGGGTAAAACTGTTTGGGGATAGTTTTTCAGACCTCGTTTCCACAGCTACTGCTGGGAAATTAATTTTTTTGCCACAGGCTACCCCACAACAAAAGAAAGCACCGTATCATCAAGTACAGTCCTTTCGGCCCCAGAAAAGCAAGAGGGCTAGAGGCTCATCCTTTCTGCCGAGAGGCAAAGGTAGAGGAAAAAGCTGCAACACACAGCTAGTTCCCAAGAGCAGAAGTCCTCCCTGCGTCCGGTAGGTCCACAGCATGGTGCTGGGGCTGCTCAGGCGGACCCGGGTACGGTGGGGGCCCGTCTCAGATATTTCAGCGGACAGTGGGCTCTCTCACATGGATCCCTGGGTCCTTCAAGTAGTATCTCAGGGGTACAGGCTGGAGTTCGAGACGTTCTTCCCCCCGCCGTTTCCTAAAATCTGCCTTACCGGCACCTCCCTCTGCCAGTGAGACGGTGTTGGTGGATATTCAACACTATAATCACAACAAGTGATTGTCAAGGTGCCCCTCCTTCAGCAAGGAAGGGGTTACTATTCCACAGTGGTTGTGGTACCGCAACGGTTCGGTGAGACCCATCTTGAAATTAAAATACTTGAACTTTTATATCAGAAGATTCAAGTTCAAGATGGAATCGCTCAGGGCGGTTATTACGAGCCTGGACGAGGGGGATTACAGGGTCTCCCTGGACATCAAGGATGCGTACCTGCATGTCCCCATTTACCCCCATCACCAGGAGTACCTCAGATATGTGGTACAGGACTGTCACTATCAGTTCCAGACGCGGCCGTTGGAGTTGTCCACGGCACCGAAGGTCTTTACCTAGGTAATGGCCGAAGTGATGATACTCCTTCGCAAGAAGGACGTTTTTATTATCCCGTACTTGGACAATCTCCTGATAAAGGCGAGGTCCAAAGAACAGTTGGTAGTGGGGGTAGCACTCTCGCGGGAAGTGCTACAACGGCACGACTGGATTCTCAATATTCCAAAGTCACAGTTGGTCCCGACGACACGTCTTCTGTTCCTGGGAATGTTTCTGAACGCAGACCAGAAAAGAGTGTTTCTTCCAGTAGAAAAAGCCGAGGAGTTGTCATCTCTAGTCAGAGACATCCTAAAACCAGGACAGGTGTCGGTACATCAATGCACACGAGTCCTGGGAAAAATGGTAGCCTCGTACGAAGCATAATTCCATTCGGAAGACTCCACGCAAGGACGTTCCAGTGGGACCTGTGGGACTAATGGTCCGGGTCCCATGTACAGATACAACAGCGGATAACCCTGTCAGCAAGAAACAGGGTGTCGCTGCTGTGGTGGCTGCAGAGGGCTCATCTACTAGTGGGCCGCAGATTCGGAATACAGGACTGGGTCCTGGTGACCACGGATGCCAGCCTTCGGGGCTGGGGTGCAGTCACACAGGGAAGAAATTTCCAAGGAGATTTCGCTTCACATAAATATTCTGCAGCTAAGGGCCATTTACAATGCCCTAAGCCAAGCAAGGCCCCTGCTTCAGAACCAGCCGGTACTGATTCAATCAGACGACATCACGGCGGTCGCCCATGTAAACAGACAGGGCGGCACAAGAAGCAGGATGGCGATGGCAGAAGCCACAAGGATTCTCCGATGGGCGACCTACACCCAGGAGAATGGGGACTTCATCCAGAAGTTTTCCAAATGCGGGTAAACCGTTGGGAATGACCACGGGTGGACATGATGGCGTCCCGCCTCAACAAGAAGTTGAAAAGATATTGCGCCAGGTCAAGGGACCCTCAGGCGATCGCTGGGGACGCTCTAGTGACACCGTGGGTGTACCAGTCGGTTTATGGGTCTCCTCCTCTACCTCTCATTCCCAAGGTACTGAGAATAATAATAAGGCGAGGAGTGAAAACCATACTCGGGGTTCCGGATTGGCCATGAAGAGCTTGGTACCCGGAACTTCAAGAGATGCTGGCAGAGGACCCTTGGCCTCTGCCGCTCAGACAAGACCTGCTGCAGCAGGGACCCTGTCTGTTCCAAGACTTACCGTGGCTGCGTTTGACGGCATGGCGGTAGAACACCGGATCCTAAAGGAAAAGGGTATTCCGAAGGAAGTCATCCCTACCCTGATCATAGCCAGGAAGGATGTCACCGCAAGACATTATCGCCGCGTTTGGCGAAAATTTGTTGCTTGGTGGGAGGCCATGAAGGCCCCGACGGAGGAATTTCAACTATGTTGATTCCTGCACTTCCTGCAAGCAGGGGTGACGTTTGGGCCTCAAATTGGGGTCCATCAAGGTCCAGATTTCGGCTCTGTTGATTTTCTTCCAGAAAGAACTGGCTTCACTGCCTGAAGTTCAGACTTTGGTTAAAGGAGTACTACATATTCAGCCTCCTTTTTGTGCCTCCTGTGGCACTTTTTGGATCTCAACGTGGTGTTGGATTTCCTAAAGTCGCATTGGTTGAGCCACTTAAAACCATGGAGCTAAAGTATCTCGCGTGGAAAGTGGTCATGCTGTTGGCCTTGGCCAGGCGTGTGTCAGAATTGGCGGTTTTGTCATGTAACAGGCCTTATCTGATTTTCTGTATGGATAGGGCAGAGTTGAGGAATCGTCCTCAGTTTCTCCCGAAGGTGGTCTCAGGTTTTCACTTGAACCAACCTATTGTGGTGCCTGCGGCTACTGGGGACTTGGAGGATTCCAAGTTGCTGGACGTAGTCAGGGCCCTGAAAATATTATTTTTCCAGGACGGCTGGAGTCGGGAAAACTGACTCGCTGTTTATCCTGATGGCACCCAACAAGCTGGGTGCTCCTGCTTCTAAGCAGTCTATTGCGCGCTGGATTTGTAGCACTATTCAGCTGGCGCATTCTGCGGTAGGATTACCGCAGCCTAAATCAATAAAAGCCCATTCCACAAGGACGGTGGGCTCATCTTGGGCGGCTGCCCGAGGGGTCTCGGCTTTACAACTTTGCCGAGCAGCTACTTGGTCAGGGGCAAACACGTTTGCAAAATTCTACGAATTTGATACCCTGGCTGAGGAGGACCTGGAGTTCTCTTATTCGGTGCTGCAGAGTCATCCGCACTCTCCCGCCCGTTTGGGAGCTTTGGTATAATCCCCATGGTCCTTACGGAGTTCCCAGCATCCACTAGGATGTCAGAGAAAATAAGAATTTACTTACCGATAATTCTATTTCTCGTAGTCCGTAGTGGATGCTGGGCGCCCATCCCAAGTGCGGATTGTCTGCAATACTTGTACATAGTTATTGTTAACTAATCGGGTTCTTGTTGTGAGCCATCTATTCAGAGGCTCCTCTGTTATCATGCTGTTAACTGGGTTTCATATCACAAGTTGTACGGTGTGATTGGTGTGGCTGGTATGAGTCTTACCCGGGATTCAAAATCCTTCCTTATTGTGTACGCTCGTCCGGGCACAGTATCCTAACTGAGGCTTGGAGGAGGGTCATAGGGGGAGGAGCCAGTGCACACCAGATAGTCCTAAAGCTTTCTTTAGATGTGCCCAGTCTCCTGCGGAGCCGCTATTCCCCATGGTCCTTACGGAGTTCCCAGCATCCACTACGGACTACGAGAAATAGAATTATCGGTAAGTAAATTCTTATTTTTTTTTAGCAGTTGGGCAAAACCATGTGCACTGCAGGGGAGGCAGATATAATATGCAGAGAGAGTTAGATTTGGGTGGAGTGTGTTCAATCTGCAATCTAAATTGCAGTGTAAAAATAAAGCAGCCAGTATTTACCCTGCATAGAAACAAAATAACCCACCCAAATCTAACTCTCTCTGCACGTTATATCTGTCTCCCCTGCAGTGCACATGGTTTTACCCAACTGCTAACAAAAATCCTGCTGCGATCAACTCAGAATTACCCCCTTGGTCTGAAAGATTTATCACTGAATTATGTGAAAAGTAGCGCTCTTTTTTTTTACCAAAACTCTCCCCACCTTTACCAGTCTCCTTCACAAACCTATAAAAGGGCAAAATGGTGGAGCTGGGACTTGTATAGGGACTGTGAGTTACAACTCGGGTTACTTTTGGGTGCCAATGGGTGACTTTCTTTGAAACTTCAACTCACATTCTGAAACTCGCATTCTGGTATGCTTCCCAGTGTGAATTCTGGGTGTGGATCATTAGATCTACACTAAAAAAAAAGTCTGGTCAACCACTAATGGTCGACATGCATTAGGTTGACAGGGGTGAAAAGGCCAAAATGGAATAGGTAGGCAGTTAAAAAAAAAAAAAAAAAAGTTGACCGGGTCAACAGGTCTACATGGAAATGGTCGACACATTTTTTTTGTTTTGGTGTTTTGTCACTTTTCTGCCCCCCCAAAACGCTGCATTAGTGTACCAAGTCCCATTGTATGGCTCGCCATGTTTCAGCAAGGTACCTTGCGCCACTACAGATGCGCATGGCACAGGTTACTATTCCCAATCGTAGTCCACGTGGATGGTAAATTATGAAAAAGTAAAGAAAAAATAATAAACTATTCTGTCGACCATATCCGTGTCATGTTGACATTTTGAAGCTGTCGACCCTTTGACGCTGTCAACATTTTAAATGGCAACCTTTTGAAGCTGTTGACATTTTGACCCTGTTGACCTAAAGCATGTCAACCATTAGTGGTCGACCTATTAACTTAGATCTTTTAAGTGTAAATCTATAGACCGGATAACAATAATTCTCACCTGTAGTCGCATGCGAGTTACGTGGGATCTGGAAATCTTGCAACCTGTTATTACATATGCGAGTTGCGGAACAAACCCGCACCTACAAACTGCGAGTAGGTGCAAGTTTGAACTTGCAAAAAACCCAGACTATTACATTTAGCCCACCATCTTGATTATTGTGATACTCCTAAACATCTCCAGCTATGGAATTGTCTTTTTAAGAAATTTTGAGCTAATTTAGTTCATCTTCCGTCAAAAATCTCCTGCATCTGCTAGTATCCTGTGATTACCACTTAATGTTTAACCATTCTCAGACTGTCCTGTTATTTAGTTTAGCCCAAGCACTCTGCCCGCTACCATGAGCATCATTAATTTATACCAAGTCTGGCACTGTGTTGTGGCAGATAAAGGGCATCCTATCTAAATCCTCAGATGTTAACATACAGTTTCCAGTACAATTTATCTCGTAGAGAACTCCTGGTTCTTGTATGCTTCAGGGAATTTTGTTGTGCTAGCATTTTTCCTTTCTTGTCATCATGTTGCATTGGCATAGTGCTATCATGCTACAGTACTTGCACTGTTTAATCCTGATACCCTGCTGTGCTACCCAGTGGTACCTGCATAGAACTATGCTGATAATCTCGTAAGATTTCACTGATTCCTGCAAACCTGGACATTGCTACTTATGTCTTGAATTCTTTTCCAAGGACTCTGAATGCTGTTACCTTGTACAGCATACTGTATTTGTGGGATGTACCTGTGCAGCAGTACGTTGGTATTTTGATCTCTTTTTTAATCGTGATATTAACACTTCTGATTTTACTTTGCATGACGAGTAGTATTATCCGGCCATCTACAGTGGCTTCAATAACACTCCGATCACCATAGCTAGTCCAAGGGGCCCTAACCCAAATATGAATCCTCCTAGTGCCGTGATAGTTTGTACTGGTCTAATGGATTAGACAAGGAAGCCAGCCCCCAAGATGGATGTGGGGGTTATTCAGGTTTGTTAGCAAACCAAAAAAGCACACTAATTGGCAAAACCATGTTGCACTGCAGGTGGGGCAGATATAACATGTGCAGAGAGAGTTAGATTTGGGTGGGTTATATTGTTTCTGTGCAGTGTAAATACTGGCTGCTTTATTTTTACACTGCAGTTTGAACACCCCTTACCCAAATCTACCTCTTTCTGCGGATTCGGTATGATATACCGATGGACAGGATGCCGGCAGTCAGAATACAGACAGCGGCATCCCATCCATCAGAATCCCGACACCCCACAGAAAGTACCCTAAACCTCCCTTGTGGGTGCCTAACCCTCCCCGGTGGTCCCTAACCCTCCCTTCCCCGCTGCCTAAACCTAACCTTCCCTGCTTGGTGCCAAACCCTAACCTCCTCTTGTAAGTGCCTAACCTTAACCCCCTCCACGGTACCTAATCATCCCCTTCTCATTCCTGCAACCTAACTCCCCTTCTAATGCCTAAACTATCCACCCACGTGACAGGACGTGAGCGTGTCCCGCTAAACTAACGTTTGGTATTCCGAGTCTGTATTTTGATGCCGGGATCCAGAACACCATCTCGATTTTGATGCTGGCATTATGCCATCATTCAGGATTCCAGCATTGGTATTTCGGCTGCCGGTATTCCGGCGGCATTCTAAATACATCCCCTCTCTGCATATGATACCTCTGCCCCCCCTGCAGTGGAGCATTGTTTTGCCCCATTAGTGTGCTTTTTTGGTTTGCTAACAAACCTGAATAAGGCCCTTGGTCCACTATTTGGCTAGCAGAATGGAGAAACAAGAAGCTGACCAAGGCCACCTCATGCTGTACCTACAATACCGTTCTAATCATGTGGACACCATTCAGGTATCACTGGTGATTCAAGCAACACCTCCATTACATGATTAAGCAAAACCCAGTTCTTTTCCTGTGGCATCTGGTCCCTGTTAGCTGTATCCAGCCCACTACAATGGGGATTTCAAAACCTGTTAGGGTTTCCTAAATCTGTGACTAATTCACTCAAGTTGCAGCCTGGAAATTTTCCTTCTGTAAGAATCAAATTGCCCACGTCTTCTCCCTCCATTCCCGGCAAGCCTTGACATGGGCATCTTCTATTTGTGAGATAGCTGATTAATATTTCAGATTAGACATTCTTCACCACCTTTTGGAGAATATTTGATGATCCTTGGCAGACAACATTCTTCGCAGCAAACACCCTGCGTCTTCAAGACTTAAGGCCCCCATCCACTAGTCCGATTTGGGCAGTTTTCTTTAGATTTCGACGCATCTTACCGTCAAATCTGAAGAAAAGTGTCACATCAGATGGCTCTACCGATCTGATGCGCACTCCCATGTCAGATTTGTCTGAACTAGAGATCTCTGAGGCTGCCCCAACTATTTATCTGAATCTATAGAAATCAGGTGCACATCGGAGTGTTTTTTTTTTTTACTTCAGATGTATCTGATCAGATTCATCTTTAGCATCACTTGACTGGCATCTCCCTGGCCACTCCCACCCACCAAATGATGCTGGAGCAGCAGCAGCAGCATCCGATCAATCGCATGTAGCATGTGTGCATCAGATATATCTGATGTGATCTGACACATGATAGATCGCATCAGATATATCTGAAGTGAATGTAGTGAAAATTAAGCCCATGGTCAGATCCGATTCCTGGGAAGCTCCCGGTAGAGTTCAAGAGAAATCTGATGAGATCTGCAATCCAGACAAGTCTGAGTAGTGGATGGCCACCATAACAGCCCATTATGTGACTCCGCTTTGCATGGTAGCCTCTGAACTTAAGTGGAATAACAGGGCATTAGTTATGCCTTCTGACAAAGTCTATCTGATAAGATCAAAGACAAATTAGCTGCTTATGGACTTTCAGTGAATATTTTATTTAACGGAGTGTATGTACATTTCCATGAGAGGTGAATGGAATGGAGTGTTTTATTCTTCTTTGAACCCCCCTCATTCTGGAGGCCACATCTTCAGAAGGATATTAATACATTAGAGACTGTATAAAGAAGGGAAACTAAAATGGTACCTGTCCTACATTACAAAACTTACCTGGAAAGACTAAAAGATCTTAACATGTATAGTTTGGAGAAGGGGAAGGGGGGGTGGGGGGGGGGGGGACATGATAGAAACTTTCAAATATATCAAAGGTTTTAACAAGGTACAGGAGGAAGACCTTTTTCAAAGGAAGAGAAGTAATAGAACACAAGGACATGCACTGTAATTGGAGGAAAATAGGTTCAGTGGAAACTCTTGAGGTGGTAGATGCTAAAACAGTAGAGCAATTTAAACATGTCTGAAATAGACATAAGGATATCCTTACAAATAAGGATCAAATAGGGTTTGAAGTAACAATATGGTTAAAAAAAGGCAGACTAGATGGATTAGTTGTTCTTATCTCCTGGCAAATTCTAGGCTTTTCAGTTTGGAGTAACTTCTTGGGATATAATACCTGAACAACAAGAGTGATGATTCCAGTAAAAATTGTGCCTAGTCTGTGCTTGGGTTTTATTAATAATTTGTTAGGGTCATGAACTAAGAAAAAGCGGAAGACTCTTCGATAAAGATCCCAGGATTAGGATCGAAACACTTGTTACAGGACCCACTGTTTATATGTCCCTGGAGGCTGCACAGATTGTGAGGTAGAAGCAACACCGAAAGGCAGACAATGATGTTTTTGGGTCTCAGCTGATCTACTTGATAGTCTGCCCGGTGGCATAGTGAGCCCGGACTCTCCCATAGTGGAGCAAGTGATAAGGCCTCCTACTATCTCCCATGCATTGGGGTTGTCCGCTGAATGGTGAGATGATGATGATGATTATTATTATCCTTTATATGGCGCCACATGGGATCCGCAGCGCCCAATTACAGAGTAAACAAATAAGCAAAACATGAAGACAGTGACTTACAATTCAATACAATATACAGTAGGACAAGTACAGGGTATAGAAACATAGCTGCGTCAGTAAACAGCACTGAAATGAGTATCAGGGTGGCAGAAAACCAAGGGATTTGGTGCCATCAAAGGGAGTATTGAACAGAAGATAGGTTAAGTAAGAGACGTAAAGGCACATGAGGGAAGAGGGCCCTGCTCAAGAAAGGAGATCTGCTTCTGATTGAGAAAACCCAGAGTGGTAATACAAAGGACAATATAATTCTTACAAAGAAATGGCTGGATCATAAATTGGAAGAAAAGGCATCTAGAACCAACATGAATAATTCAATTCTCAGGTGTACAGATAGTTTGATTTGGTAACTCTTGAGTATCTATGAGAGGAAAGATGTGTAAAAATAATGAAGTTAGCAAGAAAGCAAACCGGTCCAACTGCGAACAGGGTTAAACTGTTGGGGATGGTGTCATCAACGATAAATGTGGTGCCCTGGGCAAGATGGCAAAGCGGGGATCTGCAGTGGAATATAATGAAGTATGTTCGGAAAAGAGTGCCTATACATCACCACATAAAACCAAGACAACAGACAAAATCTACATTGAACTGTTGGAGAAGTATAGAGTTACAAGAAAGAGCAACAACTTTGATACAGTTACAATATCTAATACAACAGACGCAAGTTCAAAAGGCTGGGAGTCCATCTGTCACATCAGGTAGTGCAAGGTTGGTGGAAGACTAATGGAATTAAAAGGCAGTTTGGACTGCAAGATCTCATTTCCAAGATCAGATCAGAGGATCTCATTTGACAATACTCTCGGATAACATGACAGTATTAACGTACAGAAATCGCCATGGACGCCCCAAAAGTCAGTCTTATGACAGAGTTAGCGAAAATTATGCATTGGGGGGAAAAGTATCTCCTCTCCATATCAGCACTGCACGTGTCAGGGGAAAAGAATTTCGTTTCAGATTTTTGAGCAGACAAGAGCTAGCAGTATGAGAGTGGGAATTAAGAACAGAGATATTTTAAGCAGTTGTGGACAGGTTTGACTGTCCAGAAATAGATTTAATGGTGACAAATATAAACAAAAAGTGCCACAGGTTTTTTCCAGACATCAGGTACCAGAGACAAAAGGAGTAGATGCACTAGCACAAAAATGGAATTTCAACCTTGGTTACGTTTTCCAATGATATACCGGATACTCAAGAAAATCAGAGAAGAAAAAGCAAAGGTAATAGTAATCTTACCATGTTGGCCAAGAAGGGACTGGTTTTCAATGGCACTAAATGTCAGTAGAGGAACGTTGGATGTTACCAGTACAGACAGATATGTTGATGCAAGGTCCTTTAACTTATCAGAACCCGGTGTCTCTCGTTTTGATGGCATGGAGATATTGAGGAGAAAAGGACTTTCGGAACAAGGGATTCAGATCTTGTAACAAGCAAGAAAATAGAGTTCTTCACAAATGTACTAAAGGGTGTGGAAGACATTTATATCATTTGTTGGAGATCAATTGAAGCCTCTAGAGTCAGATGTCGCACAAGTGTTACAGTTTCAGCATGAAGGATTTGTTAAAGGCCTGGCAGTTGCTACTCTTAAAATACAAGTATCAGCTCTTAGTGTACTTCTGCTTGTGAAACTAGTGGAAGATAATCTAGTAAAAAAAAAAAAATTCTGTCAAGCAATCAAAAGGTTAAGACCTCAAATGAGATCTGCTATGGCTTAATGGGATCTGAATTTAATCTTTAAAGCTTTAATGGATGCTCCATTTGAACCACTGGAGTAGACTAATCTCCGGCATCTAACATGGAAGGTGGTCTTCTTAATCGCAATCACATCTGCTAAAAGAGTGAAAGAAATACAGGCCTCATGGACAGGAGAGCCATACATAAATATAAGACCAGACAGAATAATACTAAGAACAAATCCAAAATTTGTTCTGAATGTTGTGTCGGTATTTCATCTTAATCAAAACATTGTTACCAGCATTTTTTTCCTGAACCTAAGGATGACACAGAAAAATAGCTACACACTTTAGATCTGGTAAGGATTATTTCCATATATATGTCGAGTAAAAGAAAAACAGATCAACTAATTGTGGTACCAACAGGACTCTGGGAAAGCGCAGGCCTCGACTAAACAGACTATTGCGAGATGGATAATTGAGATCATAAGTTTCATGTATGAAAAAGCGGGTTTGGAAAAAACAGCAGTTCTTAAGGCACCCTCGATGTGAGCAGTGACAACATCTTGGCAAGAAAAGCGGATGCATCAATCAAAGATATCTTCAAAGCAAGGGCATGGTCGTCAGTGCACATATTCACAAGTTATTATGCTTTGGATGTATCAGAAGCTTATTTAGGAAATAAAGTCCTGCAAGAGGCGCTTACCATGGGGTATAGACTGGATCTGCAGGAGACATGGGCACTTTAAGACTTTAAAAGGGGTGTGAACTGGCTCCTCCCTCTATGCCCCTCCTCCAGACCCCAGTTAGATTCTGTGCCCAGTGAGACTGGATGCACACTGAGGAGCTCTCCAGAGTTTCTCAGAAAAATACTTTTTGTTAGGTTTGTTATTTTCAGGGAGACCTGCTGGCAAGAGGCTCCCTGCATCGTGGGACTGAGGGGAGAGAAGCAGACCTACTTCTGTGAGTTGCAATAAATAGTGGAAAACTGCTCTAATCAAGCTGGTAACAATCCCCAGGTGCTGCGGGAGGGGGTTACTCTAGACAAGAAATACAAAAGGGATTTTTCCCACGCACTCTGCTGGCTGTTAGTAAGAAGAACTATATACTATATAATAATAGGAAATTTAGAGCTCTTCGTTACATATGTTTTGCAAAAGATATGATAAGCCTCCAGGCCACTTCACGGCTGCTCTATTACTGGAGGTCCCTAACTAAGCATAGGTCCAAGGCTTGGACCCCACAAAGTCGGCTCAGGCCCGACCACCCCAGGGCAGCACACCATTGAAATACTAAAGTGTTAATATGTGTTAAGAAAGAAGCAGAAGCTATGGGTTAGAAAGTGCTATAAAAATAAGGGTGTTAATAAAATACTCAAAAGAGTAATATTAGTGAAAAAATAGGAGTGTTACATAAGTGCTAAATAAATAATATGGCATGCTACCCCAAGGTGGCCCAGCCCCACCAGACCCGGGGGGTACCACTCCCCAAACACATACACAGCATAATAATAACATCCACTATGGGTCATACAATTGCTTAATATATGGCCACATGATAATGGCACATACAGAACATATCCAGACTGAGAGCTAGTTTACCTGGAGGCACCTTAACACATATTAACACTTTAGTGGAGGCTTATCCCGCAGCTATAGTGCTCAGCGCTGTCCGGCAAAACTGCGCATGCGCACACTAATCCCGTGAATCCCGGGTGTCACTGGCCTAGACTGAGGGTGTTGTGAACTCGGGGATTCTTCCGATGGTTGGGAAGAGGAACCACAACTGAGTTGGAGAAGGGAGGGCCTGATATAGGATCTCCTCATACAGGACGCTGACAGTGGAGTTCGATGAAATAAGAAAGAGCTTTATTGCAAAAGAAAACAACTTAAAGTCAAATGCCAGCGGAATAAATGAAGGAAAAGTCCAGACCCACTGGAGGGTTAAATGAACAGTGATGAGAATGCTGGTAATTGAAGAAACTGTGGGTGATGTTGAAAGTCACTGATAACCTGTGGACCTTATGAATGATGATTATTAATGTAGATGGTTGAAGAATTTGTGAATGGTGACAGAGACGCTGATGATGTGAGAAACTGAAGTGCAGGGGTTTCAGACGCTTTGAGTTTGTAGAACTTGTAAATGGAGACTGAGACGCTAATGATGTGAGGATTTGAGTGCAGGGGTTTTAGACACTGTGGATCTGTAGAACTTGTGAACGGAGACTGAGACGCTGATGAAGTGAGGAATTGAAGTGCAGGGGTTTCTGACGCTGTGGACCTGTAAAACTTGAGAACGGAGACTGAAACGCTGATGAAGTGGGGAATTGAAGTGCAGGGGTTTGAGACGCTGTTGGTCTATGGAACTTGTGAACGGAGACTTGAGACGCTGATTCCTAGAAGCACGGATGACTGGAACACAGGAAGGTTACCGGCCGCTGAATACACCGAAGCTGGAACAGTGAACTGGCAGCTGGAAATGCCGAGGGCACTGGGGTATGACTGCAGGAATCCTTGCCGGGAACAGGAGCACTGGCATCTACGTCAGGGAAAGACGATACGCAGGCACTGAAGCTCTGTCTGGCGTCTGACTTTGAATCTCCCGCCAGCGCTGGATTGGCAGAGCAGTCTGATGACGTCACCTGCCCCCCCCCCGTCCACGTGATGCCGGGTGTCATGGCGGCGCCCATGCCCCGGAGAACCGCCGGTAGCCGCGCCAACCAGACACCGGAGCCCGTGGCCCACCGAAGGCAGACGCCGCAACACCGACCAGCAGACACGCAGGGGTAAGCGCGGCGAACGCCGCCTCTGGTGTGTGACACCGGGATTGGAGGCTCCAATCCCGGGATTCAAATCCCGGCATTTTTGGGCCCAAATCTCGGGATCCCGCCGATCCCGGGATTGGCCTCCCTAGCCTAGATGCTTGTTCCCTGAGCCGCGCCGTCAACCCCCTTGCAGAGCCAGAAGTCAGAAGCTGGGTGAGTAGAAGAAAATCAGAAGATTTCAGTGACGGCTTTTGAGGTACCGCGCCATGCTCCCACATACAAAATGGCACTGCAGGGTGCAGGGGGGGCGCCCTGGGCAGCATAAAACCTCAAATAACGACTGGCACAAGTGTATACAGTGCCTGGGCACTAAATACAGACCACCGCCAGTATAAATATGTAGAAATAAGGGGGACTGAAGCGCACCATTAAGGGGGCGTGGCTTAGCCCTCACAGCTCTAACCAGCGCCATTTTCTCTTCACAGCTGCAGAGACGCTGAGCCTGGCCTCCCACACTACTGTACAAGTAACAGGGTGCAAAATGGGGGGGGCAGGCTCAAGAGATTTGGTGCTATTTTATTGAATTGAAAAGTGCTAACAGGTCTGGGCAGTATATTACTCGCTGCAGAACCGGGATAGGTGCTGGGTTGTGAGCTGGCAGAACTCCCTCTTCGTTTCTCTAACAGGCTTTGCTGTGGGTCTGTCTCCTATAGCCCCAGTGAGGTTGTGAATGTCGGTACGCGCGTGTCGACATGTCTGAGGCTGAGTGTTCTTGCCAGGAGGAGGCTGGAGTGGGGACAGAAAAGGCTGTGGGAGTGACCGTGTCGGCACCGCTGACGGCTGATTGGGTAAATATGTTGACTGTTTTGAATGCAAATGTGGCTCGGTTGACTAAGAGATTAGTTAAAACGGAGTCTAAGAACCAGACATGGAGGACATCCATGGAGGATGCATTGTTGCAAACTCAGACCCCTTCGGGGTCACAGAAACGTGCATTTACCCAGATAGCAGATACAGATACCGACACGGACTCTTGATTCCAGTGTCGACTATAGTGATGCCAGATTAAATCCTAAACTGGCTAAGAGCATTCAGTACATGATTGTGGCGATAAAAGATGTATTGCATATCACGGAAGACCCTGCTGTTCCTGATACTAGGGTCTGTATGTTTAAAGGAAAGAAACCTGAGGTAACGTTTCCTCCCTCTCATGAACTGAACGCTCTTTTTGAAAAGGCTTGGGAAAATCCTGACAAGAAGGTACAGGTTCCCAAAAGAATCCCAGTGGCATATCCGTTACCCACTGGGGACAGGGAAAAGTGTGAGTCAACCCCCACGGTGGACAAAGCTCTATCGCGTCTGTCCAAAAAGGTAGCGCTTCCGTCTCCTGACATGGCAGCCCTAAAGGATCCTGCGGATCGTAAGCAGGAAAATACACTAAAATCCATTTATGTCACTACAGGTTTGCTACTCAGGCCTGCCGTTGCTTCGGCATGGATGAGTAGCGCTGTTGAAAAGTGGGCAGATAACTTGTCATCTGAGATAGATACCCTGGACAGGGATAGCGTGCTTTTGACTCTGGGTCATATCAGGGACGCTGCAGCATATTTAAAAGAAGCTGCAAGGGATATTGGCCTTTTGGGATCAAGGGCCAATGCCATGGCAGTCTCGGCTAGGAGGGCATTGTGGATTCATCTATGGAATGCTGATGCTGACTCTAAGAAGACTATGGAGTCTCTACCGTTTAACGGTAGTGTCTTGTTTGGTGACGGCCTCACTGACCTGGTATCTACGGCTACCGCGGGTAAGTCATCATTTTTACCTTATGTTTCTGCACAACAAAAGAAAACTCCCCACTATCAGATGCAGTCCTTTCGGGCCAATAAATACAAAAAAGGACACTGGTCCTCCTTCTTTGCTGCAAGAGGAAGGGGAAAAAGGTCACCGGCTGTGGCAAGTTCCCAAGAACAGAAGTCCTCTCTGGCTTCTACCAAATCCACTGCATGATGCTGGGGCTCCTCTGCGGGAGTCCGCACCGGTGGGGGCACGTCTCAGACTCTTCAGTCAGGTCTGGGTTCACTCGGCCCTGTATCCTTGGATATTCGAAACAGTAACCCAAGGGTACAAATTAGAGTTTCAAGACGTGCCCCCTCACCGATTTTTCAAATCGGCCTTGCCAGCTTCTCTTCCAGAAAGGGAGGTAGTATGCGCTGCAATACTAAAGCTGTGTCAAAATCAAGTCATTGTTACGGTACCCCCGTCACAACAGGGGGAAGGCTTTTATTCGAGCCTGTTCGTGGTCCCGAAGCCAGATGGCTCAGTCAAACCGATTCTGAACCTAAAATCCCTCAATTTCTTCCTAAAAAAATTCAAATTCAAGATGGAATCTCTCCGAGCAGTGATCTCCAGTTTGGAGGAGGGGGATTTTATGGTGTCGGTCGACATACAGGATGCCTACTTACACGTCCCCATATATCCTCCACATCAGGCTTACCTGAGGTTTGCTGTTAAGGATTGTCATTACCAATTTCAGACGTTGCCGTTTGGTCTGTCCACGGCTCCGAGGATTTTCACCAAGGTTAAGGCGGAAATGATGGTTCTCCTGCGCGGGGCTGCGCATCGCTATCGCTGTGGGGGGTACACACGGACAGATCATGCTTAAATTCTAAGCAATCTAGTCAGATTGCTTAGATTTTAAGCAGCGATCGCTTCATGAGTACCCCCCTTTAGTTTCCAATACAATTTATCTCAAATTAACATCCGCCACCCCTAACCTGTCAAATTAATATTGTTAATTTCTCTCTACACAGACATACAAAATTGGTAGGGAGAAGGGTGAAATCTTGTAGTACCAGTCCCAAGGTGTTTTGTGTCACTTACCATGACATTGGCTATGTTCCACAAGCTTCTAATTGGACACTAGGGTAACCGGCTACAGTTTGGTGGCTTAATAAACTGTATAAAATAACACCAGACAATGAGTAATCCTGTCGTTGTACTACTACGTGTAAAACAGGCTGTAAGAAGGAGAAATTCTAGCAAAAGCAATGGGGTGAATATTTGCAATTATATTATTGGGGGATTATTACTGTTAGTGCTGTACCTATTACTATATGCTAGTGCTGACATTGTTGGGCATTAATATGTAAAAGGATGTACATGCTTTCGACTGCAATATTCAATATAAACAAAGCTGCTATAAAGCTCATATTTGCACAGTTACCTCTGTCATAATGAGACAAGTTAGGAAAGCTCCCATTCAGTGATATCAGGTGGCAGACACGATGTGCTGTTGATTGATGCTAAACCCGATTAAGTGATTGACGTGTGTGTATCTGTGATGTAGCTCCGGTGCAACTTCTTAATCAGATTTTATTGCTATCTGTGTCTAAAGCCACATTAGGGGGCTTGGATATGCCTGAAATAATCCAGGAGTGCTATATGTCACTCTTCTTAGCGGTAAGGTGTTGTCTTCTAATGAAAAATTCTCAAATTAACATCTACAATCAGTGAGTTTGTTGGGGGGGGGTTTGGGAGGGGGGGGGGTTTAAGGCGTACTCTTAACATTTTTATATGGTGCTTTTGTGGTGATTTATATGTATTTGTGATGAAATGCGATTCATATGTATTTTGTTATTTGAATAAAATACAATATTTCATAGTTGATACATTTTAATGGTGCTTGGCCTTTGTTAGAATGCCTATTTTTTCCATTAGACATTACTACAATATTACTTTTTACTTATTAAAGAGCTTTAGTTGTATAGCTGCCATTCTAATTGCTATTCATACTTCTATTTTTCAAGTATATTCAAAGAAAAGTGTATTGCCATGTATTGGAAGCACTTATAGGCGTTCAAATTAAAGTTCAGTCTTTATTACATATTTTTAAAGTACTTTATTAACATTTTCGAAGCTGTTAAATGTGATTATGCGAAAAATAATGTTGAAAATATTTTTTTTTATGGTGTCCTATTTTGACAATAATTGTCAGATTTTTTTACAAAATTTCATTGAGAGAATGTATTATTTTATAGTTTAGTGGCTTATGCTGAAAAGAATGTAAAGGTGGGTACACACTAGGCGATGTGCTCGGTGAGTGACATTGCCTAGTGTTTCCCCTCCCAGGCCCAGCCGCCCAACGGCAGGCATACACACTGTGCAATATCATTAGCGATATCGCACAGTGAAGTCATGCCGCGGCCGGCCAGAGCACGCAGCTTTGGAAGATGAGTCCAAATTTGAGCTGCATCCATGGGCGAGGGTCGTTAATGACCTGTGGGACCGCTCGTCATCTGCTCCATACACACTGGGCGATATTTATTTATTTTATTATTTTTAAGTTTCTTATATAGCGCAGCATATTCCGTTGCGCTTTACAATTGGTAAACTATATAGTTCAGGAGGGCGAAAATGAGCGATATCACCTTAAATTAGTTTTTGTTGCTTTTTTTTTTTCTTTTTACCTCAAAATACTTATTTTCTCTTACGTCCTAGAGGATACTGGGGTTCCATTTAGTACCATGGGGTATAGACGAGTCCACTAGGAGCCATGGGCACTTTAAGAATTTGATAGTGTGGGCTGGCTTCTCCCTCTATGCCCCTCCTACCAGACTCAGTTTAGAAGATGTGCCTGGAGGAGCCGGTCACACTTATGGAAGCTCCTGAAGAGTTTTCTGCATTTATTTTATATGTTTGTTATTTTCAGGCAGGGCTGGTTAGCACCAGCCTGCCTGCTTTGTGGAACTTAGGGGGGGGAACGGCCCAACCTCTTGAAGAGTTAATGGTCCTGTTCCTAGCTGACAGGACACTGAGCTCCTAAGGGAACTATTCTCAAGCCCCACCACGGCGTGCCTACATTCCCGCAGCACGCCGCCACCCCTAACAGAGCCAGAAGAAAGAAGAGTGGTGAGTATTAACCCGGCGTCCCAACTAGAGGGTCACCGGCTATTATGGCGGCATGAGGGCACGAAGACGCACGGCTTCTAACCGGGGCGGAATGCGTCTCCAGACACATTACACAGCTGCGTCTCAGTACACTGTACACAGTACCCACACTGGCAAAAACAGCGTTAAAACTGTTTTCTCTCCATTTTAAGCAACAGCCAGTATAAAAATAGCGGGAAGACCGCGCACCATTGAAGGGTCGGGGCTAAACTATGAGAGGATCCAGACGCTGACTGACAGGGACGCGCAGCTCCTTCAGTGTGACTCCAGATTACCTCAGCGGTACCAGGGGGTCATAGCAGGGGGGAGCGATTATTAGTGTACTAAGTTTCCTATCAGGGTACTTGGTCTGCGACCCGGTTAAGCTTGGCATTAGCGATAAGGGTGCAGTGGGGGCTGGCTCCAAATTACACTGTGTCTCCCTGAAGGGCTCTTTGTGGGTTAATTGTGCTTAACCTTTTCCTCTGTGTATGTGTGTGTGCTGTCACATTTACATTGTCAGGCAAAGAGTGTGTTTCTTGTACAGCAGAGTGTTCCTCTTCACCAGGGTGCTCACTACTGGGTACTCAGGGCAGTTCACCTTCCCAGAATAGCGGGGCTGAACCAGAATGGGTTAATTCCATTAACGGATTGATCTCACATATTTCTACAAAGCTATCCCGCAATGAGAAAGAGACACAATACTTAAGACAGACTGTGTATGAGTTTATGAATAGAGACTCGGTCCCCAAACCAGCATCTCAATCCCCTCCCATTTGTCCGCAAAAACGATCTCTGGCCCATATCCGGCAGTCTGACTCTGATGGGTCAGACATGGAGGAGGGTGAGGTGGAATTGAAGGGGGGGCATGCTACTCTGTCACAGGGAATAGAGGCTTTTATAGAGGCTACCAAAGAAGTTCTGCAAATTCCTGATAAGGTGTCAGAGGAGTGTGAGGAATCTTATTTTAATGTAAAAAAGAAGTTCACAGTCACTTTTCCTGCGTCAAAGGAATTGAAGAACTGTGGGTTAATCCTGATAAGATATTTCAGATCCCTAAAAGGTTGCTCTCATCTTTTCCTTTTCCTCCAGAGGATAGGATAAAATGGGAAAATCCACCGATCGTGGACGCATCAGTCTCTAGGCTTTGACGTAAAATTGTATTGCCAGTTCCTGGTGCAGCCTCCCTAAAAGATACGGCTGATCGTAAAATTGAGACTATACTCAAATCATTGTACTCAGCTGCTGGGGTGGCCCCAAGACCCACTTTTGCATGTGCGTGGATCACAAAAGCCATTGCTATATGGTCAGGTAACCTAATTCAGGGGTTAGATTCCTTGTCTAGGGTGATGTTGTTTTACTCCTGCAGTATATACAGGACTATATAGACTCTATAGAAGCCATAAAAGAGATTGGTTTGCTTATTGCACGCACCACCGCTATGGCAATGTCAGCACGCAGGGGCTTGTGGCTACCCCAGTGAACTGCTGATGCAGAGTCCGGGAAAGGCGTGGAAGGCCTACCATTCACAGGAGATGCCTTGTTTGGAGACTAACTAGACAAATGGATTTCCAAAGCTACTGCGGGTAACTCTACGTATCTTCCTTCCGCAGCTCCCCCACCCAGGAAACCTTATTCAGCTTCAAATTTACAGTCCTTTCGGACAGCCAAGTTTAAGGAAAAATCCAGAGGTGCTTCTACGGCCTCTAGAGGTGCAAGAGGTAAGCCACTCAAACCAGGAACTGCAGGTGTTCAGGTACGGAGCTCAGGCTCTGCTTCCTCAAAGCCTTCAGCATGTTGGTGGACCGCGAGGCCTGGAGGTCTGTCAGGTGGGAACCCGGCTACAATTCTTCGGTCACATCTGGTCATGTTCGTGCCGGGATCCCTGGGTCATAGATCTTATTTCCCAGGGCTACAGACTGGAGTTCCAAGAGCTCCCACCTCACAGATTCTTCAAATCAGGCTTACCAGTTTCACAAGAGGCAAGTATAACTTTACAGCCAAAAACTGGTACAGACTCAGGTCATAGTTCCAGTTCTACCTCATCTACACAACAAGGGGTACTATTCCAACTTGTTTGTAGTACCGGAACCACATGGTTCGGTACGACCAATTCTTAATCCTCAAGTCCTTGAACCCGTTCTTAAGAGTGTTCAAGTTCAAGATGGAGTCTCTGAGAGCGGTGATCTCCTGTCTGGAGGAAGGGGAATTCCTTGTGTCCCTGGATATCAAGGATGTGTACCTTCACTTTCCGATCTGGCCGCCTCACCAGGCTTATCTACGGTTTGCACTACAGGACTGTCACTACCAGTTCCAGGCCCTGTCCTTTGGTCTTTCCACGGCACCGGGGGTGTTCACCAAGGTGATGGCAGAGATGATGTTTAGCAGGGAGTGAACTTAATTCCGTACCTGGACGATCTTCTGATAAAGGCACCGTCCAGGGAGAGGTTGCTGGACAGCATTGGCCTCTGAACCAAACTTCTCCAGGATCACGGGTGGATTCTGCACCTTCCGAAATCTCATTTAGAGCCAACGCGGAGGCTCCCATTCCTGGGAATGATACTTGACACAGAGTAGCAGAAAGTGTTCCTTCCGTTGGAAAAAGCATTGGTAATCCAGTCGATGGTTTGGGATGTCCTGAAGCCAACCCGATTATCGGTGCATCTATGCATTCGCCTTCTGGGACAAATGGCCTCTTATGAGGTGCTTCAATACGGAAGGTTTCAAGCAAGACCCTTCCAACTGGATCTGTTGGACAGATGGTCCGGAACGCATCTTCATATACACCAGAGGATTCGTCTGTCGCCAAAAGCCAGGTTCTCCTTTCTGTGGTGTCTACAGATCTCTCACCTCGTCGAGGGTCAGAGGTTCGAAATTCAGAACTGGATCCTGTTAACCACGGACGCAAGCCTCCGAGGTTGTGGAGCAGTCACCCAGGGGGTGCAGTTTCAAGTAAGATGGTCAAGTCAGGAAGTTGTCCTTCCAATCAACATTCTGGAACTCAGGGCCATATACAATATACTGCAGGCCTCTTATCTTCTGCAGGATCGGGTCATTCAAGTCCAGTCGGACATAAACCGACAGGGCGGAACGAAAAGCAGAGCAGGTGTCATGAATTCTCCTCTGGGCAGAAAAAAACGCTGTGGCGTTGTCAGCGGCCTTCATTCCGGGAGTAGACAACTGTGAAGCAGACTTCCTCAGCAGACACGACCTGCACCCGGGGGAGTGTTACCTTAACCCGGAAGTGTTCAGGTGCTTGACACTTCGGTGGGGATATCCAAAAATCGACATGATGGCCTCTCGTCTCAACAAGAAGCTCAGGTGGTATTGTTCCATGTCGAGAGACCCACAGGCAGTGGCGGTAGACGCTCTGACGACTCCATGGGTCTATTAGATGGTGTACGTGTTTCCTCCACTTCCTCTGATCCCAAGAATTCTCAAAAGAATAAAAAGGGAAAAGATTCAAGCAATCCTCATTGCTCCGGGCTGGCCAAGAAGGGCCTGGTATGTGGATCTTCTAGAGATGCTTCTCAAGGATCCGTGGCCTCTACCTCTTTGCGAGAATCTTGTGCAACAGGGCCCGTTCGTCTATCAGGACTTTCCGTGGCTATGTTTGACGGTATGGAAGTTGAACGGCTGATTCTAGCCAGATGAGGGATCCCTAATAAAGTTATCCCGACTATGATCCAAACCAGGAAGGGGGTAACTTCTAAACATTACCACCGTATTTGGAAGAAATATGTCTCTTGGTGAGAGAGCAGAACTTATTCTGCGGTGGAATTTCACCTGGGACGTTTCCTGCTTTTTCTGCGGGCAGGTGTGGATTGGGCCTACATCTGGGCTCCATAAAAGTCCAGATTTCGGCCTTGTTCATTTTCTTTCAGAAACAATTGGCTTCTCTCCCTGAGGTCCAGAAGTTTTTGAAATGTGTTCTGCGCATACAACCTCCCTTTGTGCCTCCTACGTCACCTTGGGATCTCAATTTGGTGCTGCAGTTCAATTGGACTTGTTTGAACCATTACAGGAGGTGGACTTAAAATATCTTAGTTGGAAGACTGTCACACTATTGGCCTTGGCTTCAGCAAGACGTGTGTCGGATCTGGGGGTTTTGTCTCACAAGAGCCCCTATTTAATTTTCCATGAGGACAGAGCTGAACGCAGAACTCGTCAGCAATTTCTCCCGAAAGTGGTGTCTACGTTTCACATCAACCAACCTATTGTGGTTTCGGTTATCACCAAAATGTCCGTTACTTCAAAGTCTTGGGATGTTGTGAGGGCTTTGAAGGTATACGTAAAGAGGACAGCTCATCACAGGAAATCCGATTTGCTGTTCGTTCTATATGATCCCAATAAAATTGCGTATCCTGCTTCAAAGCAGACAATTGCATGCTGGATAGCGGAATTGCATGCTGGATCAGGCTCGCTATCCAGCATGCTTATTCCACGGCAACAAAAGAAATTTACAGGAAATAAATCCCTGTAAAAAAACAAGAGCGCTGCCACTGCCCATTAATACCACAATTAGTAATTATGAAACTTCAAACACTCAGACTTCAAAAACTTTTTTTCATAAATCTTTTATTCCCAAAAATAATTTTAATAAAAATGTATATATATTGCTGCAGCATATATTAAAATACAATCAACATATATTAGACACACATTTAGATTCCTTAGAGGCTTGCCAGTATTCCTAAATATATCCTATTCATATGTTTAGACCACAAATGGGTCCACTCCCTCATTCAGTTGAAAAGTGTCCACAAACAATAAATAAGTCCTAATGGACCATATGGGGATTATTTGTTTGACTCCCACATATAAAGCCAGTTCCAATATCTCAAGGATTTGATTTCCTAGTTTACATGTGTGCACACATCAATAGAATTACTTGTAATTACTATATATACTTGTTATTACATCTTCTCCAAAATAATGCAGTGCTTATGTTGATCCAGTAGTCATGCTCCCTCTGCTGGTATACCTATTTGGCAGGTGTAGTGGAGTTACTGCTGGTGACTCATTAGATCATTCACCGTGTTCAGGCTCCCTCTGCTGGTATTGGCCCGTATTGCAAACACACTGTGTGGATAATTTCTGCAGCCCAATGCGTCAATGGTGTGGAGGTGATCGTCTCTGGCACAATCAATTGAAAACGCGTTTCTCCACCTTAACGCTACCTCAGCGGCTTCCTCAGTTCAAGGTTTGTCGGTTCCAAAATCTGTACAGGCCCACTCTACTAGGTCGGTGTGTTCTTCCTGGGCGGCTGCTCGGGCTGTCTCGGCTTTACAGCTCTGCCGAGCGGCTACTTGGTCTGGTTCGAACACGTTTGCTAAGTTCTACAAGTTCGATACTTTGGCCTCTGAGGACCTTCTGTTTGGTAAATCAGTTCTGCAGCAACCTCAGCACTCTCCCCTCGGTTTGGGAGCTTTGGTACATCCCCATGGTACTAAATGGAACCCGAGTATCCTCTAGGACGTAAGTGAAAATAGGATTTTAATTACCTACCGGTAAATCCTTTTCTCATAGTCCGTAGAGGATACTGGGCGCCCGCCCGGTGCTTTGTTCTTCCTGCATTGTTACTTTGTTAAGTATTGTTGGTTCAGCTGTTGCTGTTCCTGTTTAAAGTTGGGTTAGCATAGCGTTCCTCTGTTTGTGTTTGCTGGTTCGGAATCTCACCACTATCTTTAGCTATCCTTTCCTAGACTGAGTCTGGTAGTAGGGGCATAGAGGGAGGAGCCAGTCCACACTATCAAATTCTCAAAGTGCCCATGGCTCCTAGTGGACCCGTCTATACCCCATGATACTAAATGAAACCCCAGTATCCTCTACGACTACGAGAAAAGGATTTACCAGTAGGTAATTAAAATCCCATTTTACATTGTATGTCTAGCAAGTTGCTATGGATGCTTACATAAAGGAGATCAAAATTAGGATGACACGAGTTATGTAGGTATGTCATACATATAGTAAAGGTGCATTCACAAAAAATACTTTTCAGTGTTAAGATGTATGTTTGTGCTCGACCCATTTATTAGAATCGCAGCACCAGCATAAATCTTGCTAAAAAGTTATAGTAGCACCAGTGCTGGCAGCTGCAAAATCAAGAGACAAGAATTGTGGGGTTTAGGGTTTTTTTTTTCCCTCTGTTAACGTTTTTTAATTAAAATGTGCCCCAGCTTTATTAAACCATTCCCCTGCTGTAATTTGTCTGTGCAGAGAGCCCTTGACTTGGGTTTGATAGGCATATTTGCATGCCATACTATGTATCGGCGGAATTTCATTGCCCAAAGCTCTCCCTCCACTTACATTGACTCATAATTTCTAATTAAATAAAAAAAATCATTGCGAGATTTCTAATTGATTGGTAGTTGTGTGTTGATGAACCGAAGAAGCCTTTAAACATATACGCCTTTCGGGCACATAACACTCTCTGTTCTCACTCAAACAGCTCTTAAATCTATAAAGCTTCTCTATTCATATAAGTGTGTCTCTGAAGTCAATGGTTCCCAAACTTCAAAGGTTTATTTATGTGGTAGTAGACACAGTTTTGCAGCCAACACTGGTTTTTCCTCTCATACTGACCAGAGAAACAAGAATGAAAACTAAAGAGATGAGTGTGTGGTGGGAGCAGTTGGGAAACTAAATAAAGGGAAATGAATGGAATGAATGCACACAAAGGAGGGGACAGAGTGATCAACACTGGGGAGACAGAGCAAATAATACAAAGATGTCAGAAAATTAGAGCTGGAGCTAAGACACTGGAAGAGGATTTGCTAAACACGGGGGACCTGTGAGTGGGAAGCCATGCGGATGAGGAGCAGTAGAATATACAGGAAGAGCAGATGGTGAGGCACTGCCTCTCTCTAAGATAATAGGCAGCACTTGGTCAGCCTAAATAATTTGATTTGGTCTTGAATCACCAGTATGTTGCACCACTACAGCTGGAGTGCCAAAGGTTCCCCATCACTGCTCTAGGGCATCCAGTTTGGGAACCACTCCCTGAAATGCTTCCACTGGTTTCATATCTAAGCAGACCTGCCATTCAGTATTACATTTCCCTTCCATGAACTTGAGGGAAAGCAAAATAAAACGAAGTTTAGTGGATAAATGAATTGTGTTTCAGTGTGTCACATAAAATGTTTTATTGATGAGTATGTCCAAGTATGCAGTTAGATTTCATTTAGGTTCACTTTTAAGGTTATATTTTAAGTTACTTATTTGCAAATGTATTTCTTAAATGTATGTATCTAATTACAAAAGCAATATTTACAGGTTTTCTTAAAATGCATTAGGTTTATAAATTCTAATCACAATTGTAAGCAAAATAAACACTGACAAAATATGGATTTATGGTGATGAGCAACATGATATTCTTGTTTTATAGATTACCATTCACCATGAATTATGAAAATCCACCACCATATGTAGGGGTCAATCCATCTGCTCCTTACCCACCATATGGACATCCCCAAGGTGGCCCAGGCCCAGCTCCATATCCTGGTTATCCCCCCGGTCCAGTAGGATACCAGCCAGGGCAGCCTGGCTACCAAGAATATCCTCAATATGGTTGGCAGGGTGGTCAACCTCCTGCACCAGTTTATGTGGAGGCTCCTAAAAACACAGGTATGAAACTTCTGAAATTACTTAGTACCAAGTGATATTTCTATGTGGATAGTCAGTACACTGACTTAAGTGTTTTAAGACTGTTCTCATCTGATAGTAGATGCCTTGTAATATAATATTATATCTTACTAAAGCAGAGGTGAGTGTGGACTGTATTAATTTGGAGTACTTTCTTCCAAATCTTGTTTATACATCAGGGCTGAAATGTGCTGTGTAATCTGTGTTCAGATCAAGCTGACATTAGACCAGGTATTTGTCATTGATCCAAACAGGAGAGTGCCCACACCATTAAACTACAAGCTTAATGGGTCGGGAATTGTGTGTGCTAAAGAAGGTCTCTGCCCTGTGTGACAAGAACACTGGGATAGTGTTTGAGGGCAGGTATGTTTGTCCCAGGTTCTTGTCTTTCATGTTTTAGAAAATGAAAACTTCTAGGCAAGGTATTTTCTTTTGGTGTTTGTTTTATTTTCGGTATAATAAAACTGGCTGGGGCCAGTTGTACCAGAAACTGGACTTGTGTGGTTCCTCAGCTGCTGCGTGCTGCCATTTACCCCAGGAAACGGCACCTTGAACCCTTACAGTGTACAACTTGGTGTAGAATGCGAGCATGCCGTTCTGCGCATAAGTGAAAGCAGCAGCTTTGTGAGGCCTGCAGAAAACAGTGGTTTATGCAGATACAGCCCAGTGTGAAGTTACTGAGACTCGCCCTGAGGATTTGATATATGTCCTGGGTGAAAGCAGCTACAAAGCCGCCTGAAAAGTCTGTCGACATGGAGGAACTGCTCAAAGCCTTGCTGCAAGCTACAGCGGCTCAGCAGGAGGCCAACAGACAGCAGTAGGTGGCAATGGAGGAAAATTGGAGACTACAGCGAGAGGCCTTAACAGAAGTGGTGCAGAGCCTTGCAGCCCGGATTGGAGATATGGCCGTCAGTGCTCCGACCAGCTCTAGTTCTATACGGGCCAGTCACTTCCTGCAGAAAATGACAGAGGCTGATGATGTGGAGGCCTACCTGACCACGTTTGAAAGGACTGCCGAGCGTGAGAACTGGCCGAAGGCACAGTGGGCCAGTCTGCTGGCACCTTTTCTGTCAGGTGAGCCCCAAAAAGCGAACTTTGATTTAAGCCCTGCTGAGGCTCGGGACTATGATAAACTAAAGACTGAGATCCTGACCCGCCTGGGAGTCACGCTGTCAGTACGAGCACAAAGGGTGCACCGTTGGGTGTACGCCATGGAGAAGCCTCCTTGCTCCCAGATGCACAACCTTATTCAGCTAACAAAAAAATGGTTACAGCCAGAGACATTAACTGGTCCCCAGATGGTTGAAAGAGTCGTCATGGACCGCTACTTGAGATCTTTGCCCATGGTCCTGCGCAAGTGGGTGAGCCATGGAAACCCGGGTACTGCTGACCAATTAGTGGACATGGTAGAGAGGTATTTGGCAGCCGAGGAACTACTGATGACCACCCCGCAACCCATAGATCCTCGACAGCGCCCTTCAGTAAAGACTGGTAAGACTGTTCCGTGGGAAAACGTTGCTGGGCGGTTAAGAGAACGCAAGGCTGGAGAGACTGTAAACACTGGTCCTGGAGACAGGCCAATGGGGCTAGAACGGTCTATGCTGCCCAAACGGGTTGATAATCGTGTGGTTAAATGTTTTAGGTGTGGTATGCCAGGTCATGTTATTGCCAATTGCCCAGTCACGCAAGAACCCATGCAATGTGATGCTGCCTTTGAATGTCGCAGAATGTCTTTCTTTGCTAGGTTAGCCTGTACTGTGGTACCTTCACCAGAGCTGGAAAAACAAATGTGTGATGTGTTCTTAGATGATAACCGGGTAGAGGCCTTGCTAGATTCAGGAAGTTTAGTTACCCTCGTGAAAGCTGGGTTAGTGAACCCCTTAAAGGTCCAGCAAATACCTATTGGGGTAACTTGCATACATGGGGATACCCAACATTATGTCACTGCTGAAGTGAATATAGAAACTTGTTGTGGGTCAGCAATTGTTAAAGTAGGACTGTGGTCCCCACCTTGGTGCATGAGGCCATAATAGGGAGGGATTTTCCTCATTTTTGGAAACTGTGGGAATCACGGTTATCAACAGATGTGAGAAGTAAAGAGCCAGTTGATAATACCGGTGATTTTATGGATGTACGTGTGTCTTCGGAACTTTCTGACCCTTTGCCTTTTGCTAGTTTGGCTGGGGAAGGGACAGATGGGGAGTCCAGTGAGGACCCTCTTGCTGGGAACAGAGACATAGTAGTTAGAACTGAAAGCGTGCCTGACCTGGAGGTAAAGAAGGATCTGTTTGCGTCTGAACAGTTAAAGGATCCTACCTTAATAAAGGCTAGAGAGAATGTTAAGGTTGTTAAATGGGGAACCTGTGGTACCAGGTGACAGGGTTACGTATCCCCACATGGCCATCTGTAATGAGCTCTTGTACCACATTGTCAAAAGGGGTGAGGATGTGGTGGAACAGCTGGTAGTTCCCCAGCCTTATTGGAGAACGGTACTAGATTTAGCTCATAGTCACGTTACCGCAGGACATTTAGGGGCAGAAAAAACCACTGAAAGAGTTTTACAAAGGTTCTTTTGGCCAGGGGTTTATAAAGAAGTGTCTGAATATTGTTCTTCCTGTCCTGAATGCCAGTATCATGCCCCTAGACCCCATTTCAGGGGCCCACTAGTTCCCATGCCTATTATAGAGGTCCCGTTTGACAGAATAGCCATGGATCTCGTGGGGCCCTTGTTAAAGTCTGCTCGGGGCCATCAGTATATCCTGGTAATTATGGACTATGCCACTCGATATCCTGAGGCTGTCCCTTTACGCACTATCACAACCAAGGCGATAGCTAGGGGAGCTGGGGCAGGTTTTTAGTAGAGTGGGAATACCAAAAGAAATTTTGACTGACCAAGGTACTACATTTATGTCAAGGATCATGAAAGAATTGTGCAAATTATTTAAGGTCACTCACCTCAGGACGTCCATCTACCATCCCCAAACTGACGGGTTGGTGGAAAGGTTTAATAAACATTAAAAAGTATGTTAAAAAAGGTTGTTGAGAGAGATGGGAAAAACTGGGATTGTTTGTTGCCCTACTTGTTAATGGCCATCATAGAGGTTCCTCAGTCCTCTACGGGGTTTTCTCCATTTGATTTGTTGTATGGTAGACACCCCAGAGGGCTGTTGGAATTGCCAAAGAGACGTGGGAAGGACAGCCCACTCCTTATAGAAGCGTTATTGAACATGTAACACAAATGCAGGATAGGTGTTATGCACACCAGTGCCTGCAGGAATGTACTGGTGTTTGAACTGTTATACACACCAGTGCCTGCAGGAATGTACTGGTGTCTGAACAGAGAGGTATGCAAAACAAATGAACTCACAGACAGACTGGGAAATATGACATAACGTACACAGAAGGTGATAGGGTAACAAAACCAACACAGAGTGAACAGAGAAGCCCAGAGGCTAAGAAACTGGGTGTCTCCCTAGTATTAGAAATGCTCAGATGGAAAAAGCAAGATGTTGTGTTTTAATACGTAGAGAACCCGAAATGCTGTTGCTAAGGGCAACAGCAAAACCCTAAAGGGTTACCAACGGGTGTGGCAGTAAACTCCTTGGTCAGAGATGGAATAATAGACACAAGGAGAGTCTCCACAATCCTAATTCTCACTTGCAGGGCCCAGGTTCAGCTTACTGCCACTAAACTGACACATGGACGCCCTGCACAGTGAGAGAGGATTATGCAGGCAGGTCTGAAAGTACAGCCACAAACCTGCTGGGTTCACAGAATAGCAAAAGAACCTCAGCAGGCTAAACGACTGACTCCAGTCTTACTGCTAGGTCTGGATTGGCAGAGTGTAGTACCAAATGCCCAGGCCTATTTGCAGTAAGCAACAACAAAATACAAAGCTACACAGTACTGGCTAACTTTCAGGAACTGACTAACCAACAAAGATTCAGCAGCATCTGCTTAACCTGAGAAGAGGCCTTATAAAGCAGGTGCTGTCCACGCCCCCCTCAGACCTCACAGACTGTGAGCACAAAAACCAGCACCGGATCCCATGCCTGTAACCACTGCACAGCAAAAGACCCGAACCGGAGTATCAGCTGCGCTCAGGTTACTCCGCTAGCACTTGTCTCCCGGTTGCCATGACGACGTGGCAGCACAGGGCAGGAGACCCTAACAATAGGATTGCAGCCTTGGTACCTATTGTCAGAGAGCACATGGAACAGGCCCAAAGTGCTCAACAGAGGGTATATAACCAGAGTGCCAAGATACGGGAATTTGCTCCTGGAGATAGAGTTCTTGTTTTGGTACCCACTGTGGAAAGCAAATTCCTAGCTAAATGGCAGGGTCCATTTGAGATTAGGGAAAAAGTGAATGAGGTTAATTACAAAGTATACCAACCGGGAAAGAGAAAACCCGAACAAATCTACCATGTTAACTTAATCAAACCCTGGAAAGATAGGTTGTCTCTGTCAGCAGGGCCTTGCCCTTCGGTGTCTTCACCTCGGTTGCTTCCCGCAGTAAAAGTGTCAGAGACATTATCAGCTGATCAGAACAATCAGGTTAAAGAATTTCTCATCCAAAATAGGGAGATATTTTCAGAGCTGCCTGGCCGAATGACCATAATAAAACATGACATTGTCACAGAACCAGGGGTCAGGGTTCATTTAAAGCCATATAGGATTCCTGAAGCTCAGCGAGAAGCTGTTTCTAAAGAAGTTAAAACCATGTTAGAACTTGGAGTCATAGAGGAATCTAACAGTGAGTGGTCCAGTCCCATAGTTCTCATCCCGAAGCCCGACGGTAGCATACGCTTCTGTAATGACTTTCGTAAGTTAAATGAGGTGTCCAAGCTTAACGTGTACCCCATGCCCCGTGTGGATGAGCTTATAGAAAGGCTGGGAACAGCCAGATTTCTCACCACGTTGGACCTGACCAAAGGTTACTGGCAAATACCTTTATCTGATAGCGCAAAAGAAAAAACAGCCTTTTCGGTTCCGGAGGGGCTGTACCAGTATAAGATGTTACCCTTTGGGTTGCATGGGGCTCCAGCAACCTTTCAACGGGCGATGGATAAAATTTTGAGGCCCCATAGAAAATATGCAGCTGCCTATTTGGATGATGTGGTAATTCACAGTACAGACTGGGGGTCCCATTTGGTTAAAGTACAAGCAGTACTGGACTCAACCAGAGAGGCAGGGTTAACTGCTAACCCAAAGAAGTGCTGCCTCGCAATGGAGGAGGTCAAATACTTGGGCTTCACCATAGGCAGAGGTCTAATTAGGCCCAATTGAATAAAATTGATGCTATTCAAAACTGGCCTCGTCCAGTGAATAAAAAACAGATAAGGGCTTTTTTTGGGAATAACTGGGTACTATAGACGGTTTATTCCCAATTTTGCGACCACAGCGGTGCCGTTGTCAGACCTTACCAAAGGGAAGCAGTCAAATATGGTGAAATGGAACCCTGATGCAGAAAAAGCATTCCAAGCGTTAAAAGTGGCTTTGTGTTCACAACCGGCATTGATAACACCAGATTTTTCAAAAGAATTTGTGGTACAGACAGATGCCTCAGAGGTAGGGATAGGCGCTGTGCTGTCCCAAACCAGAGATGGGGACGAACACCCTATCATTTATTTGAGTAGGAAACTCAATGAGCATGAAAAAAGGTATGCCATTGTGGAAAAGGAGGCTTTGGCCATTAAGTGGGCACTAGATACCTTGAGATATTACCTCTTGGGTAGACAATTCAGACTAGTGACAGATCATGCCCCTTTAAAATGGATGTATGTAAATAGAGGCAAGAATGCTCGTGTAACTAGATCAGAGGTTCTCAAACTCGGTCCTCGGGGGCACACACTGTGCATGTTTTGCAGGTAAACCAGCAGGTGCACAGGTGTATTAATTACTCAGACCCATTTTAAAAGGTCCACAGGTGGAGCTAATTATTTCACTTGCGATTCTGTGAGGAGACCTGCAAAACATGCACTGTGTGTGCCCATGAGGACCGAGTTTGAGAACCTCTGAACTAGATGGTTTCTAGCGTTGCAAGATTTTAAGTTCACTGTCGAACATAGGCCGGGTACACAATTGGCCAACGCAGATGCATTGTCCCGCATCTTCTGTTTGGGGGCTACAAGTGTTCCGGCCCCTAGGTCGAAACAGGGGAGGGGGATATGTGACAAGAACACTGGGATAGTGTTTGAGGGCAGGTATGTTTGTCCCAGGTTCTTGTCTTACATGTTTTAGAAAATGAAAACTGCTAGGAAAATGCTTTTGTTTTGTTAGAACCTTTTCACTTTGCTGGAAAAGCTGGATAAGGGCCCTGAGAGAGAGATAAGGCGAGTTCCAGACACTGGGCCCAGTTTGGATCTTCGGCCTCACAGAGGGCTAATCAGGGCTTTCAGCTGTGCAAGAGCCTTATAGGGCTTCTAGCTTGATTAATGTGTGCAGACTGCCTGGGAAGACTGCAGTATCTCTGTGAGAGAAACGCGCTTCCTGATACAAGTGAGCTATACAGTGTTTACTGGAGAACTCTGTGTTTTTGTTTAGTGATAGTTAGGAACATCTTGTGTTTAGTTAGGGCCGGACAGGCAAGGTATTTTCTTTTGGTGTCTATTTTATTTTCGGTATAATAAAACTGGCTGGGGCCAGTTGTACCAGAAACTGGACTTGTGTGGTTCCTCAGCTGCTGCGTGCTGCCATTTACCCCAGGAAACGGCACCTTGTACCCTTACAGTGTTACACCTGTTATTGGCAGTGTCGACTGTGTATTAAGCATATTGTATAACCATTTAATTAGGCATATAGGCACAGATTTATTAAGCCTTGGGAGTGATAAATTGCACGGTGATTAAGTACCACCCAGTCAGCTCCTAACTGTCATTTTTCAAACCCAGCCTGTAATATGACAGTTATGAGCTGGCTGATTGGTACTTTATCACTGTGCAATTTATCACTCTGCAAGGCTTGATAAATCTTGGCCATAGTTATCAAATTGTTTTTAAAATGATTCACATTTTTGTTTCCATCTCTGAGCTTAATGACTATGGGGAACATATACTAAGCAGTGATAAAAGTGGAGAAGCTGCACATGGCAACCAATCAGCATAGAGGTAACATTTATAATTTGCATACTATAACAGTATCAGAGCTGTTGATTGGTTGCCATGGGCAAATTCTCCACTGGCTCACTTTTATCACTGCTTAGTACATGTCCCCCTTAGCCTTTTAATACAGTTTCAAATTAATCTAATTCGCCCCCAAATTATATTCTTCCATTTGGAATCACAGGAACGACTGCAGTTATACAGAACTCCTCTCCACACCTTTTCTACACTGAACTGAATAACTATTGTACAACGCCCAGTACTTGGAAACTAGTCCGTAACCCAATATTATTCTAACTTTTAAAAAAAAAAATTAAGTAAAGTGCTGACTTATTAAGCATTACTGTACATTGAAGAAACCATGACACGAACTACATAAAATTTGACTCAAACGTAAAGTTATCTGTGCCCAAATACATTTGCAGTCTAAGACATGAGTAATGCTTGATACACAAGGCAAAGGAATATCAGTTGTAGTTGCTGGTCCACGTGACTATTGTAAAGCAGTAGTGTTGCCATTCGCCAATAATAAATCAGTCACCAGTATTTTATTTAAGCTACTGATGGTAGGTCATGGTTGGAACTTCTACCGTAAGTTTTCCCAACAGGTCATGTTTTGATTATATCTGTTTGTGGAAATAGGAGGATATAATTAGTGACACAGCAAAATAAATAATCTCACCTGTGCATGACTAAAGAAATCCACAAAACCTGACCTGTTGGGGTTCCTTGAGGCCCTGATATTAAGAACCACTGTTGTAAAGAACCCTGTCCTTTGTGTGATAACACTTCTTGGCACGACTGAGTACTTTTTTTTCCACTGCCAATATTTTTTATTTTTTTGAGAATCACTGGTGCAGTTTAACATGGTAACTGGACTGCAGTTCAATTGCAGGAACTAAAATCATTTATGTAACACAGGTCTTAGTTGGTCAGAGAATGGGATTCTTACTGAGCATCTGAAAAATTTCTGTGTACTGGATGTCACGGTCCTTTGCTGATTCAACTCATTTCTTACCAGCATGTCACATACTTTCGTCTGGAGCATACACGTCATCACTAGTGCCACTGCCTTGTGGTGTTCCTCAAGGTTCTATACTAATCCCCCATATTTTTTACAGTAATCATGATACCACTCGCTGAAATCAGATGTCATGACCTGGTCTACCAGGTACTCAGAACCCAATAACAACCCTAAATGGCTGTCTAACTGAGTTCAATGAGTGGATGAGTGCCAGTTGGGTGCGACTGTATCCTGATAAAACAGATGTCCTTTTGATAGGCATCCAACTGGACTTACGCTTGTGGGTTCAGAATTACAACATTTTCTCTAACGTCCTAGTGGATGCTGGGGACTCCGAAAGGACCATGGGGAATAGCGGCTCCGCAGGAGACTGGGCACAAAGTAAAAGCTTTAGGACTAGCTGGTGTGCACTGGCTCCTCCCCCTATGACCCTCCTCCAAGCCTCAGTTAAGATTTTGTGCCCGAACGAGAAGGGTGCAATCTAGGTGGCTCTCCTGAGCTGCTTAGAGTAAAAGTTTAAATAGGTTTTTTATTTTCAGTGAGACCTGCTGGCAACAGGCTCACTGCATCGAGGGACTAAGGGGAGAAGAAGCGAACTCACCTGCGTGCAGAGTGGATTGGGCTTCTTAGGCTACTGGACATTAGCTCCAGAGGGACGATCACAGGCCCAGCCATGGATGGGTCCCGGAGCCGCGCCGCCGGCCCCCTTACAGATGCTGAAGCAAGAAGAGGTCCATAAATCGGCGGCAGAAGACTTTCCTGTCTTCATAAGGTAGCGCACAGCACTGCAGCTGTGCGCCATTGCTCTCAGCACACTTCGGTCACTGAGGGTGCAGGGCGCTGGGGGGGGGGCGCCCTGGGAAGCAATGAATTTACCTTATTTGGCAAAAAATACATCACATATAGCTCCTGGGCTATATGGATGTATTTAACCCCTGCCAGTTTTCCAGTAAAAAGCGGGAGAAGAGCCCGCCGTGAAGGGGGCGGGGCCTATCTCCTCAGCACACAGCGCCATTTTTCCCACACAGCTCCGCTGGTAGGAAGGCTCCCAGAATCTCCCCTGCATCCTGCAACTACAGAAACAGGGTAAAAAAGAGAGGGGGGCACTTATTTGGCAAAATAACAGATATAAGCAGCTATAAGGGATAGACACTTATTGTAAGGTTGTCCCTATACATATATAGCGCTCTGGTGTGTGCTGGCAAACTCTCCCTCTGTCTCCCCAAGGGGCTAAGTGGGTCCTGTCCTCTATCAGAGCATTCCCTGTGTGTGTGCTGGGTGTCGGTACGTGTGTGTCGACATGTATGAGGAGGAAAATGATGTGGAGGCGGAGCAATTGCCTATAATGGTGATGTCACCCCCTAGGGAGTCGACACCTGAATGGATGGCCGTAATTAAGGAATTACGTGACAGTGTCGGCACGTTACAGAAAACTGTTGACGACATGAGACAGCCGGCAGCTCAGTTAGTGCCTGTCCAGGCGTCTCAAACACCGTCGGGGGCTATTAAACGCCCGTTACCTCAGTGGGTCGACACGGACCCAGACACAGACACTGACTCCAGTGTCGACGGTGAAGAAACAAACGTATTTTCCAGTAGGGCCACACGTTACATGATCACGGCAATGAAAGAGGTTTTGCACATCTCTGATACTGCAAGTACCACAAAAAGGGGTATTATGTGGGGTGTGAAAAAACTACCCGTAGTTTTTCCTGAATCAGATGAATTGAATGAAGTGTGTGATGAAGCGTGGGTTACCCCCGACAAAAAACTGCTAATTTCTAAAAAATTATTGGCACTATATCCCTTCCCACCAGAGGTTAGGGCTCGTTGGGAAACACCCCCTAGGGTGGATAAGGCGCTCACACGCTTATCAAAACAAGTGGCGTTACCGTCTCCAGAAACGGCCGCCCTTAAGGAGCCAGCAGATAGGAGGCTGGAAAATATCCTTAAAAGTATATACACACATACTGGTGTTATACTGCGACCAGCAATCGCCTCAGCCTGGATGTGCAGTGCTGGGGTGGCTTGGTCGGATTCCCTGACTGAAAATATTGATACCCTGGACAGGGACAATATATTATTGACTATAGAGCATTTAAAGGATGCATTCCTATATATGCGAGATGCACAGAGAGACATTTGCACTCTGGCATCAAGAGTAAGTGCGATGTCCATTTCTGCCAGAAGAGGATTATGGACGCGACAGTGGTCAGGGGATGCGGATTCCAAACGGCATATGGAAGTATTGCCGTATAAAGGGGAGGAGTTATTTGGGGGCGGTCTATCGGACCTGGTGGCCCCGGCAACGGCTGGGAAATCCACCTTTTTACCCCAAGTCACCTCGCAGCAGAAAAAGATACCGTCTTTTCAGGCTCAGTCCTTTCGTCCCCATAAGGGCAAGCAGGCAAAAGGCCACTCATATCTGCCCCGGGGCAGAGGAAGGGGAAAAAGACTGCAACAGACAGCTTCTTCAAACGAACAGAAGCCTTCCCCCGCTTCTGCCAAGTCCTCAGCATGACGCTGGGGCCTTACAAGCGGACTCAGGCACGGTGGGGGCCCGTCTCAAGAATTTCAGCGCACAGTGGGCTCACTCGCAAGTGGACCCCTGGATCCTGCAGGTAGTATCTCAGGGGTACAAATTGGAATTCGAGATGTCTCCCCCTCGCCGGTTCCTGAAGTCTGCTTTACCAACGTCTACCCCCGACAGGGAGGCGGTATTGGAAGCCATTCACAAGCTGTATTCCCAGCAGGTGATAATCAAGGTACCCCTCCTACAACAGGGAAAGGGGTATTACTCCACGCTGTTTGTGGTACCGAAGCCGGACGGCTCGGTGAGACCCATTTTAAATCTGAAAGCCTTGAACACTTACATAAAAAGGTTCAAGTTCAAGATGGAGTCACTCAGAGCAGTGATAGCGAACCTGGAAGAAGGGGACTACATGGTGTCTCTGGACATCAAGGATGCTTACCTCCATGTCCCAATTTGCCCTTCTCACCAAGGGTACCTCAGGTTTGTGGTACAGAACTGTCACTATCAGTTTCAGACGCTGCCGTTTGGATTGTCCACGGCACCCCGGGTCTTTACCAAGGTAATGGCCGAAATGATGATTCTTCTTCGAAGAAAAGGCGTCTTAATTATCCCTTACTTGGACGATCTCCTGATAAGGGCACGGTCCAGAGAACAGTTAGAGGTCGGAGTAGCACTATCTCAAGTAGTACTACGACAGCACGGATGGATTCTAAATATTCCAAAATCGCAGCTGATTCCGACGACACGTCTGCTGTTCCTAGGGATGATTCTGGACACAGTACAGAAAAAGGTGTTTCTCCCGGAAGAGAAAGCCAGGGAGTTATCCGACCTAGTCAGGAAACTCCTAAGACCAGGCCAGGTATCAGTGCACAAGGGTCCTGGGAAAGATGGTGGCTTCTTACGAAGCGATTCCATTCGGCAGATTCCACGCAAGAACTTTTCAGTTGGATCTACTAGACAAATGGTCCGGATCGCATCTTCAAATGCATCAGCGGATAACCCTGTCTCCAAGGACAAGGGTGTCTCTCCTGTGGTGGTTACAGAGTGCTCATCTCCTAGAGGGCCGCAGATTCGGCATTCAGGATTGGGTCCTGGTGACCACGGATGCCAGCCTGAGAGGCTGGGGAGCAGTCACACAGGGAAAAAATTTCCAGGGCTTGTGGTCAAGCATGGAAACGTCACTTCACATAAATATCCTGGAACTAAGGGCCATTTACAATGCCCTAAGTCAGGCAAGGCCTCTGCTTCAGGGTCAGCCTGTATTGATCCAGTCGGACAACATCACGGCAGTCGCCCACGTAAACAGACAGGGCGGCACAATAAGCAGGAGGGCAATGACAGAAGTGGCAAGGATTCTTCGCTGGGCGGAAAATCATGTGATAGCACTGTCAGCAGTGTTCATTCCGGGAGTGGACAACTGGGAAGCAGACATCCTCAGCAGACACGATCTTCACCCGGGGGAGTGGGGACTTCACCCAGAAGTCTTCCACATGATTGTAAACCGTTGGGAAAAACCAAAGGTGGACATGATGGCATCTCGCCTCAACAAAAAACTGGACAGATATTGCTCCAGGTCAAGGGACCCTCAGGCAATAGCTGTGGACGCTCTGGTAACACCGTGGGTGTTACCGGTCAGTGTATGTGTTCCCTCCTCTTCCTCTCATACCAAAAGTACTGAGAATCATAAGAAGGAGAGGAGTAAAGACTATACTCGTGGCTCCGGATTGGCCAAGAAGGACTTGGTACCCGGAAATTCAAGAGATGCTCACGGAAGACCCGTGGCCTCTACCTCTAAGACAGGACTTGCTCCAGCAGGGACCATGTCTGTTCCAAGACTTACCGCGGCTGCGTTTGACGGCATGGCGGTTGAACGCCGGATCCTGAAGGAAAAAGGCATTCCGGATGAAGTCATCCCTACCCTGATCAAAGCCAGGAAGGATGTAACCGTACAACATTATCACCGTATTTGGCGTAAATATGTTGCGTGGTGCGAGGCCAGGAAGGCCCCTATGGAGGAATTTCAACTGGGTCGATTCCTGCATTTCCTGCAAACAGGACTGTCTATGGGCCTCAAATTAGGGTCCATTAAGGTTCAAATTTCGGCCCTGTCGATATTCTTCCAAAAAGAACTAGCTTCTGTTCCTGAAGTTCAGACGTTTGTCAAGGGAGTTCTGCATATACAGCCTCCTTTTGTGCCTCCAGTGGCACCTTGGGATCTCAATGTAGTGTTGGGATTCCTAAAATCACATTGGTTTGAACCACTCACCACTGTGGACTTGAAATATCTCACATGGAAAGTGGTAATGCTGTTAGCCCTGGCTTCAGCCAGGCGTGTATCAGAATTGGCGGCTTTATCCTATAAAAGCCCTTACCTAATTTTTCATACGGACAGGGCAGAATTGAGGACTCGTCCTCAATTTCTCCCTAAGGTGGTTTCAGCATTTCACTTAAACCAACCTATTGTGGTGCCTGCGGCTACTAGGGACTTAGAGGATTCCAAGTTGCTGGACGTAGTCAGGGCCCTGAAAATATATGTTTCCAGGACGGCTGGAGTCAGAAAATCTGATTTGCTGTTTATCCTGTATGCACCCAACAAGCTGGGTGCTCCTGCTTCTAAGCAGACGATTGCTCGTTGGATTTGTAGTACAATTCAGCTTGCACATTCTGTGGCAGGCCTGCCACAGCCAAAATCTGTAAAAGCCCATTCCACACGGAAAGTGGGCTCATCTTGGGCGGCTGCCCGAGGGGTCTCGGCTTTACAACTTTGCCGAGCAGCTACTTGGTCAGGGGCAAACACGTTTGCTAAATTCTACAAATTTGATACCCTGGCTGAGGAGGACCTGGAGTTCTCTCATTCGGTGCTGCAGGGTCATCCGCACTCTCCCGCCCGTTTGGGAGCTTTGGTATAATCCCCATGGTCCTTTCGGAGTCCCCAGCATCCACTAGGACGTTGAAGAAAATAAGAATTTACTTACCGATAATTCTATTTCTCATAGTCCGTAGTGGATGCTGGGCGCCCATCCCAAGTGCGGATTGTCTGCATTACTTGTACATAGTTATTGTTACAAAAATCGGGTTATTGTTGTTGTGAGCCATCTTTTCAGAGGCTCCTTCTGTTATCATGCTGTTAACTGGGTTCAGATCACAAGTTGTACGGTGTGATTGGTGTGGCTGGTATGAGTCTTACCCGGGATTCAAAATCCTTCCTTATTGTGTACGCTCGTCCGGGCACAGTATCCTAACTGAGGCTTGGAGGAGGGTCATAGGGGGAGGAGCCAGTGCACACCAGCTAGTCCTAAAGCTTTTACTTTGTGCCCAGTCTCCTGCAGAGCCGCTATTCCCCATGGTCCTTTCGGAGTCCCCAGCATCCACTGCGGACTATGAGAAATAGAATTATCGGTAAGTAAATTCTTATTATTTATGTGCATATTCTTGGCATTGGCCTGTATTGTGGCTTGACAGAACATAGCCAGAATCAAGCACTTAATTCTCTCTAAAGATATGTCAAAAGTCATACATGCATTTGTATCATCTCGAGTAGAATACTGCAATGTCCTCTACCTTGGTCTCCCAGCAAAACAATTGCATCGCTTACAGCTGGCACAAAATGCAGCTGCCAGGTTGTTAACCAGCTAGCCCAGTTACAGCCACATAACACCCATTCTCTACTCCCTCTACTGCTTGTAATATTTCTGCCTGTAATATGGTGAATCTATTTCATGATTGGCTTACTGACTTTTAAAGCCCTATATAACCAAGGCCAAGGTACAAGAAGCAGCTCCTGATTCCATACGACCTCATTTACTGAAATCTGTAGTTTTAACAGTACCTAGAATCTCCCAGAATTCATCTGGGGGTTGAGCTTTTTAGCCATGAGGCTCCAACTCTGTGGAACTCCCTTCCCTGCACACAGTTTGAGAGGCCCCCACAATAGAATCCTCCAAAAACAGACTCAAGACTCTCCTGTGTACTCAAGCATTTTCTTAATGTCCCTTTAATAACCCCATGTTCTCTGTATTTCATGAAAAGTGTTTCTGTATTCTATTGTTTCTGTACTGTATTATGTTCAATCTGTCTGGTAAGCACCTTGAGTCCTATTGCAGATGGAGCGCTATATTAATAGAACTTATTATTGTTAAAAACCCGTAAGACCAAATTACCAACCAGTCGAGAATTGTGCTATAGGCCGGTGCGGATTGGGACTGAATGGTTGCTATGGGGAAAATTATACAATTGGCATCATATAGATGAGATCAAATGGACTATGGGCCTAATTCAGACCTGATCACAGCAGCAAACTTGTTCTCTAATGGGAAAAACCATGGAGGTCATTCCGACCTGATCGCACGCTAGCTATTTTTTGCAGCGCTGCGCTCAAGTCAAAACTCTGCAAACTTGCGTATGCATCGCAATGCGCCGGCGCGTCGTACGGGTACAAAGCAGATCGGTGCTGGGCGAAGGATTTAACAAAGAATCCATTTGCACAGCCGATCGCAAGAAGATTGACAGGAAGAAGGCATTTATGGGTGGCAACTGACCATTTTCAGGGAGTGGTTGGAAAAACGCAGGCGTGTCCAGGCGTTTACAGGGCGGGTGTCTGACATCAATTCCGGGACCGGACAGGCTGAAATGATCGCAGCAGCTGAGTAAGTTCTGAGCACTTGCAAAGCAAAAATACACTCCCCCATAGGCGGCGACTATCTGATCGCAGCGCTGCAAAAAATAGCTAGCGAGCGATCAACTCAGAATGCCCCCCATGTGCGCACTGCAGGTGGGGCAGATATAACGTGCAGAGAGTTAGATTTGGGTGGGGTGGGGTGTGTTTAAACTGAAATCTAAATTGCAGTGTAAAAATAAAGCAGACAGTATTTACCCTGCACAGAAACAAAATAACCCACCCAAATCTAACTGTCTTTGCACGATATATCTGCACATGGTTTTGCCCATTAGAGAACAATTTTGCTGCTGCGATCAGGTCTAAATTAGGCCCCATATGTAGGCGGCATTTACAGAAAAAATATGAAAGATTAAATTTGTTTTTTTTTTATCGCGCTGAGCTAAAATATCTTTAGGTACTGTACCAGTTTACCCTAACTGTAAAATAATGGGGTCCTACTCCACTGTTTCTGGGTCACATCCCATGCATTGCCTTGATCTCACATAGCCAATAGGTGCAGTGCTAGGAGTAGAGAGGAGGGTGGGGACAGGCAGAAGTCGGGACAATAGCAGGTTGGGCAGTGCTGGGGGTTGTTGCGTTAAAGGAGTTTAAGATAGCAGCTGGGATAATACTGTGAAAAGACGGGTTAAGGACAGACAGTACTATGTGAACTGATGGGGGTAGGGAGGGGGTAAGGTAGATGACTAAACACTGGTCCTGGGCCGCCTTTTTGTGGAACGCCCTACTGATTCGACGGCCACCAGAACACCTCCAGTTGAAGGCCTCATTCCCTCCGGGTGCAGGTTGTGTCTGCTGAGGAAATCTTCCCAGTTGTCTACTCCCGGAATGAAGACTGCCGACAACGCCACAACGTGTTTTCCCGCCCAGAGAAGAATTCTTGACATCTGACTTTGCGGCTCTGCTTTTCGTTTCGCCCTGCCGATTTATGTACGTCACTGCCACCACATTGTCCGACTGGACCTGAATGGCCTAATTCTGAAGAAATGATGCCCGCCGAAGGGCGCTCTAGAGAGCCCTGAGTTCCAGGATGTTTATTGGAAGAACGACTTCCTGACTTGACCATCTTCCCTGAAACTGAAACTCAAGCAGTCCATCTTCTTGAGATGCAACGCGAAGATCCGTGGCCTTTACCTCTTCGCCAGGATCTTCTGCAACAGGCCCATTCGTCTGTCAAGACTTACCGCGGCTACGTTTAACAGCATGGAAGTTGAACAGCTGATTCTAGCCAGGAGAGGCATTCCTGACAAGGTCATCCCGACTATGATCCAAGCCAGGAAGGGGGTAATGTCTAAACATTACCACCATATCTGGAAGAAATATGTCTCTTGGTGTGAGAGCAGACAATATTCTGCGGTGGAATTTAATTTGGGACATTTCCTGCTTTTTCTGCAGTCGGGAGTGGATGTGGGCTTACATTTAGGCTCCATAAAGGTCCAGATTTCGGCCTTGTCTATTTTCTTTCAGAAACAATTGGCTTCTCTCCCTGAGGTTCAGACGTTCTTGAAAGGTGTTCTGCACATTCAACCTCCCTTTATGCCTTCCACGGTGCCTCGGGATCTCAATTTGGTGCTGCTGTTCCTCCAACCGGACTGGTCTGAATCGTTATAGGAGGTGGACGTCAAGTACCTTACGTGGTAGACCGTCACACTGTTGGCATTAGCTTCAACGTCTTGTGTGTCTGAGGTGAGGGCATTGTCTTACAAGTGCCCCTACTTAATTTCCATGAGGACAGAGCTGAACTCAGGACTCGTCAGCAATTTCCTCCTAAGGTGGTGTCTGCGTTTCACATCAACCAACCTATTGTGGTTCTGGTTGTTACGGACACCTCTGCTACTTCAAAGTCTTTGGATGTTGTGAGGGCTTTGAAAGTGTATGTAAAGAGAACAGCTCGTCACAGGAAATCGGACTAGCTGTTCGTTCTCTATGATCCCAATAAAATTGGGTGTCCTGCTCCAAAGCAGTCTATTGCAGGCTCATTATGCAGCATGGAGGTTTTATCAAAAGGATAAATGATCGGGCGCTTATATGTGCTATTTCTCTAAGCTGCTGCTATTAATTTGGGGAAGTCACACCCAAAACAAAACTACAAACAAAGAAAACCAGATAGCAGCGCTAATGTGAGAATTGATACCATAGAAGGATTGAGTACTGAATTAGTATTATTTAATCACCATAAAATAATTCATTAACACAAATATCCATAAAATCTAAAATCAATCTTTGATAAAAACGGGGTCATGTGAATAGCTGCCTTTTTTTAGTGTGTAGTCCGTTCCTGTATAATATAGACCGGATAGCAGAAGAGTGAGTAGTCGACACCAGACTGTCAATAAAGGTATTTACCACATTTGGCTGCTGGAGGTAAGAGTCCCTTGAAATGTAATTGTGGGTCCTCACTGCATCGCGGTGTCCTCTTTGGATAAGGAGGAGTGGTGGTGGTCCTGTTGTTTTGAATAGTCGACAATACAGTTCTGCTTGAACAAACGTCCAGTCCTGGTCCGGGCTCACTTAGGCAGTAGATTTTTAAAAGACAAAAACCCCTGTAGATTCCTTCCTTCCTTTATGGTGATTAAATAATACTAATTCAGTACTCAATCCTTCTATGGTATCAATTCTCACATTAGCGCTGCTATCTGGTTTTCTTTGTTTGTCATTATGCAGCATGCTTATTCCACGGCAGGCTTACCATTTCCTGCACAGCTTATATATATATATATATATATATATTTTTTTTTTATATATATATATATATATATATATATATATTGGCCCTCATTCCGAGTTGTTCGCTCGGTATTTTTCATCGCATCGCAGTGAAAATCCGCTTAGTACGCATGCGCAATGTTCGCACTGCGACTGCGCCAAGTAACTTTACTATGAAGAAAGTAATTTTACTCACGGCTTTTTCTTCGCTCCGGCGATCGTAATGTGATTGACAGGAAATGGGTGTTACTGGGCGGAAACACGGCGTTTCAGGGGCGTGTGGCTGAAAACGCTACCGTTTCCGGAAAAAACGCAGGAGTGGCCGGAGAAACGGTGGGAGTGCCTGGGCGAACGCTGGGTGTGTTTGTGACGTCAACCAGGAACGACAAGCACTGAACTGATCGCACAGGCAGAGTAAGTCTGGAGCTACTCAGAAACTGCTAAGTAGTTAGTAATCGCAATATTGCGAATACATCGGTCGCAATTTTAAGAAGCTAAGATTCACTCCCAGTAGGCGGCGGCTTAGCGTGTGTAACTCTGCTAAATTCGCCTTGCGACCGATCAACTCGGAATGAGGGCCCTTGTGATTCCGTGGGGATTATGATGGACATAGCAAAACATGCAAAAGCAAAAAGTATTACTATGGCTTTATATTTCACTGGCACCCAGTGTAATATTAAATTGCCTTGTGGACAGATGGATTCTGGGGCGTTGTGCGTGGATGGTGAGGCAGGGCCTAGAGTCGCACATCTGAGACTGTCGCGTTTGCCGTTGCGGAGCTGGCATGGGCCCAGGCTCTGGGTCGATCGGACTCTGACTTTGTGACGTTTGTAATGCATCAGCAAGAGGATCAGGCTAGAGCTGCTTATGCGCTTATTTCCCCGTTTCTTTTTCCGAGTCGCTTGCTCCTGGCGGTACAACTTCCTAATCAGTGTCTGTTTCTTCTTAGCTCCATACCATGGAGTTTATGGCATTTGAAAAAGTTTCCTCTTACGTGAAACAATTTTTTGAGGATCCTCCGCTGCGCACAACACGTAAGCGTCTTCTTCCAGGGCTACGTTGGAAGTTTACGATTCAGTGGTGGAGGAGGGTAAACTTACAGAGACTACTGTTGTCCTGGAGGGTGAGGACCTAAAGTCTTACTCTAGTCATAGCGTGGAAGACTTCATTGTAGCTGTGTATCACTCATTGGACTGTTTAGATGTGGATTTCCAAGCGGAGGCTGTGGATCAATCCATGCGTCAGCGCCAAAAAGTAGTTACCTTTCAGTCTTCTTCTGGGCTCTCCTATCTCATTGAGGAAGCCTGGAAGTCGCCGGATAAAAAGTTCTCCGTCGCCTGCAAATTTACCTCACTTTATCCACACAGTGGATCATATATCCAAGTTGGAACTGCCTCACAAAGTTTAAGCTGCAGTAGCACATTAAGTTGAACACACGCCTCTTCCTGTTCAGGGCTCCTCATCTTTCAAAGATCCGCTCAGTAAAAAGTAAAAGGTTCTCAAGTCCATTTTAATAGGCTCTGATGTTGTTATCCAACCTTTTATTAGCATCTGCTTGGGTGTCTCGAGCCATGGAGACTTGGGGTAACAAATTAATTGATGGCCTTCAGAGCGATTTCGTCCAGGAACTCCCTTCTGGTTTTGGTGAAACAGCTTCGCGGTGCAGCTGAATATGTGTGTAAGGCCATGCGAGATGGTACTCAGACGGCATTGAAAGTTTCAGTTTCAGCTGTCTTGACCTGAAAGGCTCTTTGGCTCCACGCTTAGACTGTGGATTCTGAATCAAAATGTTCCTTGGAAGCTCTTTTTTTGTTGAATCAGAACAGGATACTATTATTGCCCGGATTACTGGGGGGAAAAGCACTTTTCTTCTCGTAGCTGCCCCTAAACAGATGGGTCCACGTTTCTGAGCCTACTGCTCCTCCTTTTTGTGGTGGAGCATCCACTAGAGGTCAATCAGCCACGGGCTTCTATTTCCCAGGCAGGGGTTCAGCATCAAAGGACAGGTTTTTGTCTGCCAGCCATTTTCGGGAGGAATCTCTTTGATCAGTGATCCACAGTATGGAGATCAATTAATATTGCCTCAGTGGACATCAGGGACGCATATCTTTACGTTCCAATTTGAGCAGGTCATCATTCTCTTCGCAGTTTTGGGTCCGTTCACTGTCAATTCAAGGCTTTACAGTTCGGAATAGCAATGGTTCTTTGTGTTTTTCACGAAGATCATGTTGGTGATGGCGAACCTACTGTGCAAAGAAGGTATCATGAACACATTTTATTTGGACTATCCGCTCATGAAAGCTGATTAACTTTTGCAGTTACAAAAGCTCATAGAATGCAAATTCAAGAACTTTAGGTTCACAGCTGGATCCTGAATTTTGAGAAGTCTCGCCGAATGCCTGGTCTACACCTTCAGATTTTGGGGGTTGCCTTCGACAAATCTCTCCAGTGGGTTTTCTTGTTGGAGTCCAAAAGGCACCCTTCGGGACCATTCATTACTCCAGGTTCCATTGGCAGGTATTCCAGTCGGAAATTCTCCAATATTGGACAGGATGCTCAGCATCTCTCTCGTCTCAGTTTTTCGTTATATCCTACTGCATTGTCCGTCTCTCCATTGGTGGCTGGTTTCTGATCATCTTCTCTAAGGAATGGGTCATTGTGACCATGGACACGAGTCTCCTAGGTCATCCTCTGGTAGCACAGTGTGATCTGAATCTGGTCCTATCCGCTCTCAAACCGGCTTCATTTGAGCCTTTGAATTAGGCAGATCTTTTTTGTATAATTTGATTTTTATTGAAAGAAGACGAAGTACATTGAAATCAACATACACAAATACAATACAATATTCGCAGTAACCTAGACCAGAATTACGTAATAACAATAGTACAGAAGTTGAGCACTTCCAGTAAAGTATCCAGCAAACATTAAACAATTTTCATTCAATGCCAGAACAAATCGTAAGTTGAACCATAAAACTTTATAGAAAAAAGAAAAATAAGAGAGAAAAAGGTAAGGAAAGAGAGAAAGAGAAAAAAGGAAAGGGAGCACCCTGGGAGAAGCATTAATTTCAAAATGTACACCGTGTCAGGAAAACCTCTATTGTAACCATGTTAGGAGATATAAATTTATTAACATCTGTAGTTTTAAAATCTAGCCAGGGGGACCAGGTGGTTCTAAAATCTGAGGATCGGAATACGGAGACAAGAAGTAAATCTTCCATAATCATATAACTATTTATTCTGTGGAACCAATCGCTCCGAGTAGGTGGGGATGAGGATTTCCACGGCACAGGTATAACTGCACGAGCTGCGTTACAAAGATGTTTCAGCAGAGATTTCTTATAACTGGGTACTGAAAGTGAGGAATGACCCAATAGCCAGAACGCCGGGCTTTCTGGCAGTTGAACACATAATATCTTGTTCGAGATCTTTATTACCTCGTTCCAAAAGGGTCTCAAGCGTGGACAATCCCACCATATATGAATCATCGTATTTATTGTTGAGGAGCAACGCTAACATTTGTTTGAGGAAGCAGGGAACATTGTATGAAGAATGGAAGGGTATCTATACCAACGGGTTAGTATTTTATATTGGGTCTCTCTAATCTGAATACATATAGAGCTAGCGTGCGTTTTGAGAAAGATAGATTCCCATTCTTTCTGTGAAAATGTTACATTGAGATCTTTTTCCCATGCGAGGGCAAAAGACAGTTTGGTATCAGATTGGGAATTTTGTAGCATTTTATGTAGGATAGAAACAGTGGTTTAGGTATTGGGGGGATGCGCACAGCTTTTCAAACGGAGTTAATTTGCGGGAAAACGCTGAACGTTCAGATTTAGTTAATATAAAAAGTCAGTCTGTGGGATGTCCCAATTCTCCCTAATCATAGAGAACTGATTCACTTGAGACGCTGCAATCAGCTGACCGACCCTGAAGAGCCCCGCCCCAGTCCAATGAGAAAAATTACGAGGATTAAAACCTGATGGAAACTCATTATTAGCTAAAAAAGAGATCAATGGGCAAGAGGGGGAAGAAATGGAGGGCAGATGTCGTAAATTTTTCCAGACGGCTATCGTTGGAGTGATTGTCGGGTGAGGAGAGGAGAGCCTTGCAAGTCGGGGTAACCAAGGAAAAATCTCATAATGTTGCGACATAGAAAACCCTTCGAGTTTCACCCATTGGGGGTAATTCCAAGTTGATCGCAGCCGGATTTTTGATAGCAATTGGGCAAAACCATGTGCACTGCAGGGGAGGCAGATATAACATGTGCAGAGAGAGTTAGATTTGGGTGGGGTTTGTTCATTCTGCAATCCAATTTGCAGTGAAAAAATAAAGCAGCCAGTATTTACCCTGCACAGAAATAAAATAACCCACCCAAACCTAACTCTCTCTGCAAATGTTTGCCCCCCCCCCCCCCCCCCCCCCCTCCGAAGTGCACATGGTTTTGCCCAATTGCTATCAAAAATCCTGCTGCGATCAACTTGGAATTACCCCCATTGTTTGATATCCCCATTCTTGGTCCAATCGAGCACTCTATTCAATAAAACAGCATTATAATAATTTTTGATATTAGGTAGTTGAATACCACCAGAACTAGTAGATCTTGAAAGAGTAGCGTAACCAATTCTGGGTCTTTTACGGAACCAGACAAACTGTTGAATCAGGTGCTGAAAAGACAGGAACCAAGAATTTGGGATAAAAATCGGTAGAGTTTGGAAGAGGTATAGTAGTTTTGGGAGGGTATTAATTTTAGCTACTAGGCGGATCTTTAGTTACTTGGAAACTGGTATTTCTTTTTGCTATTGCCTCAGCCTGGCATGTTTCTGAGTCAGTGGCTTTGTCTACCAAGTTTCTTTTCACATTTTCCATGACTATAGAGTGGTTTTCCATACGGTTCCAATGTTCCAACCGACTGTTCTTGTTGCTTTTCACTACGGCAAATATACACCCTTGTAGATCATGAAAGCTTTTTAGCTTGCAAAGTAGATCACGGACTCCAAAAGTCTGGCAACCCCTGCAGTAAAGGACCACATCATTTGGAAGGTGAGCCTTTACTGTTCCAAATAGGCATGCTCCTGAGTTATTAAAGCCAGGACGGGAGAAAGATCACCCCCATCTCTGAATTTCATATGATTTCTGCAGTGTTCTCTGCTGTTAACACATTATTACCAGGGATTAACTTCTTAGGTGTCACCACTTCACTACCTTCGATTACCTTTTCACACTCTTAACTCCAGAATTTTGCTCATGTTATTCTAGTGGAGCACACATGTACAGTCTTATAGCTTAGACACTAGTCTCCAATGCTACAAACGTTCTCTCAAAACTCGCCTCTTCATTTGAGTCTTTCAGCCTTCCTAACTCTTCTGCTTTTGCTTCCCTCTCTACTCCCCACTTAATCAGAACCATATTATGTAATTATGTATCATATCATGATGATGACTAGTTGCCCAGCTGGCCACACCTATTTAAGTATTTTAAATTGTGTTTCTATTTTTCTTTCTAGAAAATGCAATTTTTCTACTTTATATGTATGAAGATAGACTTTGGGGCTTACACGTATCACTGGCCATGTCCACACAGCACTGGTCATAGCCCCCCTGCAGCACAAAATACTGTAGCTACTTGATCGTTCAGCCCCAGATACACGTAGCCATTAATCTGGTCCTGCACTAAGTATACACTCTCACATGCGGGCCACTTTTCCCTTGTGTTTTCCTTATAACCACTTTACCGCTGTCTCACCAGCTCTCTCTCTAGCCCATTACTCTTTTCACTGGCCTACTTCACACAACTGCTTTTTATAGCTAATGGTCCCTGTGTTGTCAGTAGCTACATCTGCAGTTCTGTGTTTTATTTATACTCTCACCTTGTTTCCTGTACATTGTATAATTTTTGTATTGTGTAATTCTGAATGGTCTGTTTTTCTCAGTGCATTGTTTAATACTGTTAAATCTATTCTTTGTTCACCATGGGATAGAAGTATTAATGGGCGATATGAGGGAGAAGCGGTATCAGTGGCATTATCTGCGCTGCTACCTACAAGATAGCGCAGCAGTGTGCAGAAGCAGTTTATGAACAGTCAGTGGCACTGACAACTGTAGCTATCTATTTCAAGAGCTGCAGTTGTCCTTGCCTACTGACCACAGCAGGAACAGCTCGCCGGAGGGGAGAGTTTATTTTTAGAGTTTATTTTTTTACAGGAGGCTGTTGGCAACAGCCTGCCTGCAGCGAGGGACTGAGAGGGGGAGCAGTGTCTGCCCTGCGGGGTCTGAGCCACTGTCTCCGCTGACTGGACACTGAGCTCCAGAGGGATTAGATTGTTCCCCGCCACAGGGGACCGCTCACCCCAACAGCATGCCACCACCCTCTTGCAGAGCTGAAGTGTGGCGAGTGAGTCACCATCCCCCCTAACAAGCGGGGGGTCGGTGTGAAGATGGTGGCTTCAGGGTAGGAGCGCAGTATTAACTGCGCTCCCGGACGGCTCAGCAGTACATAGGTGCGGCGCTGTGAGGGGCGCCCTGAGCCAGCGCCTGACCCTACACTGACCAATTCAGCCTGTCGGGGTCTGCGAATCTCAGCCAGCACACAAATCCTCAGCCAGTATAATCTTGAAGAGCGGGAAGACAGTGCCATTAAGGGGGCGGAGTTTCTCAGAGCGGACCCAGCATCGTTTCAGCGCCATTTTCCTGCCTGCAGTCGGATGCAAGTGGAAGATCAGTCCCTCTAGTGCAACTCCAGATATCTGTATGGTACCAGGGGGTTGTAGAAGGGAGGGGAGGCTGTTTAAAGGCTGTGTCACCTATTAAGGGACACAGTCAGCGCTGGTTTAGGGTCTCCCTATACCTGTAATAGCGCTGTGTGTGGGTTGGCTCCAATCTGTGTCTCTCTGCCATTCTTGGGTGGGGGGGGGGGGGGGAGAAACACTGTCTACCCAGTACCCTGAGTGTATGTGGGGTGATTGGTGTGATATTGCAAACATGTCTAGAGACTCTGTTTCATATGCTGCAGAGGATTTATCTTCTCAGGAACATCCTATCCCATGTAATCAGGATTGCACTGTTGTAGCGCAGATCCCAGCTAGAGAACCAGAGTGGTTATCCTCTCTTAGGGGGACTATTTCTCAGATTTCTGAGAGGGTTGCAAGAACTGAGCATGCAACTCAGGTATTGCAATCCTCTATGGTTGTATGGTCTGATACTGCTCCCTCAGGGTCCCCTGCGGTACATTCTCACAAACGTGCACTTGCCAAGGTTATGCAGGATGACACGGACACCGATTCTGACACTGCAGACGGTGATGGGGATGTGTTGAGAGGAACGGCATCACTTGCAAAGGGGGTGCAGTTGATGATTAAGGCCGTACGGGATGTGTTGCACATTTCTGACACAACTCCTGAGCAGGTTGAGGAGGCCTTTTTCACGGACAGTAAAAAGGCCCCTCTCACATTCCCAGCGTCTAAGGAATTAAATGCCATCTTTGAAAAAGCCTGTGAAAATCCAGATCCCTAAGAGGGTTTTGGTTGCTTTTCCCTTCCCAGAGGAAGATAGAAAGAAGTGGGAGTCTCCGCCGATAGTTGACGCCTCGGTCTCCAGGCTGTCAAAACAGGTGGTTTTACCAGTCCCGGGATCTGCCGCGTTGAAGGATCCGGCAGATAGCAAGGTGGATGCTACGCTCAAATCCATTTACACGGCCTCAGGGGCTATATTGTGGCCTACTATTGCCTGTGCATGGATTTCTAAAGCTATAGCCAGGTAGTCAATCACTCTGCAGGAGGACTTGACTATGATGGATAAAGGTGACGTTGATTTAGTTTTACGTAGTAATCAGGATTCTGAAGGGTTTCTGGTAGATTCCATGAAGGTCCTGGGTTCCATAGCTGTGGGGATCTCCTCCATGTCCGTCTCGGCTCGCAGGGGTCTCTGGCTGCGCCAATGGTCTGCGGACGTGGAATCCAGGAAAAGTGTGGAGGGCCTACCCTATACAGGTCAGGCTCTCTTTGAGGAGGTGCTGGATGCGTGGATTGCCACGGCTAGCACGGGTAAGTCTCCTTTTCTCCCCTCAGCTGCACCGGCTACGAAGAAGCCTTTTACACCAGCAACGTTGCATTTCTTTCGGCCCGCGAGGCCTAGAAAGAACAAGCCTTCTCACTATCTTCAGAGGTGGTCGTGCTAAAGGAAAAAAGCTTACTCCCGCAGGTTCCCAAGACCAGAAGCCTGCTTCCGGTACCTCAGTCCTCTGCATGGCGGTGGACAGCACAGCCTGGAGAAAGGTCTGGTGGGAGCAAGACTCCGGCATTTCAGCCACGTCTGGATGTTGTCTGGCCTGGACCCTTGGGTACAGGATATAGTGTCCAGGGGGTACAGGCTGGAGTTTCAAACTCTCCCACCTCACCGTTTCTTCAAATCAGGCTTGCCAGCTCTGCAGGCAGACAGGACAATTCTTCTGGAAGCTATCCGAAAATTGGTAGTGTCCGAGGTCATTGTTCCAGTTCCACCTCATCAGTGGAACAAAGGTTACTATTCAAACCTTTTCGTGGTACCGAAGCCGGATGTTTCGGTACGCCCAATTCTGAACTTAAAATCTTTGAACCCTTATCTCAAGAAGTTCAAATTCAAGATGGAGTCTCTGAGAGCTGTCATCTCAGGACTGACGGAGGGGGAGCTCATTGTGTTCCTGCACATCAAGGATGCATACTCCCACATTCCCATTTGGTCCCAGCATCAGGCATATCTCAGGTTTGCACTGTTAGACGATCACTATCCGTCTCAGGTGCTGCCGTTCGGGCTCTCCACAGCACCGAGGGTCTTCCACAAGGTGATGGCAGAGATTATGGTTCTCCGCAAGCAAGGGGTGAACATAATTCCGTATCTGGACGATCTCCTGATCAAGGCGTTGTCCAGGGAGAAGTTGCTAAGATCCATTGCTCTCACGACACAACTGCTCAAGGAGCACGGTTGGATCCTGAACCTTCCAAAGTCTCATCTGGAGCCGACAAGGAGGCTGTCTTTCCTGGGGATGATCCTAGACACGGAAGTGCAGAGGGTGTTTCTACTGGTGAAGAAAGCATTGGTGATTCAAACAATGGTCCAGGATGTCTTGAAGCCTACCCGGGTATCTGTTCATCAGTGCATCCGCCTTCTGGGGAAGATGGTTGCCTCCTACGAGGCTCTGCAGTACGGAAGGTTTCATGCTCGATCCTTTCAGCTGGATCTCTTGGATCAGTGGTCGGGATCTCACCTACATATGCACCAGAGGATACGTCTGTCACCGAAAGCCAGGATTTTGCTCCTCTGGTGGCTACAACTACCACAACTTCTGGAAGGCGGAAGGTTTTGAGTTCAGGACTGGATCATTTTAACCACAGATGCAAGTCTAAGAGGTTTGGGAGCAGTCGCTCAGGGGTATACCTTCCAAGGAAGGTGGTCGAATCAAGAATCCCTTCTCCCAATAAACATCCTTGAGCTAAGAGCCGTGTACAATGGCCTTCTGCAAGCAGCACATCTTCTACAGGATCGGGCTGTTCAGGTGCAGTCGGACAACGTGACCACAGTGGCCTACATAAACCGACAAGGCGGAACGAAGAGCAGGGCTGCAATGTCAGAGGTGTCAAGAATTCTCCTCTGGGCAGAAAGACAAGCGATGGCGATGTCGGCAATCTTCATTCCGGGAGTAGACAACTGGGAAGCAGACTTCCTCAGCAGACACGATCTCCATCCAGGAGAGTGGGGCCTCCACCCGGAGGTGGTCGAGGAGGTAACCGGTTGGTGGGGGGTTCCTCACATAGACATGATGGCCTCCCGCCTCAACAAGAAGCTGCGGAGGTACTGTTCCAGGTCAAGAGACCCGCAGGCAGTGGCGGTGGACGCACTGGTAACACCATGGGTGTTCACGTCAGTGTACGTGTTTCCTCCACTTCCTCTGATACCAAAAGTTCTTCAACTGGTAAGAAGAACGAAGGTTCTGCCAATCTTCATTGCTCTGGACTGGCCAAGGAGGGCTTGGTACGCGGATCTGCTGGATCTTCTGTTAGAGGATCCAAGGCCCTTACCTCTTTGGGAGGATCTGCTACTGCTGGGGCCGTTTGCTTATCAAGACTTACCACGGCTACTTTTGACGGCATGGCGGTTGAATGCCAGATCTTAGCTCGGAAGGGTATCCAGAGTGAGGTTATTCCTACCTTGATACAGGCTAGGAAGGGGGTAACGTCTAAAATGACCATCAAATTTGGAAAAAATGTTTCTTGGTGTGAATCCAAGAAATTAACTGCGGTGGAGTTTCAACTTGGACGTTTTCTCCTTTTCCTGCAAGTAGGCGTGGATGTGGGCCTGAGATTGGGCTCCATCAAGGTCCAGATCTCTGCTTTGTCCATTTTCTTCCAAAAACAATTGGCTGTCCTCCCTGAGGTTCAGACCTTTTTGAAAGGGGCTCTGCCCATTCAGCCTCCATTTGTGGTGCCAACAGCACCCTGGGATCTTGATGTGGTGTTGCAGTTCCTGCAATCAGCTTGGTTTGAGCCTCTACAGGAGGCTGACATCAAGTTTCTCAAGTGGAAGGCGGTCACTTTGTTGGCCTTAGCTTCTGCCGGAATTGGGGGCTTTGTCTTGTAAAAGTCCCTAACTGATCTTCCATGAAGATAGGGTGGAACTTAGGACTCGTCCGCAGTTCCTGCCGAAGGTTGTTTCAGCTTTTCATATCAATCAACCTATTGTGGTGCCAGTGGCTACTGACTCCTGAATTGCTTCAAAGGTCTTGGATGTTGTGAGGGCTTTGAAGATTTATGTGAAGAGGACGGCTCGTCATAGAAAATCTGACTCTCTGTTTGTCCTCTATGATTCCAAGAAAATTGGGTGTCCTGCTTCTAAGCAGTCAATTTCACGCTGGATCAGGTTCACCATCCAGCATGCGTATACTACGGCAGGATTACCGTGTCCATGATTTGTAAAGGCCCACTCTACTCATAAGGTGGGCTCTTTATGGGCGGCTGCCCGGGGTGTCTCAGCTTTGCCGAGCAGTTACTTGGTCTGGGTCGAACACATATGCTAAGTTTTACAAGTTCGATACATTGTCCTTTGATGACCTCAAGTTTGGTCAAGCAGTCTTGCAGGAGCCTCTGCGCTCTCCCTCCCGTTCTGGGAGCTTTGGTACATCCCCATGGTACTAATATGCAGTGCCGTAACTAGGTGTGTGCGAAGGGGGCATTGCACACAGCGCAATTGCGCTGTGGGCGCCCCATCCGCATCCACACTGATTAGCTGCCACCAGCTGCTGCGCTGCCCGCTATAGTGTACAGTATATTAGTAGCGCTGTGCCCGGCTCATTCCCCGCCGGAGGCAGCGCTGCTAATATAGATCACAGGCACAGCAGGCAGCGCTGGGCAATCTGTTTCTGTGAGTCTCTCCTCCGTGTGCTGCTGGGCTCTGCTCCGGCCCACCCTCCTCCTGCTCTCCTGCACTGTATACTGGCTTCCGTGTACAGGAGAGACTACGGCTGCAGCTGCTGCTTATCACAGCAAGTGAAGTCTCTCCCTCCATTCCCTCCCACCCCTCGTGCAAGTGCTGCTTATATTGTAGGTATGTGCTGCTAATTACTACTTATTTCAGTAAAACAACGTTAAGAAATACTTTTCTTGTGTTTGGAAATTCTGGACTTTCTCTGTTACTTTTTAGATAAACTACTAATGTAGAGATTTTGTAAAAAAACAAACCCCAAAACTGCATATACATTTATGTAATGTCCCCTGTAAATTTAATACATAATATTGTGTGTAAATATTCTTCTGCTATGGTATAAAACCATATATATATATTTGGAGCATTACTGTCTGGTGTAATGTGACTAATGAACGCTGCCGTGCGGTGTAATGTAACTGGTGGACGCTACCGTGTGGTGTAATGTGACTGGTGGACGCTACCGTGAGGTGTAATGTAACTGGCGGACACTACCGTGCCGTGTAATGTAACTGGTGGACGCTACCGTGAGGTGTAATGTAACTGGCGGACACTACCGTGCTGTGTAATGTAACTGGTGGACGCTACCGTGAGGTGTAATGTAACTGGCGGACACTACCGTGCTGTGTAATGTAACTGGCGGATGCTACCGTGCGGTGTAATGTAACTGGCGGATGCTACCGTGCGGTGTAATGTAACTGGTGGACGCTACCGTGCAGTGTAATGTGACTGGTGGACGCTACCGTGCAGTGTAATGTAACTGGTGGACGCTACCGTGCAGTGTAATGTGACTGGTGGACGCTACCGTGTTGTGTAATGTAACTATGCAGTGTAATGTGGCTAACAGAGGGGGGACAATTCTCTTTCTGGTAGAGGGCACCAAAATGTCTAGTTGCCGCTCTGGCAGTGGCGTAACTAGCGGTGTGTGAATTATAGGGAGGGGGGGGGGGAGAGGTAGCATTAATTTCAAAACATGACAAAGGGGGGGGGCGCCGTTGCGGTTACTTGCACACAGCGCTGAAAAGTCTAGTTACGGCACTGCTAATATGGACCCCAGCATCCTCTAGGATGTAAGAGAAAATAGGATTTTGATTACCTACCGGTAAATCCTTTTCTCATAGTCCGTAGAGGATGCTGGGCGCCCGCCCAGCACTTCGTTTTCCTGCATTGGTTTTATAGTTCAGTACTGCCTGGTTCCTAGGTAAGTTCTGCGTTATTTACTGTTTCAGTACTGTTTCAGCTGTTGCTGAGTTTTCCGGCATGTTAGCCGGATTTGCGTGTTGTGTGAGCTGGTATCAATGGCTCCTGGTGGACCCGTCTATACCCCATGGTACTAATATGCACCCCAGCATCCTCTACGGACTACGAGAAAAGGGTTTACCGGTAGGTAATTATAATCCTATTTTTACACATTATGTCAGACAGCGTCCCCTTTTTACACATTACGGCAGACTGCATCACAGTCGGCAGTACAGGCTCTTCCAGAGGCTCTGGATCTCTTCTCCTTCCTCAACCACACCAGCTCGGCAGCTCCTCGCTGTGCAGCAGTAGGGGCAGGGCGCAGGGCAGTTTGGTAGAGACGTCTGATGTCATCACGTGACGTCTCTCCCGAATTGCAGGGGAGGGGGGCCGAGCCTTCGTTCAGGCCAGGGCTGCCGCTGGGCCAATGAGAAGAGCAGCCTGACACACACCTCAGCCGCAGCGCTGTCGGGACCTTACAACAGCAGCAGCGGCGGCGGCTTCAGCAGGACACAGGTGGCGGGCAGCAGTGGCTTCAGCGGGACAAAGGTGGACGGGCGGTGGCAGCTTCAGCTGGATGCGGGCGGTGGCGGCTTCAGCTGGACGCGGGCGGGCTGCGGCTTCAGCAGGACGCAGGCGGCGCCGTCTTCAGCGGGAGGCAGGCAGCGCCGCCTTCAGCGGGACACAAACGGCCTTCAGCAGTGAGTCTGGACCCGGAGCTAGCGGCCGTGCGGGTGTGATGCCCGATGGTGTGCCCTTAGTGCATTTGCGCTGTGGGCAAGGCACCATCAGCACACACCTAGTTACAGCTCTGTTTGCTTTGAATAATATTTGTGATTTTACATTTCATACGTAAACACGCAGAGACCTTGCAGATTTTGCTAATTTTTGCTTAGTTAATCTTCCCCAAAGAGTCAAATATACATTCAGGTTTGCTGCACGCACACTGGAAAAGTAGAGACATTTTACCAAGTCTTCCTATATTTGACTACAAAGTTCTATTAAAAGACCAGAGAAGAGAGAGCTGTTTGCCAAAATGGTAAATTGCATTAACAATCCCATATGCTATGTATTGTATTATATTGTATTGTATTGTGTTCGTTCTTTACATTGTAATATAAATAATACCTTCATTGTTTGTCAAGATGCCTCAGAAAATGATCTGCAACCTAAAATCTTAAATAAATATTAGTTTATTTTATTCCATGTTTTGTTCATGAGGAAATTAAAAAGTAAATACACATTTTTGTGTCTGAAATACGGTTATGAGAATTTTACTAAATGTCAGGAAGGAAGAGAACTTCTTTTTAAATGTTTACTTATTTTACTAGGAATAGGATATATATTGTTTTAATGACAAATCAGTTAACTGTTAAGGCAATACAGGTTGAGTATCCCTTATTCAAGATCCCACATTTCTCTAACGTCCTAAGTGGATGCTGGGGACTCCGTAAGGACCATGGGGAATAGCGGCTCCGCAGGAGACTGGGCACAAAAGTAAAGCTTTAGAACTACCTGGTGTGCACTGGCTCCTCCCCCTATGACCCTCCTCCAAGCCTCAGTTAGATTTTTGTGCCCGAACGAGAAGGGTGCACACTAGGTGGCTCTCCTGAGCTGCTTAGTGAAAAGTTTAGTTTTAGGTTTTTTATGTTCAGTGAGACCTGCTGGCAACAGGCTCACTGCATCGAGGGACTAAGGGGAGAAGAAGCGAACTCACCTGCGTGCAGAGTGGATTGGGCTTCTTAGGCTACTGGACATTAGCTCCAGAGGGTCCGATCACAGGCCCAGCCATGGATAGGTCCCAGAGCCGCGCCGCCGGCCCCCTTACAGAGCCAGAAGACAGAAGAGGTCCGGAAAATCGGCGGCAGAAGACGTCCTGTCTTCAACAAGGTAGCGCACAGCACTGCAGCTATGCGCCATTGCTCTCAGCACACTTCACACTCCGGTCACTGAGGGTGCAGGGCGCTGGGGGGGGGGGGCGCCCTGAGACGCAATAAAAACACCTTGGATGGCAAAAAAAATGCATCACATATAGCTCCTGGGCTATATGGATGAATTTAACCCCTGCCAGAATACACAGAAAAACGGGAGATAAGGCCGCCGAGAAGGGGGCGGAGCCTATCTCCTCAGCACACTGGCGCCATTTTCCCTCACAGCTCCGTTGGAGGGAAGCTCCCTGGCTCTCCCCTGCAGTCACTACACTACAGAAAGGGTTAAAAAAGAGAGGGGGGCACTAATTACGCGCAGTATTAAAAATACAGCAGCTATAAGGGGAAAAACACTTATATAAGGTTATCCCTGTATATATATAGCGCTCTGGTGTGTGCTGGCAAACTCTCCCTCTGTCTCCCCAAAGGGCTAGTGGGGTCCTGTCCTCTATCAGAGCATTCCCTGTGTGTGTGCTGTGTGTCGGTACGTTTGTGTCGACATGTATGAGGAGAAAAATGATGTGGAGACGGAGCAGATTGCCTGTAATAGTGATGTCACCCCCTAGGGGGTCGACACCTGAGTGGATGAACTGTTGGAAGGCATTATGTAACAGTGTCAGCTCTGTATAAAAGACAGTGGTTGACATGAGACAGCCGGCTACTCAGCTTGTGCCTGTCCAGACGTCTCATAGGCCGTCAGGGGCTCTAAAGCGCCCGTTACCTCAGATGGCAGATATAGACGCCGACACGGATACTGACTCCAGTGTCGACGGTGAAGAGACAAATGTGACTTCCAGTAGGGCCACACGTTACATGATTGAGGCAATGAAAAATGTTTTACACATTTCTGATAATACGAGTACCACCAAAAAGGGGTATTATGTTCGGTGAGGAAAAACTACCTGTAGTTTTCCTGAATCTGAGAAATTAAATGAGGTGTGTGATGATGCGTGGGTTTCCCCCGATAACAACTGATAATTTCTAAAATGTTATTGGCATTATATCCTTTCCCGCCAGAGGTTAGGGTGCGTTGGGAAACACCCCCTAGGGTGGATAAAGCGCTCACACGCTTGTAAGAACAAGGGCTCTACCCTCTCCTGAGATGGCCGCCCTTAAGGATCCTGCTGATAGAAAGCAGGAGGGTATCCTAAAATGTATTTACACACATACTGGTGTTATACTGCGACCAGCTATCGCCTCAGCCTGGATGTGCAGTGCTGGGTTGGCGTGGTCGGATTCCCTGACTGAAAGTATTGATACCCTAGATAGGGACAGTATATTATTGCCTATAGAGCATTTGAAAGATGCATTTCTATATATGCGTGATGCACAGCGGAATATTTGCCGACTGGCATCAAGTCTAAGTGCGTTGTCCATTTCTACCAGTAGAGGGTTATGGACACGACAGTGGTCAGGTGATGCGGATTCCAAACGGCATTTGGAAGTATTGCCTTATTAAGGGGAGGAGTTATTTGGGGTCGGTCTTTCAGACCTGGTGGCCACGGCAACAGCTGGGAAATCCACGTTTGTACCCCAGGTCGCCTCTCAACATGAGAAGACGCCGTATTATCAGGCGCAGTCTTTTCGTGGACAAGCGGGCAAAAGGTTCCTCATTTCTGCCCCGTGACAGAGGGAGAGGAAAAAGGCTGCAGAAATCAGCCAGTTCCCAGGAACAGAAACCCTCTCCTGCCTCTGCCAAGCCCTCAGTATGACGCTGGGGCTTTACAAGCAGAATCAGGCACGGTGGGGGGCCCGTCTCAATGAATTTCAGCGCGCAGTGGGCTCACTCGCAAGTAGACCCCTGGATCCTTCAGGTGATATCTCAGGGGTACAAATTGGAATTCGAGACGTCTCCCCCTCGCCGTTTCCTAAAGTCTGCTTTACCGATGTCTCCTTCTGACAGGGAGACAGTTTTGGAAGCCATTCACAAGCTGTATTCCCAGCAGGTGATAATCAAGGTACCCCTCCTGCAACAGGGAACGGGGTATTATTCCACACTGTTGTGGTACAGAAGCCGGACGGTTCGGTGAGACCGATTCTAAATCTAAAATCTTGAACACTTACATACGGAGGTTCAAATTCTAGATTGAGTCACTCAGAGCAGTGATTGCGAACCTGGAAGAAGGGGACTACATGATGTCTCGGGACATCAAGGATGCTTACCTTCATGTCCAAATTTACCCTTCTCACCAAGGGTACCTCAGGTTTATGGTACAGAACTGTCACTATCAGTTTCAGACGCTGCCGTATGGATGGTCCACGGCACCCCGGGTCTTTACCAAGGTAATGGCCGAAATGATGATACTCCTTCGAAGGAAGGGAATTTTAGTTATCCCTTACTTGGACGATTCCCTGATAAGGGTAAGATCCAGGGAACAGTTGGAGGTCGGTGTAGCACTATCTCAGGTAGTGTTGCGGCAGCACGATTGGATTCTCAATATTCCAAAATCGCAGCTGATTCCGACGACTCGTCTTCTGTTCTTAGGGATGATCCTGGACACAGTCCAGAAAAAGGTGTTTCTCCCGGAGGAGAAAGTCAGGGAGTTATCCGAGCTAGTCGGGAACCTCCTATAACCGAGCCAAGTCTCAGTACATCATAGTTCTTCAACCTGCAGCCCTCCAGCTGCTGTGGAACTGCACATCCCAGCATGCCCTGCCACAGTTTTGCTATTAAGGTATGCTAAAACTGAACAGGGCATGCTGGGATGTGTAGTTCCACAACAGCTGGAGGGCCACAGGTTGAAGACCCATGCAGTACATCAATGAAATGGTTCTGGGAAAAATGGTGGCTTCCTACGAAGCAATCCCATTCGGCAGATTCCACGCAAGAACTTTCCAGTGGGACCTGCTGGACAAATGGTCCGGGTCGCATCTTCAGATGCATCAGCGGATAACCCTGTCACCAAGCACAAGGGTGTCTCTCCTGTGGTGGTTGCAGAGTGCTCATCTTCTAGAGGGCCGCACAGTCAGGACTGGGTCCTGGTGACCACGGATGCCAGCCTGCGAGGCTGGGGAGCAGTCACACAGGGAAGGAATTTCCAGAGCTTATGGTCAAGCCTGGAGACATCACTTCACATAAATATCCTGAAGCTAAAGGCCATTTACAATGCTCTAAGCTCAGCAAGACCTCTGCTTCAAGGTCACCCGGAGTTGATCCATTCGGACAACATCACGGCAGTCACCCACGTAAACAGACAGGGTGACACAAGAAGCAGGAGGGCAATGGCAGAAGCTGCAAGGATTCTTCGCTGGGCGGAAAATCATGTGATAGCACTGTCAGCAGTATTCATTCTGGGACTGGACAACTGGGAAGCAGACTTCCTCAGCAGACACGACCTCCACCCGGGAGAGTGGGGACTTCACCCAGAAGTCTTCCACATGTTTATAAAACTCGACAAGTATTGCGCCAGGTCAAGGGACCCTCAGGCAATAGCTGTAGACGCTCTGGTAACACAGTGGGTGTACCAGTCAGTGTATGTGTTCCCTCCTCTGCCTCTCATACCCAAGGTACTGAGAATTATAAGATGGAGAGGAGTAAGCACTATATTCGTGGCTCCGGATTGGCCAAGAAGGACTTGGTAACCGGAACTTCAAGAGATGCTCACGGAGGATCCGTGGCCTCTACCTCTAAGAAGGGACCTGCTCCAGCAAGGACCCTGTCTGTTCCTAGACTTACCGCGGCTGCGTTTGACGACATGGCGGTTGAACGCCGGATCCTGAAGGAGAAAGGCATTCCGAATGAAGTCATTCCTATCCTGATCAAAGCCAGGAAAGATATAACCGCAAAACATTATCACCGCATTTGGCGAAAATATGTTGCGTGGTGCGAGGCCAGTAAGGCCCCGACGGAGGAATTTTCAACTAGGTCGATTCCTACATTTCCTGCAAACAGGAGTGTCTATGGGCCTGAAATGGGGGTCCATTAAGGTTCAAATTTCGGCCCTGTCAATTTTCTTCCAAAAAGAACTAGCTTCAGTCCCTGAAGTTCAGACGTTTGTGAAAGGGGTACTGTATATACAGCCTCCTTTTGTGCCTCCAGTGGCACCTTGGGATCTAAATGTAGTTTTTGGATTCCAAAAGTCACATTGGTTTGAACTACTTAAATATGTGGAGTTAAAATATCTCACATGGAAAGTGGTCATGCTGTTGGCCCTGGCCTGGGCCAGGTGCGTGTCAGAATTGGCGGCTTTATCCTGTAAAAGCCCTCATCTGATTTTCCATTCGGACAGGGCGGAATTGAAGACTTGTCCTCAGTTTCTCCCTAAGGTGGTTTTCAGCGTTTCACCTGAATCAACCTATTGTGGTGCCTGCGGCTACTAGGGACTTGGAGGACTCCAAGTTGCTAGACGTTGTCAGAGCCCTGGAAATATAGGTTTCCAGGACGGCTGGAGTCAGAAAATCTGACTCGTTGTTTATTCTGTATGCACCCAACAAGCTGGGTGCTCCTGCTTCTAAGCAGACTATTGCTTGTTGGATTTGTAGTACAATTCAGCATGCACATTCTGTGGCAGGCCTGCCACAGCCAAAATCTGTGAAAGCCCATTCCACAAGGAAGGTGGGCTCATCTTGGGCGGCTGCCCGAGGGGTCTCGGCTTTACAACTTTGCAGAGCAGCTACTTGGTCAGGAGCAAATACGTTTGTAAAATTCTACAAATTTGATACCCTGGCTGAGGAGGACCTGGAGTTCTCTCATTTGGTGCTGCAGAGTCATCCGCACTCTCCCGCCCGTTTGGGAGCTTTGGTATAATCCCCATGGTCCTTACGGAGTCCCCAGCATCCACTTAGGACGTTAGAGAAAATAAGAATTTACTTACCGATAATTCTATTTCTCGTAGTCCGTAGTGGATGCTGGGTGCCCATCCCAAGTGCGGATTGTCTGCAATACTGGTACATAGTTATTGTTACCAAAAAATCGGGTTATTGCTGTAGTGAGCCATCTTTTCTAGAGGCTCCTCTGTTATCATGCTGTTAACTGGGTTTAGATCACAAGTTATATGGTGTGATTGGTGTGGCTGGTATGAGTCTTACCCGGGATTCAAAATCCTTCCTTATTGTGTACGCTCGTCCGGGCACAGTATCCTAACTGAGGCTTGGAGGAGGGTCATAGGGGGAGGAGCCAGTGCACACCAGGTAGTTCTAAAGCTTTACTTTTGTGCCCAGTCTCCTGCGGAGCCGCTATTCCCCATGGTCCTTACGGAGTCCCCAGCATCCACTACGGACTACGAGAAATAGAATTATCGGTAAGTAAATTCTTATTTTTTGTGTCCCCTACTGAGATAATGACGTATGTATTATATACATTATCTATAAATATATATTTATAAATAATATATATAATATTTGTTATTATTTCAGTAGGGGACCCACAAATTTGGATTTTGAATTTTGGATAAGCGATACTCAACCTGTATTGCAATTATTTCTAATAAAAAAAATATTGTGCATAATAACCACATTACATACATACATACATACATACATACATACATACATACGGGTTTTGTAAATATTGTCGACATTTAGTATGTGGACATGGCCATAATGTTGGCATACTATGCATGTTGACATAAGCCACGTCAACAAAGATGGATGTCAACATAAATAGAATGTCGACAAAACCCTCTGCTGCATCCAGAATATTGACATTGTTGACATCATAACTGTTAATATTGTGGTGTCATTACGATTGTCAACATTGTAAATGTTATAATGACTGTATCTGTAAAATTCCAAAGAGGTAAGAATATGCAGTGCTGTACAGTCGAAGTTTAAGTTACCTCTGTGATGGATTTACCTCCTGGCTTCGGTGGCAACTGTCAGCTCAGTCCACGTCTGATGCAAGATGCAGATTTCTTTCACTCGACTCCCAGAGCACTAACTCCCAAACAGAATTTACTCTCCTGGTGCCGCTGCAGTGCTTTGAAAGAAAAAGTACCTGGGCCTTTCAGCGGGTTCTCCTGAGGCTGTAGTTTTCAGACGGAAGGTGTCCCATCTCCCCACCACCTACAACCTTACAGGCTCTACTTATCCTCGGCGGCTTCACTGTGCTCAACTCTGGGTCTTGCTTCCAGAAACTAGGCATTCCCCTATGTCTTAACTTGGTCCCCTCAAAGCTGACTGACCCTCAACAGTCAGTGCCAATTAAGTAGTCCCTGACTAGCTTTAGTGCCTGCCACATGAGATTGTTAGCTTTAAGTTGCTCTTCATTAGTCAGGTCTAGTCTGCACAGCAGTCCCAACTGCCATGACAACCTGTTCTTCACTGCCCTGGAGGATTGCAAGGCTTGAAGCTCCTTGCAGCTGTAAAAGGCTTTCTATGTGGCTGTTTTATGACACAGTATCTAACAATGGCAGGGTATCACATATTACATATACGTGTCATATCATACAGTACATGCGCTGCACTCGCCAAATTACTCCTAATGTAAATATTTTAAAAATATTGCAATAAATTATATTTATTTCTCTTACGTCCTAGAGGATGCTGGAGTCCATATTTGTACCATGGGGTATAGACGGGCCCACTAGAAGCCATTGGCACTTTAAGAACTTGAGAGTGTGGGCTGGCTCCTCCCTCTATGCCCCTCCTACCAGACTCGGTTTAGAAAATGTGCCCGGAAGAGCCAGTCACAGCTAGGGGAGCTCCTAAAGCTTCTTTAGTTTCATTTTTGTCTAAGAGTAAATTTAGGCACAGGGAGGCTGCTGGCAACAGCCTCCCTGTTTCGTGAGATTAAGGGGGGGGAGTAGTGTCCGCCCTGAGGGGTCTGAGCCACTATCTATACTGACAGGACACTGAGCTCCTGAGGGTGCTGATCGTTAGCCGATCCAGGCGACCGCTAACTCCCGCAGCATGCCGCTACCCCCTTACAGAGCCAGAAGACTTTGGTGGCAAGTGAGTCACCGGCCCCCCTGGCAAGCGGGGAGCTGGTGTGAAGATGGCGGCAACAGGGTAGGGAGCACAGTACTAACTGCACTCCGGGGCTCAGCAGTACATAGTGCGGCACTGTGTGAGCCAGCGCCTATACCCTACACTAGCCAGCAAGCCTGTCAGGGTCCCCGAATCTCTGCCAGCAGACATCCTCAGACCAGTATAATAAAATGAAGAGCGGGAAGCAGCGCCATGTTCAGGGGGTGGAGCTTATCAGACCCTGCAGCGTTCAGCGCCATTTTCCTGCTTTCAGTTCCTTTACACAGACGCTGACAGGGAGAGCTGTCCCTCCAAACAACTCCAGCTATCCTGTGCGGTACCAGGGGGTTGTAGAAGGGGGGGAGGCTGTGTAAAGTCTGTGAATTCTATTACGGTACACAGATAGCGCTGGTAGTTTTATTAGTTCTACCTCAGAAAGCACTGTGTGTGGGTTGGCTCCAGTCTCTATGTCTCTCTCTGTGGCATACTTGGGGGGAAACTGTGACATTTCCCTGTGTGTGTGGGTGTTTAATATCTCCCATAGCCATGTCTAGAGAGACTGTGTCATATGCTGCAGAAGATGTTTCCTCTCAGGACGGATCCATTCCATGTACACAGGATTGTAATGCTTTGTCTCAGAACCGTATTGTTGAGCATGAGTGGTTAACTTCTAACAAAGGGATGATTTCTCAGATTTCTACTAGGGTAGCTAATACTGAGACAAACTCAGGTGTTGAATAAGTCTATGGCAGTTTGGTCTGGCTCTATTACTATTCCTGCAAAATCCCATAGCATGTTCCCATAGAAACGTGCACTTGCCCAAATTATGCAAGATGACACGGATACCAATTCTGATACTGCAGACGGTGATGGGATGTGCTGAGGGGGGCATCTCTTGCAAAGGGGGTGCAGCTCATGATTGAGGCCATTAGAGATGTGTTAAATATTACTGACACAACACCTGAACAGGTTGAGGAGGCTTACTTCACTGACAATAAGAAAGTCTCGCTAATCCTGGGAAAACCCAGAGAAAAAATTCTAGATTCCGAAAAGGGTTCTGGTTGCTTTTCCCTTCCCTGAGGATAGGAAAAAATGGGAAAACCCACCCATTGTTGACGCATCTGTCTTCAGAATGTCTAAAAAGGTGGTTTTACCTGTCCCTGGATCTACCGCGTTAAAAGAACCGGCTGATCGTAAGATTGACACTACGCTCAAATACATTTACACTGCTTCAGGAGTGGCATTAACACATTGCTAGAGGATTTGGATACAATGGATAGAAGTGACATTGAATTATTTTTGCGTAGCATACAGGATTCTGCGAGGTTCATGGTGGAATCCATGAAGGACCTGGGTACGCTTACTGCATGGATATCTTCTATGTCGGTCTCAGTTCGCAGGGGACTCTGGCTGCGCCAATGGTCTACAGACGCGGAATCCAGGAGAAGTGTGGAGAACCTACCCTACACAGGTCAGGCTCTATTTGGGGAAGCATTGGATGCGTGGATTTCCTCGCCAACCGTGGGTAAGTCACCTGTCCTTCCCTCTGCTACACCTTCTACAAAGAAACCATTTTCTTCAGCTGTGTCGCAGTCCTTTCGGACCACTAAGGCAAAAAAGTCCAAGCCTCCTACCACTTTCTTTAGAGGTGGTCGTGCAAAATCCAAAAAGCCTGCACCCGCAGGCTCCCAGGACCAGAAACAGGCTTCTGGTTCCTCAAAATCCTCAGCATGACTGTGGACCACACAGCCTGGAGGACGGTCTGGTGGGTGCGAGACTCAGGCATTTCAGCCACGTCTGGGTGGCATCCAGCCTGGATCCCTGGGTACAGGATATTGCGTCCCAGGGGTACAGACTCAAGTTTCAAAATCTCCCACCTCACCAGTTCTTCAAATCAGGCTAGCTAGCTTTGCTGACAGACAGGGCTATCCTACAGGAAGCCATCCTAAAATTGGAAAACTCACAGGTCATTGTCCCAGTTCCACCACATATGCAAAACAAGGGTTATTATTCAAACCTTTTCGTGGTACCGAAACCGGATGGTTCGGTCAGACCAATTTTGAACTTGAAATCATTGAACCCTTACCTGAGTGTGCTCAAATTCAAAATGGAGTCTCTCAGAGCAGTGATTTCAGGTCTGGAGGATGGAGAGTTTCTGGTATCCCTGGATATCAAGGATGCGTACCTCCACTTTCCGATTCCGATTTGGCTGCCACACCAGGCTTATGTCTGATTTGCACTGTTAGACAGTCGCTATCAATTTCAGGCGTTGCCATTCGGCCTCTCCACAGCACCAAGGATGTCTCCTTCGCAGACAGGGGGTGAACATAATCCCATGTCTGGACGATCTGCTAATAGTCATCTTCCAGGTAGCAGTTGTTGCAGTCCATTGTTCTCGCGACTCATCTGCTCAGGGAACACGGTTGGATCCTGAACCTTCCAAAATCACATTTGGAGCAGACAAGCAGATTGTCTTTTCTGGGAATGATCCTGGACATGGAAGTGCAGAGGGTGTTTCTGCCAGAGGAGAAAGCATTGGTGATTCAAACAATGGTCCGGTACGTCCTGAAGCCAGCCCAGGTGTCGGTTCATCAGTGCATTCGCTTTCTGGGGAAGATGGTTGCCTGTTACGAGGCTCTACAGTACGGAAGTTTTCATGCTCGGTCCTTCTAACTGGATCTTCTGGACAAGTGATCTGGATCTCATCTACACATGCACCAGAGAATACGTCTGTCGCCGAAAGCCAGGATTTCACTCCTCTGGTGGCTGCAACTACCTCTCCTTCTAGAGAGCCGCAGGTTCGGGATTCAGAACTGGATCCTTCTAATCACGGATGCAAGTCTCCGGGGCTGAGGCGCAGTCACTCAAGGGGAAACCTTCCAAGGAAGGTGGTCAAGCCTGGAATCCAGCCTTCCAATAAACATTCTGGAACTAAGAGCCGTCTACAATGGTCTTTTCCAAGTTGACGGTGGCCTACATAAACCGATAGGGCGGAACGAAGAGCAGAGCTGCAATGTCAGAGGTAACAAGAATCATCCTCTGGGCAGAAAGCACGCAGTGGCGCTGTCAGCAATCTTCATTCCAGGAGTAGACAACTGGGAAGCGGACTTCCTCAGCAGACACAATCTCCATCCAGGAGAGTGGGGACTCCCATCCGGAGGTGTTCAAGGAGGTAACAGATCTTGGGGTGTACCTCAAATAGACATGATGGCCTCCCATCTCAACAAGAAGCTTCAGAGGTATTGTTCCAGGTCAAGGGACCCGCAAGCCATGGCGGTGGACGCCCTGGTATCTCCGTGGGTGTTCCAGTCGGTGTACGTGTTTTCTCCACTTCCACTGATTCCAAGAGTTCTGAAACTCCTAAGGAGAACAAGAGTTCAGGCATTCCTCATTGCTCTGGACTGGACAAGAAGGGCTTGGTACGCGGATCTTCTGGGTCTCTTGCTGGAAGATCCGAGGCCACTTCCTCTTCAGGAGGACCGGCTGCAGCAGGGGTTGTTCGCTTATCAAGACTTACCGTGGCTACGTTTGATGGCATGGAAGTTGAATGCCAGATATTAGCTCAGAAGGGCATTCCGAGCAAGGTTATTCCTACCCTGATACAGGCTAGGAAAGGAGTAACGTCTAAACATTACCATCGCATTTGGAAAAAGTATGTATCTTGGTGTGAATCCAAGAAGTTTCTTACGGTGGAGTTTCTACTGGGACATTTTCTCCTCTTCCTGTAAGCAGGTGTAGATATGGGCCTGCGGTTGGGATCCGTAAAGGTCCCGATTTCGGCCCTATCCATTTTCTTCCAGAAACAGTGGCTTCCCTCCCTAAGGGTCAGACTTTTTTGAAAGGGGTTCTGCACATCCAGCCTCCCTTTGTGCCGCCCACGGCACCCTGGGATCTTAACGTTGTGTCACAGTTCCTCCTGTCGGATTGGTTCGTCCCTCTAGAGGAGGTTGAGGTCAAGTTTCTCATGTAGAAGGCTGTCACTTTGTTGGCCTTATCTTTTGCTAGACGTGTGTCGGAGTTGGGGGCTTTTTTTTATAAAAGCCCTTAATATTCCATGAAGAGCTGAGCTCCGGACACGTCAGCAGTTACTTCCAAAGGTTGTGTTGGCATTTCCTATCAACCAACCTATTGTGGTGCCAGTTGCTACTGATTCCTCAATTTCATCAAAGTCCTTTTGTCCTGTATGATCCCAAGAAACTTGGGTGTCCTGCTTCTAAGCAGACTATCTCTCGCTGGATCAGGTTCACTATCCAGCATGCGTATTCTACGGCAGGATTGCAGTGTCCAAAATCTGTTAAGGCCCACTCTACTCGTAAGGTGGGTTCTTCCTGGGGGGGTTCCCGGGGTGTCTCTGCTTTACAGCTTTTCAGAGCAGCTACTTGGTCAGGGTCGAACACGTTTGTTAAATTCTACAAGTTCGATACTTTGGCCTCTGAGAACCTAAAGTTTGGTCAATCAGTTCTGCAGGAGCCCCTGCGCTCTCCCTCCCATTCTGGAAGCTTTAATACATCCCCATGGTACTAATATGCACCCCAGCATTCTCTAGGACGTAAGAGAAAACAGGATTTTAATTACCTACTGGTAAATCCTTTTCTCGTAGTCCGTAGAGCATGCTGGGCGCCCGCCCAGCGCTTCGTCATCCTGCAGTGGTTACTTTGTTCAGTACTGCTTAGTTCTTGGTTAAGTACTGTTTTGTTACTGAGCCATACTGAGCGGTATGCAGCAAAACACTCAGTGTACTGTAACGGGCTGCAACTTTTGCTGAACAGGAATTAATTGTAAAAGCATACAAAGTCTCTGATAAAGCATAACTAAATTTTGTCAAGGAAAAAACTGTGGCTGCTGCATCATAGCAATTCATATGCAGATTCAGGCTATTTCACTCAAAGATGTACAAATGTCACACATCAAACTGATCAGTGTGTCATCTAGCAAAGTAGTTTTGTTGCTTTCAGTTGCTTTTGAGTGAATAAGACACTAGGCGCAGCCAAGTCACACGGGATCTGGTGAACCATAGGGCTTCACGACTGAAGCCACAGTGTATGGAGACACATTTGTATGTCTGTGATGTCATCTTAAATGATATTCAGACTGGAACTATTTACCAAGGTAGGTGATTGAGAATTTTTTGTATGTATTTTAATATGTATTTGATGCATCTTACTTGACGTGGTTTATCTTTGTATGGCTAATAGAATGCATTATCGTGGAGTTTGATCCAAGGAATTGCCATTTATAAAAGAGTATTTTACCAGCTGCAGGGATAAATGCTCTGCATTGCCCATATAATGCACTCCAGTGCATAGTTTTGATGTGTGATTTGTTGGAGCTAATGTGATTTTAATATAGCAAGGTAAAGCAGCATACATAGCTTTGAGATACATAAGGCTGTACATTTACTACAGATTTAAGTGATTGCAGTGAATTTATTAAGCTCAAAAAAGCAGATAAATTACACTTTAGAACTGGAAATTTGTGTGGGTTGCATCTACAACCGTAACCATCACTAGGCTCTTAATCTTATGCTAGCAGTGAAAAAAATTGTCAGACAAGGAGTAGCGGGGTTGGGATTTAGAAACCAGTGGACATCTGTTGCAGTTTCCAAATTACAAAAAAAATACCAAAAGAAAGAATGGTGATCGACTCTCCTGTATAGGGGCACTCAGGCGTGTAGTTAAATCCTCGGACCAATTCCTATAAAATTTAACTTTTATTAAATTTCTTTAAAATTGGAGTGATTAAACTCCTAATGGTCACGACATTTTGAAAAATACAGTATGTACCACTCACTCCTTTTTAGAAAACGTGTGTGCTAGGCAACACTGTGGTATCTGACCAATTTGATTATGAAGTATAACTTCTTGGTGTGGATCAACATATAACATATGTGGTACATTCTTGCACTATATTTCACATTTCACATATTTAGTGGAAATAATAAGATTTTACTTACCGGTAAATCTATTTCTCGTAGTCCGTAGAGGATGCTGGGGACTCCGTAAGTACCATGGGGAATAGACGGGCTCCGCAGGAGATAGGGCACTTTAAGAAAGCTTTGGATTCTGGGTGTGCACTGGCTCCTCCCTCTATGTCACTCCTCCAGACCTCAGTTAGAGAAACTATGCCCAGAGGAGATGAACAGTACGAGGAAAGGATTTTTGTAAATCTAAGGGCAAGATTCATACCAGCCACACCAATCACACCGTATAACTTGTGATAAACTACCCAGTTAACAGTATGAACAATAACATAGCCTCGGTTCAAACCCGATCAACTATAACATAACCCTTATGTAAGCAATAACTATATACAAGTCTTGCAGAAGAAGGCCGCACTTGGGACGGGCGCCCAGCATCCTCTACGGACTACAAGAAATAGATTTACAGGTAAGTAAAATCTTATTTTCTCTAACGTCCTAGAGGATGCTGGGGACTCCGTAAGGACCATGGGGATTATACCAAAGCTCCCAAACGGGCGGGAGAGTGCGGATGACTCTGCAGCACCGATTGAGCAAACAGGAGGTCCTCCTCAGCCAGGGTATCAAACTTATAGAACTTTGCAAAGGTGTTTGACCCCGACCAAGTAGCAGCTCGGCACAGTTGTAGTGCCGAGACCCCTCGGGCAGCCGCCCAACAAGAGCCCACCTTTCTAGTGGAATGGGCCTTAACCGACTTAGGCAATGGCAATCCTGCCGAAGAATGCGCCTGCTGAATCGTGTTACAGATCCAGCGAGCAATAGTCTGCTTTGAAGCAGGAGCGCCAACCTTGTTGGCCGCATACAGAACAAACAGAGCTTCGGTCTTCCTGATCCTAGCCGTTCTGGTCACATAAATCTTCAAAGCCTTGACCACATCCAGGGACTCGGAATCCTCCAAGTCCCGTGTAGCCACAGGCACAACAATAGGTTGGTTCATTTGAAAAGATGAGACCACCTTGGGCAGAAATTGAGGACGAGTCCTCAACTCTGCCCTATCCACGTGAAAAATCAGGTATGGGCTTTTATATGATAAAGCTGCCAATTCCGAAACCCGCCTTGCAGAAGCTAAGGCCAACAACATGACCACTTTCCAAGTGAGGTATTTCAACTCTACTGTTTTGAGTGGTTCAAACCAAGGTGACTTGAGGAAACTTAATACCACGTTAAGGTCCCAAGGCGCCACCGGAGGTACAAAGGGAGGCTGAATATGCAGCACGCCCTTCACAAAAGTCTGTACTTCAGGAAGAGAAGCCAATTCTCTTTGAAAGAAAATGGATAAGGCCGAAATTTGAACCTTTATGGACCCTAATTTTAGGCCCAAATTCACTCCCGTTTGAAGGAAGTGAAGCAGACGGCCCAACTGGAACTCCTCCGTAGGAGCAGTTCTGGCCTCACACCAAGAAACATATTTTCGCCATATACGGTGATAATGTTTCGACGTCACGTCCTTCCTAGCCTTGATCAGGGTAGGAATAACCTCCTCCGGAATCCCTTTTTCCGCTAGGATCCGGCGTTCAACCGCCATGCCGTCAAACGCAGCCGCGGTAAGTCTTGGAACAGACGGGGCCCCTGCTGCAGCAGGTCCTGCCTTAGAGGAAGAGGCCACGGATCTTCTGTGAGCAACTCTTGCATATCCGGATACCAAGTCCTCCTTGGCCAATCTGGAACAATGAGGATTGTTCTGACCCTTCTTATTCTTATTATCCTCAACACCTTGGGTATGAGAGGTAGAGGAGGAAACACATAGACCGATCTGAACACCCAAGGTGTCACCAGAGCGTCTACCGCAACCGCCTGAGGGTCTCTTGACCTGGCGCAATACCTCTTAAGCTTTTTGTTGAGGTAGGACGCCATCATGTCTATCTGAGACAGTCCCCACCGATCCGTGATCTGTGTGAAGACTTCTTGATGAAGTCCCTACTCTCCCGGATGCAGGTCGTGCCTGCTGAGAAAGTCTGCCTCCCAGTTGTCCACCCCCGGGATGAACACTGCTGATAGTGCGCTTACATAGCCTTCCGCCCAGCGTAGAATCCTGGTCGCCTCTGCCATGGCCACTCTGCTCCTTGTGCCGCCTTGGCGGTTTACATGAGCCACTGCCGTGACATTGTCTGACTGAATCAGAACCGGTTTGTTCCGAAGCCATTCCTCCGCTTGGCGTAGGGCATTGTATATGGCCCTCAACTCCAGGACATTGATGTGGAGACCAGTCTCTAGGCTTGACCAGAGACCCTGGGAATTTCTTCCTAGTGCGACAGCTCCCCAACCTCGGAGGCTCGCGTCCGTGGTCACCAGGACCCAGTCCTGAATGCCGAACCTGCGACCCTCCAGGAGGTGAGCACTGCGCAGCCACCACAGGAGAGAGACCCTGGCCCTGGGAGACAGGGTGATCCGTTTTTGCATGTGTAGATGGGACCCGGACCATTTGTCCAATAGGTCACATTGAAAAGTCCTTGCATGGAACCTGCCGAAGGGGATGGCCTCGTATGAAGCCACCATCTTCCCCAGAACCCTCGTGCAATGATGCACTGAAACCATTTTTGGCTTCAATAGGTTCCTGACCAGAGCTACGAGCTCCTGAGCCTTCTCCACTGGAAGAAAAACTCTTTTTTGGGCTGTGTCTAGAATCAGGCCCAAAAAGGTCAGACGCGTTGCAGGGACTAGCTGGGATTTCGGTAAATTGAGAATCCAGCCGTGACTCTGCAACGTCTTCACGGACAGAGATACGCTGTCCAGCAACTTCTCCCGAGATCTCGCCTTTATGAGGAGATCGTCCAAGTACGGGATAATTGTGACGTTGCATGCGCAGGAGCACCATCATTTCCGCCATTACCTTGGTGAAAATTCTCGGGACCGTGGAAAGACCAAACGGTAACGTCTGAAATTGGTAGTGACAGTCGTGTACTGCAAATCTCAGGAACGCCTGGTGAGGAGGGAAAATCGGAACATGAAGGTACGCATCCTTTATGTCCAGGGACACCATCCAATCCCCTCCCTCCAGGCTGGCGATGACCGCTCTGAGCGATTCCATTTTGAACTTGAACCTCTTCAAGTACAGGTTCAGGGATTTCAGATTTAAAATGGGTCTGACCGATTCGTCCGGTTTCGGTACCACAAACAGGGATGAATAATAACCCTTTCCTTTGCTGGAGATGAGGAACTTCGACTATCACCTGTTGAATGTACAATTTGTGAATTGCAGCTAACACCAGCTCCCTCTCCGACGGGGAAGCCGGCAGAGCCGATTTGAAAAACCGGCGAGGAGGCATCTCTTCGAATTCCAGTCTGTATCCCTGGGAAACTATCTCTATTGCCCAGGGATCCACCTGTGAGAGAACCCAGACGTGGCTGAAAAGACGAAGACGTGCCCCCACTTGATGTGACACCCCCCCCCCCCTCCCCGGAAAGCCCCAGCGTCATGCGGTGGACTTTGCGGAAGAAGGGGAGGACTTCTGCTCTTGGGAACTAGCCGAGTGCAGCTTTTTTCCCTTGCCTTTACCTCTGGCAACAAAGGACGATCCTCGTACCTTCTTGCTTTTATTGGAACGAAAGGACTGATAATGCGGTACCTTCTTAGCATGCTGCGGGGGAACATAAGGTAAAAAATTTGATTTACCGGCCGTAGTAGTAGAGACAAGGTCCGAGAGGCCGCCTCCAAACAACTCCTCCCCCTTGTAAGGCAATGACTCCATATGCCGCTTTGAGTCGGCGTCTCCCGTCCACTGTCGGGTCCACAAGAGTCGCCTAGCAGAAATAGACATAGCGTTTATTCTGGAGCTTAGTAAACCAATGTCTCTCTTTGCATCCCTCATATAGATTGTAAGCTTGCGAGCAGGGCCTTCCTATCTCTATGACTGTTATCACCCAGTTTGTTATTGTTATTTCAAATTGTAAAGCGCAACGGAATTTGCTGCGCTATATAAGAAACAGTTAATAAATAAATAAATAATAAATAATATACAAGGCAGCATCTCTGATATGCTCAATGGTCATTAGAATGGTATCCCTATCTAAGGTGTCAATCTCCGTAGATAAGGAGTCTGCCCATGCCACGACAGCACTACAAACCCAGGCCGACGCCATGGCCGGTCTAACGATAGTTCTTGAATGTGTGTAAATGTGCTTCATGGTAATTTCCTGCTTGCGATCAGCAGGATCCTTGAGGGAAGCAGTATCCGGAGAAGGCAGTGCCACCTTCTTGGATAAGCGTGTCAGTGCCTTGTCTACTTTAGGCGAAGATTCCCATCGTATCCTATCCTTCTGTGGAAAAGGATACGCCATAAGAATCCTTTTGGGAACATGTAGTCTCCTATCCGGAGACTCCCAAGCCTTTTCGCACAATTCGCTTAGCTCAAATGAGGACGGAAACGTGACCTCAGGCTTTTTCCCTTTATACATGTGAACCCTCGTGTCAGGGACAGGGGGTTCCTCAGTGATATGCAAAACCTCTTTTATGGCAATAATCATGTATCGAATACCCTTTGCCACCTTCGGCTGTAATTTTGCATCCTCATAGTCGACACTAGAGTCAGTATCTGTGTCGGTATCTGTGTCAGCGACTTGGGATATGGGGCGCTTTTGAGACCCTGAAGGTCCTGGCGCCACAGGGACAGGCACGGTCTGGCTACCTGACTGATCCCTAGCCTCAGCCTTGTCTAACCTTTTATGCAGGAGATTCACATTTGCATTTAAGACATTCAGCATATCCACCCAGTCTGGTGTCGGCGTTGCCGACGACGACCTGACATTCAAACACTCCCCCTCCACATTAAGCGAGCCTTCCTCGTCAAACATGTCAACACACACGTACCGACACACGTCACACACACAGGGAAACTCTTTTCTGAAGACAGTATCCCCTTTAAGGCCCTTTGGAGAGACAGAGAGAGAGAGTATGCCAGCACACACCCCAGAGCAATGACCCTGGAGACCAACACAAAATGTTTTTCCCCAGCAGCGCTGTATAATATCTTATCCGCCAATTATGTGGCCCCCTCTCTTTTAAACACCCCTTCACCGTGTGTAAGCAGGGGAGAGTCCGGGGAGCTTCCTCTCAGCGTTCTGTGGAGAGAAAAATTGGTGAGTGCTGAGGGAGAAGCCCCGCCCCCTCGGCGGCGGGCTTCGGTCCCACTCAAATTTGTGTAAAAATGGCGGGGGCTCTTTTATATACATGTACAGTGCCCAGCTGTACATGTATATATCTTTTTGCCAAGTTTTGAGGTGTTATTATTGCTGCCCAGGGCGCCCCCCCCCCCTGCGTCCTGCACCCATACAGTGACTGGAGTGTGTGAGGTGTGTGGAGCAATGATGCTGTGCGTTACCTCAGTGAAGCCGCTGAAGGCTTCTGCCGCCTGAGACGTCTTCTTGCTTCTGTTCTTCTGGCTCTGTATGGAGAACGGCGGCGTGGCTCCGGGGGTGGATGCCCAGGACGAACCTGTGTTCACCCCCTCTGGAGCGAATGGTATCCAGTAGCCGAGGAAACAGATCCTATCATTTAAGTAGGTCTGCTCCTCTCTCCCCAGTCCCTCGATGCAGGGAGACTGTTGCCAGCAGTGCTCCCTGTAAAAATAGAAAAATCCCAGCAAAAATGCTTTCTAATGCAAAGAACTCCCTGCAGTGCGCCGATCTACCTCTGGGCACAGTGTAAAACTGAGGTCTGAAGGAGGGACATAGAGGGAGGAGCCAGTGCACACCCAGAATCCAAAGCTTTCTTAAAGTGCCCTATCTCCTGCGGAGCCCGTCTATTCCCCATGGTCCTTACGGAGTCCCCAGCATCCTCTAGGACGTTAGAGAAATATAAGCATTTTTATTTGTGTACGAAAGAAAGTGAAATGGCACTATATCACAGTCCCAACTTCTAACAGTTAACAAATAGGCATGCTACTTTATACACAAATGGATTAGACACAGTCACCTTATAGGACCCTATGATCTCTAGAACCTGACAACGATGAGAAATAAGGGACTGAACCTTATGGAAGAAATTGAACATCCCCATTTTTAAGAGGGGCCCCCTTCTGTGATAAAAGGAAAAAACTGATATTCTATCTCATTTATCTGACCTTTATTATCCTTTACCCTTGATCTTTTATTTTGTGTGTAAAATGGCCGTATGGTAATGGAGGCTATACACCCCTGCAGCGTATGAAGAGCATTAATACTATCTGACACTGAGTAATGAACAACATACGGAGTTAGATCTACTCACGACATGTTCATTTTAAACTGGAGTTGAAAAAATGCATAGGATGATATGGAGCTAAAACGGGTTAATGAGGGGAACCCTTACTTGTATTTGTATTTCTTTTCTCAATATATGCTGTTTAGGGGTAATAATAGAATTCACTGCAGGTCTATATGGATTCCGTTTTATATACCTGCAAATCTGACAGTCCCAGAATCAGTGCAATTTCATGCACACAGGGCAGGCTGAGTGCTCGCACTGTGCAGTATATGGATAACAATCAAATACATATACTCCTTAGTAGGGCAATATCATCAGGTTTGTCATCCTAATTTTGTAGATTTGAGATGTAATTTTAATTGTAATTTATAATTCATTCATGGTCATGACGTGAATTTACACTGCAATCCGCCTCTGTGTATATGAGGATTTTGGACAATGCCATATCAAACACAGGTGTTAGTACTTCACTCCCCTTATGCATATTTATGAAGATGACGGGGGTGTTATTTGTATACACCCTTTGCATTCTCAATGGATAAAACGTCCGATTAGGGGCGGGGTTAGCGCTATAAAGAGCGCTCAATGACTATCGCCAATGTGAGCTGTTCTCCCCCTGTGACCAATCCGCCCACAGCGAAACGTACGTCAGGAAGGAGTGTTCAGGCTTCCTGCTGGATGCGCACAGCGGGTCGCCTGTCTGTACAGGTCTAGTACTATGATACTTTGTTGTGCAATGTGTCTCTAAATTTAACTCCATGCTCAGTAGCTGCATTTTTCCCCAAAATATTATGCCACTGGGAGCTTAAATATGTTGCATGCCATGAATTATTTGGAGCTAGCGTGAGTTAAAACACATCGGTGGGAATGAACTAGTCAGAAGCACAATCTTTGGCCACAGCTGTACAATCCACTGGTCAAAGATGGTAATTGAAAAGTAAGGGATTGCTACATAAGCGTATGGGATTATTCAAGCATATGTAAAGTAAACCTTTTGTATTTGTAGGATACAGAGACAGTGTTGCAGTAATTTATGATCATCCTACTATGAGGAGATATGTCTAGCAACAATCTGCTTTTGCTTTCTGCCTACCTCTGCCCAGCACATTCTAAGTATTTTTATTGAAATAATACTATACATAACAGTATACACTTCATGTGCAAGGTATAATCTCCTTATATGAACACTCCCTCTTTTTTAAATACCAGAATTTTGGAGTGCCTTCAGCTCTCTCTTTCGCTGTCCTGACCTAGTGTCATCAGCCAGAATCAGGGGCCAGACGGCACCCCATATATATTCTGGCACTACTTTGGTTTCCATTGGCTAGTATTAGTAAGGGTCTCTCACCCCGTATTCAATGCAAAAGCAAATACAGGGCAGCAGAAGCCTGAAATATACCTTAAAGCCATGCCTGCCTCTTGTTGATCTGTTGTATTGAATGATTATTGTTGCCCTAGGCTGTATGCCATTGGCAGCACAGAACAGACTGTTTGCTAAATAATTAGACACAGGCATATGGTACGGGCTACAGCTGAATCAAAACCAATGGTTACAGGTGATATTTGGGAAATATGGGTTGAAAATATACTCTTAAGCAATTCCCAAGCCAATTGTGTTGACTTACTGTCTTGGTAATTTTTACCATTATTATTAAAATATCTCTCTCAGCAGGGAGGAATATTACAAACATACACTCCCTCCCTTCCAATATCGGGATTTTGGAGTGCCAGTAGTTCTCTCATTGGCTGCGCTGACCTAATGTCATAGAAACATAGATGTCATGTCATCAGTCAACTGCAGAAACTAAAGTCGCACACCATATATATTCCGATTACACTTTTGTTTCCATTGGCTGGTATGAGTACGGGTCTCTCACCCCGTTGTTCAATGCGATAGCAAATACGGGGAAGCAGAAACCCGAAATATACCTTAAGGCAATATCTGCTTCTCTGACTTTTGACCATTACCTACAAAGTATACAATTTTGATCAAGGGCCAGGTCCCGAAGGAATATGCTCATACCTGTACTATTAATAATTATATGTTGTATGTTAGTATGTGCAGTCTGTCAATATTTCGCCTTTTAGTTAATAGGAGTTTAATCACTCCAATTTTAAAGAAATTTAATAAAAGTTAGGAATTGGTCCGAGGATTAATGGGTTAAACTTAACTACACGCCTGAGTGCCCCTATACAGGAGAGTCTATCTCCATTCTTTCTTTTTTATTTTTTTTGTATTATTACTTACTCTCGGAGCACTACCAACCCCACTAGGAGGTAAGCTTTTCTGCTACCCATATGGGCCGGAATGGAGTTGTAGAATATCACTAAGGTTATTTAGAATTGCGTGTAAATCTGTGCGGACAGTACCAAACTCGACTTTTTCACTCCTGCAGTTTCCAAATTGCCATCAAACTAAATACGGAATAGTAGATACTCTGTTTGATCCTCAAACCACCAGCGAACTGATGCTTGGTATATTTTAATACAAGGTGTGACATTGTAAAGCATTCATTTTTCTTTGACTATTTCTCTTGAATAATGTTATTATATCTGGGCACTGCAGAATAGAATGAAATCAGTATTTATTTATGTTTTAACGTACAGTTGGTTTCATTTTGTTTTTTCCTATTTATTTTGAGATTTCATTCATTCACAACAAGCCTTCAACTACTGTATGTTATATCAGGAATTCTGAAGGGTACTCTGTTACATTTAATTAGTATATGTTCTCTGTCTTTTTGCAATAGCTGAAATTTATTAATTTTTTTTCTCTTTTTTTTTTTTTGCTAGTGTATGTTGTAGAAGAAAGAAGAAGAGATGACTCTGGTGAAAGTGCCTGTTTAACTGCTTGTTGGACTGCCCTTTGTTGCTGCTGCCTTTGGGACATGTTGACATAAATATATTTAAATGGAAAAAAAAAAAAAAAAAGCCAGATTGTGGAATGCCTGTACTACTCCACATTACATCCTTTTTTTGATTTGTTACTACTAAATCAATTGAAACGATTATATGCACTAATTTAATATAACCTATTTTTTCATTTTCAAATCTTATTTTAAGCTAAGTGCACATAAGCATCAGATTTTGGCCTCTGCAGTGGAGATGAGGCATTACCATATTTTCGCACCACAGCTGCGTCCAAAGATATAGTGGCGATGCAGTTACCATCCATCTCTGAATCAGGCCCTCAACACATCTTTGGCAAACTTCTGAAGCTCGCTTGCACTTAGCCTTAAAAGCATGTTTGTTTTGCTACTCTCAACTGAATGACAACTGAAATATTTTAGATGAACAGTCCTTTATATCAGATGTATGTTTATTTTGCGCAAATGGAATATGTGGTATAGTTTTCTTGATTGAAAATGGTTATTACTACTAAATAGTTAGTAAAGATTTATAGCATGTAAAAACAATGAAATGTGTTATTTCACTTTTTAAGTGTACTAGTTTACTTAATATAAAAAAATAAAACATACCTATATAATTGAAAGTCTGTCCATAGAGGACAGCTGTTCATTTTCTGATTTATTTATTTTTTAATTTTTTTAATTGAGATAACACTTTTGTTTGTGTACACGTCTTTTGGGCCATTTTCATGCACCAAAAAACGTGCTTCTAAAACTTGTGTAAGCTTAAGCCTCACTTGCAAAATGAAGTCAAATAGATTTTGGTGTTATCATCTTTTGTCACTCTCAAACTACGTGATCATTATCCTACATGAATTCATTAATTGTTGTTAAGAATTCCAGGATTAAAAATGCAGCCTATCAATAAAATTAACTATGTGCACCATCAGGCTTTGTTCTCTCTTTGTGAAGGTTTATGTAATTTTAAGACATCGTATCCTTTACTAGAATACCAGCTTCTTGGGGAAGATGCACATGAGCATGGACGAGCCGCAAATGACTCCTGTTTCTAATGTCTTTGTGCATAGTTTAATGCATAAAGATGGCCATTTTTTAAACATGCAAGGATAAAGTTGTTTTCCCTTTCACAGCACATACAGTATATAAACTTATACATCCAATTCACCCCAATTTATAAATTATTTAGCTTTAATTGTGAAATAATTGCATACTTAGATGTGTGTTCTTTATCTGTTAAGGTACAACGTTCATATGGTATAGAATTTGACATTTACTTGAAGGAAATAAAAGTTCATATTCATTTGGGAATCAGTGCATGCTTCCAGGGCAATATATGATATTTGACATACATTGGTGTGTGTTAAGCTGCATACACACTGTGCGATACGCTCCATGAGAGATATCGCACAGTGTGATCCCTTCCCTCCCGTGCCGCCTGACATAGTGCGTACACACTGAGCGATACCACAAATTATGTTGCTCGGTAGCGCCACCCCGCCACTGGGCCTAGTATGCCGTTTTGGCCGACATAGCCAAAAATGAGCTGTATGCACAGACAACAGAGGGGGGCGTTAACGACCCCCGGGAACGCGCATCGGCTGTTGTTTGCAGCATACATACGGCGCAATATTTTAGTCAGTATCGCTCAGAAGGGAGAAAATTAGCGATATTGACTAAAATATTGCACAGTGTGTGTATGCACCATTAGAAAGGTATACAAGTTAATTATTGACAAACCAGACGTAAGCATGCTACATAGCCACTTCTTCCCCACAGAGGTCTGGTAAATTGGTGTGAGCAGTAAAATGTATTATAACCATGATGACTTGATAAAGGACAAATGCATAGTAAATTCTTAATCATATTTTCTCTAACGTCCTAGAGGATGCTGGGGACTCCGTAAGGACCATGGGGATAGACGGGCTCCACAGGAGACATGGGCACTTTAAGAAAGACTTTAGGTCTGGGTGTGCACTGGCTCCTCCCTCTATGCCCCTCCTCTAGACCTCAGTTTGATACTGTGCCCAGAGGAGATGGGTGCACTACAGGGAGCTCTCCTGAGCTTCCTGTCAGAAAGTATATTTGTTAGGTTTTTTATTTTCAAGGAGCCTGCTGGCAACAGACTCCCTGCATCGAGGGACTGAGGAGAGAGAAACAGACCTACTTCTGTGAGTTTCAAGGCTCTGTTTCTTAGGCTACTGGACACCATTAGCTCCAGAGGGATTGGTACGCAGGTCTCACCCTCGCCGTCCGTCCCAGAGCCGCGCCGCCGTCCTCCTCGCAGAGCCAGAAGATAGAAGCCGGGTGAGTATGAGAAGAAAAGAAGACTTCATGATCTTCACTGAGGTAACGCACAGCAGTAAAGCTGTGCGCCATTGCTCCCATACACCTCACACACCGCAGTCACTGTAAGGGCGCAGGGGGGGCACCCTGGGCAGCAATTAATCCTCTCCATTGGCAAAATAAGTATATACATGAACAGATGGGCACTGTACATGTATTTAACAGAGCCCCTGCCAGTTTTCAGGAATTTTGAGCAGGACAGAAGCCCGCCGCCGAGGGGGCGGGGCATCTCCCTTAGCACTCACCAGCGCCATTTTTCTCCACAGCACAGCGCTGAGAGGAAGCTCCCCGGACTCTCCCCTCCTAATACACGGTGATAGAGGGGTTTTAAGAGGGGGGGGGGGCACAAATTTGGCGGATATAAAGTATAAACAGCGCTACTGGATAAACATTTAGTGTTTTTTTTCCAGGGTCATATAGCGCTGCGGTGTGTGCTGACATACTCTCTCTCTATCTCTCCAAAGGGCCTGGTGGGGAAACTATCTTCAGATAAGAGGTTCCCTGTGTGTGTGGTGTGTCGGTACGCGTGTGTCGACATGTCTGAGGTAGAAGGCTCACCTAGGGAGGAGGGGGAGCGTATGAATGTGAGGTCTCCGTCGGCGGTGTCGACACCTGACTGGATGGATATGTGGAATGTTTTAAGTGCTAGTGTGAACTTATTGCACAAAAGATTAGACAAAGCTGAAGCTAAGGAACAGTCAGGGAGTGAACCCATGTCTGTCTCTATGTCGCCGGGACCTTCAGGGTCTCAGAAGCGCCCACTATCCCAGATAGGAGACACAGATACCGACACGGATTCGGACTCCAGGGTCGACTACGATGATGCAAAGTTACAGCCAAAAGTGGCTAAATGTATTCGTTATATGATTATTGCAATAAAAGAAGTGTTGCATATCACAGAGGAACCCCCTGTCCCTGACACGAGGGTACACATGTATAAGGGAAAGAAGCCTGAGGTAACTTTTCCCTCCTCACATGTGTTGAACGAATTATGTGAAAAAGCGTGGGAATCACCAGACAAAAAACTGCAGATTCCCAAAAGGATTCTTATGGCGTATCCTTTCCCGCCAACGGACAAGATACGGTGGGAATCCTCCCCTAAGGTGGACAAAGCGTTGACACGCTTGTCAAAAGAGATAGCGCTGCCATCCCAAGATATTGCTACCCTCAAGGATCCTGCTGACCGCAAGCAGGAGGTTACCTTGAAATCCATTTACACACATTCTGGTACATTATTCAGACCGGCAATTGCGTCGGCCTGGGTTTGTAGCGCTGTAGCAGCATGGACAGATTCCTTATCAGCGGAAATTGAGACCCTAGATAAGGATACCATTTTATTGACCCTAGGCCATATAAAGGATACTGTCTTATATATGAGAGATGCTCAAAGAGACATTAGTTTACTGGGTTCCAGAATAAACGCTATGTCAATTTCTGCTAGACGAGTCCTCTGGACCCGGCAGTGGACAGGTGATGCCAACTCAAAAAGACATATGGAGGTTTTACCTTACAAGGGTGAGGAATTGTTTGGGGAAGGTCTCCACAGCTACGGCAGGTAAATCTAATTTTTTGCCTTATGTTCCCTCACAACCTAAGAAAGCGCCACATTATCAAATACAGTCCTTTCGTTCAAATAAAAGCAAAAGAGTACGTGGATCGTCCTTTCTTGCCAGACGTAAGGGCAGAGGTAAAAAGCTGCACAGCACAGCTAGTTCCCAGGAACAGAAGTCCTCCCCGGCCTCTGCAAAATCCACCGCATGACGCTGGGGCTCCGCTGAGGGAGTCTGCCCCAGTGGGGGCACTTCTTCGACTTTTCAGCCACATCTGGGTTCACTCTCAGGTGGATCCCTGGGCAATAGAAATTGTTTCTCAGGGATACAAGCTGGAATTCGAAGAGGTGCCTCCTCGCCGGTTTTTCAAATTGGCTCTACCGACTTCTCCCCTAGAAAGGGAGATAGTGTTAAATGCTATTCACAAATAGTGTCTTTAACAAGTGGTGGTCGAAGTTCCCCTGCTTCAGAGAGGGAAGGGATACTACTCAACCCTGTTTGTAGTTCCGAAACCGGACGGTTCGGTCAGACCCATATTGAATTTAAAATCCCTCAACCTATACTTAAAACGGTTCAAGTACAAGATGGAATCGCTCAGAGCGGTCATCGCCAGCCTGGAAGGGGGGGATTTTATGGTATCTCTGGACATAAAGGATGCATACCTTCATGTCCCCATTTATCCACCTCACCAGGCGTACCTGAGATTTGCGGTACAGGATTGTCATTACCAATTTCAGACGTTGCCGTTTGGGCTTTCCACGGCCCCGAGGATTTTCACCAAGGTAATGGCGGAAATGATGGTGCTCCTGCGCAAGCAGGATGTCACAATTATCCCATACTTGGACGATCTCATAAAAGCGAGATCACGAGAGAAGTTACTGAACAGCGTGTCACTTTCATTGAAGGTGTTACAGCAACACGGCTGGATTCTCAATATCCCGAAGTCACAGCTGGTTCATACGACTCGTCTGACCTTCTTGGGCATGATTCTGGACACAGACCAGAAAAGGGTTTTTCTTCCGATAGAAAAAGCTCAGAAACTCATGACTCTAGTCAAGAACCTATTGAAGCCAAAACAAGTGTCTGTGCATCATTGCACTGGGAAAAATGGTGGCAACATACGAAGCCATTCCCTTCGGCAGGTTCCATGCAAGGACTTTCCAATGGGACCTATTGGACAAGTGGTCCGGGTCACATCTACAAATTCATCAGCTGATCACCCTGTCCCCCAGGGCCAGGGTATCTCTCCTGCGGTGGCTGCAGAGTGCTCACCTTTTGGAAGGCCGCAGGTTCGGCATTCAGGATTGGATCCTGGTGACCACAGGCGCGAGCCTCAGAGGGTGGGGAGTAGTCACGCAGGGAAGAAACTTCCAAGGACTTTGGACAAGTCAAGAGACTTGTCTTCACATCAACATCCTGGAACTGAGGGCCATATACAACGCCCTACGTCAAGCGGAGAACTTACTTCGCGACCAACCAGTTCTGATACAGTCAGACAACATCACCGCAGTGGCTCATGTAAACCGCCAAGGCGGCACAAGGAGCAGAGTGGCAATGGAGGAAGCCACCAGGATTCTTCGCTGGGCGGAAAATCATGTAAGCGCACTGTCAGCAGTGTTCATTCCGGGAGTGGACAACTGGGAAGCAGACTTCCTCAGTAGACACGACCTGCATCCAGGAGAGTGGGAACTTCATCTGGAAGTCTTCGCACAGATTGCAAGTCAGTGGGGACTGCCCCAGATAGACATGATGGCGTCCTGCCTCAACAAAAAGCGCCAGATCAAAAGACCCTCAGGCGGTAGCAGTAGTCGCCCTAGTGACACTGTGGGTGTTCCAGTCGGTCTATGTGTTTCCTCCTCTTCCTCTCATACCCAAGGTGTTGAGAATAATAAGAAAAAGAGGAGTGAGAACAATTCTCATTGTTCCAGATTGGCCACGAAGGACCTGGATCCGGATCTGCTGGAAATGCTCACAGAAGATCCGTGGCCTCTTCCTCTAAGACAGGACCTGTTACAACAGGGGCCATGTCTGTTCCAAGACTTATCGCGGCTGCGTTTGACGGCATAGCGGTTGAACGCCGGATCCTAGCGGAAAAAGGAATTCCGGATGAGGTCATTCCTACTCTGGTAAAGGCTAGGAAAGATGCGACAGCGAAACATTATCACCGGATATGGCGAAAATATGTTTCTTGGTGTGAGGCCAGGAAAGCTCCTACGGAAGAATTCCATCTGGGCCGTTTCCTTCACTTCCTACAGACTGGAGTGAATTTGGGCCTAAAATTAGGCTCCATTAAGGTTCAGATTTCGGCCTTATCCATTTTCTTTCAAAAAGAATTGGCTTCTCTCCCAGAAGTACAGACTTTTGTGAAGGGAGTGCTGCATATTCAGCCTCCTTTCATAACACGGTGGCACCTTGGGACCTTAACGTGGTGTTGAGTTTCCTTAAGTCGCGTTGGTTTGAACCACTTCAAACGGTGGAGTTAAAATATCTCACTTGGAAGGTGGTCATGTTATTAGCCTTGGCTTCGGCTAGGCGAGTGTCGGAATTGGCGGCTTTGTCTCATAAAAGACCCTATCTGGTTTTCCATATGGATAGAGCGGAATTGCGGACCCGTCCTCAATTCTTGCCTAAGGTGGTGTCATCTTTTCATATGAACCAACCTGTTGCGGTGCCTGTGGCTACACGAGATTTGGAGGATTCAGAGTCCCTTGATGTAGTCAGAGCTTTGAAAATTTATGTGGCCAGAATGGCTAGAGTCAGGAAAACAGAAGCACTGGTTGTCCTATATTTAGCCAACAAGGTTGGCGCCCCTGCTTCGAAGCAGACTATTGCTCGCTGGATCTGTAACACGATTCAACAGGCGCATTCCTCGGCTGGATTGCCGTTACCAAAATCGGTTAAGGCCCATTCCACTAGGAAGGTGGGCTCGTCTTGGGCGGCTGCCCGAGGGGTCTCTGCACTACAACTGTGCCGAGCTGCTACTTGGTCGGGTTCAAACACCTTTGCAAAGTTCTATAAGTTTGATACCCTGGCTGAGGAGGACCTAAGGTTTGCTCATTCGGTGCTGCAGAGTCATCCGGACTGTCCCGCCCGTTTGGGAGCTTTGGTATAATCCCCATGGTCCTTACGGAGTCCCCAGCATCCTCTAGGACGTTAGAGAAAATAAGATTTTAAACCTACCGGTAAATCTTTTTCTCGTAGTCCGTAGAGGATGCTGGACGCCCGTCCCAAGTGCGGACTACTTCTGCGAGACTTGTATATAGTTTTGCTTACATAAGGGTTATGTTATAGTATCATCAGGTTGGACTGATGCTACGTTGTTTTTTCATACTGTTAACTGTTTAATAGATACACAAGTTATACGGTGTGATTGGTGTGGCTGGTATGAATCTAGCCCTTGGATTAACAAAAATCCTTTCCTCGTACTGTCCGTCTCCTCTGGGCACAGATTCTCTAACTGAGGTCTGGAGGAGGGGCATAGAGGGAGGAGCCAGTGCACACCCAGACCTAAAGTCTTTCTTAAAGTGCCCATGTCTCCTGCGGAGCCCGTCTATCCCCATGGTCCTTACGGAGTCCCCAGCATCCTCTACGGACTACGAGAAAAAGATTTACCGGTAGGTTTAAAATCTTATTTTTATGTTCTTAGCAATTAGCTAAATAATGTAAAACGTTTTTACTTTTTTGAGATATTTAAATTAAGATGATGTACATAATTTTAATAAATATTATAGCCTATGATGTCCTATTTTATGTATTCTGAAATATTAAGTTAGGATTTAGTGTTATGTCCCATTCAGCAGCAAAGTACTAGTGTTTGCAACTTTCACAGCTGTGCCTAGTGGGTATATTTACTGAGCACTGGATTTTCAAATTCCACGATATTTGCAGAGTTTGCCTGCCATATTTAAACAGGCAATATTAGTAAATGCAAATCAGGCTTGTTTTGCATTAAATATTATTGCCATTTTAAATCTACAAAATTTGATTCTTTTGAAAATCCACTGCTCTCGCAGTCGCTGTCCAAACTCCCTGCCTCATGCCTTAGCCATCTCTGCCTTGCATTACTTCCTGCCATCAGACCACCTTCCACTTGCTTGCGCCTCATGTCACCTGTCTGTTTCCCCCTTCCCCCTAGATTGTAAGCTCCTTGGAGCGGGGCCCTCTTCCCTCCTGTTCTCACAGCGCTCTACTCTCGCACTTCAATTACAGCTCTCTCCTACTCTGCAACAGTCTATACCCGCATCTCCTCTCTCTCGTTCAGTTCATCTCTTTTCAGTGGCTTCATGCCCCAAGTAGTACCCTGATTACTCCTTTGCTTCCTTAAATCTCCGCTGTATTGTGTACTGAGAATTATGGTGCTAATTGTTACCTGAGCTCTGTTTTATTTTTTCAGTTACTGTAATGTTAAATTCTGGGTACCCTGTATTGTTCTAATGTGTGCTGTATGTACAGCGCTGCAAAACACTTGTGGTACCTTATTAAAAAAAAATTTAAAATAATAATAATAGTACACATACCCCTAATCCTCTATGAATTAGCATGGTACAACATTGTCTATTCTGGCCCATCACTTTAATAACTGGTCAGAGCTGCAGACAAAAAATAATATTATGCTGTGTTATTGGTTCTATTTATTTATACCAGTTATGTATATAGAGCACACATTTTCCACAGCACTTTACAGAGAATATTTGGCCATTTACATCAGTCCCTACCCTAATGGAGCGTACAATCTATATTCCCTACCACATGCACACACTTGCACATTAGGGTTAATTTTTGTTGGGACCCAGTTAACACATCAGTATATTTTTGGATTATGGGAGAAAACCCACGCAAGTACCAGGAGACTATACAAACTCCACACAGTTAGGGCCATGGTGGGAATCAAACACGTGACCTCAGTCCTGTGAGGCACTAATGCTAACCATTACACTATCTGTACTTCTATTTCAGTGATCACCTCAATCCTTGGAATTTCACTGATTTGCTCCAAGTGGCCTGAAAGTTAATAAATTAGGTGTGGTCAATAAGGGGTCATGGGTAATATATTTTCTCTGACGTCCTAGTGGATGCTGGGGACTCCGTAAGGACCATGGGGAATAGCGGGCTCCGCAGGAGACTGGGCACAACTAAGAAAGAAATAGGACTACCTGGTGTGCACTGGCTCCTCCCTCTATGCCCCTCCTCCAGACCTCAGTTAGAATTTTGTGCCCGGCCGAGCTGGATGCACACTAGGGGCTCTCCTGAGCTCCTAGAAAAGAAAGTATATTTTAGGTTTTTTATTTTCAGTGAGATCTGCTGGCAACAGACTCACTGCTACGTGGGACTAAGGGGAGAGAAGCGAACCTACCTGCTTGCAGCTAGCTTGGGCTTCTAGGCTACTGGACACCATTAGCTCCAGAGGGATCGAACACAGGCCCAGCCTCGGTCGTCCGGTCCCGGAGCCATGCCGCCGTCCCCCTTACAGAGCCAGAAGCAAGAAGACGTTCCTGGAAATCGGCGGCAGAAGACTTCGGTCTTCATCAAGGTAGCGCACAGCACTGCAGCTGTGTGCCATTGCTCCCCATGCACACCACATACTCCGGTCACTGATGGGTGCAGGGCGCTGGGGGGGGGGGCGCCCTGGGCTGCAATAAGAGTATCTTGCTGGCAAATACCACATAATATAGTCATAAAGACTATATATGTGTGTGTAAAATACCCCTGCCAAATATACATTTAAAAAGCGGGAGAAGTCTGCCGGAAAAGGGGCGGGGCTATCTCCCTCAGCACACTGGCGCCATTTTCCCTCACAGCTCCGCTGGAAGGACGCTCCCAAGGCTCTCCCCTGCAGTTTCCAGACTACATAGGGTAAAAAAGAGAGGGGGGCACTAAATTTAGGCGCATATAATATATATATAGTTGCTATAGGGAAAAATCACTTGTGTAGTGTGTATCCCTGCATTATATAGCGCTCTGGTGTGTGCTGGCATACTCTCTCTCTGTCTCCCCAAAGGACTTTGTGGGGTCCTGTCCTCAGTCAGAGCATTCCCTGTGTGTGTGCGTGTGTCGGTACGGTTGTGTCGACATGATTGATGAGGAAGATTATATGGAGGCGGAGCAGGTGCCGATAAGTGTGATGTCACCCCCTGCGGGGTCGACACCAGAGTGGGTGGATATGTGGAAGGTATTAACCGACAGTGTCAACTCCTTTACATAAAAGGCTAGATGACGTACAGCAGTGGGACAGCCGGCTTCTCAGCTCGTGCCTGCCCAGGCGTCTCAAAAGCCATCAGGGGCTCAAAAACGCCCGCTACCTCAGATGGCAGACACAGATGTCGACACGGAGTCTGACTCCAGTGTAGACGACGATGAGACAAATGTAAAATCCACAAGGGCCATCCGTTGTATGATTACGGCAATGAAAAATGTGTTGCACATTTCTGACATTAACCCAGTTACCACAAAAAAGGGTATTATAGTTGGGGAGAAAAAGCATCCAGTGGTTCTTCCCCCATCAGATGAATTGAATAAAGTGTGTAAAGTGGGATCCCCCGATAAGAAAATAGTAATTTCTAAAACGTTACTGATGGCGTACCCTGTCCCGCCAAAGGACAGGTTACGTTGGGAGACGTCCCCTAGGGTGGAGAAGGCGCTCACACGCTTGGCAAAAAAGGTGGCACTGCCGTCTCGGGATACGGCCGCCTTAAAGGAGCCTGCTGATAAAAAGCAGGAAGCTATCCTGAAGTCTGTATATACACACTCAGGTATTATACTGAGACCTGCAATTGCTTCAGTGTGTAGTGCTGCAGCAGCTTGGTCCGATACCCTGTCAAAAAATATGGATACTAGACAGGGATACTATTTTGCTAACCATTGAGCAATTTAAAGACGTGGTCTTATATATGAGAGATGCACAGAGGGATATTTGCCGGCTGGCATCTAAAATTAATGCAATGTCCATTTCTGCCAGAAGAGTATTATGGACTCGGCAGTGGACAGGTGATGCTGATTCTAAAAGGCACATGGAGGTTTTGCCTTATAAGAGTGAGGAATTGTTTGGGGAGGGTCTCTCGGACCTAGTATCCACAGCAACAGCTGGGAAGTTGACATTTTTACCTCAGGTTTCCTCACAGCCTAAGAAAGCACCGTCTTATCAGGTACAGTCCTTTCGGCCACAAAAAGGCAAGCGGGTCAGAGGCGCTTCCTTTCTGCCCAGAGGCAGGGGAAGAGGGAAAAAGCTGCACCAGACAGACAGTTCCCTGGAACCAAAATCCTACCCGCTTCCTCTAAAGTCCACCGCATGACGCTGGGGCTCCACAGGCGGAGCCAGGTGCGGTGGGGGCGCGTCTCCGGAACTTCAGCAACCAGTGGGTTCGCTCACAGGTAGATCGCTGGGTTCTACAACTCAGGGATACAAGCTGGAGTTAGAGGCCACTCCCCCTCGCCGTTACCTCAAATCTGCCTTGCCGGCTGCTCCCAAAGAAAGGGAGGTAGTACTGGACGCTATTCACAAGCTGTACTTCCAGCAGGTGATAATCAAGGTACCCCCTTCCCCCTTCAACAGGGGCGGGGTTACTATTCCACAATGTTGTGGTACCGAAACCAGATGGTTCGGTGAGACCCATCCTAAATTTTAAATTCTTGAACACTTATATAAGGAAGTTCAAGTTCAAGATTGAATCGCTCAGGGCGGTTATACAAGCCTGGAAGAGGGTGTCCCCATGTACCCACCTCACCAGGAGTACCTCAGGTTTGTGGTACAGGACTGTCATTACCAATGCCAGACGTTGCCGTTTGGTCTGTCCATGGCACCGAGGGTATTTACCAAGGTAATGGCCAAAATGATGATACTCCTTAGAAAGAAGGGAGTTATAATTATCCCGTACTTGGACGATCTCCTGATAAAGGCGAGGTCCAAGGAGCAGTTGCTAGTCAGCGTAGCACTATCTTAGGAAGTGCTGCATCAGCACGGCTGGATCCTGAATATCCCAAAGTCGCAGCTGATTCCCGCGACGCGTCTGCTGTTCCTGGGTATGATTCTGGACACAGAACAGAAGAAGGTTTTTCTCCCGGAGGAGAAGGGCCAGGAATTATCATCTCTGGTCAGGGACCTCCTGCAACCAAAACAGGTGTCGGTGCATCACTGCACGCGAATCCTGGGAAAGATGGTAGCTCTTATGAAGCGTTTCCCTTTGGCAGGTTCCATGCGAGGATCTTCCAGTGGGATCTATTGGACAAGTGGTCCAAATCGCATCTTCAGATGCATCGGTGGATCACCCTGTCACCAAGGGCCAGGGTGTCTCTGCTGTGGTGGCTGCAGAGTGCTCATCTTCGTGAAGGCCGCAGATTCGGCATACAGGACTGGGTCCTGGTGGCCACGAATGCAAGCCTCCGAGGGTGGGGGGCAGTCACTCAGGGAAGAAAACGTCCAAGGACAAAAACTTCCTTGCATATAAATATTCTGGAACTACGGGTCAATACAATGCCCTGAGTAAAATAGAATACCTTTTTCAAAAACAACCGGTGCTGATTCAGTCAGACAACATCACGGCTGTCGCCCATGTAAATCGACAGGGCGGCACAAGAAGCAGGATAGCAATGGCAGAAGCCACAAGGATTCTTCGATGGGCGGAGAATCACGTGATAGCACAGTCAGCAGTGTTCATTCCGGGAGTGGAAAACTGGGAAGCAGACTTCCTCAGCAGACACAACCTCCACCCGGGAGAGTGGGGACTTCATCCAGAAGTCTTCAAGCTGATTGTACACCGGTGGGAACGACCACAGGTGGACATGATGGCGTCCCGCCTCAACAAAAAGCTAAAAAGATATTGCGCCAGGTCAAGGGACCCTCAGGCGATAGCGGTGGACGCTCTGGTGACACCGTTGGTGTACCAGTCGGTTTATGTGTTCCCTCCTCTGCCTCTCATACCCAAGGTACTGAGAATAATAAGAAGGAGAGGAGTAAGAACTATACTCGTGGTTCTGGATTGGCCAAGAAGAGCTTGGTACCCAGAACTTCAAGAAATGATCTCAGAGGACCCATGGCCTCTGCCGCTCAGACAGGACCTGCTGCAGCAGGGGCCCTGTCTGTTCCAAGACTTACCGCGGCTGCGTTTGACGGCATGGCGGTTGAACACCGGATCCTAAAAGGAAAGGGCATTCCGGAGGAAGTCATTCCTACGCTGATTAAAGCTAGGAAAGATGTGACCGCAAGACATTATCACCGCATATGGCGGAAATATGTTGCTTGGTGTGAGGCCATGAAGGCCCCAACGGAGGAATTTCAGCTCGGTCGATTTCTGCACTTCCTACAGTCAGGAGTGGCTATGGGCCTAAAATTGGGTTCCATTAAGGTCCAGATTTCGGCTCTGTCGATTTTCTTCCAAAAAGAACTGGCTTCACTGCCTGAAGTTCAGACTTTTGTTAAAGGAGTGCTGCATATTCAGCCCCCTTTTGTGCCTCCAGTGGCACCGTGGGATCTCAACGTGGTGTTGGATTTCCTAAAGTCGCATTGGTTTAAGCCACTTAAAACTGTGGAGTTAAAATGCCTCACGTGGAAAGTGGTCATGCTGTTGGCCTTCGCGTCGGCCTGGCGTGTATCAGAATTGGCGGCTTTGTCATGTAAAAGCCCTTATCTGATTTTTCATATGGATAGGGCGGAATTGAGGACTCGTTCCCAATTCCTTCCTAAGGTGGTTTCAGCTTTTCATGTGAACCAACCTATTGTGGTGCCTGCGGCTACTCGGGACTTGGAGGATTCCAAGTTACTGGACGTAGTCAGGGCCCTGAAAATATATGTTTCCAGGACGGCTGGAGTCAGGAAAACTGACTCGCTATTTATCCTGTATGCACCCAACAAGCTGGGTGCTCCTGCTTCTAAGCAGACTATTGCTCGCTGGATCTGTAGCACGATTCAACTTGCACATTCTGCGGCTGGACTGCCGCATCCTAAATCTGTAAAAGCCCATTCCACAAGGAAGGTGGGCTCTTCTTGGGCGGCTGCCCGAGGGGTCTCGGCTTTACAGCTTTGCCGAGCGGCTACTTGGTCGGGTTCAAACACATTTGCAAAGTTCTACAAGTTTGATACCCTGGCTGAGGAGGACCTTGAGTTTGCTCATTCGGTGCTGCAGAGTCATCCGCACTCTCCCGCCCGTTTGGGAGCTTTGGTATAATCCCCATGGTCCTTACGGAGTCCCCAGCATCCACTAGGACGTCAGAGAAAATAAGAATTTACTCACCGGTAATTCTATTTCTCGTAGTCCGTAGTGGATGCTGGGCGCCCATCCCAAGTGCGGATTGTCTGCAAAACTTGTATATAGTTATTGCGTAACTAAAAGGGTTATTGTTATGAGCCATCTGTTCGTGAGGCTCAGTTGTTATTCATACTGTTAACTGGATATTGTATCACGAGTTGTACGGTGTGATTGGTGTGGCTGGTATGAGTCTTACCCGGGATTGCAAATCCTTCCTTATTGTGCCAGCTCTTCCGGGCACAGTTTCCTAACTGAGGTCTGGAGGAGGGGCATAGAGGGAGGAGCCAGTGCACACCAGGTAGTCCTATTTCTTTCTTAGTTGTGCCCAGTCTCCTGCGGAGCCCGCTATTCCCCATGGTCCTTACGGAGTCCCCAGCATCCACTACGGACTACGAGAAATAGAATTACCGGTGAGTAAATTCTTATTTTACTGTACAGTAAATGAATAGCTTTTAATACAGACTTGTTCTGTCAATGTGAATTAGTGCAGAGGTAAGCAAATGCAAGTGGGGTTTCCATTTGCCCAGAAAACCCCCCTCTTCTTGGAAAGTGGCTCAAATTATGACAATAGCAATGGTATATAATTCGATTATTAGAGCTGCTGCCACATCATGCAGTTTAACCACTTGCCTGCGACCATGCCTGCAAGTGCTTTATCTAACCTGGTCGCACGCGATGCGACCAGTCAGATAATAAGAATTTACTTACCGATAATTCTATTTCTGATAGTCCGTAGTGGATGCTGGGGACTCCGAAAGGACCATGGGGATAGCGGCTCCGCAGGAGACTGGGCACAAAGTAAAAGCTTTAGGACTAGCTGGTGTGCACTGGCTCCTCCCCCTATGACCCTCCTCCAAGCCTCAGTTAGGATACTGTGCCCGGACGAGCGTACACAATAAGGAAGGATTTTGAATCCCGGGTAAGACTCATACCAGCCACACCAATCACACCGTACAACTTGTGATCTGAACCCAGTTAACAGCATGATAACAGAAGGAGCCTCTGAAAAGATGGCTCACAACAACAATAACCCGATTTTTGTAACAATAACTATGTACAAGTAATGCAGACAATCCGCACTTGGGATGGGCGCCCAGCATCCACTACGGACTATGAGAAATAGAATTATCGGTAAGTAAATTCTTATTTTCTCTAACGTCCTAGTGGATGCTGGGGACTCCGAAAGGACCATGGGGATTATACCAAAGCTCCCAAACGGGCGGGAGAGTGCGGATGACTCTGCAGCACCGAATGAGAGAACTCCAGGTCCTCCTCAGCCAGGGTATCAAATTTGTAGAATTTAGCAAACGTGTTTGCCCCTGACCAAGTAGCTGCTCGGCAAAGTTGTAAAGCCGAGACCCCTCGGGCAGCCGCCCAAGATGAGCCCACTTTCCGTGTGGAATGGGCTTTTACAGATTTTGGCTGTGGCAGGCCTGCCACAGAATGTGCAAGCTGAATTGTACTACAAATCCAACGAGCAATCGTCTGCTTAGAAGCAGGAGCACCCAGCTTGCTGGGTGCATACAGGATAAACAGCAAATCAGATTTTCTGACTCCAGCCGTCCTGGAAACATATATTTTCAGGGCCCTGACTACGTCCAGCAACTTGGAATCCTCCAAGTCCCTAGTAGCCGCAGGCACCACATATGAAAAATTAGGTAAGGGCTTTTATAGGATAAAGCCGCCAATTCTGAGACACGCCTGGCTGAAGCCAGGGCTAACAGCATTACCACTTTCCATGTGAGATATTTTAAGTCCACAGTGGTGAGTGGTTCAAACCAATGTGATTTTAGGAATCCCAAAACTACATTGAGATCCCAAGGTGCCACTGGAGGCACAAAAGGAGGCTGTATATGCAGTACTCCCTTGACAAACGTCTGAACTTCAGGAACAGAAGCCAGTTCTTTTTGGAAGAATATTGACAGGGCCGAAATTTGAACCTTAATGGACCCTAATTTGAGGCCCATAGACAGTCCTGTTTGCAGGAAATGCAGGAAACGACCCAGTTGAAATTCCTCTGTAGGGGCCTTCCTGGCCTCGCACCACGCAACATATTTACGCCAAATACGGTGATAATGTTGTATGGTTACATCCTTCCTGGCTTTGATCAGGGTAGGGATGACTTCATCCGGAATGCCTTTTTCCTTCAGGATCCGGCGTTCAACCGCCATGCCGTCAAACGCAGCCGCGGTAAGTCTTGGAACAGACATGGTCCCTGCTGGAGCAGGTCCTTTCTTAGAGGTAGAGGCCACGGGTCTTCCGTGAGCATCTCTTGAATTTCCGGGTACCAAGTCCTTCTTGGCCAATCCGGAGCCACGAGTATAGTCTTTACTCCTCTCCTTCTTATGATTCTCAGTACTTTTGGTATGAGAGGAAGAGGAGGGAACACATACACTGACTGGTACACCCACGGTGTTACCAGAGCGTCCACAGCTATTGCCTGAGGGTCCCTTGACCTGGCGCAATATCTGTCCAGTTTTTTGTTGAGGCGGGACGCCATCATGTCCACCTTTGGTTTTTCCCAACGGTTCACAATCATGTGGAAGACTTCTGGGTGAAGTCCCCACTCCCCCGGGTGAAGATCGTGTCTGCTGAGGAAGTCTGCTTCCCAGTTGTCCACTCCCGGAATGAACACTGCTGACAGTGCTATCACATGATTCTCCGCCCAGCGAAGAATCCTTGCCACTTCCATCATTGCCCTCCTGCTTCTTGTGCCGCCCTGTCTGTTTACGTGGGCGACTGCCGTGATGTTGTCCGACTGGATCAACACCGGCTGACCCTGAAGCAGAAGTCTTGCCTGACTTAGGGCATTGTAAATGGCCCTTAGTTCCAGGATATTTATGTGAAGTGACGTTTCCATGCTTGACCACAAGCCCTGGAAATTTCTTCCCTGTGTGACTGCTCCCCAGCCTCTCAGGCTGGCATCCGTGGTCACCAGGACCCAATCCTGAATGCCGAATCTGCGGCCCTCTAGGAGATGAGCACTCTGTAACCACCACAGGAGAGACACCCTTGTCCTTGGAGACAGGGTTATCCGCTGATGCATTTGAAGATACGATCCGGACCATTTGTCCAGCAGATCCCACTGAAAAGTTCTTGCGTGGAATCTGCCGAATGGAATCGCTTCGTAAGAAGCCACCATCTTTCCCAGGACCCTTGTGCATTGATGTACTGACACTTGGCCTGGTCTTAGGAGGTTCCTGACTAGGTCGGATAACTCCTTGGCTTTCTCCTCCGGGAGAAACACCTTTTTCTGTACTGTGTCCAGAATCATCCCTAGGAACAGCAGACGTGTCGTCGGAATCAGCTGCGATTTTGGAATATTTAGAATCCATCCGTGCTGTCGTAGTACTACTTGAGATAGTGCTACTCCGACCTCTAACTGTTCTCTGGACCTTGCCCTTATCAGGAGATCGTCCAAGTAAGGGATAATTAAGACGCCTTTTCTTCGAAGAAGAATCATCATTTCGGGCCATTACCTTGGTAAAGACCCGGGGTGCCGTGGACAATCCAAACGGCAGCGTCTGAAACTGATAGTGACAGTTCTGTACCACAAACCTGAGGTACCCTTGGTGAGAAGGGCAAATTGGGACATGGAGGTAAGCATCCTTGATGTCCAGAGACACCATATAGTCCCCTTCTTCCAGGTTCGCTATCACTGCTCTGAGTGACTCCATCTTGAACTTGAACCTTTTTATGTAAGTGTTCAAGGATTTCAGATTTAAAATGGGTCTCACCGAGCCGTCCGGCTTCGGTACCACAAACAGCGTGGAATAATACCCCTTTCCCTGTTGTAGGAGGGGTACCTTGATTATCACCTGCTGGGAATACAGCTTGTGAATGGCTTCCAATACCGCCTCCCTGTCGGGGGGAGACGTTGGTAAAGCAGACTTCAGGAACCGACGAGGGGGAGACGTCTCGAATTCCAATTTGTACCCCTGAGATACTACCTGCAGGATCCAGGGGTCCACTTGCGAGTGTGCCCACTGCGCGCTGAAATTCTTGAGACGGGCCCCCACCGTGCCTGAGTCCGCTTGTAAGGCCCCAGCGTCATGCTGAGGACTTGGCAGAAGCGGGGGAGGGCTTCTGTTCGTGGGAAGAGGCTGTTTGCTGCAGTCTTTTTCCCCTTCCTCTGCCCCGGGGCAGATATGAGTGGCCTTTTGCCCGCTTGCCCTTATGGGGACGAAAGGACTGAGCCTGAAAAGACGGTATCTTTTTCTGCTGCGAGGTGACTTGGGGTAAAAAGGTGGATTTTCCAGCCGTTGCCGTGGCCACCAGGTCCGATAGACCGACCCCAAATAACTCCTCCCCTTTATACGGCAATACTTCCATATGCCGTTTGGAATCCGCATCCCCTGACCACTGTCGCGTCCATAATCCTCTTCTGGCAGAAATGGACATCGCACTTACTCTTGATGCCAGAGTGCAAATATCCCTCTGTGCATCTCGCATATATAGAAATGCATCCTTTTAAATGCTCTATAGTCAATAATATATTGTCCCTGTCCAGGGTATCAATATTTTCAGTCAGGGAATCCGACCAAGCCACCCCTGCACTGCACATCCAGGCTGAGGCGATTGCTGGTCGCAGTATAATACCAGTATGTGTGTATATACTTTTAAGGATACTTTCCAGCTTCCTATCAGCTGGTTCCTTGAGGGCGGCCGTATCAGGGGACGGTAACGCCACTTGTTTTGATAAGCGTGTGAGCGCCTTATCTACGCTAGGGGGTGTTTCCCAACGCGCCCTAACCTCTGGCGGGAAAGGGTATAATGCCAATAATTTTTTAGAAATTAGCAGTTTTTTATCGGGGGAAACCCACGCTTTATCACACACCTCATTTAATTCATCTGATTCAGGAAAAACTACGGGTAGTTTTTTCACACCCCACATAATACCCTTTTTTGTGGTACTTGTAGTATCAGAAATGTTCAAAACCTCCTTCATTGCCGTGATCATGTAACCTGTGGCCCTACTGGAAAATACGTTTGTTTCCTCACCGTCGACACTGGAGTCAGTGTCCGTGTCAGTGTCTGTATCGACCTGAGGTAACGGGCGTTTTATAGCCCCTGACGGTGTTTGAGACGCCTGTACAGGTATTAACTGATTTGCCGGCTGTCTCATGTCGTCAACAGTCTTTTGTAAAGTGCCGACACTATCACGTAATTCTTTCCATAAGACCATCCAGTCAGGTGTCGACTCCCTAGGGGGTGACATCACTAACACAGGCAATTGCTCCGCCTCCACACCATTTTCCTCCTCATACATGTCGACACAGCGTACCGACACACAGCACACACACAGGGAATGCTCTGATAGAGGACAGGACCCCACTAGCCCTTTGGGGAGACAGAGGGAGAGTTTGCCAGCACACACCAGAGCGCTATATATATATATATATAGGGATAACCTTATATAAGTGTTTTTCCCTAATATAGCTGCTGTATATATTAATATGCCAATTTAGTGCCCCCCCTCTCTTGTTTTACCCTGTTTCTGTTGTGCAGGACTGCAGGGGAGAGTCAGGGAGCCTTCCTCCAACGGAGCTGTGAGGAAAAAATGGCGCTTGTGTGCTGAGGAGATAGGCTCCGCCCCTTTTTCGGCGGCCTTTCTCCCGCTTTTTTGTGGAAAACTGGCAGGGGTTAAATACATCCATATAGCCCAGGAGCTATATGTGATGTATTTTTAGCCATTTAAGGTATTTTCATTGCGTCCCAGGGCGCCCCCCCCCCCCCAGCGCCCTGCACCCTCAGTGACCGGAGTGTGAAGTGTGCTGAGAGCAATGGCGCACAGCTGCGGTGCTGTGCGCTACCTTATTGAAGACAGGACGTCTTCTGCTGCCGATTTTCCGGACCTCTTCAGTCTTCTGGCTCTGTAAGGGGGACGGCGGCGCGGCTCCAGGACCCATCCATGGCTGGGCCTGTGATCGTCCCTCTGGAGCTAATGTCCAGTAGCCTAAGAAGCCCAATCCACTCTGCACGCAGGTGAGTTCGCTTCTTCTCCCCTTAGTCCCTCGATGCAGTGAGCCTGTTGCCAGCAGGTCTCACTGAAAATAAAAAAACCTATTTAAACTTTTACTCTAAGCAGCTCAGGAGAGCCACCTAGATTGCACCCTTCTCGTTCGGGCACAAAATCTTAACTGAGGCTTGGAGGAGGGTCATAGGGGGAGGAGCCAGTGCACACCAGCTAGTCCTAAAGCTTTTACTTTGTGCCCAGTCTCCTGCGGAGCCGCTATCCCCATGGTCCTTTCGGAGTCCCCAGCATCCACTAGGACGTTAGAGAAAAATAGTGTTAGCAGCGGCAGGGAAGGGAAACTTCCCTCCGCTGCTGCTGTCAGAGGGACAGGAAGGTCCCTCTGCCCCCCTGCACTCTCCCCTACTGATTGCCGTGCTACCAATCACTGCCTGCTGATCTTTCAGCACGGCAGGACCCCTCCAGCGGCTGCAGACAATAGCAGCCACTGGGGAAGTGTAAATTAACCCCCTCAAGCACCCTCTGTGTCCCTGGAGGCTGTCCCGGTTTTCAAAATGAAAGCTGCGATGGTCGCAATGTTTCCGATGGTTGCTATGTTTCCGATCGATGATCTGATATTTGGAGAGAGAAAAATGTAAAAAAAATATATTTTCTTTTTTTTAGCTAAAATCATTTTGGATAGGGTTAAATTCATGTTCTTCACCTAATTCACTCATTAAAAATAAGAATTTACTTACCGATAATTCTATTTCTCATAGTCCGTAGTGGATGCTGGGGACTCCGAAAGGACCATGGGGAATAGCGGCTCCGCAGGAGACTGGGCACAAAAGTAAAAGCTTTAGGACTACCTGGTGTGCACTGGCTCCTCCCCCTATGACCCTCCTCCAAGCCTCAGTTAGGATACTGTGCCCGGACGAGCGTACACAATAAGGAAGGATTTTGAATCCCGGGTAAGACTCATACCAGCCACACCAATCTCACCGTACAACTTGTGATCTGAACCCAGTTAACAGCATGATAACAGAGGAGCCTCTGAAAAGATGGCTCACAACAAATAATAACCCGATTTTTGTAACAATAACTATGTACAAGTATTGCAGACAATCCGCACTTGGGATGGGCGCCCAGCATCCACTACGGACTATGAGAAATAGAATTATCGGTAAGTAAATTCTTATTTTCTCTGACGTCCTAGTGGATGCTGGGGACTCCGAAAGGACCATGGGGATTATACCAAAGCTCCCAAACGGGCGGGAGAGTGCGGATGACTCTGCAGCACCGAATGAGTGAACTCCAGGTCCTCCTCAGCCAGGGTATCAAATTTGTAGAATTTAGCAAACGTGTTTGCCCCTGACCAAGTAGCTGCTCGGCAAAGTTGTAAAGCCGAGACCCCTCGGGCAGCCGCCCAAGATGAGCCCACCTTCCGTGTGGAATGGGCTTTTACAGATTTTGGCTGTGGCAGGCCTGCCACAGAATGTGCAAGCTGAATTGTACTACAAATCCAACGAGCAATAGTCTGCTTAGAAGCAGGAGCACCCAGCTTGTTGGGTGCATACAGGATAAACAGCGAGTCAGATTTTCTGACTCCAGCCGTCCTGGAAACATATATTTTCAGGGCCCTGACTACGTCCAGCAACTTGGAATCCTCCAAGTCCCTAGTAGCCGCAGGTACCACAATAGGCTGGTTTAAGTGAAACGCTGAAACCACCTTAGGGAGAAACAGAGGACGAGTCCTCAATTCTGCCCTGTCCGTATGAAAAATTAGGTAAGGGCTTTTATAGGATAAAGCTGCCAATTCTGAGACACGCCTGGCTGAAGCCAGGGCTAACAGCATTACCACTTTCCATGTGAGATATTTTAAGTCCACAGTGGTGAGTGGTTCAAACCAATGTGATTTTAGGAACCCCAAAACTACATTGAGATCCCAAGGTGCCACTGGAGGCACAAAAGGAGGCTGTATATGCAGTACCCCCTTGACAAATGTCTGAACTTCAGGAACTGAAGCTAGTTCTTTTTGGAAGAATATCGACAGGGCCGAAATTTGAACCTTAATGGACCCTAATTTTAGGCCCATAGACAGTCCTGTTTGCAGGAAATGCAGGAAACGACCCAGTTGAAATTCCTCTGTAGGGGCCTTCCTGGCCTCACACCACGCAACATATTTACGCCAAATACGGTGATAATGTTGCACAGTTACATCCTTCCTGGCTTTGATCAGGGTAGGGATGACTTCATCCGGAATGCCTTTTTCCTTCAGGATCCGGCGTTCAACCGCCATGCCGTCAAACGCAGCCGCGGTAAGTCTTGGAACAGACAGGGTCCCTGCTGGAGCAGGTCCTTTCTTAGAGGTAGAGGCCACGGGTCTTCTGTGAGCATCTCTTGAAGTTCCGGGTACCAAGTCCTTCTTGGCCAATCCGGAGCCACGAGTATAGTCCTTACTCCTCTCCTTCTTATGATTCTCAGTACCTTGGGTATGAGAGGCAGAGGAGGGAACACATACACTGACTGGTACACCCACGGTGTTACCAGAGCGTCCACAGCTATTGCCTGAGGGTCCCTTGACCTGGCACAATATCTGTCCAGTTTTTTGTTGAGGCGGGACGCCATCATGTCCACCTTTGGTTTTTCCCAACGGTTCACAATCATGTGGAAGACTTCTGGGTGAAGTCCCCACTCCCCCGGGTGGAGGTCGTGTCTGCTGAGGAAGTCTGCTTCCCAGTTGTCCACTCCCGGAATGAACACTGCTGATAGTGCTATCACATGATTTTCCGCCCAGCGAAGAATCCTTGCAACTTCCGTCATTGCCCTCCTGCTTCTTGTGCCGCCCTGTCTGTTTACGTGGGCGACTGCCGTGATGTTGTCCGACTGGATCAACACCGGCTGACCCTGAAGCAGAGGCCTTGCCTGACTTAGGGCATTGTAAATGGCCCTTAGTTCCAGGATATTTATGTGAAGTGACGTTTCCATGCTTGACCACAAGCCCTGGAAATTTCTTCCCTGTGTGACTGCTCCCCAGCCTCTCAGGCTGGCATCCGTGGTCACCAGGACCCAGTCCTGAATGCCGAATCTGCGGCCCTCTAGAAGATGAACACTCTGTAACCACCACAGGAGAGACACCCTTGTCCTTGGAGACAGGGTTATCCGCTGATGCATTTGAAGATGCGATCCGGACCATTTGTCCAGCAGATCCCACTGAAAAGTTCTTGCGTGGAATCTGCCGAATGGAATCGCTTCGTAAGAAGCCACCATTTTTCCCAGGACCCTTGTGCATTGATGCACTGACACTTGGCCTGGTTTTAGGAGGTTCCTGACTAGGTCGGATAACTCCCTGGCTTTCTCCTCCGGGAGAAACACCTTTTTCTGGACTGTGTCCAGAATCATCCCAGCAGACGTGTCGTCGGAATCAGCTGCGATTTTGGAATATTTAGGATCCACCCGTGCTGTCGTAGTACTACTTGAGATAGTGCTACTCCGACCTCTAACTGTTCTCTGGACCTTGCCCTTATCAGGAGATCGTCCAAGTAAGGGATAATTAAGACGCCTTTTCTTCGAAGAAGAATCATCATTTCGGCCATTACCTTGGTAAAGACCCGGGGTGCCGTGGACAATCCAAACGGCAGCGTCTGAAACTGATAGTGACAGTTCTGTACCACAAACCTGAGGTACCCTTGGTGAGAAGGGCAAATTGGGACATGGAGGTAAGCATCCTTGATGTCCAGAGACACCATATAGTCCCCTTCTTCCAGGTTCGCTATCACTGCTCTGAGTGACTCCATCTTGAATTTGAACCTTTGTATGTAAGTGTTCAAGGATTTCAGATTTAAAATAGGTCTCACCGAGCCGTCCGGCTTCGGTACCACAAACAGCGTGGAATAATACCCCTTTCCCTGTTGTAGGAGGGGTACCTTGATTATCACCTGCTGGGAATACAGCTTGTGAATGGCTTCCAATACCGCCTCCCTATCGGAGGGAGACGTTGGTAAAGCAGACTTCAGGAACCGGCGAGGGGGAGACGTCTCGAATTCCAATTTGTACCCCTGAGATACTACCTGCAGGATCCAGGGGTCCACATGCGAGTGAGCCCACTGCGCGCTGAAAATCTTGAGACGGGCCCCCACCGTGCCTGAGTCCGCTTGTAAGGCCCCAGCGTCATGCTGAGGACTTGGCAGAAGCGGGGGAGGGCTTCTGTTCCTGGGAAGAGGCTGCCTGCTGCAGTCTTTTTCCCCTTCCTCTGCCCCGGGGCAGATATGAGTGGCCTTTTGCCCGCTTGCCCTTATGGGGACGAAAGGACTGAGCCTGAAAAGACGGTGTCTTTTTCTGCTGAGAGGTGACCTGGGGTAAAAAGGTGGATTTCCCAGCCGTTGCCGTGGCCACCAGGTCCGATAGACCGACCCCAAATAACTCCTCCCCTTTATACGGCAATACTTCCATATGCCGTTTGGAATCCGCATCACCTGACCGCTGTCGCGTCCATAACCCTCTTCTGGCAGAAATGGACAGCGCACTTACTCTTGATGCCAGAGTGCAAATATCCCTCTGTGCATCTCGCATATATAGAAATGCATCCTTTAAATGCTCTATAGTCAATAATATACTGTCCCTGTCCAGGGTATCAATATTTTCAGTCAGGGAATCTGACCAAGCCACCCCAGCACTGCACATCCAGGCTGAGGCGATTGCTGGTCGCAGTATAATACCGGTATGTGTGTATATACTTTTTAGGATATTTTCCAGCTTCCTATCAGCTGGTTCCTTGAGGGCGGCCGTATCAGGAGACGGTAACGCCACTTGTTTTGATAAGCGTGTGAGCGCCTTATCTACCCTAGGGGGTGTTTCCCAACGCGCCCTAACCTCTGGCGGGAAAGGGTATAATGCCAATAATTTTTTAGAAATTAGCAGTTTTTTATCGGGGGAAACCCACGCTTCATCACACACCTCATTTAATTCATCTGATTCAGGAAAAACTACGGGTAGTTTTTTCACACCCCACATAATACCCTTTTTTTGTGGTACTTGTAGTATCAGAAATGTTCAAAACCTCCTTCATTGCCGTGATCATGTAACGTGTGGCCCTACTGGAAAATACGTTTGTTTCCTCACCGTCGACACTGGAGTCAGTGTCCGTGTCTGGGTCTGTGTCGACCATCTGAGGTAACGGGCGCTTTAGAGCCCCTGACGGTGTTTGAGACGCCTGTACAGGTAATAACTGATTTGCCGGCTGTCTCATGTCGTCAACAGTCTTTTGTAAAGTGCTGACACTATCACGTAATTCCTTCCATAAGACCATCCAGTCAGGTGTCGACTCCCTAGGGAGTGACATCACTATTACAGGCAATTGCTCCGCCTCCATACCATTTTCCTCCTCATACATGTCGACACAACGTACCGACACACAGCACACACACAGGGAATGCTCTGATAGAGGACAGGACCCCACTAGCCCTTTGGGGAGACAGAGGGAGAGTTTGCCAGCACACACCAGAGCGCAATATATATATACAGGGATAACCTTATATAAGTGTTTTTCCCTTATATAGCTGCTGTATAGATTTATCTGCCAAATTAGTGCCCCCCCCCTCTCTTGTTTTACCCTGTTTCTGTAGTGCAGGACTGCAGGGGAGAGTCAGGCAGCTTCCCTCCAACGGAGCTGTGAGGAAAAATGGCGCCAGTGTGCTGAGGAGATAGGCTCCGCCCCCTTCTCGGCGGCCTTTCTCACGCTTTTTTAAGGAAAAATAGGCAGGGGTTAAATGCATCCATATAGCCCAGGAGCTATATGTGATGTATTTTTTGCCATATAAGGTGTTTTTATTGCGTCTCAGGGCGCCCCCCCCAGCGCCCTGCACCCTCAGTGACCGGAGTGTGAAGTGTGCTGAGAGCAATGGCGCACAGCTGCGGTGCTGTGCGCTACCTTATTGAAGACAGGACGTCTTCTGCCGCCGATTTTCCGGACCTCTTCAGTCTTCTGGCTCTGTAAGGGGGCCGGCGGCGCGGCTCTGGGACCCATCCATGGCTGGGCCTGTGATCGTCCCTCTGGAGCTAATGTCCAGTAGCCTAAGAAGCCCAATCCACTCTGCACGCAGGTGAGTTCGCTTCTTCTCCCCTTAGTCCCTCGGTGCAGTGAACCTGTTGCCAGCAGGATTCACTGAAAATAAAAAACCTATACTTAAACTTTTTACTAAGCAGCTCAGGAGAGTCACCTAGTGAGCACCCTTCTCGTTCGGGCACAAAAATCTAACTGAGGCTTGGAGGAGGGTCATAGGGGGAGGAGCCAGTGCACACCAGGTAGTCCTAAAGCTTTTACTTTTGTGCCCAGTCTCCTGCGGAGCCGCTATTCCCCATGGTCCTTTTGGAGTCCCCAGCATCCACTAGGACGTCAGAGAAAAAAATATTTTCTGACCGGTTTTTTGGGGGAAAAATTGTCTGTTAAGGGACAGAGCAGAACTGCTGCACATGCCCAGTGGTAGCAGATTCTTCTATTAAGTTTGCTGTGTGTGTGGATCTGAGGCCTCAATCAGTGCGATGGACCAGAGAGTAGCTACCAGGAAGAAGAAACTGGAAGGTGGGAGAATGTGTGCTTAGAAAGTACAGTACTGGTTCTATTATGTTTGTGTATTTATTTATTATGGTAAATATTTACTTGACCACTTATTATATTATTAAAAAATGTTTGATACAGCTTATACTATAGACCACAGGTTCTCAAACTCGGTCCTCAGGACCCCACACAGTGCATGTTTTGCAGGTCTCACAGAATCACAAGTGAAATAATTAGCTCCACCTGTGGATCTTTTAAAATGGTTCAGTGAGTAATGAATACACCTGTGCACCTGCTGGGTTACCTGCAAAACATGCACTGTGTGGGGTCCTGAGGACCGAGTTTGAGAACCTATGCTATAGACCAGTGGTTCTCAAACTCGGTCGTCAGGACCCCACACAGTGCATGTTTTGCAGGTAACCCAGCAGGTGCACAGGTGAATTAATTACTCACTGAGACATTTTAAAAGGTCCACAGGTGGAGCTAATTATGTCACTTGTAATTCTGTCAGGAGACCTGCAAAACATGCACCGTGTGGGGTCCTGAGGACCGAGTGGTGGGAATGGGGGCGTGCTGTGCGTCCACGCCCCCGGACTCGTGGTGCGCCCCCGCCCCCAGCAAGCATCGCCATGGTAATGGGGGCATGTCACGAGTCCACGCCCCCATGACGTGGCACACCCCCATACTACGTGACTGCGAGCCCCCCGTGACTGGCCAATTCCGTCACTACTGGAGGGGACAGTAGTTGGTGATATTTTTTAAGTTATGACTGTATAGTCTCTCTGTTGTGATAGTATAAATGCTTTCAATAGTTTATTGTATGTTAGAGTTCCATGTTATAAAGTTTAACTACTGTTCACAATAAAGTTGTTATGATTCCCATATGCACAAGGACTACAAAGAAGGATGAAATACATAGATATTTCTTGTGCACAGGTAAGTTGATCAGAGCGCAGTAATGGTAAATTGCTATAGTCAAAAATATTAAGCGGTAAAAGAGCATAGGTGCACGACTAAACTGAAATCACAGCAAAAATATGTCTAATAACATTTCTCCATGACAGTGAGTCATTTGACTGGTTGGAATGCAGACATAAAGTTCAAATCTAATGTTAGCTGGCACAGATTGCAATATTGAAGAATATTAGCCTACACAAGTAATTTACTCAATACACCTGACTTATAATTCAACTGATATTTCAGTTTAGTGCAAGCAATAAAGCTGGGTACACACAATGTGATATATCGTCCTGACACTGATTTGAATTATATATTGTACACATAGTGTAGTGTGTACCTGCGATATAAGGCCACATGGTAATCACACATACAAAAATATATCTAGATTGAGAGCTAGCTTACCTGGAGTCACCTCTGTGTCTTCCAAATGGTACTACAGGACCCAGCATGCCCTCCTAATGTACGTGCCATTATCTTGTGGCCTTACACTAAGCAATTATATGACCCATACTGGATACAATTATTATTGCTGTGTGTGAGTTTGGGATGTGGTGTCCCCCTGGATATGGTGTGGCCGGGCTGCCTTGGGTTAGCACACCTTAATATTTATTTAGCACTCCTATTTATTTTTCCATTATCACTACTCTTTGGAGTATTTTACTAACACCATTATTTTTGTATCACTTTTTTTAACACACAGCTCCTGCTTCTTTCCTATTAACACATATTAACACTTTATTATTTAAATGGTGTGCTACCCTAGGGTAGTTGGGCCTGAGCCAGCTTTGTGGGGTATGCACCTTGGACTTATACTTTGTATTAGGGACCTCCAGTAACAGAGATGCCTTGAAGTGGCCTGGAGGCGTATCATATTTTTTGCTAAATATATGTAGCCAAGATTTCTAAATTTTCTATTACCATATAGTGTACAGGTCTTTTTACTAATAGCCCTCAGGGTGTGTGGGAAAAACCCTTTTGTTTTTTCTTGTCTAGAATAATGCCCTACCGCAGCACCTGAGCAATGTCACCAGTTTGATTAGAGAAGTTTGCCATTATATATTGCAGTTCATTGGATTGTACCATATGATGTGCTGCATGTCAGATGGGACAATCCCGTGGACAATGCTATGTATTTGTATGTGCAGTGCGTAACGATATATTGTGCTGTCATATGATATATCATTTAGTGTATATGGCAAATTGATGTATTGTTACATGCATCTTATTATAACTAGGACGCACCAACACCATAGCCAGATTGAGGGAGGGGGGTGCAGGTGATACTGTTCCCCTGGCCAGAGTACAATGAAATCACTAGCTCTCCCTCTTGTGTAGCAGCAGAACCAGGCAGCCAGAACACATGAAGGACAGTATGCAGTGCAGGCAGAGACACGCTTATCAGGTATCATGACAAGACAAGAGATAGGGGGGAGACAGCTGTAAGATACCCAGAGATCACAGCTTCTCCTACTCACCTGTGTTGAAATGCCTTTCTTATCCATTAAATGCTTCAACACAGGTGACACCAAAAATATATTACGAGGGAAGTCCAGGAGCAGAGCATTGTGTCCCTCTTAGAATGGGTCATGTTGGAAGGTATGCATAACCACTCTCCCCCAGGGCTCCCCAAAGCTTAATTCGGCTCTGACCATCGCATAGTGTGTACTCAGCTTTAGAAAGTCCACAATGAGGAACAGCAGTAAAACTGTATCTCTAACCAAAGTTCAGACAGATACAGGAAGAGTCTGGAATTAGGATGCAACCTGCATTCATGGCCAGAGTAGCAACAAATTATGACCCAGGCAAAACCAAATATATGGGGTAGTCCACAAGCGCTGCAAAATAACCAATATTCATCAATTTCTCAGGATCATATATTCTTATTCTGCTCCAACGAGTACAAGAAATTTCCCCCACTTATTTTCCTCCACGATTCTTTCCAGGATTCGCACCTTTTGACTAACCTCCTCAATGCGAGAGATGTACGTCAAAAGGTTTCTTTAGCAGTTCCTCTCATATATATTTACTTCTCAGGATAGGCAATTCCACAACTCCGTCCCTTAAAATGGACACTCACCTCCCAGCAGTGCCCTATATTCCTTGAAAGGTTTCTTTATTATCAACAGGTCTCAGGGTTCCAACTGGCGACCACCGATATTGCAACAGATATGTGGATAAAAAACCAATAGATATCCAAAAAATGCACAAATTTATTGTACCTAATACAGATATATCCATAAAACATTAAAATTACAAAACAAACATAAAAATGCGTTCCCCTGGTCGACTGGAATTCACTACTCCACCAACACCCTGGGATACCAAACACTCTGTCTGTCCTCTATTCTTTTAAAAATAGTGCATAGAGTCTACAGCTCACGGCCGAGTGTCGGTCCTACTGGGAAATAAAAACAGGTGGAAGTATACCATACGACCTGGGATGTAAAAAAGAGCCACACCGACGCGTTTCGGATTCTAGATCCTTCGTCAAGGTGTCTCCTGGAGCCAAACATGAGGCCATTTATAGCTCCTGGTCGCCCCTCCCAGCTTTACTGGCCAATCACAATACATTTGTTAAAAACATACATTGTGCCTTATTTCATAAGTTATTATCCACATATCCATTATACACATCTTAACACCAAATTGAAATACACTATAAAAATTATACATAGGGAAGATTTCATCGTTTAAATTAGTTAAAAACATTAATTGGTAGAAAACAATCTCAGAACTGGATCACATATTTAACATCCTTTATACACTGCTCTATCACATATTCCAGATTTATCGTCCCATTGTTTACTTTATCCTTCAGAGGTCCACGGTTTCCGCCCAGATTACCCATGAGTCCTATTGCACTTCAACCAACTTTATTAGTCCCTCCTGTGTGCCGCATTCGACTCCATAACAAGGCTTTCATGGACGTTCTCCTTCCCGTCCGTGGAACCCAGTGTATTGGTGAGCCGCAAATCACGTGACTTCTGCTTTGCCTGGAAGTGCGAATCATTCCGTCCATAGTGTGGAACGCAACCCGGAAGACATATTTCTCTCAATGTCGGTCAGTGTTTTTTCGTCAGATAATCTCAAAAGCAGCATAACGAACTCATGCAAAAGAACCAAAATGATAAACCGTTAGTGGTGCAAACAATTTTAAAGACCAATAACAGGGTTCTCAAAAGGATTTTTTCTTTTCTAAAGAACATTCTTATTTTACAAGTCACCCATTAATGTAAAAACCACTTCATTTCAAAGTCAATATTTAGACCTTTCGGGTCCAGAGTTTGCATCTCATAAATGGTACGCATCTCTATTTAATAAAGTTGGTTGTGCAATAGGACTCATGGGTAATCGGGGCGGAAACCGTGGACCTCTCTAGGATAAAGTAAACAATGGGACGATAAATCTGGAATATGTGATAGAGCAGTGTATAAAGGATGTTAAATATGTGATCCAGTTCTGAGATTGTTTTCTACCAATTAATGTTTTTAACTAATTTAAACGATGAAATCTTCCCTATGTATAATTTTTATAGTGTATTTAAATTTGGTATTAAGATGTGTATAATGGATATGTGGATAATAACTTATGAAATAAGGCACAATGTATGTTTTTAACAAATGTATTGTGATTGGCCAGTAAAGCTGGGAGGGGCGACCAGGAGGTATAAATGGCCTCATGTTTGGCTTCAGGAGACACCTTGAGGAAGGATCTAGAATCCAAAACGCGTCGGTGTGGCTCTTTTTTACATCCCAGGTCGTATGGTATACTTCCACCTGTTTTTATTTCCCAGTAGGTCCGACACGCGGCCGTGAGCTGTAGACTCTATGCACTATTTTTAAAAGAATAGAGGACAGACAGAGTGTTTGGTATCCCAGGGTGTTGGTGGAATAGTGAATTCCAGTCGACCAGGGAAACGCATTTTTATGTTTGTTTTGTAATTTTAATGTTTTATGGATATATCTGTATTAGGTACAATAAATTTGTGCATTTTTTGGATATCCATTGGTTTTTTATCCACATATCTGTTGCAGTACCAGTGGTCGCCAGTTGGAACCCTGAGACCTGTTGATAATAAAGAAACCTTTCAAGGAATATAGGGCACTGCTGGGAGGTGAGTGTCCATTTTAAAGGGACGGGGTTGTGGAATCACCTATCCTGAGAAGTAAATATATATGAGAGGAACTGCTAAAGAAACCTTTTGACGTACATCTCTCGCATTGAGGAGGTTAGTCAAAAGGTACGAATCCTGGAAAAAAATCATGGAGGAAAATAAGTGGGGGAAATTTCTTGTACTCATTGGAGCAGAATAAGAAGATATGATCCTGAGAAATTGATGAAAATTGATTGGTTATTTTGCAGCGCTTGTGGACTACCCCATATATTTGGTTCTGTCTATTGTTTCAAGGAGTTGTGCTCTTGGGGGTGGTACAGAGCAGCAGCAAGAGCGCAAGTTATTCTTTCTGTTGATTGGGGTAAATTATGACCCAGATCCATTAGCGAAAGATTCAATCTATTAAAAACAGAAAGTTGCAATAATTAAATTAAACCAACGGTGGAACTGCTTGCAAATGAAGATAGGTGCAGATTCACAGTTGGGAGCAAACAAAGAGGAGTAATTCAGCAACTGGACAAACTGTTGCAATGCAAGCTATGCATGCAGAGTATATACTGCCTGTTTTGAGCTCAGCCAGGACACAAATAATGACAATTAAAGTACCAACTGTGGAAATGTAAGGTTGGAATGCTGATATCCAGAGTTAATTTTGTGTGAAATTATTACTACAGGGGTTTATAACCAAGAATGGGATGAGAAAGACAACAATCGTAAAATTATTAGCTTAAGATAAATGAGCTATTTCATATACTGTAAAGGCCCCCCCTTCCCCTTCCACTAGTCTGATTTGGGCACTTTTTTAAATCAGATTTCAACACATCTAACCGAAAAAACTGATGAAAAGTGTCACATCGGATGGCTCCTCTGATCCGATGCTCAGTCCCGTGTCAGATATGTCTGAGCTACTGTATAGAGCTTTGGTGCTGCACCAAGGATTTATCTGAATCTGAAGAAATCAGGTGCACATAGGAGTGGGGGGGGGGGGTTTACGTCAGAAGTATGGCATCAGATTCATCTGAAGCGTCACTTGACTGCCATCTCCCTTGCCTATTAGTCCAGACTATTATATTTAAATATTGCATCAGATCAATCACATGTAGCATGTGTGCATCAGATCTGATAGATTGCATTAGATATATCTGAGGTGAATCTAGTGAAAATTTAAGCCCAGGATCCGATTCTCGCGAAGCTGGCAAGAGAGAGCAAGAGAAATCTGATGTGACATGCAGCTCAGACAAGTCGAACAAGTGGATGGGGTGCCTTAAGACTATTGCAAGGCATGTTTAATGCATTACAGAGATGCATAAAAAATCTATTCAAAAATTTATACAGTAGTTTGCTGTTTCAGCTGAAGGAACTACCAAATGAGACTTGCCAAAGGAAGGATATGTGAGTGCACATGAATTGAACTGCATACTGTGCACCCGGAAAGTATTCACAGCGCTTCACTTTTTCCACATTTTGTTATGTTACACCATTAACCAAAATGGAATAAAAAAAATGTTTTCCCAATGAGCACAGTGGCCTCCATCACCCATAAATAGAAGAAGTTCGGAACCACCAGGACTCTTTCTAAAGCTGGCCGGCCATCTAAATTGAGCTATCGGAGGGAAAGGGCCCTATTCAGGGAGGTGACCAAGAACCCAATAGCCACTCTGTCAGTGCTACAGCATTCCTTTGTGGAGAGAGGAGAACCTTCCAGAAGGACAACCATCTCTACAGCAATCCACTAATCATGGCAGCCCACCTGGAGTTTGCCAAAATGCACCTGAAGGACTCTCAGACCATGAGAGAAAAATTCTCTGGTCTGATGAGACAAAGATTGAACTCTTTGGTGTGAATGCATCATGTTTGGAGGAAACCAGGCACCGCTCATCACCAGGCCAATACCATCCCTACAGTGAAGCATGGTGGTAGCACCATCATGCCGTGGGGATATTTTTCAGCTGCAGGAACTGGGAGACTAGTCAGGATAGAGGGAAAGATGAATGTAGCAATGTACAGAGACATCCTGGATGAAAACCTGCTCCAGAGCGCTCTTGACCTCAGACTAGGGCAACGGTTTATCTTTCAGCAGGACAATGATCCTAAGCACACAACCAAGATATCAAAGGAGTTGCTTCAGGACAACTTTGTGAATGTCCTTGGGTGGCCCAGCCAGCGCTCAGACTTGAATCTGATTGAACATCTCTGGAGAGATCTGAAAATGGCTGTGCAACGACGCTCCCCATCCAACCTGATGGAGCTTGAGAGATGCTGCAAAGAGGAATGGGTGAAACTGCCCAAAGATAGGTGTGCCAAGCTTGTGCCATCATATTCAAACAGACTTGAGGCTGTAATTGCTGCCAAAGGTGCATCAACAAAGTATTGAGCAAAAGCTGTGAATACTTATGTACATGTGATTTCTTAGTTTTTTATTTTTAATAAATTAGCAAAAATCTTAAAAAATTTTTTTTCACATTGTCATTATGGGGTATTGTGTGTAGAATTTTGAGGGAGAAAATGAATTTATTCCATTTTGTAATAAGGCTGTAACATAATAAAATGTGGAAAAAGTGAAGCGCTGTGAATACTTTCTGGATGCACTATAGCTATGGTCAATAGTCGAGTACATAAAGCATAACCAGGAGACAGTCGTAGTTTTGTGTAGGGTGTTTGACACCGTGCACTGGTTACAAAATGACTTAACGTATGAGGGTGGTACCCAGAAGAAACAGGAAATAATGAATGAATTAATTATTTGTACATTTTTGAAACTTCAGTCACCCTAAAAGCATTCTCCAGTTGCATCAACACATTTGTACAAACATTTTTTTCATTGCTCAAAACATTTTTTAAACTCATCGTCGATGCCTTTTAGTACTTTTGCCGGTTTTTGTTTCACCTTTTTAACCACTTGCCTGGCATGGTCGCATCAGATGCGACCATGCCTGCAAGTGCTTTATCTGACCTGGTCACACAGGATGCAACCAGTCAGATAGACAGTGTTAGCAGCGGCAGGGAAGGGAAACTCCGAAGCGTGGCAAGTGGACGAAATCCACCAAATTTAGGTTAAAAATGTTTAAAAACCACACACAATTTTTTTTTTGTGTTTCTAACTTATGACCCTGTCAGACTTTGTCTGACTTTCGACCCTGTCTGACTTTTGACCGTCGACCATATAGTGTCTAACTAATGACTGTCTATGTTTTAACTGTCTATGAGCTATACCACACCCGGACCACCCCCTCCAGCGGCTGCAGTCAATAGCAGCCGCTGGGGAGTGTAAATTAACCCTCCCAAGCCACCCCTGTGTACATAGAGGCTGTCCCGGCTTTCAAAATGAAAGCCGCGATGGTCACGATGTTTCCAATGGTCGTGATGTTCCAGATCGATGTTTCGATTTTTGACAAAAAAACATTATTTTTCTCCGGCAGGGTCCACAGGTTATCCACAGGATAATAATGGGATATGATGGACCGACAGCGGATTGGCATCAAACGATCAAAAGCTTTCTGGCCTTCCAGAATGCAACGGGCCCGTCAATATATCCCGCCAACTGGCTCAGGCAAATCAGTTTTTTGTTTGGTGTGGCAGGAGCCGGACCATGGTCAGAGGGCTGCTGTTTCCTTAGCAGCCCCAAGCTTTCTTATTTTATTTTTATAAACTTACTATTTTTTGAGTGGTCTTTCTAAACAGTGTCTTATACGCATATTGGAAAGAGTCGCTCCAACAACTCTCTGCCGGGTCGCAACAACGCTTACCCACGAGTACAGTGCTGTTTCGGCGGGCGTCTGTCGGATATACTAGCAGGTCCATCAGACGTTACCAGGCTGTGGCTGGAGCACAGAGGGAAGGTAAGGCATCAGTTCTGCTTAGTAGATGGAATGCAGACACAGCTGCACTGTTTTGGGAGGAGACTACCAAACAGTAGCTGACGCACCGCCACCACTGGTGTTCCAGCGCTAGGCCTTAGGGATCATAGGCACCAGGTATAGCATGAGGCCGCATTCCCTAGGGTTGATGTCAGTGGTGGGGAGTCGGACGCTCTCCTGGTCGCCCCTCCCCCGGTTCATGACCAGTTTCAGCCGAGTCTCCCACCATGAACTGATTCCTCGCTTCCGTCTCAGATGCTACCAGAAGGGACTCTGTCGCAGCATAGGCCGCTGCATCAGTGTTCACTAAGCACTACCATGAGAGATCCGGTCGCAGCATAGGCGGCTGTGTGATCACTACGTTTGTGTTCACTGAACGTTACCATGAGAAGGGTGCGTCTGTGTTCACTGAGCGTCTGTGTCCGCTATGGGTTCCTGAAGTGGCAGTGTACACCAGTATCGTCTGAATCCACTCAGCATTCGTTAACATATTGATCGATCACTGGAAGCGAGGCGAGTCTCCCTGTATCCCACTCTACTGAGTACGGGCTATACAGCACTAAATTTCTATCTACTTTGTCAAGTACGAATAGTTAAGTGCCTATTGCATATGAGTCTGTGTACATTTACTGTGGTTTTCTTTGCATTGCGTCTAAATACGTTAGGTCTATTTATACAGGATTCAGTAAATGTTCGCCTACATACTTTAAAAAGTGTTTGTAGTTGATGATGTGCTCATATGACTAATGTATAACATGTGACTGACTGCTAGTGTGATTGCTGACTTTAATATATGTTTGTCTGTTGTTTCTTCTGGTGCATGGGTAGGGTCAGATTGATATCACTTTAAGAAGGTTAAAGTGATTACAGTCACAAATTGTGTAGTACACTGTGAAAGTGCTGATTATTTATCATGTCTAAGAGCGGCAAAGGTGACAAAGGTACACTTACAGCAACACTCATATCATGTTTGTCTTGCAAAACTGTATTATCCTCTCAGGATCTGGTTCAGGATAGTTTATGTGTAAATTGTTTTGCTTTTCAGCAGAACACAAGGCAGATCCCTGTAAGGTACAGATGGATCCACCTTGGACTATGTTTGCACAGACCATGTCCAGTATAGCTGAACGGATAATTCCTACAGCTTCGGTACCAGGTATAGGGTACCCATACATGCAGCTCCCTACCTACGGTATATCATTTCCCCCAGCAGCTTCTAAAATGAAGCAAGCTGATAAACCGATGGTAAGTAAATCTTCACCTTCACAGGCTACACATAACGATTCATCGGAAGATGAAAGCTCAGTTTACTCTACCTCAACATATGAAGAGGAGGAAGGTCTCAGCTCAATAGATATAGCTGAATTAATTAGAGCAATGAAGGCCATGAAAGCAATGAAGGGATTCAGCAGAGCCTGTTTTAAAAACCAAGGCACCTGTGTTTAAACGTCCCAAAAAAAGTTAGGACTGAGTTTCCAGGGTCAGACAAACAATTTGGAAGCTGCTCAATCATACCTGGAGATAATTATATATCAGGTGCTGGAAGGGGGAGGGGTCATAGACAGACAAACAAAGAGGAAGGGGGGTGCAAATCCCCACCCCCAAATTCCCTTCCGCACACTGAAAATTACCTGTAACCATCCCTGAATCTATCTGGTAATAAAATTCAGAGAATTTGTCACAAATGTTTGCAAACACATGTTTAAGCTGCTGGCCACTTCACGGCTTCTCTGATACAGCAGTCCTAACTACTTAATAGCAGTGCCCACATTGGGCCATGTAATTTGTCACAGTACGCCTCATGATAAAGGTCATTACTAAAACATTTCCAGACAGAGAGCTAACTTACCAGGGAGCCACCCCCAGGATCTCCCATTGGCACTACAAGGAACAGCATGCCTTCCAAATGCTGCTCCCATTCAATGCCTCATGCACACAAGCAGACAAACAATTTGGAAGCTGCTCAATCATACCTGGAGATAATTATATATCAGGTGCTGGAAGGGGGAGGGGTCATAGACAGACAAACAAAGAGGAAGGGGGGTGCAAATCCCCACCCCCAAATTCCCTTCCGCACACTGAAAATTACCTGTAACCATCCCTGAATCTATCTGGTAATAAAATTCAGAGAATTTGTCACAAATGTGGTAAGTTAGCTCTCTGTCTGGAAATGTTTTAGTAATGACCTTTGTCATGAGGCGTACTGTGACAAATTACATGGCCCAATGTGGGCACTGCTATTAAGTAGTTAGGACTGCTGTATCAGAGAAGCCGTGAAGTGGCCAGCAGCTTAAACATGTGTTTGCAAACATTTGTGACAAATTCTCTGAATTTTATTACCAGATAGATTCAGGGATGGTTACAGGTAATTTTCAGTGTGCGGAAGGGAATTTGGGGGTGGGGATTTGCACCCCCCTTCCTCTTTGTTTGTCTTTCCAGGGTCAGACCAGCTGACGGAAATCATGGAGGAGGCTTGGTTAACACCCAACAAAAAATATAGAATTCCCAAAAATTGGGATTCAAATTATCCTTTTCCAGCCAGGGACTGTTCAAAAACGGAGGTGGCTCCTAACGTAGATGCGCATGTGATTCGATTAGTGCGAAAATCTATATTGCCTTTGCCGTCAACATCTTTAAATGATGTCACGGATAGGAGAGTGAATGGTTTTCTAAAAACCATATTTTCCCTTTCTGGAGCAGACATAAGGCCGACAATGGCTTCAGCTTGGATAGCAAAGGCAGTGGCTGCCTGGGCTGATGCGTTGGAAGGTGATTTTTCATCAGCTTCTAGAAAGCAAAAATCCTATATAGCCCATATTAAACAGGCTCCAGTATTTTTGGAAGAAGCGGCATTAGATATGGGTACTATTGCTTCTAGAGCATCAGCCTTAACAATAGCTGCTCGCAGAGCAGTTTGGTTGTGTACGTGGAAGGCTGATTCAGAATCTAAGAAGGTTTTGGAATCTTTGCCTTTTTCTGGAAATATTTTGTTTGATAAGGAATTCACAGATATTCTGGAGGCAGAAGCAGACTCCAAGAAGGTCAAGTTTCCTTCCACATATAACCCCAAATTTAGGGGTCCAGTTTTCCGGCCCTTTCGGTCTTAAGGAAAGCCAAAGGGGAAAAGTGATCGTAAACAGCCCCAATACAATAAGTTTGGTAAGTCAATAAAGCATTGGGCTACCAGAGGGCCAGCTTCCAAACCAGAAGATAAGCCATCAGCCTGAGGGTGCGGGCCTCCTCCTGGGGGACCCCAGGGAAGGGAGCCGACTTCTTCAGCTTGCACAGATCTGGCGGCAGTCTACAATAGATGACTGGGTGCAAGAAGCGATATCTCTAGGTTATGTGTTTCCCTTCAAGAAGCATCCTCCTCGAAGGTTCTTCTGCACCAGCCCGTCTCGGGTAGAGACAAAGGCCAAGGCTTTACAAGAAGCAGTACAGAAATTGCTTCAGTCAGGAGTAATCATTCCAGTACCCCCTGCACAATGGGGACAGGGTTTTTACTCCAACCTATTTTTGGTTCAGTATCCAAATGGGTCATTTCGGCCCATTCGCAATCTCAAAATGCTAAACAAATGTATCTGGGTACCAAGGTTCCACATGGAGACGTTACGCTCCATAGTTTTGGCCATGGAGCCAGGGGATTATTTGGTATCCCTGGATATTCAGGATGCTTACCTACATGTTCCTATAGCACTGTCCCATCAGTGTTATCTCAGGTTCGCTATCCTCCAGCAGCATTTCCAGTTTCAGGCCCTACCTTTTGTGTTAGCCACAGCCCCCAGAGTATTTACTAAGATTATGGTGGTTATGGCAGCTTATCTCCGCAAGCAGGGGATAAGAATTTTTCCATACCTCAACGACCTTTTAATCCTGGCACAATCTCAGGAATTGCTCCTGTGCCATCTTCAACAGACAATAACATGTCTGCAGAGGCACGGGTGGCTTATAAATTGGGCAAAATCATCTCTGGTGCCGTCACAACGGATGACTCACTTGGCGGCTCTACTGGATTCAGGTCTGCAGAGAGTATTCTTACCTCGGAACAAGATATCCAAGGTACAGTCAAAGATTCAGGATTTGTTACACAGTCAGAGGGTATCCATTCACGCAGCTATGCGAGTGATGGGGTTGATGGTGTCAACATTCGACATGGTGGTGTATGCACAATTCCACTCAAGGCCTCTGCAGCATCTGATTCTGGCCAGATGGAATGGAGTACATCAGACCGTAAAGAAACAGACTATGGTACTTCCAGTAAATGTAAGGAAGTAATTAGCCTGGTGGTTACAGACATCCCATCTAGACAAAGGGAGACCCTTTTGGATATCAGATTGGGAGATCCTGACAACAGATGCCAGTCTTCAGGGCTGGGGAGCAGTGTCCGGAAAATTATGGTTCTTGGTACAATGGACCAGAGAAGAAAGTTGTCAGCCGATAAACCTGTTAGAACTTCGGGCCATATACATGGCACTGATTCAGGCAAAGGACATTCTTCAGGGAAAACCAGTCCAGATCCGCTTGGACAATGCGATGGCAGTAGCGTACCTCAACCATCAGGGAGGAACTCGTAGCCAAAAAGCAATAAAGGCGGTAAGTCACATACTAAAATGGGCAGAACTCCTTCTTACAACCTTGTCTGCAGTGTTCGTTCTGGAGTCCTAAACTGGGAAGTGGACTTTCTCAGTCGACACACCATTCAAGCAAGCAAATGGGTTCTGCACCAGGAGGTCTTTCAGACTCTAGTAGACAAATGGGTGTTGCCAGATAGATCTCATGGCATCCCGTCTGAACAACAAATTGCCCGTATACGGGTCGAGAACAAAGCATCCCGGAGTGATCTTTGTGGATGCCTTGTCGGTAAAATGGGACTTTCATCTGGCTTATCTGTTTTCTCCGATCACACTGTTACCCAGGGTGGTGAGGAAAATAAAGCAAGCAAAGGGTGACGTGATTCTAATAGCTCCGGCTTGGCCCAGAAGGCATTGGTACACAGATCTGCAGACAATGTCGGTGGATGCTCCACTTCTGCTTCCTCAACGTCCAAATCTACTGATGCAGGGTCCCTGTTATCACCAGATCTACTGATGCAGGGTCCCTGTTATCACAAATCGACTGTCTTTGACGGCGTGGCTCTTGAAACTTCTATCCTAAAGTCAAGAGGATTCCCTAAACAGGTAATTCAAACAATGCTCAGAGCAAGGAAAACCTCCTCAGCGCGTATTTATCACCAAATAGGACAGGCCTATATTCATTGGTGCAGTGAAGGGGGTATGGATCCGAAATCGTTTCGAGTTCCAGGGTTCACGCATTCCTTCAGGTAGGAATGGATAAGGGTTTGAAGGGGGCTTCCTTGAGAGTGCAGGTATCGGCATTGACTGTATGGTTCCAAAAGAAAATTGGCAATATACAGGATGTGCGTACTTTTTTCCAAGGAATGCTATGCATTCAACCTCCTTTTGTTCCACCTACAGTACCGTGGGACTTATGTTTAGTCCTGAAAGCCCTTCAAGTTGCCCCATTTGAACCACTTAACAAGGTGGATCTTAAATGGTTGACAGCAAAAGTACTCTTTCTACTGACTATGGCATCAGCTAGAAGAGTATCAGATTTAGGAGCGCTGTTATGTCGTTCCCCATTTCTGATTTTTTATCCAGATAAAGCAGTTCTCAGAACTAGGTCTGAGTATCTTCCGAAGGTGGTGTCTAAATTCCACCTTAATGAAGAAATTGTAGTCCCGGCTTTTCAGGCATCGGGACTTTCTGCGGGAGATGCGGCGCTGGACGTAGTCCGGCCATTAAGGATCTACGTGGATCGTACCAGTGCCCTCAGAAAGACAGATTCTCTCTTCGTTCTCCACGGATTTCACAAGAGAGGATGGCCTGCCACTAAACAGACGCTGGCAAGATGGCTTCGAATGACGATTTCAGAAGCATATTCTCGAGCTGATCTCCCTGTTCCAGCTAATGTCTCTGCTCACTCTATTCGTAAGGTAGGTACTTCTTGGGCAGCACAACATGGTGCTTCAGCAGGACAGATATGTAAGGCAGCCACATGGTCTTCCATTAACACATTCATTAGACATTATTCCTTGGATACTTTTGCCTCTCATGACGCTGAATTCGGGCGTAAGGTTCTCCTGTCCAATCAGGAGCGTCCCCACCACAAAATTGCTTTGGGAAATCCCATTGTTATCCTGTGGATAACCTGTGGACCCTGCCGGAGAAATATACGTTATGGTAAGAACTTACCGTTGTTAACGGTATTTCTCCTAAGTCCACAGGTTCCACAGGGGTCCCACCCCGATGCACCTGATTTGAGGATCCTTCTACTCACTAACCTCTTCCCTCTTGTACAGAAGGGTGTGCATGTGTGTTCTTCTCATCTGATTAGGGCTCTACATGATGCTCCTGCCTTGTGCTTTGGAATACAACTGATTTGCCTGAGCCAGTGGGCGGGATATATGGACAGGCCTGTTGCATCCTGGGAGGCCAGAAAGCTTGTGATCGTTTGGTGCCAATCCGCTGTCGCTCCATCATATCCCATTGTTATCCTGTGGCGCCTGTGGACTTAGGGGATATACCGTTATCAACGGTAAGTTCTTACCATAACATATTTTTCTTATTTATTTATTTTTTTAACTAAAATAATTTTGGATAGGGTTAAATTCATTTTCATCACCTAATTCATTCATTAAAAAAAAAACGACAATTTTGGAGCGTTTTTTTTTTTTTGGGGGGGGGAAATGGTCAGTTAAGTGATTAATTTCAGCAAACCGTTCTCCTTTAAAGTTTCTTTTTATCTGAGGAAATTAAAAAAAGTCTCAAAGGGCGAGATCAGCTGAATACGGTGGATAAGGCAAAGGGGCATCAGGTCTCTAGGTCTACAATCATTAAGTTGACCACTATTGGTCAACTTGCATTAGGTTGACAGGGTTTCTAGGTCGACATGATAAAAGGTCGACATGCATTTTTCACCTTTTTTATTCATGTTTTGAACTTTTTCATACTTTATTATCCACATGGATCCACACGGATCTACAAATAGGAACGGTAACCTGTGCCGAGTGCAGCGGTAGCGGAGCGAGGCATCTTGCCCGAAGCTTGGCGAGCGAACACGGTGCACTAATTGGGGTTCCCGGTCACTCTGCGAAGAAATCAACACAAAAAAAAATGTAAAAACCTCATGGCGACCTTTTGTCATGTCGAGCTTGCTCATGTCGACCTAATGCTTGTGTTGACCTATTTTGGATGTTGACTTAGTTACTGTTAACCAATAGTGGTTGACCTAAACACTGTCGATCTAAGTGTGGTCGACCCTATGAACCACACCCAGGCAAAGTTGTCTTGTCGATTTTGGTTACAAATTGCTTAACACTTAGTGCTATGTGGGCAGGTGTGTTACCATGATAGATATCTAGTCACCTGTTTGCCACAAATCTGGACTTTTTTCCCCTCAAATCATGACGCAATCTTTTCTAAACTTCCAAATATAAACTTTGGTTGACGTTTTGACCCTGGAATACACATTCTGAGTGCACAATCCCTCACACTCTTGTGAGCACATTGCTCGTATAAAACAGCCATCACAAAGGTGAAAGAGTGAATAACTGTTGGGAAAAAAAATCACGGCAGTCAAACGATACCTTCTCCCGCAACATCAGTGGGGATACTGGCTCAGAAGGGTTCTGCAAACATTCACTTACTGACAGAAGCCTATACTACAAGCACCCTACCCTCTAGAACACAATTCCTGTTTCTTATGGGTACCCCCTCATATAAGTAATTCTAGAATTTATGTAAGCCTGGCTTATAGAAGAACACCAATGTAGAAAGGAACTATAAACCATGAAAAGTGACATCATAATTGCTCTTAAAGCCCCAGAAACAAAGTAGTACGGAAATAAGAAGTTTGAAATGCAAGACACAGGGACACATTAAGCAAGACTGCTCCCTATGGTAAATAGAGTAGGAGAAACTATCCAAAAGGATTCAAGCAGACCAGTAAAACCACAGTCACTGATGCAGACATTAGTGGAGTGGATCTTTTAAAGCAGCAAAAATGCACCCTTTTCACAGAACAGGAGCAATAAGTCCTGTGATGATTGAGTAAATTCTTCAGAGTTTTATCTGCACTGCAAAGCGATAATAAACATTGATGGAATAGTATGCATGTTGAAAGAAGTGTACAGTCTCTGTGTCTAGGAGTAGGGAGGGGGGGCAAAATATCCCCCTAGATCAGGCTTTTTCAACCAGTGTGCCGCGACCAGTTGCAAGGTGTGCCGCGGAGCCAGAGCAGCTTCCTGCACCTTCAGAGTGAACTATTGGCCCAGGCTCTTAGAGGATCAGTCATGCTCCGGCCGTGACCTATGCCTTGATAACGCGGCGGTGTGATATCATAGGACACGGCTGCCGCGTCTCACCACCCAGCCAGCCCACCTGCCTGCATACACATCTTCCAGTTCCCGCCTGCATCCACAGCTTTCTTTGCCCACTCACATCCACACCTGCCTGACCGTCTGCTGCTCAGTATTCGCAGCACTCCACTATGAACAACCCCCGCCACTGAGGGACAGGGAGGAGGACAGGAGGGGCTAATATTTGTTATGTTATTTCTCCTGTGTGGAGCAATAGGATTTATGGATTTATGGGGGGAACAATGTGAATAATTCATGTGTGGAGCATTAGGATTTATGGATATATGGGGGGGAACAATGTGAGTTCATGTGAGGAGCAACATGATTCATGTGGGGAGCAATGTGATAGGCCTAAACAGAAAAAAAACAATGGCCCTCATTCCGAGTTGTTCGCTCGCTAGCTGCTTTTAGCAGCTTTGCACACGCTAAGCCGCCGCCCTCTGGGAGTGTATCTTAGCATAGCAGAATTGCGAACGAAAGATTAGCAGAATTGCGAATAGAAATTTCTTTGCAGTTTCTGAGTAGCTCGGGACTTACTCTGCCACTGCGATCAGCTCAGTCAGTTTCGTTCCTGGTTTGACGTCACAAACACACCCAGCGTTCGCCCAGACACTCCCCCGTTTCTCCAGCCACTCCCGCGTTTTTCCCAGAAACGGCAGCGTTTTTCCGCACACACCCATAAAACGGCCAGTTTCCGCCCAGAAACACCCACTTCCTGTCAATCACACTCCGATCACCAGAACGATGAAAAATCCTCGTTATGCCGTGAGTAAAATACCTAACTTTTGAGTAAAATAACTACCCGCATGCGCTCTGCGAACCTTGCGCATGCGCAGTAAGCGACTAATCGCAATATAGCGAAACTCGGCAACGAGCGAACAACTCGGAATGAGGGCCAATGTACTGTATGTGTGGATTTCTTTTTTTTTACTGTGAGGGCCAATGTGTGTTTTTTGTTTTTTTTCTGTGGGGAACTGATGGTGTGCCTTGGCAATTTTAAAATAGTGGTGGTCATTCCGAGTTGTTCGCTCGCAAGCTGCTTTTAGCAGCTTTGCACACGCTAAGCCGCCGCCTACTGGGAGTGAATCTTAGCATAGTAAAATTGCGAACGAAAGATTCTCAAAATTGCGACTACACACCTCTTAGCAGTTTCTGAGTAGCTCCAGACTTACTCGGCATCTGCGATCAGTTCAGTGCTTGTCGTTCCTGGTTTGACGTCACAAACACACCCAGCGTTCGCCCAGACACTCCTCCGTTTCTTCAGCCACTCCCGCGTTTTTCCCAGAAACTGTAGCGTTTTTTCGCACACACCCATAAAACGGCCTGTTTCCGCCCAGAAACACCCACTTCCTGTCAATCACACTCCGATCACCAGAACGAAGAAAAAACCTCGTAATGCCGTGAGTAAAATACCTAACTGCATAGCAAATTTACTTGGCGCAGTTGCAGTGCGGACATTGCGCATGCGCACTAAGCGGAAAATCGCTGCGATGCGAAGAAATTTACAGAGCGAACAACTCGGAATGACCACCAGTGTTCGGTGTGCCGTGAGTAAAATAAAGTTGAAAATCACTGCCCTAGATCCTCCACTACTATGCTGCAGGAACAATCTGGTACTGTCAGTAACGTGTGCTGTTTGTTTCCTGGCCTGTAAGGTGGACTCTTATCTGTAAGGCACATTTTTGCTAAGGGATACATAAAATTCCAAAGTGCTAATTTTATTTTCACAAATTAAATTTGTGATGGATTCCTTTAAACCAACCTGTGTTTGCACTCGCAGAAGCAGAACCAAAGCAACTGGTCTTCACCAGGGACTCTCACAATGAGGTATGCAATTTTCTTACATGTAGCAGAAAATCATTTGTATAACTGATCTTAAGAGTTCCTGTCTAGAATTCCGTAGGTTTAGGTGTGCACATGATAAAAGACCCAAATGTGTTTTACAGTAGTTTGTTACCTAATAGTCCTATCATTTCCTTTATATTATTTTCTTTATCATATTTTGTCACCTTGTATTTTGTACTTGTCTGGCATTTTGGGGGCAGACGAACTGTTTATTGTTTTTATTACTTACAGGAGAACATAAATGCTGAGTAAGGTATGCATTAAATTAAAGCACACCATTTAATAGAAATTAGTAACAACCGCTAATTAACACATACTATATACACTACTCAAAAAAATAAAGGGAACACTAAAATAACACATCCTAGATCTGAATGAATGAAATATGCTTATTAAATACTTTGTTCTTTACATAGTTGAATGTGCTGACAACAAAATCACACAACAATTATCAATGGAAATCAAATGTATTAACCCATGAAGGTCTGGATTTGGAGTCACACTCAAAATTAAAGTGGAAAAACACACTACAGCAGTGGTTCCCAAACTTTTTTGAATCACGGCGCCCTAGAGTATCAGAATTTTTTTCACGGCACCCCTAGGCCAATAATTTCTTATTGAGAAATTTAGAAAGAAATATTAAATTAAGTAGACTGTGTTTATAGGTCTTCCTTAGGGTCAGTTGTGTGGTGAGGAACAAGATTTGCTTCTGTTTGGCCACATATTTTATGACTGGCAGCCACCAGCACTAGTTTTGCCTTTTATATTGACCATAAAAAATTTGAATTGGTCCTGGACCACCAACCCAGGGCACCCCTGCAAGTGTCCCGAGGCACCCCAGGGAGCCACGGCACACAGTTTGGGAACCACTGCACTACAGGCTGATCCAACTTTGATGTAATGTCCTTAAAACAAGTCAAAATGAGTCTCAGTAGTGTGTGTGGCCTCCACGTGCCTGTATGACCTCCCTACAACGCCTGGGCATGCTCCTGATGAGGTGACGGATGGTCTCCTGAGGGATCTCCTCCCAGACCTGGACTAAAGCATCCACCAACTCCTGGACAGTCTGTGGTGCAACGTGGTGTTGGTGGATGGAGCGAGACATGATGTCCCAGATGTGCTCAATTGGATTCAGGTCTGGGGAACGGGCGGGCCAGTCCATAGCATCAATGCCTTCGTCTTGCAGGAACTGCTGACACTCTCCAGCCACATGAGGTCTAGCATTGTCTTGCATTAGGAGGAACCCAGGGCCAACCGCACCAGCATATGGTCTCACAAGGGGTCTGAGGATCTCATCTCGGTACCTAATGGCAGTCAGGCTACCTCTGGCGAGCACATGGAGGGCTGCGCGGCCCCCCAAAGAAATGCCACCCCCCACCATTACTGACTCACTGCCAAACCGGTCATGCTGGAGGATGTTGCAGGCAGCAGAACGTTCTCCTTGGCGTCTCCAGACTCTGTCATGTCTGTCACATGTGCTCAGTGAGAACCTGCTTTCATCTGTGAAGAGCACAGGGTGCCAGTGGCGAATTTGCCAATTTTGGTGTTCTCTGGCAAATGCCAAACGTCCTGCACGGTGTTGGGCTGTAAGCACAACCCCCACCTGTGGGCGTCGGGCCCTCATACCACCCTCATGGAGTCTGTTTCTGATCGTTTGAGTAGACACATGCACATTTGTGGCTTGCTGGAGGTCATTTTGCAGGGCTCTAGCAGTGCTCCTCCTGTTCCTCCTTGCACAAAGGCGGAGGTAGCAGTCCTGCTGCTGGGTTGTTGCCCTCCTACGGCCTCCTCCACGTTTCCTGATGTACTGGTCTGTCTCCTGGTAGCGCCTCCATGCTCTGGACACTACGCTGACACAGCAAACCTTGCCACAGCTCGCATTGATGTGCCATCCTGATGAGCTGCACTACCTGAGCCACTTGTGTGGGTTGTAGGGAGGTCATACAGGCACGTGGAGGCCACACACACTACTGAGCCTCATTTTGACTTGTTTTAAGGACATTACATCAAAGTTGGATCAGCCTGTAGTGTGTTTTTCCACTTTAATTTTGAGTGTGACTCCAAATCCAGACCTCCATGGGTTAATAAATTTGATTTCCATTTATAATTTTTGTGTGATTTTGTTGTCAGCACATTCAATTATGTAAAGAACAAAGTATTTAATAAGAATATTTCATTCATTCAGATCTAGGATGTGTTATTTTAGTGTTCCCTTTATTTCTTTGAGCAGTGTATCTCATGACTTTTCTGTCCAACCAACAAACCAACCAATTCACTGGTTGGAATTAAAATCTGGTACTGTATGTCGGCAAATATCGACTATTTGCTCCAAAACACTGGAAAACTGACAAAAAAGGTTGTTCAGACAAGCAGTTAAATCAAACGGATTTATCAAGTTTGTCTGAAAGACTATTTTTCTCATTTTCCAGTGTTTGGGAGCAAATGGTTGATTGTCATTTGCTCCCAGACAATAACCAGATTGTCGTTCCAACCAGCAAAATTGGTTGGTTGGACAGAAAATCTTAAACTGGATACGCACTATAAGATTATCTGTCCAGTTATTCAGTTTGGAATGAAAATCTGGTAATGTATGAGAACAAATGACAATTGACCATTTGCTCACAAACACTGGAAAACAGACAAAACTGTTCCCGCGGCCGCACTAGACCACCAGGGCTGTAATGCACACTGGTGGTGACATTCAGCATAGGGAAGGTTAGCGGATCCCCAGTGTCCCCTCCCCCGGCCCAGGGTGCCATTTAACTGCGGTCTTCCCACCCTGGGCTGCTCCTCCCTCATCCTCCTTCACACAGAAATGCTGGGCATCCATCTCTGAGCTCTGCAGGTCTCCAGGAGCGGTGGGCTGAATCTCCCTGTATACCACTACCACATAGCCAGGGCCGGTTCAAGGGCGCTCTGCGCCCCGGGCAGGAAATGGGGCGTGGCCTAATACAGGGGGCGTGGTCAATTACGCCCCCTGTACATTAAAAGCGCCGCTTGAATGCTGAGCGGTGCGCGATGACGTCATCGCGCACCGCACAGCAAAAGGTCCTCTCCACGAAGGGAAACTAGACGCTATGAGTCTAGTTCCCTTCGTAGAGAGGACCTTTGCTGTGCGGTGCGCGATGACGTCATCGCGCACCGCTCAGCAAAGTTACTCTCCAGGAAGGGAAACTAGACGCATAGCGTCTAGTTCCCTTCAGGAGGCGGACGGGGACGGCAGCGGAGGCGGAGGCGGACAGGGACACAGCGGGCAGCAGTGGCGGATCTTGCCACGGTGCAGCGCCCTCCGGAAGGCGGCGCCCCGGGCAAAAGTCCTGCTTGCCCGTGGCAAGATCCGCCACTGCACATAGCAGCTTATACTCAGCGCTGCATCCTCCCAGTCTCTTCCACAGAGCAGGGTAGTTGATATCAGTACCCTTTGCAGTTAAGTTGAATACTCTGCATTGAATGTGACTTATGTTAGTGCTGCTGCATATCTTCATTGTACATATATGAAATGAGCAACTTGCATTGTTTTGCTATTATGAGATGCATAGATGGGACCAGTGTTTGGGGGGCATGCTGGTTGTTACAGTGCCATATGGAGATCCTAGGGGTGGCTCCAGGTAAGTTAGCTCTCAATCTGGATATATCTGTTAGGTGCCATTATCATGTGGCATTATATTATATGACCCAGAAGGACTGTTGTTATTATTATTGTTAGTAGTAGTAGTACTAAGGATGGGTCTGTGGTGCGGTTCCACCTTGGATTGGAGTGGCCAGGCTGCTGTGGGGTAGTACACTACAATATTTATTTACCACCCCTTTAACACTTTTATTTATCCTTTAGGTCTTTTAATGACACCGTCACTCACTGGCGTAACTAGAAATTTTTCTCCCTAAGTCAAAAAAATTATCTTGCGCCCCCCCCCCCCCCCCCCACCATAATTGGCACTAGAAAAGCTGTGAATCTGCGCAAAAGACGGATGTGGCCTTGCTGAAATGGGCGTGGCTTTGCATAAAGTGGCATGGCATTGCAGGAAAAGACTACCTTATACCCCAGTTTTGCAACCTGCACGCCTAGACGTTGGCCACCACAGAAAAAAATAATAATCCAGATTCATGCCCCTTACATTATTTGTCATTTTTTCCTCCGTATAGTAATGCCCGGTATACATTATGCCACATACTGCAATGGCCCTTAGACATTATGCTACACACAATAATCCCCATGACACAATATGCCACACACCATAATGCCCCCGACACATTATGCCACACACCGTAATGCCTGTGACACATTATGACAGGCATCGCAATGCCCGTTATACATTATGCCACACACTGCAATGCCCCTGAAACATTATAGCACATACAATGTCTGTGACACATTATGACACATACCGCAATGTCCGTGATACATTATGCCACACACTGCAATATCCGTGATACATTATGCCACACACTGCAATGACCCTGGGACATTATACCACATATCACAATGCCCGTGATATAGTATACCACACATCTTAATGCCTGTGACACATACCGCAATGCCCGCTATACCCTATGCCACACACCGCAATGCCCGTTATACATTATGCCACACACTACATTGACCCTGAGACCTTATACCACAATGCCCGTGATATAGTATGCCACACCGTAAGGGTGGTATTCATGTTGTAACCCCTCCCCTAATATTCTAATAGGAGATTTTTAATTATCTCGATAAGGGGTGGTTACTTATATCTGTGCCTCCACCCAAGCTGATTGTTTTGGGCTTGCCTGGGTAAGCCTTTCTCTAGTGATGAATAGTAATTGCAAATCAGTCTGTCTCATAAATGTATATATGTGCACATTCTTTACAATATTATACCTGTTCTTCTGTTTGCTTTCCAGGATCTCCGGATGGAATTTTCAAATCACATTACATATGGTAAGTATAAGTAAATGTATTTATTCATCACAAAGGTATTTAAAAAGTTAAAAGCAAATATATTTTACTAGCATAGTAAGACAAATTACATTTTCTATCCTATCCCACTAATTCCCCTTAAGAACCTATAGAAGATACTTTGCATGCAATACAAAAATTACCTTTGTTAAGCAACACCGTTAGGTGTTAGAGTGACCCGGGTACTCTTGATATGATAATGCACTTTAAGGGCCCATATAACTCATAAAAGAAACAATAATTGATACTAAACATTTAACATTACACTTTAGTAATAATATTCTCCTTTCCTTTTCGCAGTCTGTGGGAGATACAGAATGCTACTGTAGCAATTGCTGTCAAATATATTGCAATATATTGCCACTTATGTTTCTCTTTTGTCTGTTAGGTAAAAAAATATCTTTTCCTCTGGTGTAGTGAACATCAGTAATAGATTAGTTCCTCCATTACTATATAAGCAATAAAAGTCTGGATGTAGCTGAACAATTCTATAATGAACTCCTTAGAAACTGAGCCGGCCTTAGGCATAGGCAAACTAGGCAAATGCCTAGGGCATTTGGAATGCTTAGGGGCACTAGCAGCTTCTGCTGATTAAAATGATATGCGGCATGCCTATATCCTGTGTGTGACTGCGGCTGTATCTGCATACGTTGCAGTGTATTCCTGGAAATCACTGTAATGTAGCATTTTGTATGTAGATACCGCTGCAGTCGCACACAGAATATAGGATAATAGCAAAAATGAGAATTCCAGTACGCAATTAAGACCAGAGTGCAGCCCAAGTGAGTGCAATAAAAGTGTACATCCACAGACACTGAAATCAAATGGTATGAAAAGAAGTATTACACATACATGTGGCGCTCAAGGACAAATTAGTCTCCCATGTGTCATAATGGATAATAAAACAATAATCACCCTAGATATTCACAGTATTGATGATCCACTGTTTCTTTTGTCAACCTAGGGAAAAGGGGTGACCACCTCCACACAATGATTGTTAGCAGTGGGGTCAAGGATGAAAAGAAATGGATAGTGCGGTGATCCTTTATACAGTGGATTAAGTTTATGCAAATGATGCACTTACAAACATACAAAGAAAATCTGCATTTCAAAGATGGTTCCACTGGTGTAGAAGGGGAGCTTTCAGATCTCTTTGGCATATGAGATGTTTAAATCTGTAAGATAGAATGTACTTGCCTCCGTATAGTAGGAAGGAGTGCAAGTAAAAGAATATAGTGCAGTAGTTTTGTAAAAACACACATTTAATACAAAAAATGCACTTACAGACATAAATGATTCAAAGGCATGGTATAAAAATCCAAAAGGAAGGTACATCAACTCAGCATACAGCCCACAGACCCGCAGTTCCCAGCAGAAGATCTCTAGGTCCGGATACAGGAGATCAGGAAATGCCCTCAGGGTAATGGTGTTGAAGCTGGTGAGTTTCCTTGTAAGAAAAACAGGCACTTAACGCGTTTCTGACTTAAAAGTCTGACGAAGGACTTTTAAGTCAGAAACGCGTTAAGTGCCTGTTTTTCTTACAAGGAAACTCACCAGCTTCAACACCATTACCCTGAGGGCATTTCCTGATCTCCTGTATCCGGACCTAGAGATCTTCTGCTGGGAACTGCGGGTCTGTGGGCTGTATGCTGAGTTGATGTACCTTCCTTTGGATTTTTATACCATGCCTTTGAATCATTTATGTCTGTAAGTGCATTTTTTGTATTAAATGTGTGTTTTTACAAAACTACTGCACTATATTCTTTTACTTGCACTCCTTCCTACTATACGGAGGCAAGTACATTCTATCTTACAGATTTAAACATCTCATATGCCAAAGAGATCTGAAAGCTCCCCTTCTACACCAGTGGAACCATCTTTGAAATGCAGATTTTCTTCGTATGTTTGTAAGTGCATCATTTGCATAAACTTAATCCACTGTATAAAGGATCACCGCACTATCCATTTCTTTTCATCCTTGACCCCACTGCTAACAATCATTGTGTGGAGGTGGTCACCCCTTTTCCCTAGGTTGACAAAAGAAACAGTGGATCATCAATACTGTGAATATCTAGGGTGATTATTGTTTTATTATCCATTATGACACATGGGAGACTAATTTGTCCTTGAGCGCCACATGTATGTGTAATACTTCTTTTCATACCATTTGCACACAGAATATAGGCATGCCGCATATCATTTTAATCAGCAGAAGCTGCTTGTGCATCCTAGCCACAAAGTAATGCAAATAAAATGCATTTTCATAAACAAAAGGCGCCCGACGTTTGCAGAGCTGCCAGCTGATTCATGCCAGGCATCTCCTGCAGAACTAGCAGCGGTACTAGGGGGCACCAGCAAAAATCTTGCCTAGGGCATCATATTAGTTAGGGCCGGCTCTGCTTAGAAATATGGAAATTCTTATCTCTGGCAGCGATGTTCCTTTATCAACTGCATGCCTTAGTATTCCCGGTCATTAGTGTCCGCTCTATCCTGATGCAGCTTAAATGTAAACTGTCTCTTAGGTAAGGCAATATCTTGGTTAAAGACACTAAATGGAATATACTGTGGATCTCAGTTAATTTGCATACTCCAGCCCTTAACTACCAGTCTCTTTGCAATTACATACAATATGGCGGGTTCTTTTGGACAATAAACTCCTCCATACGAGTAATGTAGAGCTATCTCTTTACTATATATTACCTGACTTTGCCTTTATCCACTTTGTATGTACTGAAACTGTGACTTAGGTTTCTGTCCCTAATATTCCCCTGGACAATTTATGCAGCCTCTTTCCAGCGCTTAAACACTGCTTTATTGCTGACAACTGGGAGTGCCATAGTTATTTGTGCAGGCTAATATGATCTGTTCCTTTCCTGTGACAAATAAAGTTATATTGCTGCTGGTATATGGTGTAGGTAGCAGATTAGATGCACTAACACCTCCGCTCCCCAGTGCAGCAGTAACGACTCTCCAACTCTCCTTCTCTCAGCAGCTAACAGCTCTTTCCTATGGCTTCACGAATAAATATATATATATATATATATATATATATATATATATACATACATATACACACATATGGCACAATTAGATCAATGCACTGTGAGTTAGTGCATAAGCTTAAGTGGTATGCCATCAATTGGTGCTAGCATTTGTTCAATGTCCCAGCAATATAACATATAATATCCTTAGTTCAGATCCTGCTAACACTCTTTGAACTCTATAATATAGTCAATGGTTACAGGAGACTACTTTCTGACATATTGGAATAAAACGCCTTTTACGCTCCTCTCCCTGAAATAATGCAGGATATATATTAATGTAAGTCACTCCGGTTAATATATATATATCCCCTGCTCAATTAATGCTGCCTAGCACTGTTGTTTATAGCCTTTGTATAAGAGTTACTGGATATATGATAGTTACTTATACTTCGTGATGCTAGGCTAAGGTGTGAGTGAGGTGCATGATAATTTTCACTCACGCTTCAGTTGTACTGCGGCTGAAATGACCGCTCCCCCGACTCCTGCCAGATAAGTGTCGCTCTATCTCTGCCTGTGCATGCATCAGCTTCAGGCCACTCTGCTTCTTGTGAGGAGAGACCCAGCCAGCATCAGCGTTGCTATGGCGCTCTGCCGGAGCTTCTCTCTGCCTCTTCCGCTGCTGGCGTCGGCTGTTTCTATGGTGCTGGCCGGAGCTTCACTGCCTCTTCCGGCCTCAGCGTCACCGTTGCCATGGCGCTGACCGGAGCTTCCCTCAGCCTTCTTCCGCCGCTGCTCCCGGCACCAGCAGGCAACCGCAAGCACCCCGCCAGACCACGCCGTCCTCTCCTGCTGCCTGGACGACCCAGCAAGGCACCACAGCAGCGCAGCACCTCTGCGATCTCTGCTGCCGCTTCCGGAGGGCAGCTGGCAGGTACCCCCGATTCCACTCTCCGCTTCTCCGGCCGCCCTGTTCTAGCTGCACGCTCTGTTGCCCTTTGCCGGCTGTGCTCCCTAGGCTCTCTGGCCGCCGCCCAGCTCTCAGCAGCGCCAGAGGCTCAGGTGCCTGCTCTCCAAAGGGGGATCAGCAGACTGCTGTGCCGCTGACGGGGAGCGCTTTTTATATTCTCCCTGTTAGTGGCACGCGGCCCTTCAGCCTCTCGTGGCCCCCTTGTTTTCCCGCTCTGCCCGCGTGAACCCTGGCTCTATGAGCGCGGGTACACTCTGGAAGCTTCCCCAGCTTCTTCCATAGTGCCCCATGCAATGCATTTTAACCCCTTCAGCGCTGCTAAAAGGAGTCTGTTCCTTTATATTATTGTACCACAGTTCCTACCTCCCTATATTTACACTATTTTATACATCTTTTACCACACAAATTAATAAATCCATATACATACACATACATGAACAATACACCATTATATATTTTTTAATACATATCAATATATATATATATATATATATATATATATATATATATATATATATATATATACACACATACATACACACTTTATATATGGCTACACTCTCCCCCTGGTGATCTAAACAAATTCATTTGGGTTAGGTCACCATTCATACCTTTTATATTTTACTTAATTATTGTATGTATAACTTTTAGAAATAGGGCCAAGTAAGGATAGAATTGGGATGTATTATTCTGGGTACAATGCTAGGTATTCCTAATTCATCATAAGTAAGCATAGATGGGGATTGGCACACCCTCTTTGGCCTATCCCATACCTGCTCTTTTTCTATTTCACTATAAGGATATGAAAACCTATCAGAGTCATCTGATACTCTTGGACTTTCGGCATTACAATATTCCAGATTTCCTTCCCAGGGATAGTTATCAGTAAACTCTTGGTTTTTACCTTCCACATGTTCTAGGGGACCCTCAGTAACATGTTCATCAGTAAATTTGTCAAAACCTAAAGACTCATCTTTATAATAATAATAATATGTATTTCTGGCTCATCATCTAACTCATCCACAATACTCAATTCATTTGGTATTACATTTCTACCTTCCCTTCTCTCCATAGTTGTACTAATAGCGTTTTTTAATTCAAGGCCTTCTAACCGAACTTCTTTCCCTATAGGTAATAGATTCTGTCTATGATATGTTAGTATCCTTTCTTCTCCTACCTCAGGCTTGATCTTATATACAGGTAAATTTGAAATTTTTTCAACAACCACAAACGGATCTTCTCTCCACCTATTTGAAATTTTAAACTTTCTTGGTGTTCCTAAAGCTCTCAATAGAACTCGATCCCCTGGAACTAATTCATGTTCATGTATTCTTCTGTCATATCTAGTCTTATTTTTTAGTCCCAATTTTCTGGCTGCACTTTCAGCAATCTCATAAGCCTCCTGTAATTCTTCCCGCAACTTCTTTATATATTTTATGTGAGAAATAGATGGTTTGTCACTATTGGATATCCCCATACATACATCAATAGGAAGCCTGGCTTCACGACCAAACATTAAGTAATAGGGGGAATACCCTGTGGCTTCATTTTGTGTACAGTTATATGCATGTACTAAACGGTCAGTATGTGTTTTCCAGTACCTTTTATCAAAAGGATTTAACGTTCCCAACATATCCAACAAGGTTCTGTTGAACCTTTCGGGTTGGGGGTCACCTTGTGGATGATATGGGGTTGTCCTTGATTTAGTTATTCCACGGATTTCACATAGTTCCTTTATCAGTTTACTTTCAAATTCTCTACCTTGGTCAGAGTGAAGTCTGTTTGGAAGACCATAATGGACAAAAAATTTGTTCCATAATGTGTTTGCTACCGTAGATGCCCTTTGATTGGATGTTACATATGCCTGGGCATATCTGGTAAAATGATCAGTTATCACTAATATGTGGCATTTCTTTCTTGGTTCTACTTCTAATGTCAAAAAATCCATGCATACCAAATCCATTGGCCCACTACTTTTAAAATTTACTTCTATTATAATACCCCTCCTATTCCTTCTTATGAAGCATCTGTATGAAGTACATATGGAAGGGTTGGGTCAGCATATGCTAGGACTGGAACACTGATCAGTTTTTCTTTTAAAGCTAGGAAAGCCATTTCACATTTGTGATCCCATCGGTTTCCGAATGGTTCACTTGGCTTGTACCAATGGTTGGATATTGTTTTAGTGGTTTTCTTTTTATTGTTTGGGGGATACCCTTTAGTTAAGTCAGTGAGAGGCTTTGAAATTTTAGAATAGTTTGGGACAAAACGGCGGTAATAACCACAGAAACCTAAAAAAGATCTAAGTTCTTTCAATTTAGTTGGACAGGGCCAATTCTTCACTGCATCAACTTTGGCAGGGTCAGTTGACACCCCTTCCCTGCCTACAATGTGTCCCAAGTATTTCACAGAGGACCTACATAACTGGCATTTATCGATGGATAGCTTCAATCCTCCCTCTATTAATCTATCCAACACTTTTAATAGACAGGAGTTATGTTCGGCAAGGGAATTTCCAAAAACAATAATTTCTTATTCATCCACTAGGGGTCACTGGAGTACTCTTGGGATATGGACGGTTCCACAGGAACTAGGCACTGAATAGTTAAACTTTGACTATACCTCCCCTCCATATCCCAGAGTACCTCAGTGTTTTTTCGGTGCTCACCGAGACTAGGCTTGTGGAACTTGATCCACAATTACTGAATTTTTTGATTATTTTTTTTTGGAATCCCTTTCCCCCTTCCAAGAAGGTGAGGGTCTGGGATAGTGAAAGATGCTGAGGCAGCTGTGGGTGTCGGACCTCTCTAGAAGAGCTCCCTTACTACCACGTGCAGGACACCTGCAGTAAAAGCTGACAGTGCTTACAGAGAAGCCCCGTCATTGCCCTCACCACAGGGTCCAGGTATGTGTTCGGGGTGGTCAGCTCATGCTGCCGCCCTGCTGTGTGGATTACTGTGTGTGTATGTGCCGCCTGCCGCTGCCCGCAGATGCCCGCCGCTATTTCCAGCGCCGCTGTGTATGTGCCTCTCCCGCCGCTCGGAGCCACGCCGGCCGCTCCACGGCTCTATGCGGCATGTTCACCTGCTCCGATGCGCTTCCGGAAGGCGCAGTGTCATAGCCCGGTCTCCGTGTACAGACAGCGGTACACGGAGCACGGGGGAGAGGGGGAGACATACTTAAATAAATAGAGTGTGTATGAAGCCTAGCACAAGGCCAGCAGCGCTGCATAGAGGATTAAGCCTTTGTAACAGGATATATGTGCTTTAATGCATATAAAAGAAATATCAATTTGCAACATAGTTATAAGTTTGCACTTTTGGGATATTCTGTGAGCATGGGGACATATTAAACCATGCTTCCTGTTTTTCCTGCTTTCTTTTCCAGAATTCCTGATTACATCTCTCCACCATTGAAGGCGCAGGGGTGTTAGGGGATTTTTGGATCAGGCATATTACTGGCACACTTGGCCAGAGATATAGAGACACCTTAGTGCTATTTACTGAGTCGCGCAGGTTGTTTGTCTTTGTATTTTGTTTTGTCTGTTTGCATAATGAGTAAAACACCAACAAAGTCCAAAAAGCAGTTTTACTGCCATGTCTGTGAGGGTGTATTACCTGATGGATTTACCACATGTAAAGTATGTTTTGTAAATTCAGAAACAAATACAATTTCTGCTCCGGTTTCAAATTTAATTTCAACCCCGGACCCACCATTGGCTATATTAGCAGATGTCTTAGCTGGATTGCAATCAGAGTTGGCCGCCTCTTGGCAGGAGCGAGAGGCGGCAAGATCTGAATCTAGGGTGAGACCGCTAGAACTACCAGAGGGGTCTTAGCCTTACCAAAGGTCCAGATCCTCTTTGACTAAGGGGGATAAGTTTCATTTTTCTTATAAACTACCGGTTTCTGCTATATTACTGTCTGATGATTCTTCGCCAGACCTCACTGTACAAGATGTGGGTGAGGAGGGCGAAGTAGACCAGCAGTCAGAGGGTGACAATTTTGACAGCCCGGGCATTGATAATCTCATCAGAGTGGTGCGTCAGTCTCTGAATTTTACAGAAACTGAGGAGCCTCTGACAAATGATGAGGTCGTTTTTACTAAACGACAGAGAACTCCAATATGTTTCCCTGTTTCAGAATCTCTTAATAAAATGTTACTAGAAACAAGGAAGAATCCGGATAAACAGTTTTCTGTACCTCACAGATTTAGGTCTAGTTATCCATTTCCAGAGTCTGTGACAGCTACATGGGAGAATCCGCCGTTGGTGGATTCATCTGTGTCAAAACTTACAAAGAAATTAACCATACCAGTACCAGCTGCAACTACATTCAAGGACCCTTCGGATCGTAAAATAGAGGTTATGCTGAAGTCCATGTATACAGCGGTAGGAGTGCTGCTTAGACCTGGGTGGAGTGGCATTTGGGTAACTAAAGCTGTAATGGTATGGATAACAGAACTCAGATCTGCCTTAACTGATGATCATCTTATACTTCTCGCTGATCAAATCTGGGAAGCGGCTGACTATTTATGTACAGCTTCTACTGACGTCTGTCAGCTTACTTCTCGCCTTTCAACGTCGCTAGTCGCAACTCGGCGGGCACTCTGGCTACGTTCTTGGCGAGCGGAGACAGAGGTCAAAAAAGGAATAGAAGCGTTACCTTACGAGGGCGAGAAGTTATTCGGTCCTGAATTGGACAAATGGATTTCTGAGGCCACGGGGGGAAAGTCGGTTTTCTTACCATTTCCTCCAACAGTACCTAGAAAAGGTATTCTGGACCGGCGTTCAAATCCTTTACACCTCAGTCCTTTCATGGGCGTGGCAGGGGAACGGCCACACCAGGTAGACGAGGTCGGGGACGTGGTTTCCAATGAACCAATACCACTCGTCAGGATACTAAAGTCACTGGTAAAGCCAGTGGCATGCGGGCTCCCAGCCCATCTCGGATCTCCTATTGTGGGAGCACGTCTTCAGTCATTCCAGTTGGCGTGGCTTCAGACGTCCACAGATGGGTGGATCCGCAATTTAGTTTTAACAGGTTACAAAATGGAGTTCGACTGTCTCCCGCCAATGCGATTTTTTAGGACAGGACTGCCTCTGTCGGACGGCAAGAGGGCGATTCTGCAGAGTGCCATTCAGTCTCTGCTGGATGCAGCAGTTTTGGTTCCGGTCCCTGTGCACCAACAGGGTCAGGGTTATAACTCCAGTCTGTTTCTGGTACCGAAGCCGGATGGCTAGGTCAGGCCAATTTTGAACTTAAAGGGCCTCAATCAGTATGTCACTTACTACAGATTCAAGATGGAATCTCTACGGTCAGTAATTGCAGGTCTAGAGCCACAGAAATTTATGATTGCGCTGGATCTCAAGGATGCGTACTTACACATTCCGATTTGGCCTCCTCATCAAAGGTTTTTGCGGTTTGCAATATGACAGAACCATTACCAGTTTCAGGCTCTACCGTTTGGCCTGTCGACAGCGCCTCGGGTATTCACCAAGGTGATGTCTGTGATGATAGCTCATCTCAGATCCCTAGGAGTGATAAAAGTTCCGTACTTGGACGACTTACTCATCAAAGCTCCGTCTCAACAAATCCTCCTTCAACAGGCATTGCTGACATACAATGTACTGGTTCACCACAATTGGATTGTCAACTTCAAGAAATCGCATCTAGTTCAGTCTCAAGGACTTCAATTCCTAGGTATGGTTCTCGATACGGTAGATCAAAGAATTTACCTACCCGAACAGAAAGTACAGGTCATTCGTCATCTGGTACAATTAGTGCTCAAGCCACGCACGGTATCGGTTCATTTGTGCATTCGCCTTTTAGGCACAATGGTGGCGGCTTTCAAAGCGCTTCAGTTCGGAAGACTTCACTCACGTCCTTTTCAACTGGACGTGCTCGCACAGTGGTCGGGCTCGCATTTACAGATTCACCACAGGGTAAGGTTGTCTCCAAGGACCAGAGTGTCTCTACTCTGGTGGCTCAAAGTACAGAATCTAACCGCAGGGAAACGGTTCGGCGCCTGGAATTGGATAATTCTTACAGCAGGCGCAAGTCTCAGAGGTTGGGGAGCTGTAGTTCAAAATTTTCAGCTCCAGGGCCTCTGGGCGGATCACGAAAGATTGCGGTCTATAAATGTCCTGGAACTCCGGGCAATTTACAATGCTTTGCGACAAGCAGTGCACTTGTTGCAGGCTCAAGCTGTTCAGGTGCAGTCAGACAATGCGACGGCGGTCGCATACATCAACAAACAAGGTGGAACGAGAAGCCGCATGGCAATGCGGGAAGTAGCTTGAATCCTCAATTGGGCCGAATATCACCAAGTGATATTGTCAGCAGTGTTCCTTCCGGGAGTGGACAACTGGGAGGCGGATTATCTCAGTCGTCGGGATTTTCATCCAGGAGAATGGGCATTAAATCCAGAAGTGTTTCACATGCTGGTCCAGAGGTGGGGTTGCCCGCAGGTGGATCTGATGGCATCTCGCCACAATCATCAAATGCCCAAGTATGTGTCCAGAACGAGAGATCCAGAGGTAGTGGCGGTGGATGCTCTTACAGTTAGGTGGCCATACAGTCTAGTGTATGTTTCCATCGTTTCCGCTGCTCCCTCTATTGCTAAAACGGATCAAAAGAGAGTCCGTTACAGTCATACTAGTGGCGCCTCATTGGCCACGGAGAGCTTGGTTCTCGGATCTTCGCGGATTACTCGCAGACGATCCTTGGCCGCTCCCACTACGTCTGGACCTGTTACAACAGGGTCCGTTCCTTTACCCCGATTTAGCGCAGCTGCGTTTGACGGGGTGGCTGTTGAGACCGCCCTCTTAAGGAAAGAGGGCATTCCAGAATCAGTCATTCCAAGCATGTTACGAGCTAGGAAGCCGGTTACGGCAGCTAATTATTACAGAATTTGGCGTGCCTATATAGGTTGGTGTGAAGCTCGGAAGGTTCCGACATCTTCTTTCAAGTTATCCCGTCTTTTGTTATTTCTACAGATGGGGTTAGATGGAGGTCTACGTTTATCTACACTAAAGGTGCAGATATCTGCTTGTCGATTTACTTTCAAAGAAGATTGGCTCTATTACCGTCGGTACACACCTTTATGCAGGGTGTCCTCAGAGTACAGCCTCCATTCACTCCACCTACTGCGCCATGGGACTTGAATCTGGTGTTAGATTTTTTACAGTCTTCATATTTTGAACCCTTACAAGAAGTGGATATTAAGTTTCTCACTTGGAAAATGATTTTTCTCCTAGCCTTGTTTGGCAAGGCGGGTTTCAGATTTGGGTGCCTTGTCATGCAAGCCACCGTATTTGGTGTTTCATGATGACAGAGCGGAACTTCGGACGAATCCCGCTTTCTTACCAAAAGTAGTGTCATCTTTTCACATCAACCAACCAATAGTAGTTCCTGTGTTGACAGGACATTCTGAAACTCTGGATGTGGTACGCGCTTTACACTTTTATGTATCCTGAATGTCTACAGTTCGTAAGACGGATACGTTGTTTGTTCTCTATGATGCTTCCAAGAGAGGTTGGCCAGCCTCTAAGCAGACCTTATCCATATGGATAAAGCTGACCATACGTCAGGCTTATCTTCAGGCTAGGTTACAGCCGCCTACATCGGTAACAGCTCATTCCACACGTTCTGTGGGAACTTCATGGGCAGCTGGTCGTGGAGCTTCTACGACACAGCTTTGCCGTGCGGCTACATGGTCGTCAGTGCACACGTTTGTGCGCTTTTATAAGTTTGATACTTTTGCGGCATCAGCATCTAGCTTTGGCCGTTTAGTGTTACAGGTGCCAAATAGCTCTCCCGCCCACGGGGGAAACTTTGGTACGTCCCAAGAGTACTCTAGTGACCCCTAGTGGATGAAAAAGAAAATAGGATTTTGGTACTTACCAGGTAAATCCTTTTCTTTGAATCCATAGGGGGCACTGGACGCCCACCCAGAGCAGTTGTTACCTGGTTGTGGTAAGTGCAGGGAATATTATGGTAACACACTCTTACCGACTGTTTCAAATTAGAAATTTATCGGGTTGGTGTCAACTGTTAGTTGTCAGATTTGTTTTGTGTCAACTTTATTGTTGTCCGTTTTTTTTTGGTTATATGTTTTTCTCCATTGTCAACCTCTATAGCTCCAGTTCGGCTCAGTAAAAAAACACTGAGGTACTCTGGGATATGGAGGAGAGGTATAGTCTAAGTTTAACTATTCAGTGCCTAGTTCCTGTGGAACCGTCCATATCCCAAGAGTACTCCAGTGCCCCCTATGGATTCAAAGAAAAGGATTTACCTGGTAAGTACCAAAATCCTATTATCATCTAGGTAGACAATAACTTCTCTGTAATTCTTGTCTCCTATAACTTTCTCCATAGTTCTTTGAAAAGTAGCAGGGGCTCCCTTTATACCATGCGGCATCTTCAAGAATTCAAAGAATCCCAATGGGCAGATAAATGCTGTTTTTTCTCTGTCTTCTGGGCACATAGGGATCTGATAAAATCCATTTCTTAGGTCAAGTACAGAAAACCACCTGCTCCCTTGTAAGCAATCTAATGCCTCGTCAATCCTAGGAACTGTGTACTAGTCTGGTACGGTTCGAGAATTCAGTGTCCTATAATCTACACACATACGGATCTTTCCATTTTTTTCTTGCTATTACAATTGGAGAGGCATATGGGCTCCAGGACTCAATAATGATTTGGTTCTCCAGTAATCCCTTCAGATGTAACCGAACGTCTTCAAAATCTGCAGGTGCTATCCTACGGGAGCGCTCTCTAAAAGGACTTGTATCATTTAACTTTATGCCATGCTCTACTCCTTTTGCTTCTCCTAAGTCCCATTCTCCTGTTGAGAACGCTTGTTTCCTGTATTCTAATTCTTTAATTAAAGAGATCTTGTCTTCTTCTAACATGTCACTTTCCTGAAAACAAACATCAAATTTATTCCCACTTTCACGAAGATTTATTTCTGGTTGCACCAGCAAGGTATGTCCTACATCCATAATTCATCCATCTTCATTCTGGCACCAATTTGATAGTACATGGTTTAACTGAGTGTTAGTCCCCACAATCACAGGGGGTCCATTTCTTTCTCCCTGAAATTCAGGACATATAAGAGCAATAAAAGGTTCTAAAGGCTCTTCAGGTGTTTTCCTATCAAATTCAAGGGTTACTTGTACATAACCCAAGTAAGGATATTTTTCGACACTTAATCCCCAGATGACTAGCCCACTGAGTGGTTGTATGGGTACATCTGATATATGATCATTATACCATGTTTCAAAAATTATGTACACCTGGGATCCACTATCTAAAAGTACCTTACAGTTATTCCCATTAATAGATGCAAGAACTATGGGGGTAGGCCCCAATAAACCCTCTGGCACTTTCCCGTTCCACCAGGAATTCCCCATGGCACAGTAGCTGACTTCTAGGGGGACTGTGAGGGGTTCACAGCCCTCCCCTGTTCGTTTCCCTGCCCCATAGCATTTCCTCTATGGCCCTCATTCCGAGTTGATCGGTCGCAAGGCGATTTTAGCAGAGTTACACACGCTAAGCCGCCGCCTACTGGGAGTGAATCTTAGCTTCTTAAAATTGCGAACGATGTATTCGCAATATTGCGATTACAAACTACTTGGCAGTTTCAGAGTAGCTCCACACTTACTCGGCATCTGCGATCAGTTCAGTGCTTGTCGTTCCTGGTTTGACGTCACAAACACACCCAGCGTTCGCCCAGACACTCCCCCGTTTCTCCAGCCACTCCTGCGTTTTTTCCGAAAACGGTAGCGTTTTCATCCACACGCCCCTAAAACGCCGTGTTTCCGCCCAGTAACACCCATTTCCTGTCAATCACACTACGATCGCCGGAGCGAAGAAAAAGCCGTGAGTAAAAATACTATCTTCATTGTACAATTACTTGGCGCAGTCGCAGTGCGAATATTGCGCATGCGTACTAAGCGGATTTTCACTGCGATGCGATGAAAAATAACGAGCGAACGACTCGGAATGAGGGCCTATGTGCGTTATAATTTGTTACAGGAGTTCTTGAAGATGATCCTTCAGTATTAGCATTACATTCAAAGGCTCTGTGTCCCATTCTACCACATCTAAAACATCCTCTTCCCCTATTATTGTAAGAGTTTCCTCTTCCCATGCCTCGATCAGACGAATTGTTATTACTCCTCTGAGAAGGGTTTCCAGAGTTTCTGCTACTTTGAGAGGCTATAAATTGCTCTATTTTCTTATTTTGCTCCTCTATCATTTTAACTATCTTATCTTCAAAAGGATTTACTTCTATAGAGGGTTGAACGACTTTAACCTTTTTTTATTGTTTTTTCTCTCATTTCGATTAATACTTCTTCTTGCTTTATTTCTTTTAATAATTCATTAAAAGTAGGAATAGGTTCCCTGGTTCCAGAGCATCTAATTTTCTGGGCCACAGAATCAGTTGTCAGTGCTCCCCTCATTAACTGTTTCATTCTGCTTCTATCTACTTCGCCCCGGGTAATTCCACCCTTTTCTACTATCTTGTATAAAAGTTTGTCCAATCTTATTAAATATGCACTTAACTTTTCTCCAGGTTCCTGGAACGTATGATGCAACCTAAATGTTAAATCCCCTACATCTTCTAATGTACCATAGGTATAATCTAGAGCCTCAAAATATGTCTCAAGAGTAGCTTGTGGATTACTTCGTCTAGCTACCTGTATTATTCCCATGGCAGGCCCTCTTAGGCTTTCAACCACTCTTTGCCTTTTTATTTGATCAGGGCATTGCCATTCCTCAGCTTGCTGAACAGCAGCTTCCTTCCAGGACTCGTACGTTTCTTCACCTAGTGGTACAGGCACTATCCCTGAAAATATTCGTAGTCTCCTATAGCTCCCTTTATAGTGCCAGCGTTCTAACTGGGTAACCACTCTATCTACCATTGTCTCAAACTGTGATCCATCTGTATTTGCACCATTTCCTTGTGTATTACTATGTGCATTTTCCCTTTCAGGGGTATCCCTAGAAGTGGATATGTGTGCATTACTAGCTTCCTCATCTTTTCTTTTAGGCCAGATAATATACCACCGCCTCCCAATTTCCTCATTTGCCATTATCATCATTGGTATCATACATGGATCTAACTCCCTTTCAGCTTCTATTAATATAGCTATTTCCTCTCTCCATTTATCCACAATCTTAGGTCTTTTAACCCCATATAATTTATCTATAATTGTTCTAATGACTTCTTCATCTGAAAATTCAGGGAAATTTCCTCCTATTGCTAAACACTTTTTAGGATTTTTCTCCTTTTGCATACACCAAGTGTATATATCCTCTCCTGTTAAATTCTCCATTCTTTAAACTCGTAATCTCAGCAGTGCCTCCAAATGTAACCCCTCCCCTAATATTCTAATAGGAGATCTTTAATTATCTCGATAAGGGGTGGTTACTTATATCTGTGCCTCCACCCAAGCTGATTGTTTTGGGCTTGCCTGGGTAAGCCTTTCTCTAGTGATGAATAGTAATTGCAAGTCAGTCTGTCTCATAAATGTATATATGTGCACATTCTTTACAATATTATACCTGTTCTTCTGTTTGCTTTCCAGGATCTCCGGATGGAATTTTCAAATCACATTACATATGGTAATTGGTATTTATTCATCACAAAGGTATTTAAAAAGTTAAAAGCAAATATATTTTACTAGCATAATAAGACAAATTACATTTTTTATCCTATCCCACTAATTCCCCTGAAGAACATATACAAGATATTTTGCATGCAATACAAAAATTACCTTCATTAAGCAACACCGTTAGGTGTTAGAGTGACCCGGGTTCTCTTGATATGATAATGCACTTTAAGGGCCCATATAACTCATAAAAGAAACAATAATTGATACTAAACATTTAACATCACACTTTAGTAATAATATTCTCCTTTCCTTTCGCAGTCTGTGGGAGAAGTGCTTGTCAATACAGAATGCTACTGTAGCAATTGCTGTCAAATATATTGCAATATATTGCCACTTATGTTTCTCTTTTGTCTGTTAGGTAAAAAAATATATTTTCCTCTGGTGTAGTGAACATCAGTAATAGATTAGTTCCTCCATTACTATATAAGCAATAAAAGTGTGGATGTAGCTGAACAATTCTATAATGAACTCCTTAGAAATATGGAAATTCTTATCTCTGGCAGCGATGTTCCTTTATCAACTGCATGCCTTATTATTCCCGGTCATTAGTGTCCGCTCTATCCTGATGCAGCTTAAATGTAAACTGTCTTTTAGGTAAGGCAATATCTTGGTTAAAGACACTAAATGGAATATACTGTGGATCTCAGTTAATTTGCATACTCCAGCCCTTAACTACCAGTCTCTTCGCAATTACATACAATATGGCGGGTTCTTTTGGACAATAAACTCCTCCATACAAGTAATGTAGAGCTATCTCTTTACTATATATTACCTGACTTTGCCTTTATCCACTTTGTATGTACTGAAACTGTGACTTAGCTTTCTGTCCCTAATATTCCCCTGGACAATTTATGCAGCCTCTTTCCAGCGCTTAAACACTGCTTTATTGCTGACAACTGGAAGTGCCATAGTTATTTGTGCAGGCTAATATGATCTGTTCCTTTCCTGTGACAAATAAAGTTATATTGCTGCTGGTATATGGTGTAGGTAGCAGATTAGATGCACTAACACCTCCGCTCCCCAGTGCAGCAGTAACGACTCTCCAACTCTCCTTCTCTCAGCAGCTAACAGCTCTTTCCTATGGCTTCACAAATAATATATATATATATATATATATATATATATATATATATATATAGATATGGCACAATTAGATCAATGCACTGTGAGTTAGTGCATAAGCTTAAGTGGTATGCCATCAATTGGTGCTAGCATTTGTTCAATGTCCCAGTAATATAACATATAATATCCTTAGTTCAGATCCTGCTAACACTCTTTGAACTCTATAATATAGTCAATGGTTACAGGAGACTACTTTCTGACGTATTGGAATAAAACGCCTTTTACGCTCCTCTCCCTGAAATAATGCAGGATATATATTAATGTAAGTCACTCCGGTTAATATATAGATTTCCCCTGCTCAATTAATGCTGCCTAGCACTGTTGTTCATAGCCTTTGTATAAGAGTTACTGGATATATGATAGTTACTTATACTTCGTGATGCTAGGCTAAGGTGTGAGTGAGGTGCATGATCATTTTCACTCACGCTTCAGTTGTACTGCGGCTGAAATGACCGCTCCCCTGATTCCTGCCAGATAAGTGTCGCTCTCTCTCTGCCTGTGCATGCATCAGCTTCAGGCCACTCTGCTTCTTGTGAGGAGAGACCCAGCCAGCGTCAGCGTTGCTATGGTGCTCTGCCGGAGCTTCTCTCTGCCTCTTCCGCTGCTGGCGTCGGCTGTTTCTATGGTGCTGGCCGGAGCTTCACTGCCTCTTCCGGCCTCAGCGTCACCGTTGCTATGGCGCTGACCGGAGCTTCCCTCAGCCTTCTTCCGCCGCTGCTCCCGGCACCAGCAGGCCACCGCAAGCACCCCGCCAGACCACACCGTCCTCTCCTGCTGCCTGGACGACCCGGCAAGGCACCACAGCAGCGCAGCACCTCTGCGATCTCTGCTGCCGCTTCCGGAGGGCAGCTGGCAGGTACCCCCGATTCCGCTCTCCGCTTCTCCGGCCGCCCTGTTCTAGCTGCACGCTCCATTGCCCTTTGCCGGCTGTGCTCTCTAGGCTCTCTGGCCACCGCCCAACTCTCAGCAACGCCAGAGGCTCAGGTGCCAGCTCTCCAAAGGGGGATCAGCAGGCTGCTGTGCCGCCGACGGGGAGCGCTTTTTATATTCTCCCTGTTAGTGGCACGCAGCCCTTCAGCCTCTCGTGGCCCCCCTTGTTTTCCCACTCTGCCCGCGTGAACCCTAGCTCTATGAGCGCGGGGACACTCTGGAAGCTTCCCCAGCTTCTTCCATAGTGCCCCATGCAATGCATTTTAACCCCTTCAGCGCTGCTAAAAGGAGTCTGTTCCTTTATGTTATTGTACCACAGTTCCTACCTCCCTATATTTACACTATTTTATACATCTTTTACCACACAAATTAATAAATCCATATACATACACATACATGAACAATACACCATTATATATTTTTGAATACATATCATATATATATATATATATATATATATATATATATATATCAATATATATATATATATCAATATATATATATATATATATATATACACACACATACACTTTATACATGGCTACAATGTGACCGACGGTCGGGAGACCGACGGTCACATGACCTCCTCCAGCATCCCAACCCCCACTATCCCGATGGTCGTCATGCCGACCAACAGGGACTATTTCCACTCGTGGGTGTCCACGACACCCATAGAGTGGGAATAGAACCCGTGGCAACCGTAGGTCGCCACCGAGCCCGCAGCGTGGCGAGCACAGCGAGCCCGCAAGGGGCTTGCTGCACTCGCCCCTCCCCGCCGGGATCCCGGCGTCGGTATGCTGCCGTGATCCGGCGTCAGTAAGCTGACCAGCGGTCAGCCATACTACACCCCACCGTAATGCCTGTGACACATTATGACACACACCACAGTGCCCGTTATACATTATGCCACACACTGCAATGCACCTGAGACATTATACCACATACCACAATGCCCGTAATATACTATGTCACACACCGTAATGCCTGTGACACATTATGACACACACTGCAATGTACGTGATTCATTATGCCACACACAGCAATGCCCATTACACAATAAGTCCTACAGTAAGGCTACTAATTACTTTTAAATTACCTGCTTGTTGCCAGGGGTTTCATGCTCTTGGTTCCATGCACGGTGCCAGGGGTTTTCATGCTCAGGGTGTCATGCTCATTGCCAGGGATTTCATGCAGTAGGTGTTATGCTTTTTGCCAGAGGTATCATGTGCTGGGTTTCAAGCTTGTTGCCAGGTGGTAATATTCGTTGCCTCGGGTTTCATGCACTGGGTGTCATGCTCGTTGCTAGGGGGTAATGCTTGTTGCCAGGGATTTCATGAGCTGGGTGTTATACTTGTAACCAGGGGTTAATGCTTGTTGCTAGGGCTGTGCTCCCAGTGCCACATATGCCCCCTGTGCCAGATATTCTTCCACAGTGCCAGGTACACATGCCACCAGTGCCAAATATGTTCCCCCCCAGTGCTAGGTACACATATACCCCCCAGTGCAAATAGCCCCCCCCCCCAGTGCCAGGTACACATATACCCCCCAGTGCCAAATATGCCCCCCAGGGCCAAATATGCTCCCCCAGGGGCAAATATGCTCCCCCTGTGCCAACTAAGCCTCCCCCCGTGCCAACTATGCCCCCCCAGTGACAAATATGCTCCCCCAGTGCCAAATATGCCCCCCCCCCAAGTGCCAAATATGCCCCCCCACCAAGTGTCAAATATGCTTTCCCCCCCCCCAGAGCCAGGTGTGAATTTTGGGAAGGAGGACATGGAGGGCACAGCACGCGCCTCTCCTGTGTGTCCCTCCTGTGTCTCCAGTGGCAGCGGCGTGTCTGTCAAATGAAGTGGCAGTTCGTGAGCCAATCAGCGCTCACGAATGGGCACTTCATTAAACAGACACGCCGCTGCCGCCGGAGATGCAGGAAGGACACACAGGAGAGGCGCGCGCTGTGCACTCCGTGTCCTTCTCAGCAGAAATCAGTGGCGGCTAGGGTCTCCAAGTGGCTAGTGCTTCCAAGTGCTCGCAGTGGCTGCGGACCCCTAGTTACGCCACTGCCGTCACTAGTGTATCACTTTATGAATTTAGATTTTGCTTTCCCTTTAATTAATACATATTAATGTAATAGCTCCCCTGTGTGGGTGAGTGCAATTGTACCTGCCTTCTTCAATCGACGCTTGCGGCTTTAAGACCTCTCCCGACTTCTTCTTCAGGAGCCTGTGGCAGAAGGATGGACACCCCAAGAGAGCCCCACACATATAGATAGAACACAGAATCGGAGTTTCACTAGTAGCCACTGCAAATGATATTTGGGTATTACCAGCCAAATACAATTATATATCAATACGACCTGTATGTTGAAGCAGCCTGTAACATCAGGTATAAATGTGTAATGTTGCAATTAGAACACAAGAAGGACTTGGACAATCAATTGCATTAGTCAGGAATAATGCTGCAATACAATTAGGCATTTACCCAAAGTACAACATAAGAGTGGGCTGGCTTTTCTATCAACTCTGTATTCACTAGAGTGTCCGCTAGATTGGATATGTTCAGTTTATGCTGCTGACAAAATGTTCCAGCTATATCAATGTAGTACAGGGGGTGCTGTAGAATGAGTTTGCACCGTGCACAGTATTTGTAATCCAACGGGTGGTGCCGTGGAGCAGCTACTTGCAATGTATAGCACCAGTTTCCAATAGAGGGCACTGTGGAGTAAGTCACAGCACAGTGTAGCAATGAGCTTCAAATAGAGGGCGCTGTGGAGTAAGAACTGATGTCAGCATACAGTGGGACACATAGCAAATGACCCAATCCTGGCACACACATGGTGCTGCAGCTCAAACAGTCTAGGGATAAGTGTCACTTCATGTTTTCCTTGCAATTGAAGTGGTAAAGGGATGCAGGGGGTTTCACACAACCCTATCCCTTAAGGCTCTCTGGTACAGTGGCAGGCAGTCCCAAATAAATCACATGTGTCCCTCTCCTTGTACATAGAGTCCTGCTGTGTTCTGTCCCAAGGGGGCTGTGATGTTGAAAGCTGTCAGGGTGATCACTGTTTGTCTGGGTGCCCATAGGTGGGGACTGTCTGGGGTGAGGTAGAGTACCTATATTATCTGCTGCTGTTGCCAGCTCCTGCCGGTCACTTCTCACTGCTGCTTTGCAGGATGACAGCCTTCTCTCGATGCCCAGTCTCTCCCAGCGCAGCGCGCCTCCGGAATTCCGCACACCGCTCCTCACACCCACACTGCATCCTGTTTCACTGCCATTCTGCTCTCTGCAGCCCTCCTTCCTGCTTCTCTCCCCACACACCACGGCCAATCAGAGCGCTCCCAGCTTCCCGCTCTGCAGGGATCCTGATGGAAAGCCCAGGGTCCTAGTGCTATACATATTTCTCTCCTGGGTGCCATGGTTGCTTAGCAACCAGAGTAAAAATAAGATTTTACTTACCGGTAAATCTATTTCTCCTAGTCCGTAGAGGATGCTGGGACTCCGTAAGGACCATGGGGAATAGACGGGCTCCGCAGGAGATAGGGCACCTTAAGAAAGCTTTGGACACTGGGTGTATACTGGCTCCTCCCTCTATGCCCCTCCTCCAGACTTCAGTTAGGAAAACTGTGCCCAGAGGAGATGGACAGTACGAGGAAGGATTTTTGTAAATCTAAGGGCGAGATCCATACCAGCCACACCAATCACACCGTATAACTTGTGATAAACTACCCAGTTAACATTATGAACAACAACATAGCCACGGTTCAACCGATAAACTATAACATAACCCTTATGTAAGCAATAACTATATACAAGTCTTGCAGAAGAAGTCCGCACTTGGGACGGGCGCCCAGCATCCTCTATGGACTACGAGAAATAGATTTACCGGTAAGTAAAATCTTATTTTCTCTAACATCCTTGAGGATGCTGGGACTCCGTAAGGACCATGGGGATTATACCAAAGCTCCCAAACGGGTGGGAGAGTGCGGATGACTCTGCAGCACCGATTGAGCAAACAGGAGGTCCTCCTCAGCCAGGGTATCAAACTTATAGAACTTTGCAAAAGTGTTAGACCCCGACCAAGTAGCTGCTCGGCACAACTGTAAGGCCGAGACCCCTCGGGCAGCCGCCCAAGAAGAGCCCACTTTCCTATTGGAATGGGCCTTAACCGATTTCGGTAATGGCAATCCTGCCGTAGAATGATCCTGCTGAATCGTGTTACAGATCCAGCAAGCAATAGTCTGCTTTGAAGCAGGAGCGCCAACCTTGTTGGTCGCATACAGAACAAATAGAGCTTCAGTATTCCTGATTCTAGCCGTTCTGGTCACATAAATCTTCAAAGCCCTGACCACATCCAGGGACTCGGAATCCTCCAAGTCCCGTGTAGCCACAGGCACGACAATAGGTTGGTTCATATGAAAAGATGAGACCACCTTTGGCAGAAATTGAGGACGAGTCCTCAACTCTGCCCTATCCATGTGAAAAACCAAGTATGGGCTTTTGTGTGATAAAGCCGCCAATTCTGAAACACGTCTAGCCGAAGCTAATGCCAACAACATGACAACTTTCCACGTGAGGTATTTCAACTCCACAGTTTTGAGTGGTTCAAACCAAGGTGACTTGAGGAAACGTAACACCACGTTAAGATCCCAAGGCGCCACCGGAGGCACAAAGGGAGGCTGAATATGCAGCACCCCCTTCACAGAAGTCTGTACTTCAGGAAGAGAGGCTAATTCTCTTTGAAAGAAAATGGATAAGGCCGAAATTTGGACCTTTATGGACCCTGATTTTAGGCCCAAAGTCACTCCTGTTTGAAGGAAGTGAAGCAGACGGCCCAAATGGAACTCCTCCATAGGAGCAGCTCTGGCCTCACACCAAGAAACATATTTCTGCCATATACGGTGATTATGTTTTAATGTCACGTCTTTCCTAGCCTTGATCAGGGTAGGAATGACTTCCTCTGGAATTCCTTTTTCCGCTAGGATCCGGCGTTCAACCGCCATGCCGTCAAACGCAGCCGCGGTAAGTCTTGGAACAGACAGGGCCCCTGCCGCAGCAGGTCCTGCCTTAGAGGAAGAGGCCACGGATCTTCTGTGAGCAACTCTTGCAGCTCCGGATACCAAGTCCTCCGTGGCCAATCTGGAACAATGAGCATTGTTCTGACCCTGCTCATTCTTATTATTCTCAACACTTTGGGTATGAGAGGAAGAGGAGGAAACACATGGGTGGTCATTCTGAGTTGTTCGCTCGGTATTTTTTTCTCGCAATGGAGCACTTAGTCGCTAATGCGCATGCGCAATGTCCGCAGTGCGACTGCGCCAAGTAAACTTGCTATGCAGTTAGGTATTTTACTCACGGCATTACAAGGTTTTTTCTTCGTTCTGGTAATCGAAGTGTGATTGACAGGAAGTGGGTGTTTCTAGGCGGAAACAGGCCGTTTTATGGGTGTGTGCAAAAAAACGCTACAGTTTCTGGGAAAAACGCGGGAGTGGCTGAAGAAACGGAGGAGTGTCTGGGCGAACGCTGGGTGTGTTTGTGACGTCAAACCAGGAATGACAAGCACTGAACTGATCGCAGATGCCGAGTAAGTGTGGAGCTACTCAGAAACTGCTAAGAAGTGTCTATTCGCAATTCTGCTAATCTTTCGTTCGCAATTTTGATAAGCTAAGATTCACTCCCAGTAGGCGGCGGCTTAGCGTGTGCAAAGCTGCTAAAAGCAGCTTGCGAGTGAACAACTCGGAATGAGGGCCATAGACCAATCTGAACACCCAAGGTGTCACCAGAGCGTCTACCGCTACCGCCTGAGGGTCCCTTGATCTGGCGCAATACCGCTTTATCTTTTTGTTGAGACGGGATGCAATTATGACGATTTGAGGCAGTCCCCATCGATCCGTGATCTGTGCGAAGACTTCTTGATGAAGTCTCCACTCTCCCGGATGCAGGTCGTGCCTGCTGAGGAAGTCCGCCTCCCAGTTGTCCACCCCCGGGATGAACACTGCTGATAGTGCGCTTACATGGCTTTCCGCCCAGCGTAGAATCCTGGTCGCTTCTGCCATGGCCACTCTGCTCCTTGTTCCGCCTTGCCGGTTTATATGAGCCACTGCCGTGACGTTGTCCGACTGAATCAGAACCGGTTTTCTCCGAAGCAATTCCTCCGCTTGACACAGGGCGTTGTATATGGCCCTCAACTCCAGGACGTTGATGTGGATACAAGTCTCTAGGTTTGACCAGAGACCTTGGAAATTTCTTCCCAGTGTGACTGCTCCCCATCCTCGGAGGCTTGCGTCCGTGGTCACCAGGACCCAGTCCTGAATGCCGAACCTGCAACCCTCTAGCAGGTGAGCACTGTTCAGCCACCACAGGAGAGAGATACCCTGGTCCTGGGAGACAGGGTGATCCTTTGATGCATTCGTAAATGGGACCCGGACCACTTGTCCAAGAGGTCCCATTGAAAGGTCCTCGCATGGAACCTGCCGAAAGGGATGGCCTCGTATGAATCCACCATCTTCCCCAGGACCCGCGTGCAATGATGCGCTGAAACCTTTTTTTGTTTTAATAGGTTCCTGACCATGGCTTATGAGCTCCTGAACCTTTTCGATCGGAAGAAAAACCTTTTTCTGGTCTGTGTCTAGAACCAGGCCCAAAAAGGTCAGACGCGTTGTAGGGACTAGCTGGGACTTCGGTATATTGAGAATCCAGCCGTGTATCCGCAACGTCTTCATGGACAGAGATACACTGTCCAGCAACTTTTCCCGAGATCTCGCCTTTATGAGGAGATCGTCCAAGTATGGGATAATTGTGACCCCATGCCTGCGCAGGAGCACCATCATTTCCGCCATTACCTTGGTGAAAATCCTAGGGGCCATGGAAAGCCCAAATGGCAACGTCTGAAATTGGTAGTGACAGTCCTGCACTGCAAATCTCAGGAACGCCTGATGGGGGTGGAATATCGGAATATGAAGGTATGCATCCTTTATGTCCAGGGACGCCATCCAATACCCCCCCTCCAGGCTGGCGATGACCGCCCTGAGTGATTCCATCTCGAACTTGAACCTCTTCAAGTACAGGTTCAGAGATTTTAGGTTTAAAATGGGTCTGACCGAACCGTCCGGTTTCGGAACCACAATCAGGGTCGAGTAATATCCCTCTCCTTGCTGGAGATGAGGAACTGTGACAATCACCTGTTGAATATACAATTTTTGGATTGCCGCCAACACTAGTTCCCTCTCTGATGTTGGAAGCCGGCAGAGTCGATTTGAAAAACAGGCGAGGAGGCAAGTCTTCGAATTCCACCCTGTATCCCTGAGAAACAATCTCTAATGCCCAGGGATCCACCTGCGAGTGAACCCAGACGTGGCTGAAAAACCGAAGACGAGCCCCCGCTATATCTGCCTCCCCCCCGGGAAGCCCCAGCGTCATGCGGTGGACTTTGCAGAGGCAGGGGAGGACTTTTGCTCTTGGGAACTAGCTGTGTGCAGCTTCTTTCCCCTACCTTTCCCTCTGGCAACAAAGGACGATCCTCGTACCTTTTTGTTTTTATTGGAACGAAAGGACTGCATTTGATAATGAGGTGCCTTTTTTGTATGCTGTGGGGGGGACATAAGGTAAGAAATTCGACTTACCAGCCGTAGCCGTAGAGACAAGGTCCGAGAGGCCGTCTCCAAACAACTCCTCCCCTTTGTAAGGCAAGGACTCCATATGCCGCTTTGAATCGGCATCTCCCGTCCACTGTCGGGTCCACAAGAGCCGCCTAGCAGAAATAGACATAGCATTTATTCTGGAGCTTAATAAACAAATGTCTCTCTGAGCATCTCTCATATACAAGGCAGCATCTCTGATATGCTCTATGGTCATTTGAATAGCATCCCTATCTAAGGTGTCAATCTCCATAGATAAGGAATCTGCCCATGCCACAACCGCACTACAAACCCTGGCCAACGCCATAGCCGGTCTAGCAATAGTACCTGAATGAGTGTAAATGTGCTTCGAGGTAATTTCCTGCCTGCAGTCTGCAGGTTCCTTTAGGGAAGCCGTATCCTGAGAAGGCAGTGCCACCTTTTTGGACAAGCGTGTCAGCGCCTTGTCTACTTTAGGCGAAAATTCCCAGCGTATCCTATCAGTTTGTGGAAAAGGATATGCCATAAGAATCCTTTTGGGAACTTGTGGTCTCCTATCCGGAGATTCCCAAGCCTTTTCGCACAATTCACTTAGTTCAAATGAGGATGGAAAGGTGACTTCAGGCTTTTTCCCTTCATACATGTGTACCCTCGTGTCAGGGACCGGGGGTTCTTCAGTAATATGCAAAACATCTTTAATGGCAATAATCATGTACAGAATACCTTTTGCCACCTTCGGCTGTAATTTTGCATCTTCATAGTCGACACTAGAGTCAGTATCTGTGTCGGTATCTGTGTCATCGATCTGGGATATGATGCGCTTCTGAGACCCCGAATGGCCTGGCGCCACAGGGACAGGCATGGACTGGCTACCTGACTGATACCTAGCTTCTGCCTTGTCTAACCTTTTATGCAATAGATTAACATTTGCATTCAAAACATTCAGCATATCCACCCATTCCGGTGTTGGTGTTGCCGACGGCGACATGACATTCAAGCACTCCCCCTCCACATTAGGCGAGCCTTCCTCGTCAAACATGTCAACACACACGTACCGAAACACTTCACACACACACAGGGAACCCCTTTCCTGAAGACAGTATCCCCGTCAAGTCCCTTTGGAGAGACAGAGAGAGAGTATGCCAGCACACACCCCAGCGCAATGATCCTGGAGACCAACACAAAATGTTTTTCCCCAGCAGCGCTGTATAATATGTTATCCGCCAATTATGTGCCCCCCCCCCTCTCTTTTAAACACCCCTCCACCGTGTGTAAGCAGGGAAGAGTCCGGGGAGCTTCCTCTCAGCGGTGCTGTGGAGAGAAAATGGCGCTGGTGAGTGCTGAGGGAGAAGCCCCGCCCCCTCGGCGGCGGGCTTCTGTCCCGCTCAAACTTACAAAAATATGGCGGGGGCTCTTTTATATACATGTACAGTGCCCACCTGTACATGTATATTGTCTTTTGCCATAAGAGGTGTTTATATTGCTGCCCAGGGCGCCACCCCCTGCGCCCTGCACCCTTACAGTGACCGGAGTGTGTGAGGTGTATGGGAGCAATGACGTACAGCTGCAGTGCTGTGCATTACCTCTATGAAGCTGAAGGCTTCTGTCGCCTGATGACTTCTGTCTTCTGTTCTTCTAGTTCTGTGTGGAGAACGGCGGCGCGGCTCCGGGGGTGGACGCCCAGTAAGAACCTGCGTTCACCCCCTCTGGAGCTAATGGTGTCCAGTAGCCGAGGAAGCAGAGCCTATCTTAGACAAGAAGGTCTGCTCCTCTCTCCTCAGTCCCTCGATGCAGGGAGCCTGTTGCCAGCAGTGCTCCCTGTGAAAAAGTAGAAAGAGTAGAGAAAAAATCCAAACAAAAATGCTTTTAGGCAGAGAACTCAGGAGAGCTCTCTGCAGTGCACGCATCCTGCTCTGGGCACAGTGTAAAACTGAGGTCTGGAGGAGGGGCATAGAGGGAGGAGCCAGTGCACACCCAGAGTCCAAAGTGTCACAATCCGGGTATCTGGACGCCATTACTTGCCCTTCAGATGTCTCCTGAGGCTGGCTCAGCGTTCCAGGGCCGGATTTCATCTGTAATACTGATGTCCACATTCTGCTTACCACTCATGTCATCCTGAGACGCTGTCACAGCGGCGCCATGTTTACTTCCTGAATGGCGTCTCTCATCCTCGGCGGCCTCCGCCGCCGTTCCTGTGTTTCAGTACACAGGATATTAGAGTGGTGCCTCATGCCAGCCGCGGCCTCAGCTGTCTTCCGCGTGGTTCTAGTGTGTGGTCATCGGTCTGGCGTCTCCTGTCCTCTGCGGCCGGCGCCGCCATTGCTACCAAGTTCCACATGGATTACCAAACCAACATTCCCTCCAAGTGACTACATGGGCGCAGCCATGTTGGATTCTGTCACCTGTTCAATTTCCACCAATCCATTGCTCCACTGAAATCTGCATAATTGCCTAGCCAATCCCTTCCTTGCTGCAGGTATAAGTATTCTGTGCCTGAGCAAGGAAGGCGTCAGTGCTTTGGTTGTCAAACCTAGTTCCAGTCTGTCTCTCTCCTGTGGTTGTTTTCCAGGTTCCAGTTCCTGTCTCCAAGCTTCCACTAAAGAGATCCGCTCGAGTCTACCACCTGCGGTGCAGCCTGACTCTCCAGTCCTTTGGGACTCATCTATTTCCAGCTACAGATTCATCTGCTTCCAGCACCTAGCTTCCAGCAGAGATCAGCTCTTCTTAAAGTGCCGGTACCATTTCTACAGATTTCCATTCACCACCGGTATTATTATTTCACCGCTCTCAAGCTCCATATATCATTCATATTTCATCGCTCTCAAGCTCCATATATCATTCATATTTCATCGCTCTCAAGCTTCATTCATTATTTGGCTGGTTCCATCCAGCAATCCACTCCGTGCTTTCATCTGTCTGGTTTCAACCAGTACCCACAGCAGCCACTTTACCTACAGCAGCCCAGCTTCCCTTGGAACATCAGCTGGTATGATCCTGGGCTACCTCCATTACTACAGTCGGGCCTGGTAAGGACTTTCCATCTGAAGATAATAAGAACTGTCTCATACTACCAGAGCCCTGTGGCCCTTGCCATCCTGTAGTACCCAGGAACTGTGTAATGTTTCTGCTGATTTTAGGTTTCTCTTTAATTACTGCTGTGATGCATGGAGTTTGTCAAATAAACATCATTGACTTTTATCCTGGTTGTCATGGTCACGCCTTCGGGCAATTCTTCTACGTGTAACTTACATGTCCAGGGGTCTGATACAACCTCCAAGGTTTCTCTACACCTCAGCCCCTACAACTGAGGCTGCCTCCAGTCAACTCAGGCCCTCAGTTGTGACAGAAAGCATTGACCAAATGAATCCAGCCAGAGACCAGGATCAAGCGGCCAGGCTGATGCAAGAACTGGCAGCCAGACTCGAACATCAGGAGGCTGCACAGGGCCACATCATCCGCTGTCTCCAGGATCTCTCTACTCGGCTGGATGGGATTCAGACAACCCTCCGTGGTTCAGGCGCGACCGGTGCGTCACCCACAGTGACTCCAGTTGTAACCCCACCCACCTTACCCATTTCTGCTCCACGTCTTCATCTTCCAACGCCAGCAAAATTTGACGGATCTCCAAGATTCTGCAGGGGATTTCTCAACCAGTGTGAAATCCATTTTGAGCTACAACCTGGCAATTTCCCCAGTGATCGTACTAAAATTGCCTACATTATTTCTCTTCTCAGTGGCTCAGCCCTTGACTGGGCATCACCGTTATGGGAGAAGTCTGATACCCTGCTGTCCTCCTATACTGATTTTGTAACAACATTCAGGCGCATCTTCGACGAGCCAGGCCGGATAACTTCAGCTTCATCTGAGATTCTCCGTTTACGCCAGGGATCGCGTACTGTGGGACAGTATCTTATACAGTTCAAGATCCTGGCATCCGAACGACGAGGCCCTGTATGCTGCATTCTGGCATGGCTAATCAGAGCGCATCAAGGATGAGTTAGCTACCAGAGACTTGCCCTCTAAGTTGGATGAGCTAATCTCACTATGCACGAAAGTTGATCTACGGTTCAGAGAAAGAGCAACTGAGCGAGGAAGATCATCTGCTCCAAAATCTTCTGCTCCTCCTCCTCGTCAACCGTCTCCATCCAAAGATGAGCCCATGCAAATTGGTCGTTCCCGTCTATCTCCTGCTGAGCACCGAAGACATCTTTCTGAGTCTCTTTGTCTCTATTGTGCAGCTCCGTCTCACACCATCAATGCCTGTCCCAAACGTCCGGGAAACTTCAAATCCTAGCTCGCCAGGGAGAGGGCCGGCTAGGAGTAATGATCTCCTCTCCATCTCCTCATGATTGTAACCTCCCAGTCTCGCTTCAAATTGTTCAACGTTACAGGAACGTTATTGCCCTCCTAGATTCCGGAGCAGCTGGGAATTTCATGACTGAAGCATATGTTAAACGGTGGTCCCTACCCACCGAGAGACTTCCCTCGTCCATTTCTTTAACTGCCGTGGATGGCAGTAAGATTTTTGATACAGTTATTTCTCTAAGGACTCTACCAGTTCATCTGAGAGTGGGAGTTCTTCATTCGGAATATATTTCTTTTCTAGTGATTCCAAGAGCCACACATCCAGTGGTTTTGGGCCTTCCATGGCTCCGTCTCCACAATCCATCGATTGCCTGGACGACTACGCAAATACTGGCATGGGGTCCCTCCTTTGCTGAGACATGTTTTTTTAAAGTACTTCCTGTTTGTTCTTCCTCCTCCAGGTCGTCTGATGTTCCACCTCCTCCGTACCAAGACTACCCAGACGTGTTCAGTAAAGCTTCTGCTGATGTCCTTCCTCCTCATAGGGAATGGTACTGTCCAATTGATCTCATCCCAGGGAAGGTTCCACCTCGAGGCCGAACTTATCCGTTGTCTTTACCAGAAACGCATTCCATGGAGGAGTACATCAAAGAGAATCTGGCGAAGGGTTTCATTCGACCTTCTTCTTCTCCAGCTGGCGCAGGCTTCTTTTTCGTAAAGAAGAAAGACGGTGGCCTGCGGCCGTGCATCGACTACAGAGGTTTGAACGACATTACCGTTAAGAACCGTTATCCTTTACCCCTGATTACAGAGCTCTTCGATAGAGTTAGCAGAGCAACCATCTTTACAAAGTTGGATTTGAGGGGTGCCTACAATCTCATCCGGATCCGTGAGGGTGACGAGTGGAAGACCGCCTTTAACACCCGTGATGGACATTATGAGTACCTCGTCATGCCCTTCGGATTGAGCAACGCTCCAGCTGTCTTCCAGCATTTCGTGAATGAGATCTTCAGGGACATCTTATACCGCCATGTCGTGGTCTATCTAGATGATATCCTTATCTTTGCCAATAATCTAGAGGAACATCATTTTTGGGTAAAGGTGGTTCTGTCCCGTCTCCGTGTCAATCATCTCTATTGCAAATTAGAGAAATGTGTCTTTGAAGTCAAATCCATTCCGTTTCTAGGTTACATTGTGTCCGGTTCCGGACTAGAGATGGATCCTGAGAAACTACAAGCAATCCAGAATTGGCCGATACCCTTAACCCTCAAAGGGGTCCAGAGGTTCTTAGGGTTCGCCAATTACTACAGAAAGTTTATACAAGACTTTTCCACCATTGTGGCGCCTATCACTGCGTTGACTAAGAAGGGTGCTAATCCGTCCAAGTGGTCTGAAGAAGCTACGCAAGCTTTTCATCTATTAAAACAGCGGTTCATCTCTGCACCAGTTCTGAAACAGCCCGACATCGACTCTCCTTTCGTCTTAGAGGTGGATGCCTCCTCTGTTGGAGTAGGAGCGGTGTTATCCCAGAGGGCTAAAGATGGCCATCTACATCCTTGCAGTTTCTTCTCTCGGAAGTTCTCCCCAGCTGAGCGCAACTATGCCATTGGCGACCAGGAGTTGCTAGCCATCAAGCTCGCTCTAGAGGAGTGGAGATATCTGTTGGAGGGAGCTTCTCATTCAATCACTATACTTACCGACCACAAGAATCTTTTATATCTGAAAAGCGCACAATGTCTTAACCCTCGTCAGGCCAGATGGGCACTTTTCTTTTCCAGGTTTGACTTTAAACTCCAGTTCTGTCCGGGCTCTCAGAATCGCAAGGCCGATGCCCTTTGCCGCTCATGGGAGCAAGAAAATGAGTCAGAGTCTTCAGACAAACATCCTGTTATTAATCCGTTGGCATTCTCCACAGTAGGGATGGACTCTACGCCCCCACCAGGGAAAAGTTTTGTGAAGCCGGTGTTAAGGAAGAAGCTCATGCATTGGGCCCATGCTTCCCGTTTTGCCGGACATACAGGCATTCAAAAAACCCTTGAGTTTGTCTCTAGGTCCTATTGGTGGCCAACTCTGAAGAAGGACGTCATGGAGTTTATTGCATCTTGCCCAAAGTGTGCCCAACACAAAGTATCCCGCCAGTCGCCTGCGGGGCAACTGGTTCCATTATTTGTTCCCCGTCGACCGTGGACCCATTTGTCGATGGACTTGGTCACAGACCTGCCTATGTGCAACAAGTTCAATACCATCTGGGTGGTAGTTGACCGGTTCACCAAGATGGCACATTTCATTCCTCTCACCGGTCTTCCGTCAGCTTCCAAGTTGGCTCCAGTGTTCATACAAGAGATCTTCCGACTACACGGTCTTCCTGAAGAGATCATCTCAGATCGAGGAGTACAATTTGTAGCCAAATTCTGGCGAAGTTTGTGTCAAGCCCTCCAAGTCAAATTAAAGTTTTCCACAGCTTACCATACTCAGACCAATGGTCAAACTGAGAGGGTGAATCAGGACTTGGAGGCCTTCCTCCGCATCTATGTGTCTTCCTCTCAAGATGACTGGGTTCAATTACTTCCATGGGCCAAGTTCTGTCATAACAACCAATATCATTCCTCATCTTCTTTAACGCCATTCTTCACTAACTATGGATTCCAGCCTAAAGTTCCAGAATTTCAACCGCTTCCAGCAACTACTGTTCCAGCAGCGGATATCACCTTGCGTCAGTTTGCAAACAACTGGAAGAATGTACGAGCGGCTCTGCTCAAAGCATCGTTCAGGTACAAGAAGTTTGCTGATAAGAAGCGTAGAGCGGTTCCTGCTCTCAAGGTGGGTGATCGTGTGTGGTTGTCCACAAAGAATTTGAGGTTAAGAGTTCCCAGCATGAAGTTTGCACCTCGTTACATCGGTCCTTTCAAAATTGAACAAGTCATCAATCCTGTTGCTTACAGACTCCAGTTACCACCCTTCTTGAAAATACCCAGGACATTCCATGTCTCCCTGTTGAAACCGCTGATCCTGAATCGGTTTCATTCTGCACTTCCTCCGGCTCCTAAAGTCCAGACTCAACGAGGAGTTGAGTATGAAGTTGCCAAGATTCTGGACTCACGTCACCGTTACGGTCAATTACAGTATCTCATTGACTGGAAGGGCTATGGTCCCGAGGAACGCTCTTGGACCAATGCTTCAGATGTCCATGCTCCTGCCTTGGTTCGGAATTTCCACTCCAAGTTTCCTCAAAAGCCGAAGAAGTGTCCTGGGGCCACTCCTAAAGGGGGGGGTGCTGTCACGATCCGGGTATCTGGACGCCATTACTTGCCCTTCAGATGTCTCCTGAGGCTGGCTCAGCGTTCCAAGGCCGGATTTCATCTGTAATACTGATGTCCACATTCTGCTTCCCACTCCTGTCATCCTGAGACGCTGTCACAGCGGCGCCATGTTTACTTCCTGAATGGCGTCTCTCATCCTCGGCGGCCTCCGCCGCCGTTTCTGTGGTTCAGTACACAGGATATTAGAGTGGCGCCTCATGCCAGCCGCGGCCTCAGCTGTCGTCCGCGTGTTTCTAGTGTGCGGTCATCGGTCTGGGGTCTCCTGTCCTCTGCGGCCGGCGCCGCCATTGCTGCTAAGTTCCACATGGATTACCAAACCAACATTCCCTCCAAGTGACTACATGGGCGCAGCCATGTTGGATTCTGTCACCTGTTCAATTTCCACCAATCCATTGCTCCACTGAAATCTGCATAACTGCCTAGCCAATCCCTTCCTTGCTGCAGGTATAAGTATTCTGTGCCTGAGCAAGGAAGGCGTCAGTGCTTTGGTTGTCAAACCTAGTTCCAGTCTGTTTCTCTCCTGTGGTTGTTTCCAGGTTCCAGTTCCTGTCTCCAAGCTTCCACTAAAGAGATCCGCTCCAGTCTACCACCTGCGGTGCAGCCTGACTCTCCAGTCCTTTGGGACTCATCTATTTCCAGCTACAGATTCATCTGCTTCCAGCACCTAGCTTCCAGCAGAGATCAGCTCTTCTTAAAGTGCAGGTACCATTTCTACAGATTTCCATTCACCACCGGTATTATTATTTCACCGCTCTCAAGCTCCATATATCATTCATATTTCATCGCTCTCAAGCTTCATTCATTATTTGGCTGGTTCCATCCAGCAATCCACTCCGTGCTTTCATCTGTCTGGTTTCAACCAGTACCCACAGCAGCCACTTTACCTACAGCAGCCCAGCTTCCCTTGGAACATCAGCTGGTATGATCCTGGGCTACCTCCATTACTACAGTCGGGCCTGGTAAGGACTTTCCATCTGAAGATAATAAGAACTGTCTCATACTACCAGAGCCCTGTGGCCCTTGCCATCCTGTAGTACCCAGGAACTGTGTAATATTTCTGCTGATTTTATGTTTCTCTTTAATTACTGCTGTGATGCATGGAGTTTGTCAAATAAACATCATTGACTTTTATCCTGGTTGTCGTGGTCACGCCTTCGGGCAATTCTTCTACGTGTAACTTACATGTCCAGGGGTCTGATACAACCTCCCAGGTTTCTCTACACCTCAGCCCCTACAACTGAGGCTGCCTCCCGTCAGCTCAGGCCCTCAGTTGTGACACAAAGCTTTCTTAAAGTGCCCTATCTCCTGTGGAGCCCGTCTATTCCCCATGGTCCTTACGGAGTCCCAGCATCCTCAAGGACGTTAGAGAAAAGGGTTTTAATCCTCACAGTGTGTCTGCAGCTTGTTTACTTGTTGAAGGGGTACCCCAAGAGGGGGTTATCACACTAACACTTCACCCTCTCACATGTGCTGCCCTGGGCTGGCTGGCCTTTGGCAGTTTTTAGGGTTCTGCACCCCAGGCTCAGATATAGTATTAGGACCACCAGCATCAGAGGAGCCTTCTCACGGCCTGGTGGCTTTTCCATATTTCTGCAGATATATGTAATTAAGACCTCTGGATTTCTATTATTTATATAGTTTTTTCAAGTCATGTTACCAGTATAGTATGGTGTGCTGGGGGGGCACCGGGCGTTAATCCCCAATCTGTCTCTTGCTTAGAATTACCCCTCACTTTCAAGCACCTGAAGTATATTGTCAAATTGATATGAGCAACTTGCATTCTGTTTTTCTCTTCAATGTACATGTTTATTGCATTCCCTTTTCGCTCATTAACCCTTGAAAACTGGTGTGTTTTGGGTTGAATTTGCCACAATTTACTGTATATTGTATATTGTGTGCACACATTGTCACATTCTGTTCCTGTTGGATGCTACACATTGCCATTTTGTGTGTAAACATTGCTTACTGCTATGTCTAACAAAAGTAAGACCAAGCAAATAGGAGCTCCTAATTTGGTAGCATGTAAAACCTGTAACATGGAGGTTTTATCTCTGGATTTGTCAAAGGATCGTTAGTGCACAGCCTGTCTTATGCATCCCAGTACTTTATCCCCCCCAGCACTTGTGCAGGAATCCCCATGGGCATCTTTCACTACATTGCGGACAAAAAGTGCTTCTCATATTGCTACCCCACCTGTGGCTCGTCCTATGGGTATACCACAACCACTGCAGCCCTCACTGGCTCCCCCTATAGTGTTCCAATTGTCTTTACAGCCTGTTTATCAGGCAATTGCAGCCCCACCCGTCCCTCCGACATGGTTGGACTCATTCTCTACCTGAATACAGAGTTTGCTTGCTCCCTGTGCTGCATTATATAACATGGTGCAGGGTCAGGGTACACTGTCTACACCTGCTACAGCTAAACGTACTGTGCCTTATTCACAGCCACCAAAATTTAATGTGGCTGCATTAATATGGGTGGTCAGATTCTCACTTCAGCTAGAAGAACCTGAACCACCACAACCACTAAAGATCCACTGCGCAAACGACAGATTGTAGTCTTAGCTGAGTTTCCATACTCTGAATACTTCTCTGAACGAGGCATGGAAAACACCTACTAAAAAATGTACGGTTTCTAGAAAGCTCAGCTCATTTTACCCATTGCCCACATCAGATTGTACAAAGTGGAAGACTCCCCCTACAGTTAATGCTCATGTGACGCATTTCATTAAAAGTTTTATATTTCCTATCCAAACCGCATCCTCACTTAAGGAACTGCTGGATAGAAAACTGAATACTTGTCTCAAATCTCTGTACTCCCTTACATGAGTGACAGCCAGACCAGCCGTGACTATGGCCTGGGTGGCTAAAGCAATAGAGACTTGGGCTGACAAGCTTGAACATAATTTCACGTCTGATCCCACTAAGGACCACTTGTCTCTGCTTGCTAATATCAGAAGCGCGGACTATTACATTGGTAAAGAGTCCTTGGACATGGTTTTGTTATCCTCTAAGGCTTCGGCCTTGTGTGGCTCCACTCGTGGAAGGCTGATTCTGACGCCAAGGAGCCACTGGAAGATCTACAGTACATGGGCTAACTACTGTTTGGAGCGGAACTGGACAAGATTGTCAAAAAACTGTCAAACTCCAAGACAGCTTTTCTAACTTCAGCATCCTCAGTGCAGCCTCGGGCTTTGTCCTTTCATCTGCAGGACGAGGCCAAAGGTCAGACCTTTACATGAGTGTCTTGCACCATCAAGACCTCCAAACCCAAAACCAAACAGGCTTAGGCTGCTAGACATTCAAATACCAAGCCAGAGGACAAATCCTCAGACTGACGGGGTGGGCCTCCCCTTGGGGGACTCCAGGGTGGGAGGCTGACTTCTGCAGTTTGCCCACATATGGCACCAGGTCACAAACAGCACCTGGGTCTTAGAAGTGGTCTCCCATGGGTGCACTCTTACCTTCCTGAAGCATCCTACCAGACAATACTTCCCTGCTACTCAACCAAAAGACCCCGGCAAAGCACAGGCACTGAAAGGAGTCATACACTCCTTACTACATTAGGGGGTCATTATCCCTGTTCCGCGGCCACAACAGGGTCAGGGGTTCTATTCTACGCTCTTTTTGGTTCAGAAACCAAATGGGTCATAATGCCCCATTCTGAATCTGAAATTGCTGAACAAGTACCTCAGGATCCCCAAGTTCCATAAGGAGACACTCCATTCCATTGACCTTGTTATGCATCCTGGGGACTATATGGTCTCCCTGGATATTCGGGATGCTTACCTCCATGTACCTATAGCACCTTGTCATCAAAAATACCTCCACTTTGCTAGTCTTGCGACCACATTTCCCATTAAAAGCCCTTTCCTTCAGACTGTCTGCAGCTCCCAGGGTGTTCACCAAGCTCATAGTGGTGATGGTGGCTTGTCACCAGATGCTGCACCTCAGAGCACTACTGGTTGCCAACATACAACGCATCTTGCTTCCTCAGGACAAGATTGTGACATTGCAGGTGCGACACCACAACCTACTTCACAATGCATGGGTCAGTTCATTTGGCAATGCAGACCCTGGGATCCATGGTATCAGTCTTTAACATGGTGGAATATGACCAGTTTCACTCAAGGCCTCTACAGTGCCTGAAACTCACCGAATGAAATGGGTTACCAACACAGATCAAGTCCCAGACCATGATACTGCCTCAGTTTATTCAAGCATCTCTCTCATAGTGGCTACACACATTCAACCTGGACAAGGACAGGCCTTTCTAAATTCCACACTAGATACTCTTCACCATGGATGCCAATCTCCATGGGGTGGGGAGCTATTCACAGGCAGGCAGTCCTTTCAGGGTTGCTGGTTGCTGATGGAAAGGGATCTCCCAATGTCCTCGAACTTTGGGTGGTTTACCGTGCCCTTCAGATGGCTTAGGATCTGCTACAAGGTTCTCCAGTTCAAATCCAGTCAGAAAAAGCGACTGCGGTGGCCTATATAAATCGACAGGGAGGCACTCGAAGTGAACTCCACCTTCCAGCCATCTCCGCAATATTCATTCCAGGAGTCCTCAACTGGGAAGTGGACTTTCTCAGTAGCCGGTGTATTTATGACAGAGAATGGTCTGTACACCCAGAGGTATTTCAGATTCTGGTACTGGGGTCTTCCAGACATCAGTCTCATGGCCTCCAGACACAACCACAAGGTTCCAGTGTACAGGGATAGAACACAAGATCCAGCAGCGAGCTTTGTGGAGGCGCTCACAGTCCCATGAGTCTTTCATATAGCCTACCTCTAGATCAAACTGTTAGCTTCATCATGGCCCGGATGCCATTGGTTCAAGGATCTGCAAGATCTCTCCCTAGACAAGCCCTTACCTTTTTACCTCTTCATCCAGACCTGCTCTCTCAGGGGCCCTGTCTTCATCTGGACTTGCCTCGCCTGTCTTTGATGGCATGGCTCTTGAGACATCCCTCCTATGGGGAAAAGGGTTCTCCAGTACAGTCATTCAAACTATGCTTCAGGTTTAGATACCAGCCTCAGCCTACATATATCACCGGATATAGCACTCTTATTTCCATTGTTATGCTCATTGTCACTATGACCTTAAAGTTCTCAGGATCCCTTGACTATTAGCCTTTTTACAGGTGGGCTTAGCCCTGGGTGTTTGCCTGGCTTCTCTGAAGGTAAAGGTCTCAGTTTTGTCTATCTGGTTCGAGAAGAGACTGGCTCCCTTGCCAGATTTACATACTTTCCTCCATTTGGGGTACTCTAAATTCAGCCTCCATTCCTTCCTCCAGTAGCTCCGTGGGATCTGTCCTTGTTTTTTGGACTTTACAACAGACTCCCTTTGAGACATTGACAATTTTAGACCTCAAGTGGCTCACCGCTAAAACTCTTTTTCTGCTAGCTATTGCTTCAGTCTGAAGAGTCTATGACTTGGGAGCTCTCTCCTGTCGCCCCCCCCCTTTTTGTTTTTCCCCAAGACCAGGTGGTTCTTCCAACTAAACATGGATACCTACTTAAGGTAGTATCTAAATTCCATATCAATGAACCACTTGGGGTACCAGCTTTCCAGAAATCTGGTCTTTCTCCAGAGTGTCACAACTGAGGGCCTGAGCTGACAGGAGGAAGCCTCAGTTGTAGGGGCTGAGGTGAAGCTAAACTTCGGAGGTTTAATCAGACCCCTGGACATATGGGTAAGCTGTAGAAAGGTTGCCCGAAGGCGTGTCCATGACAACCAGGATTAAAAGTCAATAAAAGTTTATTAACAGAACTCCATGTATTCACAGCAGTGATAAATGAATGAAGATATACAGAAGATATGATAAAACAGTTCCTGGATAACTATGGGTTTGGCAATGGCCACAGGGTACTGGTAGCAGTAGGTTCAGTTCTTAATGTCCCAGAGATGGAATGTCCTTACCAGACCCGTCCGTAGTATTAAATGTAGCCAAGGAACACACCAGCAGATGTATCACTGGAAGCCGGTAACACTGTAGTTGAACTAGAAGGAAGGGAGAGAAAGAAGGCTCTTGTGTGGGCGCACTCTTGAAAGAAAAGGAAAATTCCTATAACATATAGAAAGAAATACTTAAAACATAACTTTTAATGTATATAATAAAAATACCCCTATAAATGATCCATATCAAAGAAAGATTGTGTTAATTTAGAATTAATAAAATGTTCTGGTCTGTGTAATCACACTTGGTAATTGGAGTGGTTGTAGACATTGATTGGTCTTACCTCCAATTCCCTGACCAGCACAGAAAATCTGTGTTAATGGAACCAGGGAGTGATCATAAGAGTTATTAGATAAGTAAGACCCACTTGGGCTACTTGGTTCAAAATTGGTTAATCTCCTGCATTAAGGTGAGTTGGACTTTCAGACGTAAGCCAAAAATTTTTTTATTATTAAGCCTCAAAAAGAAAAAGAAGGGGGGAAGGAAGAATTAGTGGTGATACTGCTGTTGGTATTGCAAACACATGTGGAGGGAAATGGTCCCAACTCTACAACACCGGGTATTCGCAGGAAGTCTCCTCTCCTGGTACTGACCCGGCCCAACGCTGTTTGGCTGGGTCAGTACCAGGAGAGGAGACTTCCTGCGAATACCCGGTGTTGTAGAGTTGGGACCATTTCCCTCCACATGTGTTTGCAATACCAACAGCAGTATCACCACTAATTCTTCCTTCCCCCCTTCTTTTTCTTTTTGAGGCTTAATAATAAAAACATTTTTGGCTTACGTCTGAAAGTCCAACTCACCTTAATGCAGGAGATTAACCAATTTTGAACCAAGTAGCCCAAGTGGGTCTTACTTATCTAATAACTCTTATGATCACTCCCTGGTTCCATTAACACAGATTTTCTGTGCTGGTCAGGGAATTGGAGGTAAGACCAATCAATGTCTACAACCACTCCAATTACCAAGTGTGATTACACAGACCAGAACATTTTATTAATTCTAAATTAACACAATCTTTCTTTGATATGGATCATTTATAGGGGTATTTTTATTATATACATTAAAAGTTATGTTTTAAGTATTTCTTTCTATATGTTATAGGAATTTTCCTTTTCTTTCAAGAGTGCGCCCACACAAGAGCCTTCTTTCTCTCCCTTCCTTCTAGTACATGTACTCTCTGGCTCTGGGCGCACCACCAAGCGGGACAACTTTATTCATTGAAGTAAAAGACATAGTCTTCTCTTCTTTTTTCCTATTTTGGAGTGCTTTATTGTCCAAATGTTGGTTCCACATTATTAAAACAGTATTACTTTACCAGTGCCCGATCGCCCTTTGTCTAGTCTAAACACTGTAGTTGAGGTAGCTGCTGTGGACGCTGGATGGAACCAGCCAGGTGTTAGAACATGGAGTGGATGCTGGGTGGAACCAGCCAAATAGTAGAATGAAGCTAGGGAGCGAGGATATAGGAACCGATGGGGTGCAGGTACCGATGGTTTGCGGGTACCGATGGTATGCAGGTAACCGCTGGAGAAGCATCGGCTCTTTAAGGAAGCGGATCACTGCTGGAAGCTGACCGCTGGAAGCAGATGAAACTGTAGCTGGAAGCTGGAGCAAACACAGAAGACTGCAGAGTCAGGCTGCACCGCAAGGTGGTAAGCTGGTGCAGGTCTCTTAGTGATAACTGGAAACAGGAGCTGGAAACCTGGAATGAAAAACAATCACAGGAGAGAGAGACTGGAAACAAGGTTTGACAACCAAAGCACTGACGATTTCCTGGTGCAGGCTCAATCCCTTTATACCCTTAGGTATGCAGGGATTGGATAAGCAATTAGGCAGACTTCAGCGGAGCTATGGATTGGAGGTCAGGATCATGTGACTAGAACTAAGATGGCTGCGCCCATACCGGCCAGTGGAGGGAAACCTTGTTTGTAACACCACATGGAGATTCCTCTGTAATGGCGGCGGTGAACACAGAGAATGCTGACTTGCGTCTCAAACCTCCAGCATGGATGGACGCGTCCGCAGTAGGTAAAGAGTGCCACATACCCTGTAGTGCATTGAGAATAGGAGACGATGCCCGAGGCCCCGCCGGCAGGTGACGCCATGCCAGTCGCCCGGGCATTGGAAGGACAATATCCTCGGATCAGCTAGGATGAGACATGACATATGAATGCTAGCAACATAGCTGGGAACCGGGCCTAGGACGCTGAGACAGCCTTAGGAGACACCTGAAAGGTAAATAATGGCGTCCAGATACCCGGATCGTGACACAGAGGATGGAGGTGGATGTGGTCTGTGCTCTTAGGATCTACGTTGACTGTACAAAAACAAATTCCTTGCTCATCCTCACAGGCTTACACGCAGGCTGATCTTCCTGTTCCAAGTACAGTCTCTGCTCACTCTACATGCTTTGTGGGTCCTTCATGGGCAATGTGCGTGGAGCGTCTGCTGAACAATTATGCAAGGCTGCCACATGGTCTTCTGCCCACACGTTTCTTAGATTATATGCCTTTGATACGTTTGCCTCTCAGGATGCAACCTTTTGCTGCAATGTCCTCTCTTCAGCTTATTCCCTCCCTATTACAACTACTTTGTTACATCCCAAGGTTAACCCTGTTGAGACCATGGACCTCGAAGAAAAAAAGAGTTGTGTAAAACTTACCTTTGTTTACTCTTTTTCTTTGAGGTCCATGGGATCCACAGGGCACCCACCCTGATGCACTAGGTTCAATAGGTTGCCTTTACATTCACCAGTTCCCTTCTCTATGATAGCATTATTTCCGGTGTGTATATTCATCCTTCTTTCCTCTCTCCAGCTCCTGTTTTGGGCTTGTTAACTAAAACTGAAGTGCCTGAGCGTGGGGACGGTTTATGAGGGTAGAGGAGCCCAGTGCATCCTGGGAGGCTCAAATTCACAAGCTTATTGTTCAATGCCTATCCTGGTCTCCACCAGCCATACCCAAGGTTGACCCTGTGGATCCCATGGACCTCGAAGAAAAAGAGTTAATGAAGATAGGTTTTACTATAACACTTTATTTCAATGAAAAATGATCTGCATTATTACTCTACTGTTTTTAACACTCTCTCGCTTAGTAAATAAATGGATCATCTGTCAGGTCACCTCAGCCATACTGTCCTCCCCTCCCATCCATGGCCCATTATATTTATCACTGTGGCAAATGCATGCACACCACACCTAGGGCGGGATGTGCTAAGCATCGCATCTGTGATGCGATACATCCTGTGTTAATAACGCCAGTATGTACCTAGAAATGCACAAAAAAAAAGCTCCTCCGATAAGAGCTGTCATTTGTGATAGAAGGACTTCCGGGTTTAGAACCCAAGAGTCATTCTGCTTATGCACATTCTGAGTGATGCGGCAGCCGTGGGGGTTGCTAGGAGGGATCCGATTGCAGTAGCGCACGCGGGGGTGGGGGGGGGGGGGGTCTGGGTACCCAGAAACTCCCCCCCCCCCCGATCATCTGAAATCTTTTTTTCTTCTTCAGAGATGGTGACAGCTGTGTCTCCATCTCGAAACTGCTACTGCGATCGCAGCCACTGATGCTGGGAGATCTGGCCGCAGCTGAGCTCTCTTCACTGGTTGTCCGGATGGAAGAGCGTAGGACAGGAACTTTTGTGCATGAACAGCTCCCTCATCCTCACATTTTGCTGTGCCGTGGATGCCCGTCTCTTCATCTCAGTCCCAGGCATGTGAGCATATTGTTGAATGAATGTAGTTGTACAGTATGTGGGTGGTACAAAATACATTATATGTATGTGTGCAACCAGTGCCCTAAGTAGACATTTTTCTCCCCCAAGCCAAAAAATCCTCCGCCCCCCCCCCCCCCATCATTGGCACTAGTAAAGAGATGAACCTGCGCGCGCCGCAAAAAGGGGTGTGGCTTTGTTGAAATGGGCGTGGCCTCGCATAAAGGGGCGTGGTATTGCAGGAAAAAACTACCTTATACCCCAGTTTTGCAACCTGCACGCCCGGACGTTGGCCACCACAGGAAAGAAAAATAATCCTGATTCATGCCCCTTACATTATTTGTCATTTTTCCTCCTTATAGTAATGCCCAGTATACATTATGCCACATACTGCAATGGCCCTTAGACATTATGCCACACACCGTAATGCCTGTGACACATTATGACAGGAATCGCAATGCCAGTTATACATTATGCTACACACTGCAATGCCCCTAAGACATTATACCACATACCACAATGCCCGTGATATAGTATACCACACACCGTAATGCCTGTGACACATACCGCAATACCCGTTATACCCTATGCAGTTGCGTAACTAGGGTAGGGTGAGTGGGGCACGTGCCCTCGGCACCTTGGCAGGCCCAGCAGAGGTGGGCGCCGCTGGTGGCCAGGGCATCATGCCCCACTCGCCCCCGTCATGCTGCAATGTGAGGGGAGGAGAGCGCAGCGTCTCTCCCTCCCCTCACCACCGCTGCTAGCACCAGCAGCGCTGCCAGCAGCACTGCGTGTGTCCGGTCTCCGGCCGCCGCCGGCGTTAGCCAATCAGAGCTTGAGGACCGGCTCCCGCTTGGCTGCCGGTCCGCGAGCTCTGATTGGCTAGCGAACCGGCGCCGCATAGCCGCCGGAGACCTGGAGCGGTGAGGGGCAGGAGAGGTGCTGCGCTATCCTCCCATCACATAGCACAGCCACGGGAAGAAGCGGTGAGTGAGCGGGAAGGGGGGCATATAACTGGAACTGTGGGGCATGTATCTGGCACTGTGGGGCAATGTAACTGGCACTGTGGGGCAATGTAACTGGCACTGTGGGGCAATGTAACTGGCACTGTGGGGCAATGTAACCGGCACTGTGGGGCATGTAACTGGCACTGTGGGGCAATGTAACTGGCACTGTGGGGCAATGTAACTGGCACTGTGGGGCAATGTAACTGGCACTGTGGGGCAATGTAACTGGCACTGTGGGGCATGTATCCGGCACTGTGGGGCAATGTAACTGGCACTATGGGGCAATGTAACTGGCACTATGGGGCAATGTAACTAGCACTATGGGGCATTGTAACTGGCACTGTGCGGCATGTATCTGGCACTGTGGGGCATGTATCTGGCACTGTGGGGCATTGTACCTGGCACTGTGGGGCATTGTACCTGGCACTGTGGGGCATTGTACCTGGCACTGTGGGGCATTGTAACTGGCACTGTGGGGCATTTTCAGTGGCCACACCCCTTCTGGTGCATGGCCACGCCCATTTTCCACCACGCGCGCCTTCGCCGCGCGCACAGACTTCTTTTGGTGTGTTTTTTGGAGGGTGGTGGGCGCCACTCTTCATCTTGCCCTGGGCTCCGAAAACCCTAGTTACGCCTCTGACCATATGCCACACACCGCAATGCCCGTTATACATTATGCCACACTGCAATGCCCATGAGACATACCACAATGCCCGTGATATAGTATGCCACACACCATAATGCCTGTGACACATTATGACACACATCGCAATGTCCGCGATACATTATGCCACACACCGCAATGCCCATTACACATTAAGTCCTACAGTAAGGCTTCTAATTACTTTTAAATTACCTGCTTGTTGCCAGGGGTTTCATGCTCTTGGTTCCATGCACGGTGCCAGGGGTTTTCATGCTCAGGTTGTCATGCTCGTTGCCAGGGGTTTCATGCACTGGGTGTCATGCTCGTTGCCAGGGGTTTCATGCACTGGGTGTCATGCTCGTTGCCAGGGGTTTCATGCTCTTGGTTCCATGCACGGTGCCAGGGGTTTTTATGCTCAGGTTGTCATGCTCGTTGCCAGGGGTTTCATGCACTGGGTGTCATGCTCGTTGCCAGGGGTTTCATGCACTGGGTGTCATGCTCGTTGCTATGGGGTAATGCTTGTTGCTAGGGCTGTGCTCCCAGTGCCACATATGCCCCGAGTGACAGATATTCCCCCACAGTGCCAGGTACACACATTCCCCCAATGCCAAATATGCCCCCCCCAAGTGCCAGGTACACATATACCCCCCAGTCTCACATATGCCCCCTCAGTGCCACATATGCCCCCCCAAGTACCAAATATGCTCCACCTCCCCCAGTGCCAAATATGGTAAAGCCCCCACCCACACTTCCCGCTCCCCCTCTGTTTTGTGAAAGAGGGACACCGAGGGCACAGCGCGCGCCTCTCCTGTGTCCCTCCAGCGTCTCCGGCGTGTCTGTTAAATGAAGTGCCGGTTCGTGAGCCAATCAGAGCTCACAAACGGGCACTTCATTCAATAGACACGCCGGAGACGCAGGAGGGACACAGGAGAGGCACGTGCTGTGCCCTCCGTGTCCCTCCTTCACAGCAGCGGCTAGGGCGCCAGCGGAGGGAAGGAGGGAAACAGCAGATTGACATGCGGTTGGTTCGTCCGCATGTCAATCTGCGCTAAATCAGTGGCGGCGCCCCCCGCAGCCCTGCGCCTCCATGCCACCACGAAGGCTGCAGGGGCAGTAGTTACGCCACTGTGTGCAACGTATAAGTGCATGTGTGCATGCAATGTGTGTGTGTTAGTTATACTACAGTATACAGACATTTCTTACAGACACAGCTATAATACATACATATATTAGCATTCAATATTTGAGTAAACAAAGAGAAAATAAAGCTATCTATTGGGTTTCACTAAAAAGTCCATTGGAAGACTTGACTATTGTTGTTAAAAGACATAGGCATTCATATTATAGAGCCACAAACCACACTAGTAAAATAAAAACATGATAACATGGGATTCGAACCAATGACAGTCTTAATTTCATAGTGCAAACCCAACACCTTACTAACTGTGCTAACCAGACTGTGCATACCAGACACCCAATTTATCAGAGATTTAAGTGAATAAGCTACAGTATCCGAGGTACTAAACATAATATATTCTATGGGGTGTACAGGAGAAATGACCACACCTGGCGCCACCATACACCAATTAAAATGGATAGTGCTTACATTTGATATCACAAAAATGCAATTGATGACCTCTTTTTGTAGATGGTCAATGAAATATAATCCACCCTTTTCTCAGAGATAATGAATCTGTAAAAACTAGAAATGGAACAACATAGTGCAACCAATTTCTTAAGGTGAAATAAACAGCTTTTTTATTGGTTCAACTCACATAGATATGAGTCAATCATGCATATCATCCACAAGATGGCGTAAATCCTTAATCCCCACAGTTGTCCTGATGAACTGGGGACTCAGAGGGAGAAGAACATAGTGCAATACTATTTCAACAACCAAAGACTCTTTATTTTGACAAAAACACACTTACATAAAACATATAATTTAAAAGCATATCACCCAATTGGGATACTGGAATGCCACTTCAACAACAGAGCCAGCTGCGTTAGGTCACCTGTGCGGGATCCAGATGGTTAGAGCCTTGTGCTTAAGCGCGCTTTCGGTACTCAGACCTTCCTCAGAAGCATAAGGCTACTAATCAAAGGGAGCCACTTTTATACCCCTGCATCTCCACACCTGCATATAATTACAGTAATCATTGATGTTTAATTGACGTCCGGACCGGAAGTACGTCACAGGAAGTGACGTTTGCGTTTCACTGAAAACGTCCTGCTTCCTGTTTGTGTTCCACACATATTCAGTGAAACGCAAAGCTGTTTATTTCACCTTAAGAAATTGGTTGCACTATGTTGTTCCATTTCTAGTTTTTACAGATTCATTATCTCTGAGAAAAGGGTGGATTATATTTCATTGACCATCTACAAAAAGAGGTCATCAATTGCATTTTTGTGATATCAAATGTAAGCACTATCCATTTTAATTGGTGTATGGTGGCGCCAGGTGTGGTCATTTCTCCTGTACTGTCTGTTTATATTGGGGTCTTGGTGAAGGCTCCGTGTACCACATAGGCTGCCTCTATACTTATAAGCGCAGATCTAACACCTATTGTATTATTTGATATTCTATGGGGTGTCATAAGCAAGTCATTAGAATACTTTCCTACCAAATTTATAAGACATAAGCATTCAATATTTTAGTAAACAAAGAGAAAAAAGCAAATTATACTTACCGATAATTTCATTTCTTCAAGATACTTCATGGCAGCCATTACTCTGGGGATTGTATCCATCCTCCTATAATTAGACAGGTAGTTTTTTTTTTTCAGCAGCTAAGTACCGCCCACTCTGGGTATAAAGCGACCCTCCTCTTCCTACTCCCTAGTCTTTTGAATGTCTCCTTACTGACACCTTCTGTGAAAAAAAAAAAACTTAAGGGAGGGAATATCAAAGGCTGCCATGAAGTATCTTGAAGAAATGAAATTATCGGTAAGTATAATTTGCTTTTTTCTTCTGCGTTCCTTCATGGCAGCCATTACTCTGGGATATACCAACGCTCAATACAGGGAGGGTAACAAATTAGAAAGACCACGGTTTAATGCTGAATAGTAATAACTATTTATTCCATAACCCTTTCAAGGACTTGTTTCCCAAAGTGGGAGTCTCCAACATGCAGCACATAATGACTAGAGAACGTATGTATAGATGACCAGGTAGCTGCTGCGCATATGTCTCTTGCCGACACTTGAGCCTTCCTAGCCCAGGAAGCTGCCACCGCCCTTATAGAGTGTGCCTTTAGTCCTCCTGGAACCTCCCGATCACTTTCCTCATACACAAATGTTAGCAGTTCTCTAATCCATCTGGAAATGGTTTGCTTAGTAGGCATGTCACCTCTCTTTGGTCCTGAATGCAGCACAAACAGGTGTTTGGTCTTCCGAAACTCCTACACGCTCTCCAGATAAAATTAGATTGCTCAGGTTAAATCTAAATTGTGCATCCTTTCTTCCTCCCTGTTCTGTGGTTCCGGATAAAAGGACGGCAAGACAATTTCCTGACCCGAATGAAATTCTGAAGAATTTCTAGGTAAGAAAACTCGGATTAGTTCTAAGAACCACTCTATCCGGAAGGAAATTTAAATAAAGGTTCTTCTGACCACAGGGCTTGTAGCTCACCAACTCTCCTGGTCGACATAATAGCCACTAGAAAAGCCACTTTCCATGTAACAACTTTATTGAGATCTCCTGTATTGGCTCAAAGGGTGGCGCCTTTAAGGCATCCAACACCAAATTCAGGTCCCATGGTGCAAGGATTAACCTAACTCTAGGACGTATCCTCTTTATTGACCGACAAAACTTTTTTGTTAAATCGGCCTTCGACAACCTTCGGTCAAGGAACACGCTGAGTGCTGCTATTTGGACTTTGATAGTTGACACTGCCAGACCTCTCTCGAAGCCCTCGAACAGGAACTGTAACACGTGAGACGTATCTGCTTTCTGAGTGCCAAAATCTGAACTGGCCCAGGAAATAAAATTTCTCCAGACTATAATATGCACTTGAAGACCCCTTTCTTCTTTGCCTGAATTAGCAAATCGAGGGCCTGCTCGGACAGGCCCTTTTTCCTAAATAACTGCCGTTCAACTTCCATGCCGTCAAATGAAGCTGCTGAAGGTTCGGATGTAGCAGCGGCCCCTGGTGTAGCAGATCTCTCCTTAGAGGTAGTCTCCAAGGTCCTTGTTCCGCCATCCTCATCACTGAGGGAAACCAAACTCTCTTTGGCCATAAGGGAAGAATTATTATGACTTGTGCCTTCTCTTCCCTGATCTTCTTTATTACACGGGCAATCATTGGAAACGGGGGAAACACATAAGCCAGTCTGAAATTCCATGGAAGAGAGAAGGCATCTACTCCCCCTGTTCCTGGTAGATGATAATGGGAAAAAACCAGGGACATCTTCACATTGATATGTGTGGCCATCAGGTATACTTGAGGCTGTCCGAACCTTTGAACAATGTCCCAGAACATTGCCTCGTTTAATTCCAATTCTCCTGCTAGCACTTGTTGTCTGCTGAGGAAGTCTGCTACCAGATTTCTTTTGCCTGGAACATGCAGGGCTGACAAGTACCAAAGGTGGCTTTCCGCTCACTGAAGTATCCTTGACACTTTCACCATTAGTGCTTGACTCTTGGTGCCTCCTTGCAGATTCAGATAAGCCACCACCGTTACATTGTCCGAAAACACTTTGAGATGGTTCCCACATAATTGATTCCGGAAAAATATTAATCGCATTCCAAACTGCCCTAATTTCTCTGTGATTTGAAGATAGTCTCTTCTCTCTCTGATTCCATTGGCCTTGGCAACTTTGCTGCAGCAGATTTTCTCCCCAACCTACTGCGCTTGCGTCTATTGTTAACACTAGACACTGATGTCCAGCCAAAGACGTGCTTCTTTCTATCAGCTCCGCTTCCAACCACCAATCTAGGGACCGCCTTGTCTCTTGACGCAACCCTATCTGATAGTTTAGAGAATAACCTTTTCAACTGAACCGGAGAATGTCCATCTGTAGTTTCCTCATTCTCCATCTCGCCCAAGGGACTATATCTATGGTGGACGCCATCATTCCTAATAGACTCATCGCTTGATGTAACGTCACTGTGCTGCACCCTCTTACCAGAACTGCCAGCTCCTGTATTTTTCTGCATCTCTCTTCCGACAGACTTATTACATAGCTGCAAGTATCCAGTTGTACTCCCAGAAACTGAATTTTTTGTTCTGGTTCTAACTGGGTCTTCTCCCAGTTTATCAGCCAGCCATGATTCTGAAGAATCTGTAATGTCTTGTCCAATGCCACCATCACCTCTACTTCCGATCCCTAACATATTAGCAGATCGTCCAGATATGACCAAATTGCCACCTGTTGATTTCTTATGACCGGCAGGAGTGATGTAAGGACTTTTGTGAACACCCTTGGTGATGTCTTTAGACCAAACAGAAGGCAAGTAAACTGAAAATGCTTTCCGAGCCTGCAGAATCTTAGATACTTTCTGTGATAACTGGCTACAGGTACCTGAAAATAAGCATCCTTTAGGTCTACGGACCCCATAAAATCTTTTCTCCTTACCCCTATCAGAATTGACTTTAGGGTTTCCATATAAAATTTTCTTGTTTTTATGAATCTGTTTAGGCGTCTGATGTCTAGAATAGTTCTGAACTCCCCAGGGTTTTTTTTTTTTTAATTAGGAATATTCTTGAGAAGAATCTGCTTCTTATCTGGAACTTTGGGACAACCTCCACTGCCTTTGCTCTGATCAATTTCTATAAACTGTCCCTTAGGGCTTCTAATTCTGGAGCCAGAGAAGGTGTTTCTGATACCAGAAAATTGTTGTCATCTGGAACTACCGAAAACTCTATTCTGTAACCATTGGCTATGACATCCAACACCCACGTATCTTGAATTGACTCTCTCCAATGACTGCTAAATTCCCGAAGTCTGCCCCCTACTGGAATGGAGTCCAGAACTCCACAATAGTTATTGTCTGCGACCTCTTCTGTAGGACTGACGAAAGGATTGACGATTTGTCCCTGACGAATACCTGCCAATGTAACCATGACCTGGCCTAGATCTCCTGGCCTCTTTAAATTGTTGCCTGGAATAGGGAACAGGAACTCTATTCCTTCTATCTTGAGGTTATTTTGCTGATTTACCTCCTGATATTTTCTGTATAATGGCTTACAATTTATTGCCAAATAACAATGATCCTTCAGATGGTAAAGACACCAGTCTATTCTTGGAAAGGATATCTGCTGCCCACGGTCTAAGCCACAGAGCTCTCCTTGCCATTATTCCTGCTGCCATAGACTTTGCAGCAAAATGTAAAACATCTAAGGATGCCTCACACAGATATTTTACTCCTTTCATATAAAATTTTTTTCAACAGACATTACCTTGACATTTTCTCCTCTAAGTCTGTAGACATTGCTGACCCCAGACTCTTAATGCTCTGGATACTGAAGCAACTGCTACACCTGACTTTAATGACACCGCTCAGGAAATATGTAGCTTTTTTAGGGCACTTTCCATCCGTTTATCCATACCGTCCCTTAGAACTGCACCATCCTCCAACAAAATAGTAGGCTTTGAAACTACCTCAGCAACTGCAGCATCAATTTTAGGTACCATACACCAGTTTAAAACCTGCTCATCCTCAATAGGAAACATACGGTCAGTCTTTTTAATATTACCAAGCCTTTTATCAATATTTTGCCACTCTTAACTGACAATGTCTTTAATGCTTTGTGAACTAGAAACTCCTAGTTTTTTTTTTTTTTTTAAACACTCTGCAAACAGTACATCTTCATCACCACATTTTCCTTCAGGCTCTTTATAATTCATAGTCTTATAAATATTCTTTAACAGACTGTCCACCAATTCAAATGTGAATTTCCTATACTCCTCCTGATACTCGTCATCATAACTACAATCATGTGAGACTGAATCCTCCACTGAATCAATGCTAGTCAAAGACCTAGACCTTTTACTTCCCTGCAACTCAGACAGCTGCTGCTTGGTAACAAACGAGCTCTTCATTCACTCTTTCAGATTCTGTATTTGTCTGGACTGATTAGAGTCACTGGCCTCATTTCTAGTGCAATCTTCACAGAATTTAGTATTATCCACAGAAGAGAAGATTTTATCACAGGCAGCACACTGAATTTCCTTGTGCTTCTTTTTAGTTTTATACATCCTCTTCTTAGTTGGAGGCACACTATAATACTGGTATCATAACCTACTCGAACACTATATTATATAATATAATATAATATAACATATATATATGCCCTCTATGAGGACTTACCTCTTTAGGGCAACAGTTGGCTTTGGGGAAGAAGGCTCCTCCATGATATTGCTGCTGGTATGCACAGGAACCTGCCCAGCCATTCAGGGAGACACTGCAGTCTGAATCTCTGTGTGCAGTGCCATTTTTTGTTTTAAACAGCTCCTTATCATAGAGCTGCAGCACTTGTGCAGAGCTTCCCTCTAATCCTCCAGGGATGCCTGCCACCCAGCACTTCCGCCCGCCAGCTGCCACTGTCGAGCGCTCCCTTCCGCCCGCCAGTGCGTCCCTTCCCCTAGCCGCACTTCCACCCACACCACGGAATGGGGAGAACGCAAGCACAGGGGAGTTATGTGCACTATGATGCGGCGATGCAGAGAGGCTTCTATACAAAAGCAGGCTGCGGGCAGACACCTTAAGCTGTTTAGTGGGGACTTACTCATACCGCCCCTAGCACACTTTGCCACTCTTCCCAGGGAGCCACCCTCTTCCAGTATAAAGCAATAACCGCAAACTGGGAATATTAGAGGTAAGCCTAAAAAAAACAAAATAAAAACAAAAATAAAACAACAAACACTACTCTGCTCTAATAGGAGACAGGAAAAAAGACTAGGGAGTAGGATGAGGAGGGTCGCTTTATACCCAGAGTGGGCGGTACTTAGCTGCTGAAAAAAAAAAAACTACCTGTCTAATTATAGGAGGATGGATACAATCCCCAGAGTAATGGCTGCCATGAAGGAACGCAGAAGAAAATAAAGCTATCTATTGGGTTTCACTAAAAAGTCCATTGGAAGACTTGACTATTGTTGTTAAAAGACATAGGCATTCATATTATAGAGCCACAAACCACACTAGTAAAATAAAAACATGATAACATGGTATTCGAACCAATGACAGTCTTAAATTTATAGTGCAAACCCAACACCTTACTAACTGTGCTAAGCAGACTGTGCATACCAGACACACAATTTATCAGAGATTTAAGTGAATAAGCTACAGTGTCCAAGGTACTAAACATAATATATTCTATGGGGTGTCATAAGCAAGTCATTAGAATACTTTCCTACTAAATTTATAAGACATTAGCATTCAATATTTTAGTAAACAAAGAGAAAATAAAGCTATCTATTGGGTTTCACTAAAAAGTCCATTGGAAGACATGACTATTGTTGTTAAAAGACATAGGCATTCATATTATAGAGCCACAAATCAAAATAGTAAAATAAAAACATGCTAACATGGGATTCGAACCAATGACAGTCTTAATTTGATAGTGCAAACCCAACACCTCACTAACTGTACTAACCAGACTGTGCATACCAGACACACAATTTATCAGAGATTTAAGTGAATAAGCTACAGTGTCCAAGGTACTAAACATAATATATTCTATGGGGTGTCATAAGCAAGTCATTAGAATACTTTCCTACTAAATTTATAAGACATAAGCATTCAATATTTTAGTAAACAAAGAGAAAATAAAAGCTATCTATTGGGTTTCACTAAAAAGTCCATTGGAAGACTTGACTATTGTTGTTAAAAGACATAGGCATTCATATTATAGAGCCACAAACCACACTAGTAAAATAAAAACATGATAACATGGGATTTGAACCAATGACAGTCTTAATTTGATAGTGCAAACCCAACACCTTACTAACTGTGCTAACCAGACTGTGCATTCCAGACATACAATTTATCAGAGATTTAAGTGAATAAGCTACAGTGTCCAAGGTACTAAACATAATATATTCTATGGGGTGACATAAGCAAGTCATTAGAATACTATCCTACTAAATTTATAAGACATAAGCATTCAATATTTGAGTAAACAAAGAGAAAATAAAGCTATCTATTGGGTTTCACTAAAAAGTCCATTGGAAGACTTGACTATTGTTGTTAAAAGACATAGGCATTCATATTATAGAGCCACAAACCACACTAGTAAAATAAAAACATGATAACATGGGTTTCAAACCAATGACAGTCTTAATTTAATAGTGCAAACCCAACACCTTACTAACTGTGCTAACCAGACTGTGCATTCCAGACACACAATTTATCAGAGATTTAAGTGAATAAGCTACAGTGTCCAAGGTACTAAACATAATATATTCTATGGGGTGTCATAAGCAAGTCATTAGAATACTTTCCTACTAAATTTATAAGACATAAGCATTCAATATTTTAGTAAACAAAGAGAAAATAAAGCTATCTATTGGGTTTCACTAAAAAGTCCATTGGAAGACTTGACTATTGTTGTTAAAAGACATAGGCATTCATGTTATAGAGCCACAAACCACACTAGTAAAATAAAAACATGATAACATGGGATTTGAGCCAATGACAGTATTAATTTCATAGTGCAAACCCAACACCTTACTGACTGTGCTAACCAGACTGTGCATACCATATGCACAATTTATCAGAGATTTAAGTGAATAAGCTACAGTGTCCAAGGTACTAAACATAATATATTCTATGGGGTGTCATAAGCAAGTCATTAGAATACTTTCCTACTAAATTTATAAGACATAAGCATTCAATATTTGAGTAAACAAAGAGAAAATAAAGCTATCTATTGGGTTTCACTAAAAAGTCAATTGAAAGACTTGACTATTGTTGTTAAAAGACATAGGCATTCATATTATAGAGCCACAAACCACACTAGTAAAATAAAAACATGATAACATGGGTTTCGAACCAATGACAGTCTTAATTTAATAGTGCAAACCCAACACCTTACTAACTGTGCTAACCAGACTGTGCATTACAGACCCACAATTTATTAGAGATTTAAGTGAATAAGCTACAGTGTCCAAGGTACTAAACATAATATATTCTATGGGGTGTCATAAGCAAGTTATTAGAATACTTTCCTACTAAATTTATAAGACATAAGCATTCAATATTTGAGTAAACAAAGAGAAAATAAAGCTATCTATTGGGTTTCACTAAAAAGTCCATTGGAAGACTTGACTATTGTTGTTAAAAAAACATAGGCATTCATATTATAGAGCCACAAACCACACTAGTAAAATAAAAACATGATAACATGGGATCCGAACTAATGACAGTCTTAATTTGATAGTGCAAACCCAACACCTTACTAACTGTGCTAACCAGACTGCACATACCAAATGCACAATTTTTCAGAGATTTAAGTGAATAAGCTACAGTGTTCAAGGTACTAAACATAATATATTCTATGGGGTGTCATAAGCAAGTCATTAGAATACTTTCCTACTAAATTTACAAGACATAAGCTTTCAATATTTTAGTAAACAAAGAGAAAATAAAGCTTTCTATTGGGTTTCACTAAAAAGTCCATTGGAAGACATGACTATTGTTGTTAAAAGACATAGGCATTCATATTATAGAGCCACAAACCACACTAGTAAAATAAAAACATGATAACATGGGATTCTAACCAATGACAGTCTTAATTTGATAGTGCAAACCCAACACCTTACTAACTGTGCTAACCAGACTGTGCATACCAGACACCCAATTTATCAGAGATTTAAGTGAATAAGCTACAGTGTCCGAGGTACTAAACATAATATATTCCATGGGGTGTCATAAGCAAGTCATTAGAATACTTTCCTACTAAATTTATAAGACATAAGCATTCAATATTTGAGTAAACAAAGAGAAAATAAAGCTATCTATTGGGTTTCACTAAAAAGTCCATTGGAAGACTTGACTATTGTTGTTAAAAGACATAGGCATTCATATTATAGAGCCACAAACCACACTAGTAAAATAAAAACATGATAACATGGAATTCAAACCAATGACAGTCTTAATTTCATAGTGCAAACCCAACACCTTACTAACTGTGCTAACCAGACTGTGCATTCCAGACACACAATTTATCAGAGATTTAAGTGAATAAGCTACAGTGTCCAAGGTACTAAACATAATATATTCTATGGGGTGTCATAAGCAAGTCATTAGAATACTTTCCTACTAAATTTATAAGACATAAGCATTCAATATTTGAGTAAACAAAGAGAAAATAAAAGCTATCTATTGGGTTTCACTAAAAAGTCCATTGGAATACATGATTATTGTTGTTAAAAGACATAGGCATTCATATTATAGAGCCACAAATCAAAATAGTAAAATAAAAACATGCTAACATGGGATTTGAACCAATGACAGTCTTAATTTGATAGTGCAAACCCAACACCTCACTAACTGTACTAACCAGACTGTGCATACCAGATACACAATTTATCAGAGATTTAAGTGAATAAGCTACAGTGTCCAAGGTACTAAACATAATATGTTCTATGGGGTGTCATAAGCAAGTCATTAGAATACTTTCCTACTAAATTTATAAGACATAAGCATTCAATATTTGAGTAAACAAAGAGAAAATAAAGCTATCTATTGGGTTTCACTAAAAAGTCAATTGAAAGACTTGACTATTGTTGTTAAAAGACATAGGCATTCATATTATAGAGCCACAAACCACACTAGTAAAATAAAAACATGATAACATGGGTTTTGAACCAATGACAGTCTTAATTTAATAGTGCAAACCCAACACCTTACTAACTGTGCTAACCAGACTGTGCATTACAGACACACAATTTATTAGAGATTTAAGTGAATAAGCTACAGTGTCCAATGTACTAAACATAATATATTCTATGGGGTGTCATAAGCAAGTTATTAGAATACTTTCCTACTAAATTTATAAGACATAAGCATTCAATATTTTAGTAAACAAAGAGAAAATAAAGCTATCTATTGGGTTTCACTAAAAAGTCCATTGGAAGACATGACTATTGTTGTTAAAAGACATAGGCATTCATATTATAGAGCCACAAACCACACTAGTAAAATAAAAACATGATAACATGGGATTCTAACCAATGACAGTCTTAATTTAATAGTGCAAACCCAACACCTTACTAACTGTGCTAACCAGACTGTGCATTCCAGAAACACAATTTATCAGAGATTTAAGTGAATAAGCTACAGTGTCCAAGGTACTAAACATAATATATTCTATGGGGTGTCATAAGCAAGTCATTAGAATACTTTCCTACTAAATTTATAAGACATAAGCATTCAATATTTGAGTAAACAAAGAGAAAATAAAGCTATCTATTGGGTTTCACTAAAAAGTCCATTGGAAGACTTGACTATTGTTGTTAAAAGACATAGGCATTCATATTATAGAGCCACAAACCACACTAGTAAAATAAAAACATGATAACATGGGATTCGAGCCAATGACAGTCTTAATTTCATAGTGCAAAACCCAACACCTTACTGACTGTGCTAACCAGACCGTGCATACCAGGCACACATTTTTTCAGAGATTTAAGTGAATAAGCTACAGTGTCCAAGGTACTAAACATAATATATTCTATGGGGTGTCATAAGCAAGTCATTAGAATACTTTCCTACTAAATTTATAAGACATAAGCATTCAATATTTTAGTAAACAAAGAGAAAATAAAGCTATCTATTGGGTTTCACTAAAAAGTCCATTGGAAGACTTGACTATTGTTGTTAAAAGACATAGGCATTCATATTATAGAGCCACAAACCACACTAGTAAAATAAAAACATGATAACATGGGATTCGAGCCAATGACAGTCTTAATTTCATAGTGCAAACCCAACACCTTACTGACTGTGCTAACCAGACTGTGCATACCAAATGCACAATTTATCAGAGATTTAAGTGAATAAGCTACAGTGTCCGAGGTACTAAACATAATATATTCTATGGGGTGTCATAAGCAAGTCATTAGAATACTTTCCTACTAAATTTATAAGACATAAGCATTCAATATTTGAGTAAACAAAGAGAAAATAAAGCTATCTATTGGGTTTCACTAAAAAGTCCATTGGAAGACTTGACTATTGTTGTTAAAAGACATAGGCATTCATATTATAGAGCCACAAACCACACTAGTAAAATAAAAACATGATAACATGGAATTCAAACCAATGACAGTCTTAATTTCATAGTGCAAACCCAACACCTTACTAACTGTGCTAACCAGACTGTGCATTCCAGACACACAATTTATCAGAGATTTAAGTGAATAAGCTACAGTGTCCAAGGTACTAAACATAATATATTCTATGGGGTGTCATAAGCAAGTCATTAGAATACTTTCCTACTAAATTTATAAGACATAAGCATTCAATATTTGAGTAAACAAAGAGAAAATAAAAGCTATCTATTGGGTTTCACTAAAAAGTCCATTGGAATACATGATTATTGTTGTTAAAAGACATAGGCATTCATATTATAGAGCCACAAATCAAAATAGTAAAATAAAAACATGCTAACATGGGATTTGAACCAATGACAGTCTTAATTTGATAGTGCAAACCCAACACCTCACTAACTGTACTAACCAGACTGTGCATACCAGATACACAATTTATCAGAGATTTAAGTGAATAAGCTACAGTGTCCAAGGTACTAAACATAATATATTCTATGGGGTGTCATAAGCAAGTCATTAGAATACTTTCCTACTAAATTTATAAGACATAAGCATTCAATATTTGAGTAAACAAAGAGAAAATAAAGCTATCTATTGGGTTTCACTAAAAAGTCAATTGAAAGACTTGACTATTGTTGTTAAAAGACATAGGCATTCATATTATAGAGCCACAAACCACACTAGTAAAATAAAAACATGATAACATGGGTTTTGAACCAATGACAGTCTTAATTTAATAGTGCAAACCCAACACCTTACTAACTGTGCTAACCAGACTGTGCATTACAGACACACAATTTATTAGAGATTTAAGTGAATAAGCTACAGTGTCCAATGTACTAAACATAATATATTCTATGGGGTGTCATAAGCAAGTTATTAGAATACTTTCCTACTAAATTTATAAGACATAAGCATTCAATATTTTAGTAAACAAAGAGAAAATAAAGCTATCTATTGGGTTTCACTAAAAAGTCCATTGGAAGACATGACTATTGTTGTTAAAAGACATAGGCATTCATATTATAGAGCCACAAACCACACTAGTAAAATAAAAACATGATAACATGGGATTCTAACCAATGACAGTCTTAATTTAATAGTGCAAACCCAACACCTTACTAACTGTGCTAACCAGACTGTGCATTCCAGAAACACAATTTATCAGAGATTTAAGTGAATAAGCTACAGTGTCCAAGGTACTAAACATAATATATTCTATGGGGTGTCATAAGCAAGTCATTAGAATACTTTCCTACTAAATTTATAAGACATAAGCATTCAATATTTTAGTAAACAAAGAGAAAATAAAGCTATCTATTGGGTTTCACTAAAAAGTCCATTGGAAGACTTGACTATTGTTGTTAAAAGACATAGGCATTCATATTATAGAGCCACAAACCACACTAGTAAAATAAAAACATGATAACATGGGATTCGAGCCAATGACAGTCTTAATTTCATAGTGCAAACCCAACACCTTACTGACTGTGCTAACCAGACTGTGCATACCAAATGCACAATTTATCAGAGATTTAAGTGAATAAGCTACAGTGTCCAAGGTACTAAACATAATATATTCTATGGGGTGTCATAAGCAAGTCAGAATACTTTCCTACTAAATTTATAAGACATAAGCATTCAATATTTTAGTAAACAAAGAGAAAATAAAGCTATCTATTGGGTTTCACTAAAAAGTCCATTGGAAGACTTGACTATTGTTGTTAAAAGACATAGGCATTCATGTTATAGAGCCACAAACCACACTAGTAAAATAAAAACATGATAACATGGGATTCGAGCCAATGACAGTATTAATTTCATAGTGCAAACCCAACACCTTACTGACTGTGCTAACCAGACTGTGCATACCATATGCACAATTTATCAGAGATTTAAGTGAATAAGCTACAGTGTCCAAGGTACTAAACATAATATATTCTATGGGGTGTCATAAGCAAGTCATTAGAATACTTTCCTACTAAATTTATAAGACATAAGCATTCAATATTTGAGTAAACAAAGAGAAAATAAAGCTATCTATTGGGTTTCACTAAAAAGTCAATTGAAAGACTTGACTATTGTTGTTAAAAGACATAGGCATTCATATTATAGAGCCACAAACCACACTAGTAAAATAAAAACATGATAACATGGGTTTCGAACCAATGACAGTATTAATTTAATAGTGCAAACCCAACACCTTACTAACTGTGCTAACCAGACTGTGCATTACAGATCCACAATTTATTAGAGATTTAAGTGAATAAGCTACAGTGTCCAAGGTACTAAACATAATATATTCTATGGGGTGTCATAAGCAAGTTATTAGAATACTTTCCTACTAAATTTATAAGACATAAGCATTCAATATTTGAGTAAACAAAGAGAAAATAAAGCTATCTATTGGGTTTCACTAAAAAGTCCATTGGAAGACTTGACTATTGTTGTTAAAAAACATAGGCATTCATATTATAGAGCCACAAACCACACTAGTAAAATAAAAACATGATAACATGGGATCCGAACTAATGACAGTCTTAATTTGATAGTGCAAACCCAACACCTTACTAACTGTGCTAACCAGACTGCACATACCAAATGCACAATTTTTCAGAGATTTAAGTGAATAAGCTACAGTGTCCAAGGTACTAAACATAATATATTCTATGGGGTGTCATAAGCAAGTCATTAGAATACTTTCCTACTAAATTTATAAGACATAAGCTTTCAATATTTTAGTAAACAAAGAGAAAATAAAGCTTTCTATTGGGTTTCACTAAAAAGTCCATTGGAAGACATGACTATTGTTGTTAAAAGACATAGGCATTCATATTATAGAGCCACAAACCACACTAGTAAAATAAAAACATGATAACATGGGATTCTAACCAATGACAGTCTTAATTTGATAGTGCAAACCCAACACCTTACTAACTGTGCTAACCAGACTGTGCATACCAGACACCCAATTTATCAGAGATTTAAGTGAATAAGCTACAGTGTCCAAGGTACTAAACATAATATATTCTATGGGGTGTCATAAGCAAGTCATTAGAATACTTTCCTACTAAATTTATAAGACATAAGCATTCAATATTTGAGTAAACAAAGAGAAAATAAAGCTATCTATTGGATTTCACTAAAAAGTCCATTGGAAGACTTGACTATTGTTGTTAAAAGACATAGGCATTCATATTATAGAGCCACAAACCACACTAGTAAAATAAAAACATGATAACATGGAATTCGAACCAATGACAGTCTTAATTTCATAGTGCAAACCCAACACCTTACTAACTGTGCTAACCGGACTGTGCATTCCAGAAACACAATTTATCAGAGATTTAAGTGAATAAGCTACAGTGTCCAAGGTACTAAACATAATATATTCTATGGGGTGTCATAAGCAAGTCATTAGAATACTTTCCTACTAAATTTATAAGACATAAGCATTCAATATTTTAGTAAACAAAGAAAATAAAGCTATCTATTGGGTTTCACTAAAAAGTCCATTGGAAGACATGACTATTGTTGTTAAAAGACATAGGCATTCATATTATAGAGCCACAAACCACACTAGTAAAATAAAAACATGATAACATGGGATCCGAACTAATGACAGTCTTAATTTGATAGTGCAAACCCAACACCTTACTAACTGTGCTAACCAGACTGTGCATATCAGACACCCAATTTATCAGAGATTTAAGTGAATAAGCTACAGTGTCCGAGGTACTAAACATAATATATTCTATGGGGTGTCATAAGCAAGTCATTAGAATACTTTCCTACTAAATTTATAAGACATAAGCATTCAATATTTGAGTAAACAAAGAGAAAATAAAAGCTATCTATTGGGTTTCACTAAAAAGTCCATTGGAATACATGATTATTGTTGTTAAAAGACATAGGCATTCATATTATAGAGCCACAAATCAAAATAGTAAAATAAAAACATGCTAACATGGGATTTGAACCAATGACAGTCTTAATTTGATAGTGCAAACCCAACACCTCACTAACTGTACTAACCAGACTGTGCATACCAGATACACAATTTATCAGAGATTTAAGTGAATAAGCTACAGTGTCCAAGGTACTAAACATAATATATTCTATGGGGTGTCATAAGCAAGTCATTAGAATACTTTCCTACTAAATTTATAAGACATAAGCATTCAATATTTTAGTAAACAAAGAGAAAATAAAGCTATCTATTGGGTTTCACTAAAAAGTCCATTGGAAGACATGACTATTGTTGTTAAAAGACATAGGCATTCATATTATAGAGCCACAAACCACACTAGTAAAATAAAAACATGATAACATGGGATTCTAACCAATGACAGTCTTAATTTGATAGTGCAAACCCAACACCTTACTAACTGTGCTAACCAGACTGTGCATTCCAGACACACAATTTATCAGAGATTTAAGTGAATAAGCTACAGTGTCCAAGGTACTAAACATAATATATTCTATGGGGTGTCATAAGCAAGTCAGAATACTTTCCTACTAAATTTATAAGACATAAGCATTCAATATTTGAGTAAACAAAGAGAAAATAAAGCTATCTATTGGGTTTCACTAAAAAGTCCATTGGAAGACTTGACTATTGTTGTTAAAAGACATAGGCATTCATATTATAGAGCCACAAACCACACTAGTAAAATAAAAACATGATAACATGGGATTCGAGCCAATGACAGTCTTAATTTCATAGTGGAAAAACCCAACACCTTACTGACTGTCCTAACCAGACCGTGCATACCAGGCACACATTTTTTCAGAGATTTAAGTGAATAAGCTACAGTGTCCAAGGTACTAAACATAATATATTCTATAGGGTGTCATAAGCAAGTCATTAGAATACTTTCCTACTAAATTTATAAGACATAAGCATTCAATATTTTAGTAAACAAAGAGAAAATAAAGCTATCTATTGGGTTTCACTAAAAAGTCCATTGGAAGACTTGACTATTGTTGTTAAAAGACATAGGCATTCATATTATAGAGCCACAAACCACACTAGTAAAATAAAAACATGATAACATGGGATTCGAGCCAATGACAGTCTTAATTTCATAGTGCAAACCCAACACCTTACTGACTGTGCTAACCAGACTGTGCTTACCAAATGCACAATTTATCAGAGATTTAAGTGAATAAGCTACAGTGTCCAAGGTACTAAACATAATATATTCTATGGGGTGTCATAAGCAAGTCATTAGAATACTTTCCTACTAAATTTATAAGACATAAGCATTCAATATTTTAGTAAACAAAGAGAAAATAAAGCTATCTATTGGGTTTCACTAAAAAGTCCATTGGAAGACTTGACTATTGTTGTTAAAAGACATAGGCATTCATGTTATAGAGCCACAAACCACACTAGTAAAATAAAAACATGATAACATGGGATTCGAGCCAATGACAGTATTCATTTCATAGTGCAAACCCAACACCTTACTGACTGTGCTAACCAGACTGTGCATACCATATGCACAATTTATCAGAGATTTAAGTGAATAAGCTACAGTGTCCAAGGTACTAAACATAATATATTCTATGGGGTGTCATAAGCAAGTTATTAGAATACTTTCCTACTAAATTTATAAGACATAAGCATTCAATATTTTAGTAAACAAAGAGAAAATAAAGCTATCTATTGGGTCTCACTAAAAAGTCCATTGGAAGACTTGACTATTGTTGTTAAAAAACATAGGCATTCATATTATAGAGCCACAAACCACACTAGTAAAATAAAAACATGATAACATGGGATCCGAACTAATGACAGTCTTAATTTGATAGTGCAAACCCAACACCTTACTAACTGTGCTAACCAGACTGCACATACCAAATGCACAATTTTTCAGAGATTTAAGTGAATAAGCTACAGTGTCCAAGGTACTAAACATAATATATTCTATGGGGTGTCATAAGCAAGTCATTAGAATACTTTCCTACTAAATTTATAAGACATAAGCTTTCAATATTTTAGTAAACAAAGAGAAAATAAAGCTTTCTACTGGGTTTCACTAAAAAGTCCATTGGAAGACATGACTATTGTTGTTAAAAGACATAGGCATTCATATTATAGAGCCACAAACCACACTAGTAAAATAAAAACATGATAACATGGGATTCTAACCAATGACAGTCTTAATTTGATAGTGCAAACCCAAAACCTTACTAACTGTGCTAACCAGACTGTGCATACCAGACACCCAATTTATCAGAGATTTAAGTGAATAAGCTACAGTGTCCGAGGTACTAAACATAATATATTCTATGGGGTGTCATAAGCAAGTCATTAGAATACTTTCCTACTAAATTTATAAGACATAAGCATTCAATATTTGAGTAAACAAAGAGAAAATAAAGCTATCTATTGGGTTTCACTAAAAAGTCCATTTGAAGACTTGAATATTGTTTTTAAAAGACATAGGCATTCATATTATAGAATAATGATTTGTAAAGGTCAGCGCACTAATTGGTTGGTAAGAGTATGTATTGGGTGTGTGATGGTCTGGGTGAAGTTTGTGTACCACGCGGATGTGTGTGTTAATGATAATCACTCTAACCGTTGGATTGCCGTGTGCATCTATTTTAATTTTATTTTGGAAATGTTTATACAGTATCAAGGTTGTCCTTACTGGCAACAACCTATGAGGGTTAAATAATGGTTCCTTTCAGTTATTTGTCCACCTCTTTCAGGTGTGTCCTGCAGACTACCCTTTATTGAGTATACCTTCCTAGTGGTATACAGGATGGACCCCAGTTCAGGTAATTAATTGATGTGGGTGGTCTGTCCTGTCAGTGCGGGGTGGTGGTCGGGTGCAGGGGGAAAGGGTGTAGGGGAGGGGGGGGGATCCATGGTTAGGACTATGCGAGCCTCTAAGTGAGATGTGGTGGGGAGGGTATGAGAAGGGTGATGCAAAGGGGGGGGGGGGGAGCGGGGGGGGGGGGGGGAGAACGGACAGGGTGTGTAGGGTGGGTGTTGGGTCAGTACTTCTGATGATGTGTCTAAACCCGTATTGTTAGAGGACTGCGGCAATGTTGTAGTCTATGTTTAATCCTCTTGGTGTTAAGGTTTTCAAATTGTAGATCCATCTGAGTTCCTCCCTATTGATTTTTTTCAGGTAGTCTCCCCCTCGCCAGTTGTTGGTTATCTGTTTTATTGCCAAAAAATGTAGTTTGGATGGGTCCTGCATGTGTGTCTCCTTAAAGTGCTGTGAAACACTGTGTTTCTCATAGCCCTTCTTTATGTTCTGTATGTGCTCAGAGATCCTAATCTTTAGTGTTCTGATGGTGCGTCCCACATATTGTAGTCCGCATGGGCAGGTGATGAGGTATATCACCCCTTTTGTGTGACATGTGAGTTCCTCTCTAATCTCATATTTTTGACCGGTGATATGCGAGCAAAATCCTGTGGTGTTCTGTGTTGTTCTGGAGTTTGTTGTTCTGCACCCTAAACACGACCCACAGTGGTAAAATCCTCTCCTTCTCTTGGTACCCTCTATTGTGGTCTGTATTTGTCTTGATGGTGGAATGTGATTATGTACTAATTTTTCCCTTAGGTCTGGGGCCTTCCTATACACTACTTTTGGTTGTTGGGGTAATATTTTCGCTAACGTGTCATCTTGCATTAAGATGGCCCAGTGTTTCATTATGCTCTGTTTCATCCTACCTGCTCCGGTGTTGTACTGTGTTATGAAATAAATGTCGTTGTTGTGCTGTTTCTCTTGCCTCTCCTTGTATTTCAGTAGGTCTTGTCTATCTGTGTCCTCCAAATTCTTGTATGCTTTATGTACAATCCCCTTGTCGTATTTCCTATCTATGAATTTCTGTTTCAGGTCTTGTCCTTGTTTGTGATAGTCTTCTATCCGTGTGCAGTTCCTTCTCAGTCTTGTAAATTGTCCTGTCGGGATACTCTGGAGCCAGTTTGGGTGGTGGCCACTTGTGGATAAGATGTAACTGTTCACGTCTACCTGTTTGTGGTGCGTGCGTGTAAGTATCTTGACAGCCTGAGGGGGGAACAGCAGAGACGCGGCTCACCGGCGACAGGCAGCAGAAAAACCTGTCCACGGCGGTAAGTGTCAGTGCACACAGCCCACTCTCTCATACCTCAGTGCTACACATAGAAGTTGTATGACAGGCGGGACGCCGCACTGATCATACTCCATAGACACCATCCAGCATTCAGGCTCAGAGGGAACATAGGCTCTCACCACCCCTATGGTAAAGGTGACCCGCAGGGTACACCTGACATTCACCTGAACTGGGGTCCATCCTGTATACCACTAGGAAGGTATACTCAATAAAGGGTAGTCTGCAGGACACACCTGAAAGAGGTGGACAAATAACTGAAAGGAACCATTATTTAACCCTCATAGGTTGTTGCCAGTAAGGACAACCTTGATACTGTATAAACATTTCCAAAATAAAATTAAAATAGATGCACACGGCAATCCAACGGTTAGAGTGATTATCATTAACACACACATCCGCGTGGTACACAAACTTCACCCAGACCATCACACACCCAATACATACTCTTACCAACCAATTAGTGCGCTGACCTTTACAAATCATTATTCCACGCAAGGAGGTAGGACGCCTTCAGGTACAGCAGCACAATCGGTACCCCATTTCTGTGAGCGCAGCTTCCACCCTTTTTCCAATTCATATTATAGAGCCACAAACCACACTAGTAAAATAGAAACATGATATCATGGGATTCTAACCAATGACAGTCTTAATTTGATAGTGCAAACCCAACACCTTACTAACTGTGCTAACCAGACTGTGCATTCCAGACACACAATTTATCAGAGATTTAAGTGAATAAGCTACAGTGTCCAAGGTACTAAACATAATATATTCTATGGGGTGTCATAAGCAAGTCATTAGAATACTTTCCTACTAAATTTATAAGACATAAGCATTCAATATTTGAGTAAACAAAGAGAAAATAAAGCTATCTATTGGGTTTCACTAAAAAGTCCATTGGAAGACTTGACTATTGTTGTTAAAAGACATAGGCATTCATATTATAGAGCCACAAACCACACTAGTAAAATAAAAACATGATAACATGGGAATCGAGCCAATGACAGTCTTAATTTCATAGTGGAAAAACCCAACACCTTACTGACTGTGCTAACCAGACCGTGCATACCAGGCACACATTTTTTCAGAGATTTAAGTGAATAAGCTACAGTGTCCAAGGTACTAAACATAATATATTCTATGGGGTGTCATAAGCAAGTCATTAGAATACTTTCCTACTAAATTTATAAGACATAAGCATTCAATATTTTAGTAAACAAAGAGAAAATAAAGCTATCTATTGGGTTTCACTAAAAAGTCCATTGGAAGACTTGACTATTGTTGTTAAAAGACATAGGCATTCATATTATAGAGCCACAAACCACACTAGTAAAATAAAAACATGATAACATGGGATCCGAACTAATGACAGTCTTAATTTAATAGTGCAAACCCAACACCTTACTAACTGTGCTAACCAGACTGTGCATTCCAGACACACAATTTATCAGAGATTTAAGTGAATAAGCTACAGTGTCCAAGGTACTAAACATAATATATTCTATGGGGTGTCATAAGCAAGTCATTAGAATACTTTCCTACTAAATTTATAAGACATAAGCATTCAATATTTTAGTAAACAAAGAGAAAATAAAGCTATCTATTGGGTTTCACTAAAAAGTCCATTGGAAGACATGACTATTGTTGTTAAAAGACATAGGCATTCATATTATAGAGCCACAAACCACACTAGTAAAATAAAAACATGATAACATGGGATCCGAACTAATGACAGTCTTAATTTGATAGTGCAAACCCAACACCTTACTAACTGTGCTAACCAGACTGTGCATATCAGACACCCAATTTATCAGAGATTTAAGTGAATAAGCTACAGTGTCCGAGGTACTAAACATAATATATTCTATGGGGTGTCATAAGCAAGTCATTAGAATACTTTCCTACTAAATTTATAAGACATAAGCTTTCAATATTTTAGTAAACAAAGAGAAAATAAAGCTTTCTATTGGGTTTCACTAAAAAGTCCATTGGAAGACATGACTATTGTTGTTAAAAGACATAGGCATTCATATTATAGAGCCACAAACCACACTAGTAAAATAAAAACATGATAACATGGGATCCGAACTAATGACAGTCTTAATTTGATAGTGCAAACCCAACACCTTACTAACTGTGCTAACCAGACTGTGCATATCAGACACCCAATTTATCAGAGATTTAAGTGAATAAGCTACAGTGTCCGAGGTACTAAACATAATATATTCTATGGGGTGTCATAAGCAAGTCATTAGAATACTTTCCTACTAAATTTATAAGACATAAGCTTTCAATATTTTAGTAAACAAAGAGAAAATAAAGCTTTCTATTGGGTTTCACTAAAAAGTCCATTGGAAGACATGACTATTGTTGTTAAAAGACATAGGCATTCATATTATAGAGCCACAAACCACACTAGTAAAATAAAAACATGATAACATGGGATTCTAACCAATGACAGTCTTAATTTGATAGTGCAAACCCAACACCTTACTAACTGTGCTAACCAGACTGTGCATACCAGACACCCAATTTATCAGAGATTTAAGTGAATAAGCTACAGTGTCCGAGGTACTAAACATAATATATTCTATGGGGTGTCATAAGCAAGTCATTAGAATACTTTCCTACTAAATTTATAAGACATAAGCATTCAATATTTGAGTAAACAAAGAGAAAATAAAGCTATCTATTGGGTTTCACTAAAAAGTCCATTGGAAGACTTGACTATTGTTGTTAAAAGACATAGGCATTCATATTATAGAGCCACAAACCACACTAGTAAAATAAAAACATGATAACATGGAATTCGAACCAATGACAGTCTTAATTTCATAGTGCAAACCCAACACCTTACTAACTGTGCTAACCAGACTGTGCATTCCAGACACACAATTTATCAGAGATTTAAGTGAATAAGCTACAGTGTCCGAGGTACTAAACATAATATATTCTATGGGGTGTCATAAGCAAGTCATTAGAATACTTTCCTACTAAATTTATAAGACATAAGCATTCAATATTTGAGTAAACAAAGAGAAAATAAAAGCTATCTATTGGGTTTCACTAAAAAGTCCATTGGAATACATGATTATTGTTGTTAAAAGACATAGGCATTCATATTATAGAGCCACAAATCAAAATAGTAAAATAAAAACATGCTAACATGGGATTTGAACCAATGACAGTCTTAATTTGATAGTGCAAACCCAACACCTCACTAACTGTACTAACCAGACTGTGCATACCAGATACACAATTTATCAGAGATTTAAGTGAATAAGCTACAGTGTCCAAGGTACTAAACATAATATATTCTATGGGGTGTCATAAGCAAGTCATTAGAATACTTTCCTACTAAATTTATAAGACATAAGCATTCAATATTTTAGTAAACAAAGAGAAAATAAAGCTATCTATTGGGTTTCACTAAAAAGTCCATTGGAAGACATGACTATTGTTGTTAAAAGACATAGGCATTCATATTATAGAGCCACAAACCACACTAGTAAAATAAAAACATGATAACATGGGATCCGAACTAATGACAGTCTTAATTTGATAGTGCAAACCCAACACCTTACTAACTGTGCTAACCAGACTGTGCATATCAGACACCCAATTTATCAGAGATTTAAGTGAATAAGCTACAGTGTCCGAGGTACTAAACATAATATATTCTATGGGGTGTAATAAGCAAGTCATTAGAATACTTTCCTACTAAATTTATAAGACATAAGCTTTCAATATTTTAGTAAACAAAGAGAAAATAAAGCTTTCTATTGGGTTTCACTAAAAAGTCCATTGGAAGACATGACTATTGTTGTTAAAAGACATAGGCATTCATATTATAGAGCCACAAACCACACTAGTAAAATAAAAACATGATAACATGGGATCCGAACTAATGACAGTCTTAATTTGATAGTGCAAACCCAACACCTTACTAACTGTGCTAACCAGACTGTGCATATCAGACACCCAATTTATCAGAGATTTAAGTGAATAAGCTACAGTGTCCGAGGTACTAAACATAATATATTCTATGGGGTGTCATAAGCAAGTCATTAGAATACTTTCCTACTAAATTTATAAGACATAAGCTTTCAATATTTTAGTAAACAAAGAGAAAATAAAGCTTTCTATTGGGTTTCACTAAAAAGTCCATTGGAAGACATGACTATTGTTGTTAAAAGACATAGGCATTCATATTATAGAGCCACAAACCACACTAGTAAAATAAAAACATGATAACATGGGATTCTAACCAATGACAGTCTTAATTTGATAGTGCAAACCCAACACCTTACTAACTGTGCTAACCAGACTGTGCATACCAGACACCCAATTTATCAGAGATTTAAGTGAATAAGCTACAGTGTCCGAGGTACTAAACATAATATATTCTATGGGGTGTCATAAGCAAGTCATTAGAATACTTTCCTACTAAATTTATAAGACATAAGCATTCAATATTTGAGTAAACAAAGAGAAAATAAAGCTATCTATTGGGTTTCACTAAAAAGTCCATTGGAAGACTTGACTATTGTTGTTAAAAGACATAGGCATTCATATTATAGAGCCACAAACCACACTAGTAAAATAAAAACATGATAACATGGAATTCGAACCAATGACAGTCTTAATTTCATAGTGCAAACCCAACACCTTACTAACTGTGCTAACCAGACTGTGCATTCCAGACACACAATTTATCAGAGATTTAAGTGAATAAGCTACAGTGCCCGAGGTACTAAACATAATATATTCTATGGGGTGTCATAAGCAAGTCATTAGAATACTTTCCTACTAAATTTATAAGACATAAGCATTCAATATTTGAGTAAACAAAGAGAAAATAAAAGCTATCTATTGGGTTTCACTAAAAAGTCCATTGGAATACATGATTATTGTTGTTAAAAGACATAGGCATTCATATTATAGAGCCACAAATCAAAATAGTAAAATAAAAACATGCTAACATGGGATTTGAACCAATGACAGTCTTAATTTGATAGTGCAAACCCAACACCTCACTAACTGTACTAACCAGACTGTGCATACCAGATACACAATTTATCAGAGATTTAAGTGAATAAGCTACAGTGTCCAAGGTACTAAACATAATATATTCTATGGGGTGTCATAAGCAAGTCATTAGAATACTTTCCTACTAAATTTATAAGACATAATCATTCAATATTTTAGTAAACAAAGAGAAAATAAAGCTATCTATTGGGTTTCACTAAAAAGTCCATTGGAAGACATGACTATTGTTGTTAAAAGACATAGGCATTCATATTATAGAGCCACAAACCACACTAGTAAAATAAAAACATGATAACATGGGATTCTAACCAATGACAGTCTTAATTTGATAGTGCAAACCCAACACCTTACTAACTGTGCTAACCAGACTGTGCATTCCAGACACACAATTTATCAGAGATTTAAGTGAATAAGCTACAGTGTCCAAGGTACTAAACATAATATATTCTATGGGGTGTCATAAGCAAGTCATTAGAATACTTTCCTACAAAATTTATAAGACATAAGCATTCAATATTTGAGTAAACAAAGAGAAAATAAAGCTATCTATTGGGTTTCACTAAAAAGTCCATTGGAAGACTTGACTATTGTTGTTAAAAGACATAGGCATTCATATTATAGAGCCACAAACCACACTAGTAAAATAAAAACATGATAACATGGGATTCAAGCCAATGACAGTCTTAATTTCATAGTGCAAAACCCAACACCTTACTGACTGTGCTAACCAGACCGTGCATACCAGGCACACATTTTTTCAGAGATTTAAGTGAATAAGCTACAGTGTCCAAGGTACTAAACATAATATATTCTATGGGGTGTCATAAGCAAGTCATTAGAATACTTTCCTACTAAATTTATAAGACATAAGCATTCAATATTTTAGTAAACAAAGAGAAAATAAAGCTATCTATTGGGTTTCACTAAAAAGTCCATTGGAAGACTTGACTATTGTTGTTAAAAGACATAGGTATTCATATTATAGAGCCACAAACCACACTAGTAAAATAAAAACATGATAACATGGGATTTGAGCCAATGACAGTCTTAATTTCATAGTGCAAACCCAACACCTTACTGACTGTGCTAACCAGACTGTGCATACCAAATGCACAATTTATCAGAGATTTAAGTGAATAAGCTACAGTGTCCAAGGTACTAAACATAATATATTCTATGGGGTGTCATAAGCAAGTCATTAGAATACTTTCCTACTAAATTTATAAGACATAAGCATTCAATATTTGAGTAAACAAAGAGAAAATAAAGCTATCTATTGGGTTTCACTAAAAAGTCCATTGGAAGACTTGACTATTGTTGTTAAAAGACATAGGCATTCATGTTATAGAGCCACAAACCACACTAGTAAAATAAAAACATGATAACATGGGATTCGAGCCAATGACAGTATTAATTTCATAGTGCAAACCCAACACCTTACTGACTGTGCTAACCAGACTGTGCATACCATATGCACAATTTATCAGAGATTTAAGTGAATAAGCTACAGTGTCCAAGGTACTAAACATAATATATTCTATGGGGTGTCATAAGCAAGTCATTAGAATACTTTCCTACTAAATTTATAAGACATAAGCATTCAATATTTGAGTAAACAAAGAGAAAATAAAGCTATCTATTGGGTTTCACTAAAAAGTCAATTGAAAGACTTGACTATTGTTGTTAAAAGACATAGGCATTCATATTATAGAGCCACAAACCACACTAGTAAAATAAAAACATGATAACATGGGTTTCGAACCAATGACAGTCTTAATTTAATAATGCAAACCCAACACCTTACTAACTGTGCTAACCAGACTGTGCATTACAGACCCACAATTTATTAGAGATTTAAGTGAATAAGCTACAGTGTCCAAGGTACTAAACATAATATATTCTATGGGGTGTCATAAGCAAGTTATTAGAATACTTTCCTACTAAATTTATAAGACATAAGCATTCAATATTTGATTAAACAAAGAGAAAATAAAGCTATCTATTGGGTTTCACTAAAAAGTCCATTGGAAGACTTGACTATTGTTGTTAAAAAACATAGGCATTCATATTATAGAGCCACAAACCACACTAGTAAAATAAAAACATGATAACATGGGATCCGAACTAATGACAGTCTTAATTTGATAGTGCAAACCCAACACCTTACTAACTGTGCTAACCAGACTGCACATACCAAATGCACAATTTTTCAGAGATTTAAGTGAATAAGCTACAGTGTCCAAGGTACTAAACATAATATATTCTATGGGGTGTCATAAGCAAGTCATCAGAATACTTTCCTTCTAAATTTATAAGACATAAGCTTTCAATATTTTAGTAAACAAAGAGAAAATAAAGCTTTCTATTGGGTTTCACTAAAAAGTCCATTGGAAGACATGACTATTGTTGTTAAAAGACATAGGCATTCATATTATAGAGCCACAAACCACACTAGTAAAATAAAAACATGATAACATGGGATTCTAACCAATGACAGTCTTAATTTGATAGTGCAAACCCAACACCTTACTAACTGTGCTAACCAGACTGTGCATACCAGACACCCAATTTATCAGAGATTTAAGTGAATAAGCTACAGTGTCCGAGGTACTAAACATAATATATTCTATGGGGTGTCATAAGCAAGTCATTAGAATACTTTCCTACTAAATTTATAAGACATAAGCATTCAATATTTGAGTAAACAAAGAGAAAATAAAGCTATCTATTGGGTTTCACTAAAAAGTCCATTGGAAGACTTGACTATTGTTGTTAAAAGACATAGGCATTCATATTATAGAGCCACAAACCACACTAGTAAAATAAAAACATGATAACATGGGATTCGAGCCAATGACAGTCTTAATTTCATAGTGCAAAACCCAACACCTTACTGACTGTGCTAACCAGACCGTGCATACCAGGCACACATTTTTTCAGAGATTTAAGTGAATAAGCTACAGTGTCCAAGGTACTAAACATAATATATTCTATGGGGTGTCATAAGCAAGTCATTAGAATGCTTTCCTACTAAATTTATAAGACATAAGCATTCAATATTTGAGTAAACAAAGAGAAAATAAAAGCTATCTATTGGGTTTCACTAAAAAGTCCATTGGAAGACATGACTATTGTTGTTAAAAGACATAGGCATTCATATTATAGAGCCACAAACCACACTAGTAAAATAAAAACATGATAACATGGGATCCGAACTAATGACAGTCTTAATTTGATAGTGCAAACCCAACACCTTACTAACTGTGCTAACCAGACTGTGCATATCAGACACCCAATTTATCAGAGATTTAAGTGAATAAGCTACAGTGTCCGAGGTACTAAACATAATATATTCTATGGGGTGTAATAAGCAAGTCATTAGAATACTTTCCTACTAAATTTATAAGACATAAGCTTTCAATATTTTAGTAAACAAAGAGAAAATAAAGCTTTCTATTGGGTTTCACTAAAAAGTCCATTGGAAGACATGACTATTGTTGTTAAAAGACATAGGCATTCATATTATAGAGCCACAAACCACACTAGTAAAATAAAAACATGATAACATGGGATCCGAACTAATGACAGTCTTAATTTGATAGTGCAAACCCAACACCTTACTAACTGTGCTAACCAGACTGTGCATATCAGACACCCAATTTATCAGAGATTTAAGTGAATAAGCTACAGTGTCCGAGGTACTAAACATAATATATTCTATGGGGTGTCATAAGCAAGTCATTAGAATACTTTCCTACTAAATTTATAAGACATAAGCTTTCAATATTTTAGTAAACAAAGAGAAAATAAAGCTTTCTATTGGGTTTCACTAAAAAGTCCATTGGAAGACATGACTATTGTTGTTAAAAGACATAGGCATTCATATTATAGAGCCACAAACCACACTAGTAAAATAAAAACATGATAACATGGGATTCTAACCAATGACAGTCTTAATTTGATAGTGCAAACCCAACACCTTACTAACTGTGCTAACCAGACTGTGCATACCAGACACCCAATTTATCAGAGATTTAAGTGAATAAGCTACAGTGTCCGAGGTACTAAACATAATATATTCTATGGGGTGTCATAAGCAAGTCATTAGAATACTTTCCTACTAAATTTATAAGACATAAGCATTCAATATTTGAGTAAACAAAGAGAAAATAAAGCTATCTATTGGGTTTCACTAAAAAGTCCATTGGAAGACTTGACTATTGTTGTTAAAAGACATAGGCATTCATATTATAGAGCCACAAACCACACTAGTAAAATAAAAACATGATAACATGGAATTCGAACCAATGACAGTCTTAATTTCATAGTGCAAACCCAACACCTTACTAACTGTGCTAACCAGACTGTGCATTCCAGACACACAATTTATCAGAGATTTAAGTGAATAAGCTACAGTGCCCGAGGTACTAAACATAATATATTCTATGGGGTGTCATAAGCAAGTCATTAGAATACTTTCCTACTAAATTTATAAGACATAAGCATTCAATATTTGAGTAAACAAAGAGAAAATAAAAGCTATCTATTGGGTTTCACTAAAAAGTCCATTGGAATACATGATTATTGTTGTTAAAAGACATAGGCATTCATATTATAGAGCCACAAATCAAAATAGTAAAATAAAAACATGCTAACATGGGATTTGAACCAATGACAGTCTTAATTTGATAGTGCAAACCCAACACCTCACTAACTGTACTAACCAGACTGTGCATACCAGATACACAATTTATCAGAGATTTAAGTGAATAAGCTACAGTGTCCAAGGTACTAAACATAATATATTCTATGGGGTGTCATAAGCAAGTCATTAGAATACTTTCCTACTAAATTTATAAGACATAATCATTCAATATTTTAGTAAACAAAGAGAAAATAAAGCTATCTATTGGGTTTCACTAAAAAGTCCATTGGAAGACATGACTATTGTTGTTAAAAGACATAGGCATTCATATTATAGAGCCACAAACCACACTAGTAAAATAAAAACATGATAACATGGGATTCTAACCAATGACAGTCTTAATTTGATAGTGCAAACCCAACACCTTACTAACTGTGCTAACCAGACTGTGCATTCCAGACACACAATTTATCAGAGATTTAAGTGAATAAGCTACAGTGTCCAAGGTACTAAACATAATATATTCTATGGGGTGTCATAAGCAAGTCATTAGAATACTTTCCTACAAAATTTATAAGACATAAGCATTCAATATTTGAGTAAACAAAGAGAAAATAAAGCTATCTATTGGGTTTCACTAAAAAGTCCATTGGAAGACTTGACTATTGTTGTTAAAAGACATAGGCATTCATATTATAGAGCCACAAACCACACTAGTAAAATAAAAACATGATAACATGGGATTCAAGCCAATGACAGTCTTAATTTCATAGTGCAAAACCCAACACCTTACTGACTGTGCTAACCAGACCGTGCATACCAGGCACACATTTTTTCAGAGATTTAAGTGAATAAGCTACAGTGTCCAAGGTACTAAACATAATATATTCTATGGGGTGTCATAAGCAAGTCATTAGAATACTTTCCTACTAAATTTATAAGACATAAGCATTCAATATTTTAGTAAACAAAGAGAAAATAAAGCTATCTATTGGGTTTCACTAAAAAGTCCATTGGAAGACTTGACTATTGTTGTTAAAAGACATAGGTATTCATATTATAGAGCCACAAACCACACTAGTAAAATAAAAACATGATAACATGGGATTTGAGCCAATGACAGTCTTAATTTCATAGTGCAAACCCAACACCTTACTGACTGTGCTAACCAGACTGTGCATACCAAATGCACAATTTATCAGAGATTTAAGTGAATAAGCTACAGTGTCCAAGGTACTAAACATAATATATTCTATGGGGTGTCATAAGCAAGTCATTAGAATACTTTCCTACTAAATTTATAAGACATAAGCATTCAATATTTGAGTAAACAAAGAGAAAATAAAGCTATCTATTGGGTTTCACTAAAAAGTCCATTGGAAGACTTGACTATTGTTGTTAAAAGACATAGGCATTCATGTTATAGAGCCACAAACCACACTAGTAAAATAAAAACATGATAACATGGGATTCGAGCCAATGACAGTATTAATTTCATAGTGCAAACCCAACACCTTACTGACTGTGCTAACCAGACTGTGCATACCATATGCACAATTTATCAGAGATTTAAGTGAATAAGCTACAGTGTCCAAGGTACTAAACATAATATATTCTATGGGGTGTCATAAGCAAGTCATTAGAATACTTTCCTACTAAATTTATAAGACATAAGCATTCAATATTTGAGTAAACAAAGAGAAAATAAAGCTATCTATTGGGTTTCACTAAAAAGTCAATTGAAAGACTTGACTATTGTTGTTAAAAGACATAGGCATTCATATTATAGAGCCACAAACCACACTAGTAAAATAAAAACATGATAACATGGGTTTCGAACCAATGACAGTCTTAATTTAATAATGCAAACCCAACACCTTACTAACTGTGCTAACCAGACTGTGCATTACAGACCCACAATTTATTAGAGATTTAAGTGAATAAGCTACAGTGTCCAAGGTACTAAACATAATATATTCTATGGGGTGTCATAAGCAAGTTATTAGAATACTTTCCTACTAAATTTATAAGACATAAGCATTCAATATTTGATTAAACAAAGAGAAAATAAAGCTATCTATTGGGTTTCACTAAAAAGTCCATTGGAAGACTTGACTATTGTTGTTAAAAAACATAGGCATTCATATTATAGAGCCACAAACCACACTAGTAAAATAAAAACATGATAACATGGGATCCGAACTAATGACAGTCTTAATTTGATAGTGCAAACCCAACACCTTACTAACTGTGCTAACCAGACTGCACATACCAAATGCACAATTTTTCAGAGATTTAAGTGAATAAGCTACAGTGTCCAAGGTACTAAACATAATATATTCTATGGGGTGTCATAAGCAAGTCATCAGAATACTTTCCTTCTAAATTTATAAGACATAAGCTTTCAATATTTTAGTAAACAAAGAGAAAATAAAGCTTTCTATTGGGTTTCACTAAAAAGTCCATTGGAAGACATGACTATTGTTGTTAAAAGACATAGGCATTCATATTATAGAGCCACAAACCACACTAGTAAAATAAAAACATGATAACATGGGATTCTAACCAATGACAGTCTTAATTTGATAGTGCAAACCCAACACCTTACTAACTGTGCTAACCAGACTGTGCATACCAGACACCCAATTTATCAGAGATTTAAGTGAATAAGCTACAGTGTCCGAGGTACTAAACATAATATATTCTATGGGGTGTCATAAGCAAGTCATTAGAATACTTTCCTACTAAATTTATAAGACATAAGCATTCAATATTTGAGTAAACAAAGAGAAAATAAAGCTATCTATTGGGTTTCACTAAAAAGTCCATTGGAAGACTTGACTATTGTTGTTAAAAGACATAGGCATTCATATTATAGAGCCACAAACCACACTAGTAAAATAAAAACATGATAACATGGGATTCGAGCCAATGACAGTCTTAATTTCATAGTGCAAAACCCAACACCTTACTGACTGTGCTAACCAGACCGTGCATACCAGGCACACATTTTTTCAGAGATTTAAGTGAATAAGCTACAGTGTCCAAGGTACTAAACATAATATATTCTATGGGGTGTCATAAGCAAGTCATTAGAATGCTTTCCTACTAAATTTATAAGACATAAGCATTCAATATTTGAGTAAACAAAGAGAAAATAAAAGCTATCTATTGGGTTTCACTAAAAAGTCCATTGGAATACATGATTATTGTTGTTAAAAGACATAGTCATTCATATTATAGAGCCACAAATCAAAATAGTAAAATAAAAACATGCTAACATGGGATTTGAACCAATGACAGTCTTAATTTGATAGTGCAAACCCAACACCTCACTAACTGTACTAACCAGACTGTGCATACCAGATACACAATTTATCAGAGATTTAAGTGAATAAGCTACAGTGTCCAAGGTACTAAACATAATATATTCTATGGGGTGTCATAAGCAAGTCATTAGAATACTTTCCTACTAAATTTATAAGACATAAGCATTCAATATTTGAGTAAACAAAGAGAAAATAAAGCTATCTATTGGGTTTCACTAAAAAGTCCATTGGAAGACTTGACTATTGTTGTTAAAAGACATAGGCATTCATATTATAGAGCCACAAACCACACTAGTAAAATAAAAACATGATAACATGGGATTCGAGCCAAGGACAGTCTTAATTTCATAGTGCAAAACCCAACACCTTACTGACTGTGCTAACCAGACCGTGCATACCAGGCACACATTTTTTCAGAGATTTAAGTGAATAAGCTACAGTGTCCAAGGTACTAAACATAATATATTCTATGGGGTGTCATAAGCAAGTCATTAGAATACTTTCCTACTAAATTTATAAGACATAAGCATTCAATATTTTAGTAAACAAAGAGAAAATAAAGCTATCTATTGGGTTTCACTAAAAAGTCCATTGGAAGACTTGACTATTGTTGTTAAAAGACATAGGTATTCATATTATAGAGCCACAAACCACACTAGTAAAATAAAAACATGATAACATGGGATTCGAGCCAATGACAGTCTTAATTTCATAGTGCAAACCCAACACCTTACTGACTGTGCTAACCAGACTGTGCATACCAAATGCACAATTTATCAGAGATTTAAGTGAATAAGCTACAGTGTCCAAGGTACTAAACATAATATATTCTATGGGGTGTCATAAGCAAGTCATTAGAATGCTTTCCTACTAAATTTATAAGACATAAGCATTCAATATTTGAGTAAACAAAGAGAAAATAAAAGCTATCTATTGGGTTTCACTAAAAAGTCCATTGGAATACATGATTATTGTTGTTAAAAGACATAGTCATTCATATTATAGAGCCACAAATCAAAATAGTAAAATAAAAACATGCTAACATGGGATTTGAACCAATGACAGTCTTAATTTGATAGTGCAAACCCAACACCTCACTAACTGTACTAACCAGACTGTGCATACCAGATACACAATTTATCAGAGATTTAAGTGAATAAGCTACAGTGTCCAAGGTACTAAACATAATATATTCTATGGGGTGTCATAAGCAAGTCATTAGAATACTTTCCTACTAAATTTATAAGACATAAGCATTCAATATTTGAGTAAACAAAGAGAAAATAAAGCTATCTATTGGGTTTCACTAAAAAGTCCATTGGAAGACTTGACTATTGTTGTTAAAAGACATAGGCATTCATATTATAGAGCCACAAACCACACTAGTAAAATAAAAACATGATAACATGGGATTCGAGCCAATGACAGTCTTAATTTCATAGTGCAAAACCCAACACCTTACTGACTGTGCTAACCAGACCGTGCATACCAGGCACACATTTTTTCAGAGATTTAAGTGAATAAGCTACAGTGTCCAAGGTACTAAACATAATATATTCTATGGGGTGTCATAAGCAAGTCATTAGAATACTTTCCTACTAAATTTATAAGACATAAGCATTCAATATTTTAGTAAACAAAGAGAAAATAAAGCTATCTATTGGGTTTCGCTAAAAAGTCCATTGGAAGACTTGACTATTGTTGTTAAAAGACATAGGTATTCATATTATAGAGCCACAAACCACACTAGTAAAATAAAAACATGATAACATGGGATTCGAGCCAATGACAGTCTTAATTTCATAGTGCAAACCCAACACCTTACTGACTGTGCTAACCAGACTGTGCATACCATATGCACAATTTATCAGAGATTTAAGTGAATAAGCTACAGTGTCCAAGGTACTAAACATAATATATTCTATGGGGTGTCATAAGCAAGTCATTAGAATACTTTCCTACTAAATTTATAAGACATAAGCATTCAATATTTGAGTAAACAAAGAGAAAATAAAGCTATCTATTGGGTTTCACTAAAAAGTCAATTGAAAGACTTGACTATTGTTGTTAAAAGACATAGGCATTCATATTATAGAGCCACAAACCACACTAGTAAAATAAAAACATGATAACATGGGTTTCGAACCAATGACAGTCTTAATTTAATAGTGCAAACCCAACACCTTACTAACTGTGCTAACCAGACTGTGCATTACAGACCCACAATTTATTAGAGATTTAAGTGAATAAGCTACAGTGTCCAAGGTACTAAACATAATATATTCTATGGGGTGTCATAAGCAAGTTATTAGAATACTTTCCTACTAAATTTATAAGACATAAGCATTCAATATTTGATTAAACAAAGAGAAAATAAAGCTATCTATTGGGTTTCACTAAAAAGTCCATTGGAAGACTTGACTATTGTTGTTAAAAAACATAGGCATTCATATTATAGAGCCACAAACCACACTAGTAAAATAAAAACATGATAACATGGGATCCGAACTAATGACAGTCTTAATTTGATAGTGCAAACCCAACACCTTACTAACTGTGCTAACCAGACTGCACATACCAAATGCACAATTTTTCAGAGATTTAAGTGAATAAGCTACAGTGTCCAAGGTACTAAACATAATATATTCTATGGGGTGTCATAAGCAAGTCATTAGAATACTTTCCTACTAAATTTATAAGACATAAGCTTTCAATATTTTAGTAAACAAAGAGAAAATAAAGCTTTCTATTGGGTTTCACTAAAAAGTCCATTGGAAGACATGACTATTGTTGTTAAAAGACATAGGCATTCATATTATAGAGCCACAAACCACACTAGTAAAATAAAAACATGATAACATGGGATTCTAACCAATGACAGTCTTAATTTGATAGTGCAAACCCAACACCTTACTAACTGTGCTAACCAGACTGTGCATACCAGACACCCAATTTATCAGAGATTTAAGTGAATAAGCTACAGTGTCCGAGGTACTAAACATAATATATTCTATGGGGTGTCATAAGCAAGTCATTAGAATACTTTCCTACTAAATTTATAAGACATAAGCATTCAATATTTGAGTAAACAAAGAGAAAATAAAGCTATCTATTGGGTTTCACTAAAAAGTCCATTGGAAGACTTGACTATTGTTGTTAAAAGACATAGGCATTCATATTATAGAGCCACAAACCACACTAGTAAAATAAAAACATGATAACATGGAATTCGAACCAATGACAGTCTTAATTTCATAGTGCAAACCCAACACCTTACTAACTGTGCTAACCAGACTGTGCATTCCAGACACACAATTTATCAGAGATTTAAGTGAATAAGCTACAGTGTCCGAGGTACTAAACATAATATATTCTATGGGGTGTCATAAGCAAGTCATTAGAATGCTTTCCTACTAAATTTATAAGACATAAGCATTCAATATTTGAGTAAACAAAGAGAAAATAAAAGCTATCTATTGGGTTTCACTAAAAAGTCCATTGGAATACATGATTATTGTTGTTAAAAGACATAGGCATTCATATTATAGAGCCACAAATCAAAATAGTAAAATAAAAACATGCTAACATGGGATTTGAACCAATGACAGTCTTAATTTGATAGTGCAAACACAACACCTCACTAACTGTACTAACCAGACTGTGCATACCAGATACACAATTTATCAGAGATTTAAGTGAATAAGCTACAGTGTCCAAGGTACTAAACATAATATATTCTATGGGGTGTCATAAGCAAGTCATTAGAATACTTTCCTACTAAATTTATAAGACATAAGCATTCAATATTTTAGTAAACAAAGAGAAAATAAAGCTATCTATTGGGTTTCACTAAAAAGTCCATTGGAAGACATGACTATTGTTGTTAAAAGACATAGGCATTCATATTATAGAGCCACAAACCACACTAGTAAAATAAAAACATGATAACATGGGATTCGAACCAATGACAGTCTTAATTTGATAGTGCAAACCCAACACCTTACTAACTGTGCTAACCAGACTGTGCATTCCAGACACAATTTATCAGAGATTTAAGTGAATAAGCTACAGTGTCCAAGGTACTAAACATAATATATTCTATGGGGTGTCATAAGCAAGTCATTAGAATACTTTCCTACTAAATTTATAAGACATAAGCATTCAATATTTGAGTAAACAAAGAGAAAATAAAGCTATCTATTGGGTTTCACTAAAAAGTCCATTGGAAGACTTGACTATTGTTGTTAAAAGACATAGGCATTCATATTATAGAGCCACAAACCACATTAGTAAAATAAAAACATGATAACATGGGATTCGAGCCAATGACAGTCTTAATTTCATAGTGCAAAACCCAACACCTTACTGACTGTGCTAACCAGACCGTGCATACCAGGCACACATTTTTTCAGAGATTTAAGTGAATAAGCTACAGTGTCCAAGGTACTAAACATAATATATTCTATGGGGTGTCATAAGCAAGTCATTAGAATACTTTCCTACTAAATTTATAAGACATAAGCATTCAATATTTTAGTAAACAAAGAGAAAATAAAGCTATCTATTGGGTTTCACTAAAAAGTCCATTGGAAGACTTGACTATTGTTGTTAAAAGACATAGGCATTCATATTATAGAGCCACAAACCACACTAGTAAAATAAAAACATGATAACATGGGATTCGAGCCAATGACAGTCTTAATTTCATAGTGCAAACCCAACACCTTACTGACTGTGCTAACCAGACTGTGCATACCAAATACACAATTTATCAGAGATTTAAGTGAATAAGCTACAGTGTCCAAGGTACTAAACATAATATATTCTATGGGGTGTCATAAGCAAGTCATTAGAATACTTTCCTACTAAATTTATAAGACATAAGCATTCAATATTTGAGTAAACAAAGAGAAAATAAAGCTATCTATTGGGTTTCACTAAAAAGTCAATTGAAAGACTTGACTATTGTTGTTAAAAGACATAGGCATTCATATTATAGAGCCACAAACCACACTAGTAAAATAAAAACATGATAACATGGGTTTCGAACCAATGACAGTCTTAATTTAATAGTGCAAACCCAACACCTTACTAACTGTGCTAACCAGACTGTGCATTACAGACCCACAATTTATTAGAGATTTAAGTGAATAAGCTACAGTGTCCAAGGTACTAAACATAATATATTCTATGGGGTGTCATAAGCAAGTCATTAGAATACTTTCCTACTAAATTTATAAGACATAAGCTTTCAATATTTTAGTAAACAAAGAGAAAATAAAGCTTTCTATTGGGTTTCACTAAAAAGTCCATTGGAAGACATGACTATTGTTGTTAAAAGACATAGGCATTCATATTATAGAGCCACAAACCACACTAGTAAAATAAAAACATGATAACATGGGATTCTAACCAATGACAGTCTTAATTTGATAGTGCAAACCCAACACCTTACTAACTGTGCTAACCAGACTGTGCATACCAGACACCCAATTTATCAGAGATTTAAGTGAATAAGCTACAGTGTCCGAGGTACTAAACATAATATATTCTATGGGGTGTCATAAGCAAGTCATTAGAATACTTTCCTACTAAATTTATAAGACATAAGCATTCAATATTTGAGTAAACAAAGAGAAAATAAAGCTATCTATTGGGTTTCACTAAAAAGTCCATTGGAAGACTTGACTATTGTTGTTAAAAGACATAGGCATTCATATTATAGAGCCACAAACCACACTAGTAAAATAAAAACATGATAACATGGAATTCGAACCAATGACAGTCTTAATTTCATAGTGCAAACCCAACACCTTACTAACTGTGCTAACCAGACTGTGCATTCCAGACACACAATTTATCAGAGATTTAAGTGAATAAGCTACAGTGTCCGAGGTACTAAACATAATATATTCTATGGGGTGTCATAAGCAAGTCTTTAGAATACTTTCCTACTAAATTTATAAGACATAAGCATTCAATATTTGAGTAAACAAAGAGAAAATAAAAGCTATCTATTGGGTTTCACTAAAAAGTCCATTGGAATACATGATTATTGTTGTTAAAAGACATAGGCATTCATATTATAGAGCCACAAATCAAAATAGTAAAATAAAAACATGCTAACATGGGATTTGAACCAATGACAGTCTTAATTTGATAGTGCAAACCCAACACCTCACTAACTGTACTAACCAGACTGTGCATACCAGATACACAATTTATCAGAGATTTAAGTGAATAAGCTACAGTGTCCAAGGTACTAAACATAATATATTCTATGGGGTGTCATAAGCAAGTCATTAGAATACTTTCCTACTAAATTTATAAGACATAAGCATTCAATATTTTAGTAAACAAAGAGAAAATAAAGCTATCTATTGGGTTTCACTAAAAAGTCCATTGGAAGACATGACTATTGTTGTTAAAAGACATAGGCATTCATATTATAGAGCCACAAACCACACTAGTAAAATAAAAACATGATAACATGGGATTCTAACCAATGACAGTCTTAATTTGATAGTGCAAACCCAACACCTTACTAACTGTGCTAACCAGACTGTGCATTCCAGACACACAATTTATCAGAGATTTAAGTGAATAAGCTACAGTGTCCAAGGTACTAAACATAATATATTCTATGGGGTGTCATAAGCAAGTCATTAGAATACTTTCCTACTAAATTTATAAGACATAAGCATTCAATATTTTAGTAAACAAAGAGAAAATAAAGCTATCTATTGGGTTTCACTAAAAAGTCCATTGGAAGACATGACTATTGTTGTTAAAAGACATAGGCATTCATATTATAGAGCCACAAACCACACTAGTAAAATAAAAACATGATAACATGGGATTCTAACCAATGACAGTCTTAATTTGATAGTGCAAACCCAACACCTTACTAACTGTGCTAACCAGACTGTGCATTCCAGACACAATTTATCAGAGATTTAAGTGAATAAGCTACAGTGTCCAAGGTACTAAACATAATATATTCTATGGGGTGTCATAAGCAAGTCATTAGAATACTTTCCTACTAAATTTATAAGACATAAGCATTCAATATTTGAGTAAACAAAGAGAAAATAAAGCTATCTATTGGGTTTCACTAAAAAGTCCATTGGAAGACTTGACTATTGTTGTTAAAAGACATAGGCATTCATATTATAGAGCCACAAACCACATTAGTAAAATAAAAACATGATAACATGGGATTCGAGCCAATGACAGTCTTAATTTCATAGTGCAAAACCCAACACCTTACTGACTGTGCTAACCAGACCGTGCATACCAGGCACACATTTTTTCAGAGATTTAAGTGAATAAGCTACAGTGTCCAAGGTACTAAACATAATATATTCTATGGGGTGTCATAAGCAAGTCATTAGAATACTTTCCTACTAAATTTATAAGACATAAGCATTCAATATTTTAGTAAACAAAGAGAAAATAAAGCTATCTATTGGGTTTCACTAAAAAGTCCATTGGAAGACTTGACTATTGTTGTTAAAAGACATAGGCATTCATATTATAGAGCCACAAACCACACTAGTAAAATAAAAACATGATAACATGGGATTCGAGCCAATGACAGTCTTAATTTCATAGTGCAAACCCAACACCTTACTGACTGTGCTAACCAGACTGTGCATACCAAATACACAATTTATCAGAGATTTAAGTGAATAAGCTACAGTGTCCAAGGTACTAAACATAATATATTCTAAGGGGTGTCATAAGCAAGTCATTAGAATACTTTCCTACTAAATTTATAAGACATAAGCATTCAATATTTGAGTAAACAAAGAGAAAATAAAGCTATCTATTGGGTTTCACTAAAAAGTCAATTGAAAGACTTGACTATTGTTGTTAAAAGACATAGGCATTCATATTATAGAGCCACAAACCACACTAGTAAAATAAAAACATGATAACATGGGTTTCGAACCAATGACAGTCTTAATTTAATAGTGCAAACCCAACACCTTACTAACTGTGCTAACCAGACTGTGCATTACAGACCCACAATTTATTAGAGATTTAAGTGAATAAGCTACAGTGTCCAAGGTACTAAACATAATATATTCTATGGGGTGTCATAAGCAAGTCATTAGAATACTTTCCTACTAAATTTATAAGACATAAGCTTTCAATATTTTAGTAAACAAAGAGAAAATAAAGCTTTCTATTGGGTTTCACTAAAAAGTCCATTGGAAGACATGACTATTGTTGTTAAAAGACATAGGCATTCATATTATAGAGCCACAAACCACACTAGTAAAATAAAAACATGATAACATGGGATTCTAACCAATGACAGTCTTAATTTGATAGTGCAAACCCAACACCTTACTAACTGTGCTAACCAGACTGTGCATACCAGACACCCAATTTATCAGAGATTTAAGTGAATAAGCTACAGTGTCCGAGGTACTAAACATAATATATTCTATGGGGTGTCATAAGCAAGTCATTAGAATACTTTCCTACTAAATTTATAAGACATAAGCATTCAATATTTGAGTAAACAAAGAGAAAATAAAGCTATCTATTGGGTTTCACTAAAAAGTCCATTGGAAGACTTGACTATTGTTGTTAAAAGACATAGGCATTCATATTATAGAGCCACAAACCACACTAGTAAAATAAAAACATGATAACATGGAATTCGAACCAATGACAGTCTTAATTTCATAGTGCAAACCCAACACCTTACTAACTGTGCTAACCAGACTGTGCATTCCAGACACACAATTTATCAGAGATTTAAGTGAATAAGCTACAGTGTCCGAGGTACTAAACATAATATATTCTATGGGGTGTCATAAGCAAGTCTTTAGAATACTTTCCTACTAAATTTATAAGACATAAGCATTCAATATTTGAGTAAACAAAGAGAAAATAAAAGCTATCTATTGGGTTTCACTAAAAAGTCCATTGGAATACATGATTATTGTTGTTAAAAGACATAGGCATTCATATTATAGAGCCACAAATCAAAATAGTAAAATAAAAACATGCTAACATGGGATTTGAACCAATGACAGTCTTAATTTGATAGTGCAAACCCAACACCTCACTAACTGTACTAACCAGACTGTGCATACCAGATACACAATTTATCAGAGATTTAAGTGAATAAGCTACAGTGTCCAAGGTACTAAACATAATATATTCTATGGGGTGTCATAAGCAAGTCATTAGAATACTTTCCTACTAAATTTATAAGACATAAGCATTCAATATTTTAGTAAACAAAGAGAAAATAAAGCTATCTATTGGGTTTCACTAAAAAGTCCATTGGAAGACATGACTATTGTTGTTAAAAGACATAGGCATTCATATTATAGAGCCACAAACCACACTAGTAAAATAAAAACATGATAACATAGGATTCTAACCAATGACAGTCTTAATTTGATAGTGCAAACCCAACACCTTACTAACTGTGCTAACCAGACTGTGCATTCCAGACCCACAATTTATCAGAGATTTAAGTGAATAAGCTACAGTGTCCAAGGTACTAAACATAATATATTCTATGGGGTGTCATAAGCAAGTCATTAGAATACTTTCCTACTAAATTTATAAGACATAAGCATTCAATATTTGAGTAAACAAAGAGAAAATAAAGCTATCTATTGGGTTTCACTAAAAAGTCCATTGGAAGACTTGACTATTGTTGTTAAAAGACATAGGCATTCATATTATAGAGCCACAAACCACACTAGTAAAATAAAAACATGATAACATGGGATTCGAGCCAATGACAGTCTTAATTTCATAGTGCAAAACCCAACACCTTACTGACTGTGCTAACCAGACCGTGCATACCAGGCACACATTTTTTTCAGAGATTTAAGTGAATAAGCTACAGTGTCCAAGGTACTAAACATAATATATTCTATGGGGTGTCATAAGCAAGTCATTAGAATACTTTCCTACTAAATTTATAAGACATAAGCATTCAATATTTGAGTAAACAAAGAGAAAATAAAGCTATCTATTGGGTTTCACTAAAAAGTCCATTGGAAGACTTGACTATTGTTGTTAAAAGACATAGGCATTCATATTATAGAGCCACAAACCACACTAGTAAAATAAAAACATGATAACATGGGATTCGAGCCAATGACAGTCTTAATTTCATAGTGCAAACCCAACACCTTACTGACTGTGCTAACCAGACTGTGCATACCAAATGCACAATTTATCAGAGATTTAAGTGAATAAGCTACAGTGTCCAAGGTACTAAACATAATATATTCTATGGGGTGTCATAAGCAAGTCATTAGAATACTTTCCTACTAAATTTATAAGACATAAGCATTCAATATTTGAGTAAACAAAGAGAAAATAAAGCTATCTATTGGGTTTCACTAAAAAGTCCATTGGAAGACTTGACTATTGTTGTTAAAAGACATAGGCATTCATGTTATAGAGCCACAAACCACACTAGTAAAATAAAAACATGATAACATGGGATTTGAGCCAATGACAGTATTAATTTCATAGTGCAAACCCAACACCTTACTGACTGTGCTAACCAGACTGTGCATACCATATGCACAATTTATCAGAGATTTAAGTGAATAAGCTACAGTGTCCAAGGTACTAAACATAATATATTCTATGGGGTGTCATAAGCAAGTCATTAGAATACTTTCCTACTAAATTTATAAGACATAAGCATTCAATATTTGAGTAAACAAAGAGAAAATAAAGCTATCTATTGGGTTTCACTAAAAAGTCAATTGAAAGACTTGACTATTGTTGTTAAAAGACATAGGCATTCATATTATAGAGCCACAAACTACACTAGTAAAATAAAAACATGATAACATGGGTTTCGAACCAATGACAGTCTTAATTTAATAGTGCAAACCCAACACCTTACTAACTGTGCTAACCAGACTGTGCACTACAGACCCACAATTTATTAGAGATTTAAGTGAATAAGCTACAGTGTCCAAGGTACTAAACATAATATATTCTATGGGGTGTCATAAGCAAGTTATTAGAATACTTTCCTACTAAATTTATAAGACATAAGCATTCAATATTTGATTAAACAAAGAGAAAATAAAGCTATCTATTGGGTTTCACTAAAAAGTCCATTGGAAGACTTGACTATTGTTGTTAAAAAACATAGGCATTCATATTATAGAGCCACAAACCACACTAGTAAAATAAAAACATGATAACATGGGATCCGAACTAATGACAGTCTTAATTTGATAGTGCAAACCCAACACCTTACTAACTGTGCTAACAAGACTGCACATACCAAATCCACAATTTTTCAGAGATTTAAGTGAATAAGCTACAGTGTCCAAGGTACTAAACATAATATATTCTATGGGGTGTCATAAGCAAGTCATTAGAATACTTTCCTACTAAATTTATAAGACATAAGCATTCAATATTTGAGTAAACAAAGAGAAAATAAAGCTATCTATTGGGTTTCACTAAAAAGTCAATTGAAAGACTTGACTATTGTTGTTAAAAGACATAGGCATTCATATTATAGAGCCACAAACCACACTAGTAAAATAAAAACATGATAACATGGGTTTCGAACCAATGACAGTCTTAATTTAATAGTGCAAACCCAACACCTTACTAACTGTGCTAACCAGACTGTGCATTACAGACCCACAATTTATTAGAGATTTAAGTGAATAAGCTACAGTGTCCAAGGTACTAAACATAATATATTCTATGGGGTGTCATAAGCAAGTTATTAGAATACTTTCCTACTAAATTTATAAGACATAAGCATTCAATATTTGATTAAACAAAGAGAAAATAAAGCTATCTATTGGGTTTCACTAAAAAGTCCATTGGAAGACTTGACTATTGTTGTTAAAAAACATAGGCATTCATATTATAGAGCCACAAACCACACTAGTAAAATAAAAACATGATAACATGGGATCCGAACTAATGACAGTCTTAATTTGATAGTGCAAACCCAACACCTTACTAACTGTGCTAACCAGACTGCACATACCAAATGCACAATTTTTCAGAGATTTAAGTGAATAAGCTACAGTGTCCAAGGTACTAAACATAATATATTCTATGGGGTGTCATAAGCAAGTCATTAGAATACTTTCCTACTAAATTTATAAGACATAAGCTTTCAATATTTTAGTAAACAAAGAGAAAATAAAGCTTTCTATTGGGTTTCACTAAAAAGTCCATTGGAAGACATGACTATTGTTGTTAAAAGACATAGGCATTCATATTATAGAGCCACAAACCACACTAGTAAAATAAAAACATGATAACATGGGATTCTAACCAATGACAGTCTTAATTTGATAGTGCAAACCCAACACCTTACTAACTGTGCTAACCAGACTGTGCATACCAGACACCCAATTTATCAGAGATTTAAGTGAATAAGCTACAGTGTCCGAGGTACTAAACATAATATATTCTATGGGGTGTCATAAGCAAGTCATTAGAATACTTTCCTACTAAATTTATAAGACATAAGCATTCAATATTTGAGTAAACAAAGAGAAAATAAAGCTATCTATTGGGTTTCACTAAAAAGTCCATTGGAAGACTTGACTATTGTTGTTAAAAGACATAGGCATTCATATTATAGAGCCACAAACCACACTAGTAAAATAAAAACATGATAACATGGAATTCGAACCAATGACAGTCTTAATTTCATAGTGCAAACCCAACACCTTACTAACTGTGCTAACCAGACTGTGCATTCCAGACACACAATTTATCAGAGATTTAAGTGAATAAGCTACAGTGTCCGAGGTACTAAACATAATATATTCTATGGGGTGTCATAAGCAAGTCATTAGAATACTTTCCTACTAAACTTATAAGACATAAGCATTCAATATTTGAGTAAACAAAGAGAAAATAAAAGCTATCTATTGGGTTTCACTAAAAAGTCCATTGGAATACATGATTATTGTTGTTAAAAGACATAGGCATTCATATTATAGAGCCACAAATCAAAATAGTAAAATAAAAACATGCTAACATGGGATTTGAACCAATGACAGTCTTAATTTGATAGTGCAAACCCAACACCTCACTAACTGTACTTACCAGACTGTGCATAGCAGATACACAATTTATCAGAGATTTAAGTGAATAAGCTACAGTGTCCAAGGTACTAAACATAATATATTCTATGGGGTGTCATAAGCAAGTCATTAGAATACTTTCCTACTAAATTTATAAGACATAAGCATTCAATATTTTAGTAAACAAAGAGAAAATAAAGCTATCTATTGGGTTTCACTAAAAAGTCTATTGGAAGACATGACTATTGTTGTTAAAAGACATAGGCATTCATATTATAGAGCCACAAACCACACTAGTAAAATAAAAACATGATAACATGGGATTCTAACCAATGACAGTCTTAATTTGATAGTGCAAACCCAACACCTTACTAACTGTGCTAACCAGACTGTGCATTCCAGACACACAATTTATCAGAGATTTAAGTGAATAAGCTACAGTGTCCAAGGTACTAAACATAATATATTCTATGGGGTGTCATAAGCAAGTCATTAGAATACTTTCCTACTAAATTTATAAGACATAAGCATTCAATATTTGAGTAAACAAAGAGAAAATAAAGCTATCTATTGGGTTTCACTAAAAAGTCCATTGGAAGACTTGACTATTGTTGTTAAAAGACATAGGCATTCATATTATAGAGCCACAAACCACACTAGTAAAATAAAAACATGATAACATGGGTTTCGAACCAATGACAGTCTTAATTTAATAGTGCAAACCCAACACCTTACTAACTGTGCTAACCAGACTGTGCATTACAGACCCACAATTTATTAGAGATTTAAGTGAATAAGCTACAGTGTCCAAGGTACTAAACATAATATATTCTATGGGGTGTCATAAGCAAGTTATTAGAATACTTTCCTACTAAATTTATAAGACATAAGCATTCAATATTTGATTAAACAAAGAGAAAATAAAGCTATCTATTGGGTTTCACTAAAAAGTCCATTGGAAGACTTGACTATTGTTGTTAAAAAACATAGGCATTCATATTATAGAGCCACAAACCACACTAGTAAAATAAAAACATGATAACATGGGATCCGAACTAATGACAGTCTTAATTTGATAGTGCAAACCCAACACCTTACTAACTGTGCTAACCAGACTGCACATACCAAATGCACAATTTATTAGAGATTTAAGTGAATAAGCTACAGTGTCCAAGGTACTAAACATAATATATTCTATGGGGTGTCATAAGCAAGTCATTAGAATACTTTCCTACTAAATTTATAAGACATAAGCTTTCAATATTTTAGTAAACAAAGAGAAAATAAAGCTTTCTATTGGGTTTCACTAAAAAGTCCATTGGAAGACATGACTATTGTTGTTAAAAGACATAGGCATTCATATTATAGAGCCACAAACCACACTAGTAAAATAAAAACATGATAACATGGGATTTTAACCAATGACAGTCTTAATTTGATAGTGCAAACCCAACACCTTACTAACTGTGCTAACCAGACTGTGCATACCAGACACCCAATTTATCAGAGATTTAAGTGAATAAGCTACAGTGTCCGAGGTACTAAACATAATATATTCTATGGGGTGTCATAAGCAAGTCATTAGAATACTTTCCTACTAAATTTATAAGACATAAGCATTCAATATTTGAGTAAACAAAGAGAAAATAAAGCTATCTATTGGGTTTCACTAAAAAGTCCATTGGAAGACTTGACTATTGTTGTTAAAAGACATAGGCATTCATATTATAGAGCCACAAACCACACTAGTAAAATAAAAACATGATAACATGGAATTCGAACCAATGACAGTCTTAATTTCATAGTGCAAACCCAACACCTTACTAACTGTGCTAACCAGACTGTGCATTCCAGACACACAATTTATCAGAGATTTAAGTGAATAAGCTACAGTGTCCGAGGTACTAAACATAATATATTCTATGGGGTGTCATAAGCAAGTCATTAGAATACTTTCCTACTAAATTTATAAGACATAAGCATTCAATATTTGAGTAAACAAAGAGAAAATAAAAGCTATCTATTGGGTTTCACTAAAAAGTCCATTGGAATACATGATTATTGTTGTTAAAAGACATAGGCATTCATATTATAGAGCCACAAATCAAAATAGTAAAATAAAAACATGCTAACATGGGATTTGAACCAATGACAGTCTTAATTTGATAGTGCAAACCCAACACCTCACTAACTGTACTTACCAGACTGTGCATACCAGATACACAATTTATCAGAGATTTAAGTGAATAAGCTACAGTGTCCAAGGTACTAAACATAATATATTCTATGGGGTGTCATAAGCAAGTCATTAGAATACTTTCCTACTAAATTTATAAGACATAAGCATTCAATATTTTAGTAAACAAAGAGAAAATAAAGCTATCTATTGGGTTTCACTAAAAAGTCTATTGGATGACATGACTA